>NC_042619.1:32231455-32831455 GCF_901001135.1 Rhinatrema bivittatum | reverse complement strand
TTCACATGATATCAGTATAAAAGGGGAGGCCCAGTCTCCAGAGCCTTGCCTTGGCAATCGGGTCGACACTGTTGGTGTTCTAGTTTGCCTCGTGTGTTCCAGTGTTCTCTCGTTCCAGTGTCTCCTGTTCCAGCGTCTCCTGATTCCAGCATCTCTTCGTTCCCTGTTTCTCCGTGTGTTCCTGTATCCTTCTCAGGTAGTACCTCTTCAGACTGACCTCTGGTACTGACCTCTGCCTGCCTGACCATTCTTCTGTCTGCCGCCTGGAACTGACTCTGGTATTGACCCTTGCTTTGGCTGAATATTCCTGGACTGATACTCTGGCTTTGACCCTTGCTCTTTACTCGGACACTCTCTTCTGGCCTGCTGTGACTACCAGACCAACCTGCTCTGAAACTAACCGCGGCTTCCACTTGACTAGACCCGCAGGAGCTGACTGTCTCGCCCTTAGAATCTCCCTGAACTGCTACCTCCCTGAGGTCTCTGGAGCTTCCAGTTCGGGTCTAGTCCATCCATTCTTCATCAGCCGCGCACCCTTGCTCTTGGTGGGCACACCCCTCCGCTATCTCTCTGGGAGACCACCAGAGGCCCACCTAAGTCCAGGCAGTCCGGGTACCCAAGGGCTCAACCTGTGGAAACCCCAGACTGTTATTGGCAAAGCTCCAGCTAGCCTCTGTCTCCTTGTGTGCTCCGCCTCCTGGTGGCAGGCACTCTCTGGGTCCGACCAGAGGGCCGTACCAATCCTGCACCAAACCAAGGGTCCACCTCCAGCGCAACAGCCACCATAAAAACCAGGAAGCTACTGAAGCCTTATCCAGGGGATACATGGTTATGGCTTCACTAGTGATGGGTGAGCCAGTCAGCATAATACTTCTGGAACAGGGTAAAGCACAGAACCATAATAACTCTGGTTTCCTGAACATCCCCCCTGTCAAGGTTGCTCATCTGGCAACCACTAGAGAAAGAGCCTTCTCAATTGCCTCACCCAAAATGTGGAATACACTACCTAAATTCTTACGAATTCAACACGACCTAAAAATATTCAAAAAGGACTTAAAAACAATAATGTTCCGCAAATTCCTCACTGACTTTCAATCATCTAAGGATCCCGACCTCCAACTAAACTCCCAATTGTTTACCGCTTAATTTCACCCCTTCCTCCCTTTTCTGCCTTCCCTCCCCTTCTATCCTCTTTAAATCTTTCTGGACTTGATATCTTTTTCTCTGATATTGTTTAATAGTTCAAATGGTTATGTACTGCTACCCATCTGTTAAGTACTGTTCTTTCTAATGCTCTGTTACAAGATATTATACACTTTTGTAAACCGTTATGATGGCTCAACCGAATAACGGTATATAAAACTCATCAAATAAATAAATAAATAAATAATAAAATTTCAGACATCACTGAACCAAAATAAAACAGAAAAATTCTAAAAAGAATATTTGGGTGACCTAAAATCTTAGACAGGCTGACAATGTAGAATAAGGGAACACCTAAACTAATTATAGGAACATGGAGCAGGATGACATCATGGCGCATGAATCTACAGAAGCCAAGGAATCAACAGTTGAGAGGCTGAGCTTAATGGGAGCAGAAATGCTGTCAAAGTGCTCTGTTTAGAAGGCCCCAAAAGTGATAATCCTTTAGAAAAGGGAAAAAAAACTGTGAATACATAGAAAATAAGAGTGAATGAACTGTGTGAATGTGAGATAAGATACACTTGTTTCCAGAAAAATGAAGGTGAGGTCAGGGGAGTTAATGCTAATAATTCCAATGCTGCAACGCAGAGATTTTTGGCAGCTTAGGCCTGGATTCACTATGCTCGCAGAGCATAGTGAATCCCGGCGCTAACAGGGGGGCGGGCCTGCGAAAGCCGGCAGCGATCGCACCACCGCGGTGTTATCGCTGCCGGCTTTCGCACCCAATAGGGCCATCGTAAAAAGTGGTGCTATTGGGCGCGCTACTGGCAGCCATAAGGGTTCTTACCTTTTCGCAGCCAGCAATGTTTCCGCCGCGTCTACCCCGGTGCCGTCCCGACTCCTCCTGTTCTGGTGCCGACGCCACCCCGACTCCACCCCGATTTAGCTATCGAAAAGGGTTAGAAAATAACCCCCTTAGTGAAGTTAGTGGGAAGACTGAAAGTATATGCCAGAGAGGAAAATATAACTTGCTCCATGAACAAAACAGTTGAAAGTATACTGACATATACCAACTGGGTCCTGCCGAAGAAAAAGACGAAAAAAGAAGGAAAAAAGGAAAAAGAATAAATGAGGGGAAGTATGTTTGCACGATTTCAAGGCATGATACATCTCAGATGCTTGGACCGATGATTATATGGGACCCATTTGCTTATTACGAACGTAAATTGTTCATTTACTTTGGGTGGTATGAAGGTCCGTTTATAATAATTATTTATTGCATTTCTGGCATGATTTATTTAATTTAGCAACACGTTTTTTGTTTTTTCAGCAATTATCTTCGCTTGCAGCATTTTTGGACTTTTTTGTTTTGTGCTACATCTATCCATGGCAGAAGAAAGGATTTTAAGTGAGAAATGCAAATCATGAGTCATAAGGCATTTAAACGAGCAGATGAGGCTGGCAAAAGGAGGCTGGAAAGCCACCCCTGACAAGTACATGAAGTGGGTGGAGAAATGAGCAAAGATCAGCTCAATAGGGTGGAAAAGGTACCCAGAAAGAGCAGCAAACTGAGGGGGTCATTTTCGTAGCGTATCGCATGCGAAAAGGGACTTTTTGCGTGCGATAGCTACCGGTAGGTCGGGGCGGAGTCGGCCCCGGAAGAGGAGGAGTCGGGGCATCGTCACGGCAGACGCGGCAGAAACTTCACTGGCTGCAAAAAGGTAAGAACCCTTTTCGCTGCCAGAAGCGCACCCAATAGCACCACCTTTTACGATGGCGCTATTGGGTGCGAAAGCTGGCCCGCCCCCAGCTTTGCCCCCCTACCCGCCGATACCGCTGGATTCTCTGAGGTCTGCGACCTTAGAAAATCCAGGCCTGAGTGAGAAAAGCTGGCAATGGATGAGTGCAAATGATCCTAGTCTGGGTAATAAAATTCCAGATCTACAGGACCTGATGGTGGAAGCGGCCTTGGATATTGTTGCTATTATGAGAACATAGTTCAGTGATTCTCATGAATGACTTATGGCCATACCGGGCTATAACTTGTTCAGAAAGGACAGAGATGATAGAAATGGGGGGAGATTAGCTCTTTATGTCAAAAATAATATTCGAGCAACTGAAATGCAGGAGGTGTGGGGGAAAGGAAAAAGTACTGCAGGATGTCTTAAAAAGAAATGATGGCACTTCCATTTGCACTGGTGTGGTTAAATGAGACAGAAGAACTGGACAGAGATTTGCCTTAACTACTGCCTTGTCACATTGCTTCGCCACCTTCAGATCATCAGATACTATCAACCTGAGGTCTCTCTCCCAGTTTGTGCATATTCATTCCCCACACATACAACTCCTTTGGACTGCCATACCCCACATGTATGACTCGGCACTTCTTGGCACTGAATCCCAACTGCCAAACCTTTGACTACTTTCCTAGTTTTTCTAAGTCACTTCTCATTCTTTCTATTTCTTCAGGTATATCCGCTCTGTTGCAGATCTTAGTGTCATCTGCAAAGAGATAAATCTTACCTTCTAATCCTTCTGCAATATTGCTCACAACGATATTAAACAGGATCAGCCCCCAGAATAGATCCCTGAGGAACTCCACTTATCATCACACTTTTTTCTTCAGAATAGGTTCCATTTACCATTATTTGCTGATATCTTTCAGTCAGCCAATTTGTAATCCATTTCAACACCTTGGGACCTACTCCAAAGCTTCTCATTTTATTTATGAACCTCCTATGCAGGACCATATCGAAAGCTTTGCTGAAATCAAAGCAAACCACGTCAAGCAATCTTCCTTGATCCAATTTTGTAGTTGCATAATCAAAAAAATAAATCAGATTCATTTGACAGGATCTTCCTCTGTTAAAGCCATGGTTCTAGGATCCTGTAACCCATTGAATTGCAAATAATTCTTTATCCTTTCTTTTAGCAGTCTCTCCATTAATTTTCTCACCACTGAGGTGAAGCTAACTGGCCTGTAGTTTCCAGGCTCCTCCCTGCTGCCATTTTTGTGAAGTGGGACCACAACCGCCCTTCTTCAGCCCTGCAGCATCACTCCCATGTCCAAGGATCTATTGAACAGGTCTTTCAGTGGACAAGCCAGCCCTTCGCGAAGTTCCCTAAGTATCCTGGGATTTATCTTGTCCAGCCCCCAAGACCTTGTCTACTTTCAGTTTGCCTAGTTCCTCCCAAACACGCTCTGTACTTTTGCTAGCCAGCAATGCTCCTTCTCCAATGTCTTCCTTAGTGAAAACTGAACTGAAGTACTTGTTTAATATTTCTGCTATTTCTTTATCTTTTTCCACAGCTTTCTCCTTGTCTCTTTTCAGTCTTAGAATACCACTTCTGGTCTTCCTCCTTTCTCCGATATATCTGAAAAATGTTTTGTCACCACCCTTCACCACTTTGGTGATCTTTTCTTCTACTTGAGCTTTCGCTTTTCTGATTATTTTTCTTGTCTCTTTCAACGTCACCAGATATTTTTCCATGTGTGTCTCTTTTTGTGTACCTTTGTATTTTTTGAATGCTGCTCTTTTTGCCTTTATTTTTTCAGCCATTACCTTGGAGAATTATATCAGTTTTCTTTTTTTCTTACTTTGATTTATTTTTTTTAATAAAGGTTTGTCACCTTTGTGATAACTCATTTTAATTTGTCCTACTGTTCTTCCACTTCACTCATCTCCTCCCAGCCTTCTAGCTCTTTCTTGAGGTATGTTGCCGTTTTACCAAAGTCTGTGTTTTTGAAATCCAGGACCTTGATCTTCGTTTGTCTTCCCTCCTTTTTGGCTGATATATTGAACCATACTATCTGAAGATCACTGATGCCTAGGTGGGCACCTACTCAGATGTTTGAGATACTGTCTCCATTTGTGAGGACCCTATCCAGTACAGTTCTTCTCCTCATGGGTTCCATCACCATTTGTTTGAACATAGCCTGTTGAAGGGCATCCATAATATCTCTACTTCTTGCAGCTCCAATCCATATCAGGCAGATTAAAATCTTCAACGAGCAGCATTTCTCCTTTCCTTCCTACCTTGGATTTCTTCACCTGGAATACTGTGTTCAGTTCTGGAGACCTCATCTCAAAAAGTATAAGGACAGAATGGAAATAGTTCAGAGAAAGGCATAAAATGGTGTGGGGTCCATATGGAAAGGTATAAAAGATGAGACTGAAGGATCTTGATATGTATACCCTGAAAGAGAGAAGAGACAGACAAGATATGATACAGACCTTCAATGACCTGAAAAGATTTAATGATGAGCAAAAAATCAAATCTTTTACAATGGAAAGGAAGCTACAAAAGTAGGAGTCATGATATGAAACTCCAAGGGGGAAGACTCAAAAATAATGTCAGGAAATATTTGTTCATGGAAAGGATGGCAGATGCATGGAATGCCCTCCTGAAAGAGGTGGTGAAGACAAGAATAGTAATGAAATTCAAAAGATCGTAGGACAAATACAGAGGATCCCTGATGGCTAGAGAATGAAAATGAACACATGGAATTACTTTTCTATTACACCTAAAGTTTACATTTCTGCTTTGGGGTAACCTGCCCAGAGCAGCAGTTCCTACTAACCTTAAGAGAAGGCTTAAGGGTAGCCTGCACAGAGAGGGGGCAAAGTTATGCCTGCTTTGCGCGCGTCGGCCGGCAGCCCCGCTCCGTCCTCCGGTCCCGGGAACTGGTCCGAAGGCCTCGACCACGCCCCCGGGCCGGCGCCATGCCCCCGGACCCACCCCCGAAACGCCGCGTCGTTTCGGGAACGCCCCGGACACGGCCCCTACTGCCCCTTTTCGAAAGCCCCGAGACTTACGCGCGTCCCAGGGCTTTATGCACGCCGGCGGCCTATTCAAAATAGGCGCGCCAGCGCGCGGGCCTTTTAAAATCCGCCCCTTATTTTTTAACAACTGAGAATCAGGAGTATACAGCATTTATAGCAAGTATTTTAGTGTAATTTTAAATTGCTTAGTATGGCTGTATTTTATTGTGTTTATTTTGCTTATTGTATCTTATTTTGTTTTACTTACCATATTTTAGGAATAATTGCTCTTTATCTAATTTATTGTTATTTATGTTTTAATTATATTTTATATGTGGAAACCGTTGTGATGGCCAGTCTGAATGACGGTATATAAGAGCGTAATAAATAAATAAATCTAGGAAACATTGACATTAAAGGTACTATCCTTAAATGGTTTGAATCTTTTCTTTCCAACAGAACTCAATCTGTCATGTGGAACAACAAATCAACTGCTCTTAAAAATCTCACATGTGGAGTGCTTCAGGGCTCTGTTCTCAATTCTCTTCAGTACCTATATTGGGCCAATCTGTAATCTGATTCAGTCCTTCAACATTGAATGTCACCAAAGCTTCTCTCATCACCAATCTCAATAACTGTCTTATGGCAGTAGCCCAAAGGCTCATTAATCACAAATTGAAACTTAACCCCTCCAAATCTAAACTCCTCTAGCTTAGCCGCTAAGGTCACCCCCTGTGATTTTTCCCAGGATCTCCACTCCAGCCCAAAGCATCTATACGAAGCCTAGGGGTTTAATTCAACCCAAATATCATGATGGTATCCCACTGCTGTAAGCTAGTGAAAGCCTCCTTTATATACCTCTGCCAGATTCGACAACTACACAACTACCTTGATCAGCATAACCTTGCTTCTATTATTCATGCACTAATCACCAATCAATTAGATTTTTGCAACTCGCTACTGAATGTTATCTCCCCGACCAGCTTGAAATGTCTACAACTCCTGCAAAACACGACAGCCAGAATCTTGATAGGGGACAAAGTATTGGACCACATAAGGTCCATCCTATACAGACTGCACTGGCTCCTAATTTACACCAGGATAAAATTCAAATCTCTCTGCTTCATCTCCAAGGCCTGTGAACAAACAGGCCCTGGAGTATCTCTCCCGTCTCCTTGCTTCTTCCTGCTAGACAGCTCCGATCCTTACAAAAGGCCCTTCTTTCTCCCCCCACTTTGACGTCTACTAAACTGACCTGCACAAGACCGAGGGTCTTCAGCTGCTTTGTTCCCAAGATCTGGAACAAGGATCTATTCCCTGTTTACCTGAAACCATGCTACTTCACGTTCCAGAAAAAAAAGCAAAGGCATGGGTGTTCAACCAGGCCTTCCCTCAGGTGGTTCATTAGGAAAGAACTAAGTTTCTCTGTCCTTGCTATGGCTATTGTTTCTGCTAATTTACTTGTTTGTATACTAAAATTGATTGCAATCCGCTTTGAGATCATTGCTGGGAAAAAGCAGAATATCAACTATATGCAAAAAAATAATAAATAAATAAATTAGGGGCAGAGAAAGAGGTCATAGAGGGGAGAGCTGGGGAGGTGTAGGGCTAGGACACAGAACTGGAGGGGGAGAAGGAGGGATAGAATCTAGCTATGAAATGATAATGAGGAAAGAGAAATGGAGAAAAATTAGATTTTGGGGTTTTTTTATTTATTTATTTATTTGTTTGTATTCCACTTTTCAGCACTTCAAAGCGGATTACATTCAGGTACTGTAGTTATTTCTCTGTCCCCAGAGGGCTCACAATCTAAGTTGGCAATGGAGATGATAGGGAGAAATCAATGTTAGAGAGAGAGTAAGGAAGAAACTTGTTGCGCCATGAGGTGGACCCTTGGCCTAGTGCAGGATTGGTAGGCCCTCTGGTCGGACCCAGAGAGCGCCTGCCACCAGGAAGTGGAGCACAAGAGGAGACAGAGACTAGCTGGAGCTTCGCCATTAGCAACCCTAGATACCCCCAGGTTGAGCCCTTGAGTACCTGGGCCACCTGGTCTTAGGTGGGCCTCGCAGGATCTCCTTGACAGGAAGTTCAGAGGTGTGCCCACCACAAGCAAGGGTACGTGGTCGACCCATAGGATGGAAATCCTGGGGGCCTGGGAAGGGTATAGTGTATCTGAATGTATAGCTAGGATTATGGCCAGGTTCAAATAAGCGTAGTCAGACGATGCAAGGTCAGAGCCAATAATCAGTCTGTGGATAGTCAGGCAAAGCAGGGGTCAAGTTCCAGAAGGCAGTCAGGAGTGGTCGGGTTCAGGCAGAGGTCAGTTCCAGGCAGTGTGCAGACGTGATTGTGGAGACAGGCAGAAGGTCAGAGGCAGGCAGCGGTCAAACGTGGTCGTGGAAACAGGCAGAAAGTCAGAGGCAGGCAGCAGTCAGCATGGTCAAGGAAAGCCGAGGTCAGTACCGAGACGACAGTCCGATGGAACTACCTGGGGAGACAAGGGACGCTGGAACAGAAGGATGCTGGATCAGAAGGACGCTGGAACAGGACTGGAACAAAGGCTGGAACGATGCTGGAACACAGACTGAACACAGAGGCAAACTAGAAACACTCACGTGTCGACCCGATTGCCAAGGCAGGGATCAGGGGAATGAGCCCTGCCTTATATGCAACCTGACGATGACATCATCGGGGAATGTTGGACCTGGGTTTCCCGCGCTACGGTATTCATAAGGAGTGACGCTGGCCGTGCGCGTACCTAGGGGAGGGGACGAGGAGCAGGAAGATGCTGAGCCCCGGCGGGAGCTCCGCAGCGAGGCCTGGTCGGGTGAAGATGAGCAGGGAGGCCAGGGACGCCGAGCACAGGCTGAGGCCGCAGAGGAGATGAGCCCTGTGCTGGTAGACGGAGTAGCGAGGCGAGCAGGGCCGGCCGTGCTGCGGAGGCGGCCGGGGAGCACAACAGAACTGAAGAAGAGAGGAGAGAGAAGAAACAGAAAGTCAACATGAAACCCTGAAAAAGGTTGATAGGGTACTCACAAGAAGAAAACAGATAAAAATAGATGAGGACCAAAGTGATTAGAAAAATAAAAGGTCCAGACAACAAAGACAGAAAAAAAATGCATTTTCTTTTCAGTTTACAGAAGTAAATGGAATATGTTAACTTTGAGAATGAGCGGCTCATGATTTCTTTGTAATCTGCACAGTATTCTGAAAGCGTAGAAAAAGAGGATTTGATCCAGCTAGCTTTATTAATTTTTTCCAAGCATAAACATGTTTTAAGTGTCATTAGGAATAGGAATTGCACAGATGCAGCAGCAGCAGCAATCTGACCAGGACTTAAATTAGCCTCAAGCACCAATAAATATATTTGGGTCTGAGGCAAATAAAAGACATGTATGTATTATTGTGTGTGTGTGTGATTGGAAGAACAGATGTTTGTCGACAGACTAGAGGTTATTAATGGAGAGTCTATGGTGGCTCAGTCTTCTATTCACTCCAAATAGCTTTTTTCAGCCCTCAGGGACTGGTTTATACTTATAGCACAACGTCTAACTCGTCCTCACACCCTCAGCTCAAGAATGACAGGCACATTAGTTTTCAACAGGATTCACGCTCAAAACACGGTAACTAGTTTTAGCTACTAGTTATTCAGAAAGAACACTAACTAACTAGATTTCCTATTACCTTTTGAGGCACATTGGTCGGAGCTGAAACTGAGATTTAGTGACCTCAGAGAGGTTTTATCCAGGCTAAAAATGTATAAAGAAAAACAGAATGTGACAGGCACTCTGTGCATGAGAAATACACAGAAATGAATTAAATCAGGTTGCTCAGAGAAGGCTTTCGGGTAAAAAAGCAGTCTTTGAAAACATAAACTATCATCCCTCAACCATACAGGCCTCTCCCTACAGGGCTGCTTTTCGGAAAGGATGGATCACAGGAAGCTGCATCCCTACCCTAAAACTTCCACTCCATGGCAAAAAAAAAAGCAGTTATGGCCGTAGTTATCTAGGCAGTAAACAAATCAGTTACATTAGCTGCTGAAAATAGCATAACTAGTTTAACTTTACTATTTGGAGCTAATAAAATTTCCAGCACTGCTATCTAAAGCAGTTCATCTTTCTAATTTCCTTATCTGAAGAAGCGAATCCAGCTGCACTTGGGGATGTTCTAATTTACATCATTATAATTTACAGTTCTCTGTAAACCGATTTGATTTGCATATAATGTAAGAAGACCGGTATATAAAAAACATTAAATAAATAAATAAATAAATAATGTTTGGCCCATTTGGTATAAGCAGGACATTTCCAGGGCAACTCTTCCACCTTTAAACTTCTATTCAAGAATGAGAAATCATCAGGGAATCACTGGAACTGAGTCTGTATCCTCACAAATACTTTAAACCTCTCTGCCCCATCTCTGGTACCTTTACAGCAGAAGCTAAGAAGCTACTGACAATTGTTATTGTCCAATATGATACATAAACCAAAAAGTGTTATTTTCAAATGTCTTCCTTGGGCCCAATATTCAGCGCCACTTAGCTGGATAAGTTAGGACTTGTCCAGCGAAGTGGTGGAAGCTGAATATCCGGCAGCGCTGAGCAGCTGCCACTTAGCGGGATAACTACTTACCTGGCTAAATAGCCAGCTAAATGGTGAGCAGGAAGGAGGCAAAGGGGGAGGAGTTACTCATCCAGCTAACTATTAGTGTTTGAAGTAGTTGTGGGTGGATCCTTGGGCCAGTGGCAGATGACCACGCCCCAGGGGGAAGATCCTGAGAGGGACCACTGGTCAGGCTCAGAGTATGGAGACAGACACACACTAGTTCTTTTATTAAACAGTATATGGAACCACCAGAGGTGGCAGTAGTGAGCTGGAAGTGCCCGACTGGGCTTTAGTCCCTCAGGTACTGGAACAGCGATCCTGGATACTGAGCTGTAGAGAAGCTGAATATAGTGAGTAGGCAGGGTGTGCAGAGTTCAGGAACAGAACCTTGATGGCAACACTCACACAATAGTCTCTAGCAGTAATCCAGGTGTTGGAATGAGTTAGGCCCTCGAAGAGCGAGTACCTGGTTCCAGGGAAAGCTCTGAGAGAGAGATGGTAACTCACTGGTGTAGTAGGCAGCGAGTTAAGTATTCAGCAACCAGGCTGAATAAGTATTCAGCAACCAGGCTGGGAACATGGGCCCTCGAGGAGCGAGTACCGGTTCCAGACTGTGACCTGAAAAACAAAGAGAGAGCGAGGCCCCCAAGGAGCGGGTACCCCTGGTAAGTCCGAGGAGGCAGAATAGAGTAGAACGAATCCTTGCTAACTCGATATGTTAGCAATTTCTAAGACCTTATATATCCGGTACTGATGATGTCATCTCAGGGGAACGCCCCTGAGGTTCGCGCCATTGCTGGTACATCAGTCGGGGCCGCGCCCCGCGCGCACCCTTAGGCCCTTGTGAAACATGGCAGATTGCAGCGTCGAGCCGCTCCGGAGACGCCGGAGGAAGACGGCAGAAGGACGCCGGGGCAGCCAACCTTCCACTTGAGCAAATGGGAGTCGCCAAGGAGGTGAGGAGGGCGGAGTGGAGACCTCGGGCAGCGACGGTCACAACACTAACTCCTGATATTCTGATTTATCCGGATAAGTTAACTTAAGTCTGATAAGCTAGACTTGCTATCAAGCAGTCTAAAATTAGCTGGAAAAACTTATCCAGCAAACTTTTAACTTATCTGGGTATTTTAGGCAGTGCAGCTCAACAACTCATGTCTCATAAGCTTGCAGATGTTACTAACTTCAAGTCGCTCCTGTTCTGACCTGGAGTTTGAACTGGTGACCTATGCTGAAATTTTCCCACCAGTTTAGACTTCTCAGGAACAGAGGAAATAATTGCTTGAATCACCACCAGCTGGAGCTCAATCGACAGGCCTCAACCCTAACAAGGCAATATTTGGGCCTGGCGGGCAGGGGCTAAGCAACCTGCTGCTTGTGTATTTACTCTTATCTTGGTTCCGTAGCCTTGCAATGGAAAATGTTTACTTTCTCAATAGTATATGTCTATAAACTGTTGTAAAGAATTGTCCTAAAATGTATTGTGCAATCTTTATGGAACCCCAACTTATGGATAGATTTTAAAAGGGCTGTATGCAAAGATACAAGCTATTTTATAAAGTATACATGTAGGTTATAAAATAATCTTCATGTGTGTATGGCTGCAGCTTTATGCATGGGGGGAGAGAGAGAGAGAGACACTCTTTATAAAGCTCAGCCTGATACTCTATATATGGACTCCATATATGGACAATTGTAAGAGGGCAATTTGATTCAGGGTAAGTTTTTGGGAGGTGGGTTGGGGTTAGGGAGGGTGCTGTTATAGACACATTCAGAGATATTCATTGTAAAATTGACATCATTAAAAAATTTTAGACCGTATAAGTGATGAAAAGGAGTTGATTTAGTACAATGCAGCTAGCAGAGGCTGCAGTGTACAAATCAACTCCTCTTGTTAGAATGTTCATCGCTTATAAGGTCTAAAATTCTTTAATGATGTCAATTTTACAATGAATACCTCCGAATGTGTCTGTAACACCACTACCTAAACCTCAACCCTCCTCCCGAAAACTCACCCCCGAATCAAAGTGCCCTCTTACAATGGTCCATATATAGATCAGTCTGAACTTTTTTTTTTTTATAAAGAGTCTCTCTCTCTCTCTCTCTCTCTCTCTCTACTAGACACAAAATTCACAGAGCTCCCACACATATGCAACCAATTATGAACATGAAAGGCTTTTAAAATCTTCCTCTTAGGGTACATAAAATATGGCCAGTTGCTGGGAATCCAGACCTTTTATTGGTCCCTGGTGTTCTTTGAAAATGGTCAGGCAGAGGATGTAGCAGATCACTCTCAGAGAGTGATCTTTGCTGGACTTAGTAGAACAAGTGGAGAGTTGCAAAAATAGGTTTTAGGAGGACTACAGATTCCCGAGCACAAATAATTCATTTCTGGAAAAACCCAGCACAGTTCATCTTCAGCACACAGTTCAATTATTCAGTTCTTTCAGCCGGGAGAAAGGATGAGACTTCCATGAAACAACACCGTTCCTTCATTGCTTGAGGCCCCATGATCCTTCAAAAAAGAAAGCCACACCTTAAGCCTAGGGGGAGAAGAATGGATTTACCTCCTCCAGGGGGGGGGGGGGGGGCGGAAAGTGCTTCCCCTACACAAGGGAGCAAGGCTTTGTCCTTTCATCACTAAATTATTACAATGTTTTATACTTAGGATCACCAACGGCCTCAATTGCATATTTGCAATTAATTCAAAATTCCACGGCTCGACCGGTGACTGGACCCTGTGGCGGGAGCACATCCCGCCTGTTTTCGCCAAATTGTCCCCTAGATGCGGCATGGAAAAAAGGGGTTGGGGGGGGGGCGATAGTGGGCAGTCGGGCGCATCGTGGAGGTGCAGTTTCGCCTGCCGCGGTGCGGCCACAACGCACACTATCGCCTCCATACCACCACGGGAAACGGTGTAGTTATGTCCCGCGGCGCTGCCGGCAATAATGTGAATAACATTATCGCCCGCAGCATTGCCGGGAGATAGGTCCGCCCACACTCCTTCCTTTCCCCTAATTAGAATAATACCGCTGCAATGCGGCCGGTATCGCGTGCGGTAGGGCCTTATCGCGGCACATCGCACAATAAAGAATGACCCTGTTTATTGGTTGCCCATTGCTTCCCATGTGTGATTCAAGGTGCTGTGTCTCGTTCTTCAAAGCTCTTAATGCTTTTTCCCCTCCCAGTTTTATTTCTTCTGTTCACAGCTACTATCCTAAGTAGGCACTGCGCTCTGCCTCTCAAAATCTCCTTGAGATTCCTTCATTCAAGCTGGTTAAGTTGGCTAAGTTAGGAAATAGGATGCTCTTTATGACAGCACCTGTACTCTGGAATGAGTTCCCTGAAGTGATTAGAGCAGAAACGGACCTTTTACGGTTCAGAAAACTTTTAAAGACTCACCTGTTTCTTCTTGCCTATCACACCTAGCCTTTAGGCAACTTGCAGTACTGCTACAGGTTACTTAGGCTTGGGATGCAGCATAAGTGTGTTTTGTTGTTGTTTTATGATTAATTGGACTTGTTTTTATATGTTTTGTGTATTTGGCTTTGTTATGTTTGTAGATGATTATGTGTATATGATGTAATCCACCAAGATTTTCGGGATGGTGGAATAGAAAATTGTTAAATAAACAAATAAATAAATAAGGCAACAGCCAACAGTTCTACTAGGAGCTGAAAAAGACAAACAAAATGGGCTGGAAGAAAAATAAGCACTCATCCTATATACCCACTAGATGTCACTGCTGACATCATCAAAGCTTAAAGGCATAAATCTCCCATTTCCATTGTACTGCATGAACAAACATAGACTATTATTCTCTTTGGGTAGAGGTTAAGTAATATTCAAGTAAGGGTTAAGTGATTCAAATAAACTTTAAAAAATTGATCATTTGGGACTAGTGTCACATTTAGAATTTTTTTTTTTTTTTTAAATCTGGAGTCTCTTCTAAAACCCAGATTAACCAAGGGTCTCCACTATATGGGTCAGGGTTTGATGAGCATACCAGCATGACAGAGGAAATTTCCATCCTGCTGAAGACATTGATGTGCAAAGTCTGGGAGAAGGCAATGAAAGAGGTCATCCTGTTTGAAATAGACATTTGCAGAGCACCAAAGTGCATAATTTTCTATAATCATAGGCCTTTCCTAGAAGAAACCAATCTGGGATATGCCCTCCTCCTCCTAGGATCATTTGATTCTGTCCCTTAAAAGTTGGGAGCAAGAAGGATAGGTGCCCTGCATAAAAACTGAACAGGGCTTCAATCAGCTTTAGATGAACTGTTTAAGAGTTGTGCATTTAGCAGCTGCGTTCTCTTAGCTGAGAGAAAAGGAAATGCTGATATAACAACCTGGCCTTCAGATAGTTATACGATGTTAGGTTCCATATTAGGAGCTACCACCGAGGAAAAAGATCTAGGCATCATAGTGGATAACACTTTAAAATCGTCAGCTCATTGTGCTTTGGAAGTCAAAAAAGCAAACAGAATGTTAGGAATTATTAGGAAGGGAATGGTTAATGAAACGGAAAATGTCATAATGCCTCTGTATCGCTCCATGGTGAGACCGCATCTTGAATACTGTGTACAATTCTGGTCGCCGCATCTCAAAAAAGATATAGTTGCGATGGAGAAGGTTCAGAGAAGGGCAACCCAAATGATAAAGGGGATGGAACAGCTCCCCTATGAGGAAAAGCTGAAGAGGTTAGGGCTGTTCAGCTTGGAGAAGAGACGGCTGAGAGGAGATATGATAGAGGTCTTTAAGATCATGAGAGGTCTTGAATGAGTAGATATGAATCGGTTATTTACACTTTCGAATAATAGAACGACTAGGGGGCACTCCATGAAGTTAGCAAGTAGCACATTTAAGACTAATCGGAGAAAATTCGTTTTCACTCAATGCACAATAAAGCTCTGGAATTTGTTGCCAGAGGATGTGGTTAGTGCAGTTAGTGTAGCTGGGTTCAAAAAAGGTTTGGATAAGTTCTTGGAGGAGAAGTCCATTAACTGCTATTAATCAAGTTTACTTAGGGAATAGCCACTGCTATTAATTGTATCAAGAAGATGAAGGCGTCGCTCACTTTAAGAAATTAGAACAAACGTTAACAAAACGTCTAAAATCTGTGAACCCGGTACGGATGCAGCAGAATTTTCTCCCGCAGTCCCTGAAGCAGGCGATGTCTTGCCGAAACATGGCCAATGTCGGGCAGGCGCATCCGAACCTGTGAGAAGCAATAAGGGCGGCAGCCTTGATAAGTACATGACAAAAGGAAAAACTGATAATTGGGTCGGATAAGCAGCCAGGGAGAAGTGCAATCATAAAAAGAAAGAAAAAAGAAAAAAAGAGAAAAATGGACATAAAGAGTGAATAATAAAGAGTAAAATACGGGGTTATAAACAGGGACAATTACAAAGTGGTTGTCCTTTAGCATAGCCACCGCACAAAACCACCGAGCAAGGGTTTCCCTTGAACAGTGGGTGTTGGAGTATTAATTGCATCAGTAGCATGGGATCTTCTTGGTGTTTGGGTATTTGCCAGGTTCTTATGGCCTGGTTTGGCCTCTGTTGGAAACAGGATGCTGGGCTTGATGGACCCTTGGTCTGACCCAGCATGGCAATTTCTTATGTTCTTATGTTCTTATGTTCTCTTCTGTAATCGGCTCAGAGAAAGTAACAGTAAAGTGCAATAGTCTGCACCAGAGGAGAGGATGCCAAAGATTAAAACAAGGATTTTAATTATATTTGTTATCCAAAGCAAGATTAATGGGATTATTTTTTAAATCACTACAACAAAATGGGCCACAAACAGTACATGATCTAAAATGAAACTCTATCTGCCCGAGGCACAAGTAAGGACAGATATGGCTATTTTCTCTGGTAGCTTGGGCATCGCCACAGACATACAGCTGAAAGACGCAGTCCCAAGAAACTACCAGATCCAAACTACTTAGCATGAATGACAGCAAAACACCTCATTCACCAGTGGGGTGAAGAGATCTCATGCTGAATTGTACGGGGACACGTGTTTGAATTCTGATCAGATTAAACGTTTAGGGCTCAATTTATCCAAATTCAGGCCTTAGAGAAATAGCCAGAACTATCGGGTCACTCACCAATACAAACCTACAGTTGCAGAGATCATTTAAAAGCAATTGTCTGCTGCTGAGCACCCCCAGTTGTTTTGGCTGCTTGTTTTCTTTTGGGGGCATCACCCTTATTTTTATGTCTTTATTTATTTCTGTGTTTGATTTATATTCCACCAGCAAAAAATATTTTCTGATTTGAATGGAAAAAGTGGCATAGAAGTCCTGCATGTCTCAGAAAATCCTATAAACCTTTTTTACGAGACTTTGGAGCCCAATGCCTTTCTGAATATAATAATGCATGAGCAACCTCATTTCATTATCCACAATTGCCATTAGGCCTTATGGCATATGCAAAGTTGCCTTCATGACGTCAGCATTATCTGGAAACGGGCGAGGAAAATGCCGCCAGCATGCTTGCACTGTGATGTCAGCCTGCAGTAAGCTACAAATGCTTGCCTACACTAAAACTGCCTCACTTGAGTCTCTTTAAAAGTGCTCAAATGCCTCAACTCTATAGGAATCACTATAAAAAAAAATGTAAATGAAAAAGAAATGGTTGAAAGGGGCAATATCTGGGAAGTAATGTACACCAATGCTCATATAGTACGGGAAATAAAGTTCCAGACATAGAGACAGTCACGGTGGTCACAGAGACCTATGGCTGGGATATGCAGTAGTTATACACGCTATAATCCTATTCAGGAAGAACAGGGTGAAGGAGTGGGGTTATATACAAAAAGTAATATTAAAGCAGCAGAACAATAAGGCTCACAAAGTAAGTAGGAGGTACTGAGTTAATCTGGATAGCAGGAATGGAACATCCATTTATATTGGTGGGATGCAGAGACCTCCTTTCCATGCATCCCCTCCCAGCTTTCTAGTTCCTCCTCGAGGTACGTTGCCATTTCACAAACAGGACCTGCACACAAAAAATATGAAAAAGCCTGAAACATCAGTTACGGATGTGGACCATTGGACCGAGGCAGAGTTGCAATCTGCAGGGAGGAGCCTCATTTGTTGTGGTTCAGGGGGACCTGAACCACGAAATGGATTTTCCCCGAGCTTCGAGGAAAATTCGTTTTTCGGGTTAGTGCAAGGGGAGGGGCACATTTATTAAAAAAACAAAAAACAAAAAAACCCCGCCCCAACCCTTCAATTTTACTTTCTTACACCCCCCACCATCCTGATCCCTCCCCAAGACTTACTAAAAGTCCCTGGTGGTGCAGTGGGGTCCCGCGAGCGATCTCTCCCTCCATGCCGTCGGGCTGTCGGGCCTGCTATGACTCAAAATGGCGCCGATAGCCTTGCCCTTATGATGTCACAGGGGAGGTCAGGAGTGTGTCCCCCCCCCCCCCCCAAGACTTGCCAAAAGTCCCTGGTGGTCCAGCGGGAGTCCGGAGCGATCTCCTGCACTTGGGCCGTCGGCTGCCAGTATTCAAAATGGCGCCAATAGCCTTGCCCTTATGATGTCACAGGGGCTACCGGTGCCATTGGTCAGCCCCTATCACATGGTAGGAGCACAGGAAAGTAAATGTGAAGGGTTGGTGTGGGGGGTTTTTCCGATTCGCGGTTTTTTTTTCCGATTCGTGGGGTTTTTTTAATTCGTTTTTCCAGTTTCAGGTTCGGGTTCCAGTTTCATTTTTGGCGAAAAACGATCTGGGTCAGGGTAGACGGTAAAAATAGAGGGTAAAGACGCGGAAAATGTGCAGGTTAAAGACGTGCTATTTTGGGCACGCGTTACTGTATCAAGGGGAATAGCTAATACCATTTACATGCGGCGGGCGCTAATTGTAACGTGTCGTTTTCTGCACGCGCTAAGAATGCGTTAGAGCATTTACTGAATCGCGCATCCATCTTACGCACCTAAAACGCGCGTCTAATTCACGTTCAAAAGCACGCAAGCCCAGCTGTGCTTTACTGTATCAGCCCATAAGCATGATACTTGATTGATTTATTGATTTATTGATTTATTTATTATTTTCTATTTATTAATTTTACAATTTTTTTCAAGTATTTAACTTGAAAGGAAATACATGCATTTTGCAACACTTACAATAAATAAAGGAAAAACTTACACATCCATGTAATAAAGTAATTTAGAAAAAGGCAAGAACAGCCTACTATGGACACAATGGGCCTGATTTACTAAGACTTTTCTGTCCTTCTGTGTTTATGGGTAAAATGCTTAGTAAATGAGGTCTAATGTCACAAAACATGCGACAAGCCCACTATATGGAATCCAAGATATACCCAACCCTAGGAAATTATCTTCTCAGAAGAAAAAATTTGTTTTAATGGGATGCAACAAAGTCAGGAAAAATGTGTATCTTATGGTTCAGGAACAGCTCAGTACAATGTGCAAAATACCTTTTGAAGACCCATTCCCTATCAGTCTCTAGTAAAAAAGTAACCACCAACGTTGAGGATGTTGCCAAATCCTCATCAGGCTGCTCCAGGACTGCAGAAATATCCAATTTAGGCGAGTCTCTTGATGTTAAAACTTGAAAATTACTAGTATTCACTTGACTTTTCTTCAAAGGAGGAATATAATATGCCTTTGATATTATTGGGAGCATAGCTTCTGTAATTTTTAACATTTCAATCATATACCTTCTCCAAATGTCTTTAGGTAAAACGTGAGGGAGTTTCAGAAAATCAATACACCTTAAATTTTTTGCTCGCATTTGGTTCTCCATATAAGAACATAAGAACATAAGAAAATGCCATACTGGGTCAGACCAAGGGTCCATCAAGCCCAGCATCCTGTTTCCAACAGTGGCCAATCCAGGCCATAAGAACCTGGCAAGTACCCAAAAACTAAGTCTATTCCATGTAACCATTGCTAATGGCAGTGGCTATTCTCTAAGTGAACTTAATAGCAGGTAATGGACTTCTCCTCCAAGAACTTATCCAATCCTTTTTTAAACACAGCTATACTAACTGCACGAACCACATTCTCTGGCAACAAATTCCAGAGTTTAATTGTGCGTTGAGTAAAAAAGAACTTTCTCCGATTAGTTTTAAATGTGCCCCATGCTAACTTCATGGAGTGTCCCCTAGTCCTTCTACTATCCGAAAGAGTAAATAACCGATTCACATCTACCCGTTCTAGACCTCTCATGATTTTAAACACCTCTATCATATCCCCCCTCAGTCGTCTCTTCTCCAAGCTGAAAAGTCCTAACCTCTTTAGTCTTTCCTCATAGGGGAGTTGTTCCATTCCCCTTATCATTTTGGTAGCCCTTCTCTGTACCTTCTCCATCGCAATTATATCTTTTTTGAGATGCGGCGACCAGAATTGTACACAGTATTCAAGGTGCGGTCTCACCATGGAGCGATACAGAGGCATTATGACATTTTCCGTTTTATTCATCATTCCTTTTCTAATAATTCCCAACATTCTGTTTGCTTTTTTGACTGCCGCAGCACACTGAACCGACGATTTCAATGTGTTATCCACTATGACACCTAGATCTCTTTCTTGGGTTGTAGCACCTAATATGGAACCCAACATCGTGTAATTATAGCATGGGTTATTTTTCCCTATATGCATCACCTTGCACTTATCCACATTAAATTTCATCTGCCATTTGGATGCCCAATTTTCCAGTCTCACAAGGTCTTCCTGCAATTTATCACAATCTGCTTGTGATTTAACTACTCTGCACAATTTTATGTCATCTGCAAATTTGATTATCTCACTCGTCGTATTTCTTTCCAGATCATTTATAAATATATTGAACAGTAAGGGTCCCAATACAGATCCCTGAGGCACTCCACTGTCCACTCCCTTCCACTGAGAAAATTGCCCATTTAATCCTACTCTCTGTTTCCTGTCTTTTAGCCAGTTTGCAATCCACGAAAGGACATCGCCACCTATCCCATGACTTTTTACTTTTCCTAGAAGCCTCTCATGAGGAACTTTGTCAAACGCTTTCTGAAAATCCAAGTATACTATATCTACCGGTTCACCTTTATCCACATGTTTATTAACTCCTTCAAAAAAGTGAAGCAGATTTGTGAGGCAAGACTTGCCCTGGGTAAAGCCATGCTGACTTTGTTCCATTAAACCATGTCTTTCTATATGTTCTGTGATTTTGATGTTTAGAACACTTTCCACTATTTTTCCTGGCACTGAAGTCAGGCTAACCGGTCTGTAGTTTCCTGGATCACCCCTGGAGCCCTTTTTAAATATTGGGGTTACATTTGCTATCCTCCAGTCTTCAGGTACAATGGATGATTTTAATGATAAGTTACAAATTTTTACTAATAGGTCTGAAATTTCATTTTTTAGTTCCTTCAGAACTCTGGGGTGTATACTCCACTTTAGATTGAAGTGATTGATTTTCTTTTATCAATACTTGTTGGATATTTGTAGTGCTCTCCACTTTAATTTTAAAAGTTTGAAATTGCTGTTTACATTCGCCTAATTCCTGTTCAGCTACCTTTAAGCGGATATCAAATTTTTAATTTATTTGTTGAGTTTTATATACCGTCATTTGGTGAAGCCATCAAAATCTTTCACTGTGCTTGTTATATTAGTTACTTGAGTAGCAACATTTGAATTTAACACTTGAATCGCCTCCCAAATCGATTCAAGGGTGAATGCTTGAGGTCTTACCAGCTTTTCATACCGGTTAGGTAAATGGTCAACCAAGCTCTTCTCTGTCTGCTGCGGGTCCACTCCAGCTGAAACTTCTCCCGTTCCACCACAGATCAGTTGAAATGCAGAGGCTCCTTCCTCCAGCAATGTGGGCTCTGGCTGAGATTCCTCAGAGGCGCTAGTCTCCAGCACCTCCGTTTCTCCTCGCAGCTGGCAGGCCTGTCTCTCAGCTGGGTTTACAGGAGGAAACCTCTCCCCCGGTGACAGAGATGTTAAAAGTTCAAAGCCATGCTCGGGCTCCTCTTCCCCCCGAGACACGGCCAGCGAACTCACTACCAGAGTTCTTGCATCCCAGCGGACATGAGCGTCCATAGGACCCACCACAGGAAGGGTCAAGGGAGGCTCAGAAGCCAAATACTCCCTAGCCCTTTGTTTGCGGGCAGAATGCGGCATTTCAAAGTATTAAAGAAAAGAGGTAAGAGAGACGCTCACAGCTGTCAAACCAAATCGCCGTCTTGGATCTTGGGTCTCCTAAGTGTGATACTTTTGATGCAGTTCCACCATTGTTTTCTGCTTCCATGGAAAGGGTTAATGGAAATTGGATTTAAACAGCATCCAAGGGCCCTGACTTCTATGGTCTGGGAAACATAAGCTTGCTGGGCAGACTGGGTGGATCATTTACTGTATCAGCCCATAAGCATGATACTTGATTGATTTATTGAGCATTCCCGGACCCTTACTGATTATCCTCCTTCAAACTGATCCAGACATTACTAGTTACTGCAACGTTCTATCACTTATGTTAAACAGCTACTATCTTCTTCTTTTACTCCCAGTTCGAATCATCCCTGTTTATTGTAACTTCTTTTTTCCTTGCACTTGTTACAGTTCGTACTGTTTATACTCAGGTTATAATTCTGTACGTTATAATTTATTGCTCACCCCCTGTTCTATGTAAACCGACATGATACGACCAACCGTGAATGCCGGTATAGAAAAGCACAAATAAATAAATTAAATAAATTTGGTCCTTTTCTGCCGTCATTTCTGTTTCTATTTTTCTATGGCAATGAAGAGTGTAGTGACTTGCCCAAAGGAACAAGGAGTGTCAGCAGTTCAAAGGATTGATTTCAGCCAACCTTTTTAATGGACAAAGGGGATTAATATTATAATAATATTCCAAAACACTAAGGTACCGAAATATATTATCTATCATACTTAGTTGATCTCACTAAACATATGTCTAATTCTATCCCTATCACGAGACAAATATATTGAAAAAACTCCCTATGAATGCAACTCCCAATAATGTTCCACAATTAACATACCTTAAACAGGATGGGGCGGATTTTAAAAGCCCTGCTCGCGTAAATCCGCCCGGTTTTACGCGAGCAGGGCCTTGCGCGCCGGTGCGCCTATTTTCCATAGGCCTGCTGGCGTGCGCAGAGCCCCGGGACTCGCGTAAGACCCGGGGTTTTTTGTCGGGAGGCGTGTCGGGGGCGGGGCCGATCGACGCGGCGTTTTGGGGGCAGGACGCGGTGTTTCGGGGTGGGCCCGGGGGCGTGGTTTCAGCCCGGGGCGGTCTGGGGGCGTGGCCACGCCCTCCGGAACCGCCCCCGGGTTGTGTCTTGGCGCGCCAGCGGCCCGCTGGTGCGCGTGGATTTACTTCTCCCTCCGGGAGGTGTAAATCCGTCGACAAAGGTAGGGGGGGGGGTTTAGATGGGGCCGGGGGGGTGGGTTAGGTAGAGGAAGGGAGGGGAAGGTGAGGGGAGGGCGAAAGAGAGTTCCCTCCGAGGCCGCTCCGATTTCGGAGCGGCCTCAGAGGGAATGGAGGCAGGCTGCGCGGCTCAGCGCGCGCCGGCTGCCCAAAATCGGCAGCCTTGCGCGGCCGATCCTGGATTTTAGAAGATACGCGCGGCTACGCGCGTATCTACTAAAATCCAGCGTACTTTTGTTTGCGACTGGTGCGCCAACAAAAGTACGCGAACGCGCATTTTTTAAAAATCTACCCCGATGAAAATAGATTGTAAAAAAATCAAAACATGGAATAATAGTACTGTTACACTTTTAAAGACCCACTGTGACCGAAAAACTTTTGAATCTCGACTACTTACATTTATAATTACACGTTCTCTCTATTAGGCAACATCATTCAAATCCATAGAAAAATGCTGTGCATGCATTCTGTTGATTACATCTCTTTTATATTGGGCTATTGAGCTGAATCACCTACTATTACAAAAAGATGTCACGCATCAGTTGCAACAAGCAATAGTAACATATTGGCAATATGTGAAACATGTGAATTGATATATTTTATTTTATTTTCAGGTATAATATGGAAAGCAATTTCTGAATATCTATTTCTTTGATTACAATAATGTATTATAATCTGATGCAGATATTTGTTTTCTGTGTTTGTAATATTTTAGTGGGTGGGTTCCCCTGAGGAAGAGGACCATTTGTCGTCAAAACTAGGGTCCTAGTAGGGATGACATTGTTTGTTATACTGAGAGGGGTTGGGTTTGCCTGCCTGTGATAATTGGGAAGGTCGCTTTTATTGTGACATGATGTGAAGCTTTTGAATTAAACTTTTGATGTTTTTTTATGTATTTAATAAATATGTAAATTTGGCACTATTTTTTGTCTTTTATGTGTGTAAATTCAGTTATAATGCTGTAGTGTTACCTTCCTTTCAGATTACTGTGGTGGAACAGATAGTGAGCAAAGAGGGGTTATGCAGGTGTAGTAACACTGGTGAAAAATAAGTTGTGCAGCTACATTTTGGATGGATTTTATTTATTTATTTATTTATTTATTTATTTAATTTTATATACCGACAACCGTTTGCACATCGTGCCGGTTTACAAGTAACTTACAACCAAAAGATATATAGGCAAGGCCTTTACAAGTAACAGTATGTAACATAAACGTCGTAACAGAGCAAGTAACTAAATAACTTGGGGAGGGAGGGAAAGGGGTAGTCGAGACAATGGAGGGGGAGGGGGGAGGGTGAAAACAGACACATGAGGATAAGGTATGTACAGGGATTCGAGGAACAATAGATATGTACACTGGTTATATACAAGATTGTATAAACGCGAGAATAACAGGCGTTGAAGTGAGGCTATGTGTGAGGTTGCACTAAGTAACTTTTTTTTTTTTATATGCAGGGGGGTAAGTGAGGGGATTGTAATTCTTTAGAGGTTAGAGGGGGTCAGTGTTGGGTGTAGGTCCTGATGGGGGGGTGTTGGTGAGAGATGAAGGACGGGTTAGGGTGTTTGCAGATGATGTTTTTGTGGATGATGAAGATGATTGGGGGTATGCTTGGAGGAAGAGCCAGGTTTTGAGTTTCTTTTTGAAAATGGGTGTGGAGGTTTCGGTGCGTAGGTCAAGAGGCATAGAATTCCAGAGGGAGAGAATGGTTTAGTGGAGAGAAATGGTTCATTGGGAGACTGGTGAGGAACAGGTTGTAGTTGGAGAGGTGAAATGTGGCTATGGCTACAGTGTGAGCAGCGATTAGCCCTGAGGTATCAGAACGGTGGTTCAGTCCAGATGTCTTTCCTCTGGCAAATGCACAGCGAGCAATCTCTGTGTTGTACAATGGAACTGAAATTCCAAAATAAAGAATGTAAACACTAGCTGAAACAAAATTAAAGCATAGCGCAGAAGACTAATAATTGCTGTAGTGCTTACTGGTGTCTCGAATATTTTTTGTGTCAAACGTACCAGAAGTGATAGCTCTACAATATTAAATTTAACAAGAGGGGGCAGACTAGTGAAGTGAAATGTCAATTCACATGAAAAAGAGACATCAATATGTTTAATTTTTTAAAAGAAAGAAAAAGACCTCAAACTATTGATGCCACAGCTATCAAAGCTCAAAAGCTCAAAAGCACTCATTCTTTCAATCACAGGTTAAAAAAGCCCTCCAGTCTCCTATTTATTTTAATTTTGTTCTTGTGACTAAGACATTATTATTTTTCATTTTTTCTTAAAATCTATTTTTACATTCTCTTTCTAAAAATGTAATTTTGTTTGAGGAAAACAGTCAAATATCCGCAATCATTAGAGCAACCATGGTATAGTAAATGCTTTATAAAGATAAACAAAACACTCATTTGGTTTCTTCTAATGCAAGTTGTTTTGTATTTCATTCATTTTCATGACCTCAGCAATGAACTGAAACCAATGCCAACGATGGCCATCGTTTCGCAGAATAGCTGCTTAGGGCAGATGTTTATTGTTCTTTTCCTCCAAAAAATTCAGGCTTAAGCTTCTACACGGACATCTAGTCTCACGTGAATTTCAGTGAATGCTCCTAATTTTAAGTAATTACACGAAGAAATGTTATTCTCGTGTTTTCCTTAAGGACTTTTCGGCTTTTACACATGAAAGTGGGCACATTTTATAACATGATTGCATGAAGGAAATTTCCAGTCAGGCCTATCCTGTAAAGTGCGGCCGCGTTTACCCTGCTCCTAAGCCGCTTCTAACTCACGTTCCGGCCGCGTTAGCCCTTCCTGCGATCCCGAATCCCCTTTAACCTACTCCTACCGCGTCCTAAATTCCCCGGGCAACCCCTTCCGCCCGCGGCATGTATATTGCATGCAAAACGAGCGAATTAGCTCGATATTGCATGCAAACGAGCCAATTAGCTATTCCCCTAGCATCCCGTAACCCGCGCCCCGAATATCGCTACCTTTCCCTGCCGTTTTGTCGCGCGTTTAACCTGCAAATTTACCGCCTACCCTGACCCAGGCGGTAGAGGCATGGGTAAGGGTAGGTGGCATGCTTTCCCCCAGCCCCCGCTCACCTGCCCCGGCCGCGATCATGGGTGCCGGTCTCCGTGGCAGCCCCAGTCCTCTCCCCTACTCCCGAAGCCAAAAAAAAAGCGAAAAAAACGTTGCAGTCCCCCTCCGATGTCCGGACTGGGGCTGCCACGGAGACTGCAACGGCAAAGCGACTTTTCAGTGTCCCCCCTCCTCTCGGAGCAGGGCGCGAAAAGCCGCCTTGCTCCGGGAGGAGGGGGGACACTGACAGCGGCGAAGCTTTCCCCCAGCCCGGACACCGGCGAAGCCAGAAGACAGCGGCGGAGAAACGGCGAAACGACTTTTCAGTGTCCCCCCTCCTCTCGGAGCAGGGCGCGAAAAGCCGCCTTGCTCTGGGAGGAGGGGGGACACTGACAGCGGCGAAGCTTTCCCCCAGCCCGGACACCGGCGAAGCCAGAAGACAGCGGCGGAGAAACGGCGAAACGACTGTCAGTGTCCCCCCTCCTCTCGGAGCAGGACGGAAAAGCCGCCTTGCTCCGGGAGGAGGGGAGACACTGACAGCGGCGAAGCTTTCCCCCTGCCCGGACACCGGCAAAGCCAGAAGACAGCGGCGGAGAAACGGCGAAACGACTGTCAGTGTCCCCCCTCCCCTCGGAGCAGGGCGGAAAAGCCACCTTGCTCCGGGAGGAGGGGAGACACTGACAGCGGCGAAGCTTTTCCCCAGCCCGGACACCGGCAAAACTTGCTGTTTTGCAGCCATGAGCCATGAGCCACGAGCAGGAACGCGAAGATCTGGCTCCGATAGCTCCTCCCGACAAGATGGCCGCCTGCACGGGGAAAGAGTACAATTGGCCGCTGAAGACGTGACGTCTTCAGCGTCGTGACGTCACGTCTTCAGCGGCCAATTGTACTCTTTCCCCGTGCAGGCGGCCATCTTGTCGGGAGGAGCTATCGGAGCCAGATCTTCGCGTTCCTGCGCGTGGCTCATGGCTGCAAAACAGCAAGTTTTGCCGGTGTCCGGGCTGGGGGAAAGCTTCGCCGCTGTCAGTGTCCCCCCTCCTCCCGGAGCAAGGCGGCTTTTCTGCCCTGCTCCGAGAGGAGGGGGGACACTGACAGTCGTTTCGCCGTTTCTCCGCCGCTGTCTTCTGGCTTCGCCGGTGTCCGGGCTGGGGGAAAGCTTCGTCACTGTCAGTGTCCCCCCTCCTCCCAGAGCAAGGCGGCTTTTCGCGCCCTGCTCCGAGAGGAGGGGGGACACTGACAAGTCGTTTCGCCGTTGCTTCTGCGCTGTCGCCGCCGTTGCTTCCTGGTATCTGTCATTTCAAATGACATTTGAAATGACAGATACCAGCGTGGCGTGAAGCCTTAGGCCCGCGCACCCAGTATCCTGTATAGGCGCTCTATCCAGTATCCTGGGTTGCGCGGGCCTAAGGCTTTTCGGACGCGGCTTACATTTACATATAATTAGGCTTCAGGATCGAGCGGTAGGTGAGCTGCACTGTGCGGGCGGTAACCGCGGGTGCCGTAGGCACTAACGCAGCTCTTCCTACCGCTCGGTACTGGATAGGCCTGAGTGTTACCAATCAGTCCATCAGTTTGCCTCTAGGTTTATCTCTAGGTCATCCAGACTCCTGTGGTTCTTCAGCCTGCACGACCTCCAGTTTACCCAGATCCATTACACAGTCAGCTTTTGGATATAAAGATTTTTATTCTGTCTTACACCTAATCAAGAACAGAAGTAAATATGCTTCAAGAAGTGCTCGGCCCTGTGTTCCTGTTCCTGATTCTTATTCCTGGTTCCTAGTTCCTGTTCATGTTGTGTGTTCCGGAGTTCATGTGTCTCATTCCCATTCCTGTTTGGCAGTCCAGTTCATCTTGAGTTCTTATCTTTGTGATTAGTCTTCCTTATCTGTCTTCAGTGTCTCCTGCTCCTGTGGTTCCCGTCCTCCTCTTCATTCTCTGTCCCCTTGGATTGAACTTTGGGCTTGACCTTGGAGTGGCTCTCACTCTGCCTTGGATTGAATTTCTGGCTTGACCCTCAGACTGGACCATGTTGCTGCTTGAATTCTGCTTGCCTCAAACCACAACCTGAACTTGACCGTATCTGACTGCTACCTGCCCCAATCGCTGCTTGCCCCAACTTCCCTTCTTTCTCCGTGCTGGCCTGCAACGTCTCCATCACGATAGATCATCATCTTAATAGAAGCCTGCACCTAACACCAGCTGGCCCCAGCACCCAAGAATTCAATCTAAGGGGAACGTGGGCTGACATTGGTGAAGCTCCAGTTGGGCCTTTGCTCCAGCCAGCTCCACCTGCCTGAGGCGTCTCTGGGGCTCTGCGGGTCCAGCGAAGACACAGACCATGCCACTTGCACGGTAACCATGACAATTGCTAACAGCACATACCTTCCTCCGCTCTGCAGTGGGCCCGCAGGTATTCGGATTCCTCCCGCCTGATACGCCTCACCCTTTTTTTCAATACTTCAACCTGGCGAGAATAAAACAGAAATAGGAAACACACTGTTGATATTAAACTTTTACTTTGCTTTTGAGGCAAAAAACAATTCAAACCAAACAAGTCAAGTGTCAGTTTTTCTTTTCTCACCCAGAGCAATACAAAACAATCCCAAAATGTACGGATGCCGGGAAAAGGACGCTGCACCCGACCTTCCTCCGGCATCTAGAATTAGGCGTCTGGGGCTCCGCGGGTCCAGCGGAGTCCAGCGGAGACACGGACGCATGTACTGGCGCTGGGAGAAGGACGCCACATCAGGCCTTCCTCCGGCATCTAGCATTAGGCGTCCCTGAGGCTCTGCTTCTATTGTTTATGTATATTTGTTAAATGAATAATCAAGATGTATTAGGTTATGCTGATTTTCTTGTGTTATTTTTCAACAACAAATGTAATGAATTAGCCAACAAATGTAATGAATTAGCCAACTTCTTCCACACCAAAATCACCAACCTTATCTCATCTCTCCCCCCTCCCTCCCCTCTCCCTTTCACCAGTCAGAAGAACCCCAACACCACTCTTAATTCTTTCGAACTCACTTCTGCCTCTGAGATTACTAGATTCCTAAAGAAAATGAAACCATCCTCACATCCTGAAGACTCCATACCTACTAAATCCCTCCTGGCTATCCCTGACATCATAGCCAAACCCATATCAGAAATCATTAACTGCTCCCTCACTACTGGTCTAGTCCCCCCTGAACTGAAACAAGCCATACTCAAACCCATACTTAAGAAACCTAACCTAGATCCCGCAGTTCCTTCCAACTTCAGACCAATATCCAATTTATCATTCATAGCGAAACTCATGGAAAGGGTAGTAAATGCTCAGCTTATAGAACACCTGGAAAATCACAGACTGTTATTCCCATCACAGTTTGGCTTCCGAAAGTTCTTTAACACTGAAACCCTCCTAATCTCCCTTTCCGACACCATTCTAAAAAGCCTTGATAAAGGCCAAACATGTATCCTGGCCATGTTAGACATCTCTGCGGCCTTTGATACTGTTAGCCACAATATACTAATCGACCGACTCTCTGACATCGGCATCTCAGGCCCAGCTCTGAGCTGGTTCACTTCCTTTCTGGCGGATCGCCACTTTAAAGTTAAATTCAGCAACTACGAATCAAACCCTGTTAAGCTATCCCATGGGGTCCCTCAAGGCTCCTCCCTTTCCCCAACCCTCTTCAATATTTACCTCCTTCCCTTATGCCAACTCCTTGCAGACCTAGGACTCACACACTATGTCTATGCAGATGACGTCCAGGTCCTCATTCCTGTCACCGACTCTGTGACTAACGCCCTCAAAACCTGGGATACATGCCTCAAGTCAATCAACAGCCTCCTCACTAACCTCAGGCTTGCTCTAAACACCTCAAAAACAGAACTACTTTTTATCTCACCTTCCCGCCATATCCCCACTCTCCCTGTCACCTCCAACCCCTCTCCACTTCATGTCAGGGATCTAGGGGTTACCCTCGACAACCACCTCAATCTCCAAAAACACATTTCTAATATAACAAGGGACTGCTTCTTTAAACTTCACATACTGAAGAAACTAAGACCCCTCCTTCACTTTAGTGACTTCCGAACAGTCCTCCAAGCCACCATATTCACAAAGTTAGATTATTGTAACGCCCTACTCTTGGGTCTACCTTCAACCACAATCAAACCGCTGCAGATGCTACAAAATGCAGCAGCTAGAATCCTCACAAACTCACGCAGATCGGACCACATAACTCCAATACTCAAAGAACTTCATTGGCTTCCAATCCCTGCCAGAATCCAACATAAATGCCTAACAATTATCCATAAAACTCTACACAATAAAGAGATGATTTGGCTAAATGATTCACTCCAATATCACTCCCCCAAGAGACCAACCAGATCCATTTATTTAGGAACTCTGTCAACCCCTTCCCACAAACTTTCACAGCTCGCCTCCACCCGAGAGAGAGCCTTTTCCATAGCAGGACCATCTCTATGGAACTCAATGCCCCCTGACTTACGTCTAGAGCAGAGCACAACAACCTTCAAAAAAAAGTTGAAGACCTGGTTGTTCAAACAGACATTCACCTAATCGTAGCATCCCTGGTCAACATAGCTCTGTATTAAAGTCTGTAATTTACAATGTAACATAATGTAATATACCTTCAGATAATGTTATATAATACTCTACTACTGTACCGTATTATAATGTGGCAGTAATGTAATATAGTTGCTTTCTTTCTTTCTCTCTTAACGTTAACTCTATCCCTCACTAAACTCTGCTTCTCTTTTTCGACATCCCGTTCCTTGGAATTTACCTTGTTAGATGTAACTATTATTTTCCTCCTACTGATGTTAATTGTTACCCCTGTTATAATGTAAACCGATGTGATATCCATTTGAACGTCGGTATATAAAAGTTTTAAATAAATAAAATAAATAAAGTAGCACAGCGGGACAGAGTCATCCGTGCACAGGATAGGGACATCGGTAGACCAGGATGGGCCATCGGCAGACCTGGACGTGACATTCACCCATGGACAACTATCTTTGGCATGTCGGAGTGAGATGTAGTCCGAACCTACTGGCTGAGCTCACGGGCAATCCTCTTCCTCTATGAAGATCTGCGCTGCGACCTTGTGCTCCTGGCCAATCGCCACCATGCTGTGCCAGTGTTGACGAAACTTCTTGGTGCCTTAAATTGTTTTGGTACCGGAAGTTTTCAAACCCCGGTAAGTGCCATTGCGGATATGACACAGCCCTCCTTCTCACGGCATCTGGCACAGGTCTTGAAGGCCATGATGAAGTGGATGAGGAAGTACATCGTACATCCTACCAGTGGAGCTGCAACAGATGTTAAGCGCTGTAAAGTTGTTTTTGATGCATTCCCGATTACTCCCCCTATAGGTGATGGCGGCTATGGCTGTAAGCCCTGGTTGCTAACTCCACTCCAGTCTCCACGCACTGTGGCAGAAAAACGCTACAATGAGGCTCATGGCAGCACCAGAAATGTTATCGAGTGGACTTTTGGAGTTCTGAAAGGACGATTCCGATGTCTGGATCAGTCTGGGGGAGCCCTGCAGTACAGTGCAGAAAAGGTGGCGAACATCATTGTTGTCTGCTGCATGCTACACAACATTTGTCAGTGATTCAGTGTGCATGCAGAGGCAGCAGAAAACTTGCCGCCAGATCTGCCTGTGGAACCGGCAGCCAAGGCGGACAACACCACAAGGGGGATTGATGTCCGACGAAGGATCATCGAATCTTATTTCTCGTGAAAGTTCTTAACTGTTATACATTCATTTCTCCATACTGATGTGGCGCTTTTATTGTAGTACATAGCTCTGCAAAAATCTAGATATAATCATTTTATGACAGTACAGTATGTTTAATCTTGTGTTGTGTTCTTTCAGGAGCTGTGATACATCCATGAAACCATTTCCCAGCAAGCAGAGAAGTTGATTTAAAATAACAAATAATAGTGAAAAAAATAAAATTTAGTTGGAATTTTTCCTTGTCTTCTCTGTGTTTTCCATTGCATCATTTATAGTTCTTGAAGTCTTAAATCAATAAATTGTGTTCCCATTTAAGCCTCAATAAATTGCTTCCTTGCCTTTTATTATTGCTTCTTGAGTTATGTTATTTCAGCGTCCATGATGCTCCGTGAACCAGTGGAGACATGGACATCGGGAGAAGGACACCGAGCCAGGCCTTCTTCCGGCGTCTACAATTAGGCGTCCCTGCAGCTCTGCGGGTCCATCGCAGACATGGACACCTGTATGGCGCCGGGTGAAGGATGCCGCATCAGGCCTTTTTTCAGCATCTACAATTAGGCATCCTTGCGGCTCCACGGTTCCATCACCTGTACAGATGCCGGGAGCAGGTGGCAGGATGCTTGCACATGGAACAGAATGCCTGGACGGCCATTTTGTTAATTCTTTCCAGCAAGGTAACAACATGCCGCGTGGGAGGATGCCAAACTTCATGGAGGGGAATGTCAGGCTGCTGGCATCTCTGTTAATCGCAGATGAAGACCACCTGTACTTCCGCCCTGGGCGCCCACGGGCCCAGGACCGGGCCGATGAGGCCTGGCGGGTGCTCAGGGCGCAATTCAACGTCCAGTCTTCATACCCAAGGGAGGTAAGTTCATAGGCCTATGTTGTGGTTGGCTAAGGTCTGGTCTATGTTGCTTGTAAGGAATGACACAGCTTATACTTCTAGCTAGAAGGAAAAAAAACAAGTTAAATTTCATTTAGTATTTTGGGATTGTTTTGTATTGCTCTGGGTGAGAAAAGAAAAACTGACACTTGACTTGTTTGGTTTGAATTGTTTTTTGCCTCAAAAGCAAAGTAAAAGTTTAATATCAACAGTGTGTTTCCTATTTCTGTTTTATTCTCGCCAGGTTGAAGTATTGAAAAAAAGGGTGAGGCGTATCAGGCGGGAGGAATCCGAATACCTGCGGGCCCACTGCAGAGCGGAGGAAGGTATGTGCTGTTAGCAATTGTCATGGTTACCATGCAAGTGGCAAGGTCTTCTTTAATAATGGCTATAAGAAATTTAACATTTGTACCATTCTGGATCTTTGCATGCGCAGCTGTGATACTTTTGCTATTTCTGTTTTCAGAGAGCACCATCGAGGGGTCCTCAAGCTCTGAATCCGCTCCTCCAGCAGAACAGCAAGGTGAGCCTTTAATAGCATTGGTCTAATAAAAGTATATGGATGTTTTATGCCGTGTGGCACGCCGCTCACATTTGCATTTTTAAATGTCATGCTTACGGTAATGCTAGAGGTTAGGGTCCTGTTTAAAATGGCTATAAGCAAGTTCTCCTTCCTACAGTTCTGGATGTTTGCATGCGCGGCAGCAGTAACGCTTTCGCTTTTTCTCTTTTCAGACACATCAGCAGAGGAGGAAGGCGATGTTTGGCAACCCCCCATTAATGAGACCCTCCCCCTTATTGAGCCCCCCACACACACACACACATTTTTTTGCCACCCCCTTCTCTCCTGCCCCACCTGCCCTGGGAGACAAGGAGGACATCGTCGTTGACGTTGTCAACCCTGTCTCTCCTGAACTTCCAGGGGTGGGTCGATGGCCGGAGGCCAGCGCAGCAGCCGGGGAAGGGCCCTCAGCCCTTGAGGGGCGCCTGGATGCTGTGCTGGCTCTCCAGACACGGTTGATCCGCAGCCTGGAGGTCCAGGAGGGAATGGCAGTGCAGGCGGTGACCATCCTGCATGACCTGCGCCATGGCCAGCAGGAGATCATTGAGCTCCTGCGCGCAGTGGCAGGAGCTCAATCCCTACTCGTCATGGCGTGGGGTCCTACGGGACGGGCACCATCTGATCAACGGCAATGACGATGAACCTCCTCTTCCCCCATGATACGGTCCCTCCCCTTTCCTTCCCCACCCCATTATACAAATATTTTGTTTTTGTTCAATAATTTATGTACATAGTTTTAATATGTATTTTTTGAATGTAAAAATTGTATGTTTCATTTCACAATTTATTTAGAATACTTATAGAATGAAACTATTGTATGTTGTGAGGAGTGGCATGCCACATAAAAAAGAAACAGTTTATGGACAAAAAAAATGTTTATTTAAAAATGAATGGTTAATGGAATGAAAAGCTGAGGCGACATCTCTAATGGCACCGATCAATTCTGTCATCATTTCCTTCAGCAAAATTGTGTGAGAAGCCAGCGCACCATTGATGTCGGCTCAGATCGACCTTATTTCCTGGAGCATCAAGCCATTGTGTTGATCCTGTCGAGAGGTGATTCCATTCATAAACTGCTCGCTTAGGCCTTCTATTCCGAATAATGCCTGTTCCAGGTCCTGTGATATTTCCTGTACCAGTGGAGCAGCAGCCTGTAGCGGAGATGGTTCTGACGCTAGAAATGGTTCCATGGCGACAGATACCTCAGGTTGTGTTATAGATGGTTCCAGGACTGCAGATGCCTCAGGTTGTTGGCTCTCAGGAGACACATCAAACAGATTAAGTGTGACCACTTCCTCTGTGGAGACATGTTGGCTGGGAGAGTCCACGTTCGACATGGGGTGTTGCAGTTGAACACTGCAGGCAAGATAGTGGACCCTTGGGCCGACCTACCTAGAGTGACAGGGTAGGCCGGGGGGCGGAGCCACAGGCTGGAGGTGTTCACCCGGGAACCAGGAGCCCCCCGGGAGGAGCCCACAGGGCACTGGGACCTCTGGACTTGGCAATACAGGCAGAAAGTCCAGGGGCTGAGATAGGCTAGACCGGGACCTGAGCAAACAGGGGGAAAGGCAGTCCAAAGGTATCCGGGAAGCAGGGGACCGGCTGTATAGGGCCGAGGGCCGGCTGAAGACAGGGCAGCGGGCGGCAGCGGAGTCTGTGGCAAACCGGAAGCTGAAGCAGGCTGTAGGCTGAAGCGGAGTCCGTTGCGAACCGGAGGCTGAAGCAGGCTGTAGGCTGAAGCGGAGTCCGTTGCGAACCGGAGGCTGAAGCAGGCTGTAGGCTGAATCGGAGTCAGTAGCAAACCGAAGGCTGAAGCAGGCTGTAGACTGAATCGGAGTCAGTAGCAAACCGAAGGCTGAAGCAGGCTGTAGACTGAATCGGAGTCAGTAGCAAACCGAAGGCTGAAGCAGGCTGCAAGCTGAAGCGGAGTCCGTAGCAAACCGGAGTCAGAGGCAGGCAGCTGGCAGAAGCGGAGTCAGAGGCAAACCGGAGTCAGAGGCAGGCAGCAGGCAGAAGCGGAGTCAGAGGCGAACCGGAGTCGAAGGCAGGCAGCAGGCTGAAGCGGAGTCAGAGGCAAACCGGAGTCAGAGGCAGGCAGCAGGCTGAAGCGGAGTCGGAAGCGGACTGGAGTCAAAAGCAGGAAACGTGGAAATCACCAGGAACGCAACTAAGAACAACTATGGAGTTGTGAACCTCGTTGCAAGGCGATGAGAGAGAGTTTGAGCGCCGGTTATATTGGGGCTTGGGCGTGACGTCAGCAGCACGGGCGGGGCCAGGCTTCCGGGAGTTGAGCGCGCGAGACGGACGAGAAGCAGGCACGTAATGTCGGCCGCCACGTGGAGTGAGAGAAGCCCCCGGGGTCCGGAGCGGGCGGACTGCGGAGATTCCTAAGGCGGAGGTAGGCAGGTTTGAGTCCTAAGCGGAGGGAAGCAGTGGAGACCGCAACAATGGGGAATACAAAATCGTCAGGCGTGGGAATGGATTTGTCACTAGTAACGTCACCATCGTTCACACGATCTGTGGAGAAAGATGGAGAAAGAGGTTGCAGTTAGAGTTGTCAGTTTACCCCTCAGGAACACAAAAGTCAACATCCAATGCAAACAAGATATATGTTTATGCCTACCTCGACTTGCCCCTGTGTCAGCGCCGAACTGTGTGTGCACGCTGACGACAACCTCTGGCCTCACAGTACTGAGAACCAGCTCCTCCACAGGTGTCAACACAATATTACAAGGTGGCCCTCCGCCGGTCCTCTTTGCTGCCGCGTCAGTTTTGGCAGCCTTTCTTTTACCTCTTTTCTAATGTCGCACCACCGGTGCTGTACCTGTTTTACGTCCCTGGGCATGACAGAAAGGGAGCTCACATCCTGCGCGATCTTCTCCCAAATCCATTTCTTCATGGAGCAAGAAACCTTGGACTGGAAGAGAACTTTATATTTGTCACAGACAGCACGGCACAGTAACTCCTTTTCTTCACCCGTGAAGCGAGCGTTGCGGGTCTGCTTTTTGGATGGCTGGCTAGAACTTGTGCCTTCCTGCTCTTGATGTTCACCGTACTCTGCCTCGACCTGCACAGTAGTACGTTTTCCAGCCATGATAATGCCTGAATGGGAAATAAAAGAAGAATCGGGATTAATGAATAGAAAGACAGCATGACGGAAATTGACAGAAGCAGAATTAATGAAAAAAATATTGAACCAGAAACAAGAGAGGCCCATGGGCAGCATCAAGCAACAGCCTGAACTAGTGCCTTCCAGCGGTTGCCGATCTCTGAACTCTGCCTCTACCCGTGCGATGGAATGTTTTCCTGGTATGATTGTCTGAATAGGAGAAAAAAAACAGAGGAAAGAGATCAATGAATAGAGCGATAATCAAGAACAGAATGACCCCGAAGGAAGAGGAGCACAAGCAGAGCATACAATAAAGACTGAAAATCAACAAAAGAGAAGAGGAGCACATGCATAGCAAACAGTAAACAGTCAAAATCACCAAAGCAGAATAAGAACACAGTAAACAGTCAAAATCAACAAAACAGAAGAGGAGCACATGCAGAGCATGCAATAAAGACTTCCATGGCCGCTTCCTTGAGCGACTTGCGCGCCCGGACGTGGAAGGTAGCAGGGCCTCCGATCATGGACATTCCCGCCTCTTTCTGGACATCCATGATCGGAGGCCCCGCTGCCTTCCAATGTCCATGGCCGCTGCCTTGAGCGCCCGGACGTGGAATGTAGCGGGGCCTCCGATCATGGACGTCCGGGTGCTCAGGGCAGTGGTCCCGGTGTCCATTCGGTGACCATGCGGGGTCTGTTGGAAAGAACCATCCAATAGTATGCCCTTACCTGCTGAAAGCGTTGCTGATCTTCCGAAAGATATGTACCGCTGTAACCGCTCTGTCCTGGCCCGAACCAAATACAAAGGGACTTTTTTTACTTGGCGATGCGACTTATATACACGTCCAAGGTAGGATTATGACGCGGCAATGATGTCAAAAAGGGGGAACAACGGGATAAGTTTCCAGATCGATGAAAAGTTTGGAATGTAACATTTCATTTCAAAATGACATTTCCCGTTCCATAGAAATGACATATATGGAAGCAGCGCACCCTGGATACTGTATAGGCGCTCTATAACGTCCTATACAGTAAAATTGCTTGCGAACGCCTACCGCTTGATAGGCGTGCTTTTGGCACTCCTTTGGCACCGCTTGGATTTGCGTCTAATTTGAATACTGAATCGAGCGGATTGTGAACCAAAATGTGCACGCGTCAAATGAATGGGCGCCGGACACTGCCGCACTTTTTTTTACACATCGGTACTGTATCGGCCTGCTAGTGATTAAAGCTAGTAAAAGCCGCATCAGCAAGTTACCCCCATCTTTATTTGTTCCCCAAACCATAAATGTCAGGGTCCTCGTTGGCTGCTGTCTGAATCCAGTTCCCCTTTTCCCACTGCCATTGAAGCAGAGAGCAATGATGGAGTTGCATTAGAGGAAAGGAAAATACCTGCTGTACCTGAATATAACTCACCTTGAGTGGCCAATGAAAAGGCCTGAACAAATTAAGAAAAGAAAATGCCAAGAGTAAACCCAGGCTCAGAAGGATAAGCCCAGGACCTGCCTTTGGTCTTCGCCATAAAAGATAGAAAAAGAGAATATGCAAAAAAAGAAATAACTCAGACAAGAAAGGTTCTTCCCAGGAATGGAGTGCAGATGCTGCGGCCTCTGCTCTGCAATGATCGTTATCAATCCCCCCAAAATTCTAAATAATGAGCACTCAAGCAATCAACTTTGTTGAATCCTAGTTACCATAGCTATCCTGAAGAGAACTGGAGTCTTCTTTATAGCTTTTGATACCTTTTTAAAAGGCTCCATCATAAAATAAAATGCTGTAGTACGTGAGCTTCCGAGATTTCGCAGACCTCTTCAGATGTGACACAAAGCAATAGGTTTTGGGCTTACAATGCACTTTGTACTAACACATCTAAATATATGGTTTCAGTAACATTTGTTTTAAGAATAGATAGATCTATATTCCCTGAGCTTTACAAAGAGAAATAAGCTTCCTTTCTGTAAAATTCCCGAGCTATGTAAATTATCAGACATCTGTAAATATTCAGGTCATGATTTGTTTTCCTCCTGTTGAAAGAGAAAAATTAGGCCAATTCAGAGGTATTTGGCTCGATCCCTCACACATTTGCAGAAAGGAAGGATTAGCTATTCTGTAAGAAGTTAATGTATCTTCTTATACATTATGGGAACTGGAAGCGTGTGCCTCTTCACACCAGAAAAGATGCAATGCTTTCAGCGCGGGAATAAACCTGATGGATGACTTGGAAACCAGCTTCAATGCCCAGTGGCACTCTGCTATCCATCCAGTACCCTGAAGGACTTTTGCTGGCAAATACCTGTCAGAATGTTTCTGCTGACCCAATTCTGGGTCCCGTTCTCTTCGGTGAAACTCAAGGAATCACAGCTGACTCCCCATGCTAAAAATCTGGAACCTCACATCTATAAAACAGAAAATGATTTGTACAACTCTCTTACATGGTAGAAAGCACAAAATTCTAATGCATAAATCAATATTGACTAAAAACTCAAATATCTTCTGGCAGAATATAATGAGGAGGGGTGAAATACTGGACAAAGGGATGAAGATTCTCTCTTTTTGTTTCAGAGAGAGTACAATAGAATAGGCATGCTAATAAATATATTGTTTGAGTCAGCTAGAAATTGGGCAATAATAAATGAACAATTACCTATAAGTAATGGTGGCTTTCAAAGTTCTCTTGTCTTTCCTTAGTAATGCAGTTTGTCTCATCCTACTAGAATCACCAGCCTTTAACTACTAGTACCTCCACTGACACATCAATATCTTGAAATTTCCAAAGCTATCTGTATATCAATACCAGTGATTTAGAGAAGAGAAGGTTTGACGTGAAAGGGAGGTCTGCAAAACCCATCATTAACAGAGTAATTATTTCTTTTTCACTCATTTCTATTCTACCATTGCTCGATGCAGGAATATATGACAGCAATGAGGGGAAGGAGCTGAGAGCCTGCGCCATGGGGCCAGGTCCTCTCATTGGGATCAGCATTCGGAGAACTGGAAGACCACCTGCTAAAGGGTCCCAAAGGACAGTAATCGTGAGTTTGTGTGCTGCATGCACAATTACATAACACACAGAGTTACATAATTGTGATGATCATAATATTAGCAGAGAAATGGAGTTCTGTCAGGATCGCAATTGTAAGACTGTAGATAAATTTGGAAAACAGATTAAACCATGCTTGCCTTGTCTCGGGAGGAAGGAATCAGGTCAGAGGTCCAGGAACCGAAAGAATTGTGCCCCACAACCTGTCAAACCAGTTTGTCAGTTTTAACAACCCACATAGTGATGACATCTGTGGAGGTAATTTTCAAAAGGATTTACGCGGGTATATGGACTTTTGAAAATGGCTACGATTTATGTTACTTTTACATGAGTAACTCCTTTTGAAAATTACCTCCTGTGTGTACATTCTACAGGCAGACTTTACTATGAATATTCAAATCAAACTTAAGCACTTAAATTCACATTGAAAAAACTCAGAGTCAGTCCGAGAATGGTCCGGCGAAGCAGAGGTCAAACCAGAAGCCAATCCGAAGGTAGAGGACTAGGACCGGGTAGGAGCAGGAACCAGGCACGTGAACAGGAACAGGAACAAGGAGCATAGGCAGGATTAGGAACCACGAGCACAGACAAGAACAGAAACAAGCAACGAGCACACGACTAGCGTGGAGACCTGTTGCAAAGGCGAGGAAGCACTGGCTGGGCCCGACCTTATATACCAAGACTCAGTGCTGTCATCATCTGGGGCCGCAGGGTGGTTTCCCGCTGCGGCCCCTTTAAAGCATAGACGGGTGCGTGCACGTGTGCCTAGGAGGCGGCATGGCGCTGGATGTTGGCATCTCCCCGTGGACCACGCAGGGATACCCGCCGCGGAGCTGACGGGAGGAAGCTCGGGTGCGCAGGCAGCTGCCCACAGCCGCGAGGGAGGTTGAACGGGAGAAGGAGCTAGCAGCCGGGCGTAAGTGGTCCTGGACACGGGTCTGCCGCGGGTGGCACACACAACAGTACCCCCCCCCCCTTATGCCCCCCTCTTAGAGGTCTGGATTTGCCCGGATGGACACAATGGAAACAGAGGAGGAGCCCCTTGTCCAAGATGTTATGTGCAGGCTCCCACGAATTTTCCTCAGAGCTGTAGCCCTCCCATGACAGGTAGTACTCCCAATGGTGGCCTCTTCGGCGGACATCAAGGACCTCTTGGACTTTATATATGGTATCTGTTTCAGCAACCACTTGGGATGGCACAGGTGCCTTACGAATTGGCCAAGTAAGAACCACAGGTTTTAACAGGGATACGTGGAAAGAGTTATGAATGCCAAGAGTTGGAGATAGTTGGAGCTGATGGGTAACAGGTCCAATTCATCGAGTGACCGGGAACAGTCCAATGTATCTGGGTGCAAATCTCTGAGAAGAAAGTTTAAGACAAATACAGTGTGTACTCAGCCAAACCTTTTGACCAGGTTGGAATTCTGGAGCAGGACACCGATGAGCGTCCGTAGATTTCTTGGCCTGAGCCGCAGCCTGATGCAAATGGAGATTGGTTTGAGTCCAGAGTGTCTTGAGAGTGTCAGCAGTGGCCTGGGCTGCTGGCGAGGGCACTGATAGTGGAATTGGTAATGGAAGCCGGGGTTGCCTGCTATAGATGATGGAGAAAGGCGAGACTCCAGTAGCTGCGGCGATATGGGAGTTGTGGGAAAACTCCTCTCACAGAAGTAACTCTACCCAGTTATGCTGCCGGTCATTGGTGTAAGCACGCAAGAAGCTCTTGAGTGAGCGGTTTGTCCGCTCGGCTTGGCCATTGGCCTGAGGATGATAAGCAGTTGTTAGGCTGATGGAAATGCCAAATTTGTTGCACAAAGCACGCCAGTAGCGGGTGACGAACTGGGAACTTCTGTCCAAGGCTATGTCCGTGGGTAGGCCGTGCAGATGGAACACATGCTGGAAGAAGAGACATGCAAGTTGTGGAGCTGAAGGAAGGCCAGGCAGTGGAATGAAATGGGCCATTTTAGAAAACCGGTCTATGATGACCCAAATGACTGTGTTTCCTTTTGACGGTGGCAGGTCCACTACGAAGTCCATGGATAAATGAGTCCACGGTTCCTCTGGAGCAGAGAGTGGTTTGAGAAGACCCCAAGGTCGACCCACCAGTGGCTTTTGCTGGGCACATGTATTACAGGAGTCGACATAGGCTCGGGTATCAGTAACCATGGTTGGCCACCAATAAAACCGCTGGAGGTCAGAGAGCATCTGGGCACATCCAGATGTCCAGAGATCTATGAATCATGCGCCCAATGGAGGACTTTCTCTCAGAGCCAGCGAGGAACCACCATTTTCCTGGTTGGGACTGGAATGGAAGCAGACAAGCAGATACATGCTGGGTCAATAATGTGACTGGGTTCTTCGGGAACATCTTCTGGTTTAAAAGAATGAGACAGGGCATCCGCCTGGAGGTTTTTCTCTGCAGGACAGTACTGTAATTCAAAGTTAAACCTGGAGAAGAACAATGCCCAGCGGGCCTGGCGAGTATTAAGATGCTGGGTGTGACCAAGATGCTCAAGATTCTTGTGATCGGTAAAGATCATAAACTTGTGTTGGGTGCCCTCCAAGAAAGGGTGCCATTCTTCCAGAGCAAGCTTAACTGCAAGTAACTCCGTATCACCGATGCTGTAATTCTGCTCTGCTAGGGAGAACTTGCGGGAGAAAAAGGAACACAGGAGAAGAGTTCCTTGGGTCGACTGTTGGCTCAGAACTGCCCCAGCCCCTATAGCAGAGACGTCCACTTCTACAACGAAGGGGCGATTCAGGTATGGATTTCACAGGCAGGGACCGGATAGGAAGACATCCTTGAGTCTTTGGAAGGCAGCGAGGGCCTCAGGTGTCCAATTCCTTGTATTGCCGCCCTTGCGCGTCATGGCCATGAAAGGCGCTGCCAGCGAAGAGTAGTTAGCTATAAACTGGAGGTAGTAATTCGTGAACCCTAAAAACCTCTGGAGCGCCCAGAGGCCTACAGGCCGAGGCCATTCTTGAATTCCTTTCAGCTTGCTTAGGTCTATAGTGAATCCTTGCTGCAAAATTATATACCCTAAGAAGGGTAGACTAGATTGCTCGAAGAGATATTTATCAAGCTTAGAAAATAAATGGTTTTCATGAAGATGGAGCACTATGTGGATGTCAGCACAGTGTGTAGATAAGTCCTTGGAAAAGATGTGGATATCGTCTAGATATGCAACAACTTTGCTGACAGGAGATCACAAAATATCTCATTTATCATTTGCTGGAATACAGCAGGGGCATTACAAAGGCCGAAAGGCATGACTAGGTATTCGTAATGTCCATCCCTGGTATTAAATGCCATCTTCCAGATGTCTTCAGGGTGTATGCATACCAGATTATAAGCGCCCCGCAAGTCCAACTTAGTGAAGATGGAGGCACCCTGAAGATGATCGAACAGCTCAGTGATCAAGGGTAAAGGATACTTATCCTTGCGAATAATGGCATTTAGGCCACGATAATCAATGCACTGTCTCAAGGACCCATCCTTCTTCGTGACAAAGAAAAAGCCCGCGCCTGCGGGAGAGGTCAAGGGACAGATGAACCCTTTAGCCAAGTTCTCTTGGATATACTCTGTCATGGCACGAGTCTTGGGCAGTGACAGTGGATACGTCCTGCCCCTAGGAGGTGTCGTACCTGGTAAACGTCCGATAGGACAGTAGAACTTACATATAGGTGGAAGGATATTAGCCTTCTGTTTGGAGAAAACATCTTCATAATCTGCCTATGGAGACGGAAGGCCAAAGGTACTGACTACCAAAGAAATCACAGGAGAAGGTGCCACCTTCTTCAGGCAGGTCCAGTGACAGGCTGGGCTCCACTCAGTGAGTTGAAGAGCTCCCCAGTCAAACTGGGGGGAGTGACGCTGAAGCCAGGGCAATCCCAAGACCACTGGATGGATCAATTTTTCCAAGACAAGGAGTTCCACCTCGTCTCCATGAAGAGCTCCAGTGAGGAGATGGACAGGTTCCGTCAAAAGGGAGATCCAGCCGGGCAACGGCTCACCGTAGATTGAAGCAATACATAAGGATGTTTCAAAAGGATGAGAGGAAATACCCAGGAGATGCACCAGGTCCTTAAGAATGAAGCTCCTTCCTGCTCAGGAGTCAATCAGGGCCAGAACCGGGAAGGAGCGAGAGTCCCAAGTTAATGTAACTGGCAAGGACAATTGAGGGGCTTGAGAAGTAGCGCCCAAATTCAGGACCCCAACTGAACTTAGGCTCGGATGTTTCCCGGACGGACGGGACAAGACTGGAGGCAGTGACCGGGTGCCCCACAATATAAACATAGACCAAATGTCTCCACCTGAGGCATTCCTCCGGAGACAAGCGCCCTCAACCCAAATGCATAGGCTCTTCTGCTTTTGTGGAGGATGGAGTTCACTGGGAGCGTACCTTGCTGTGGGTGGTGAGTGGGAACGCTCCATGGTGGGTCATCTGGGCATCCATATCTCTTGGTGATGCTCTTGGAGGCCATGGTCAATACGGCCTGCCAAGTCGATAAGCTCCTCAAGGGAGGACCATAGCTCATGGGCCGCTAGCTCATCCTTGAGCTGAGGGGACAAACCGTCCAGGTAGATAGCTCTGAGACAATCTTCTTGCCACAATAATTCTGTAGCGAGAGTTCGAAAGTCAATGGGATAGTCATTAAGGGTTAGTTGATGACCTTGCCACAAGCGTAGAAGACTGGTGCTTGCCACAGCCTGCCTCCCTAGATCATCGAAGGTCTGACGGAAGACAGCCACAAAACAAGACAGTTCCTGTAGGAGTGAATCGGAGCACTCCCACAGGGGGGAAGCCCATGCCAACACCTCACCCTCGAGTTGAGAAAGGATGAAGGTAACCTTCGTGAGTTCATCCTGGAAGATAGATGGTTGCAGAGCAAACTGCATGTAGCATTGGGTGATGAACCCTCTGCAGAGCTTGGAATCTCTGTTGAAGCGGGGTGGAGCAGGTAGGGCCAGCACAGCCCTGGAGGGTGAGGGCAACGGCTGATGGCTGGCTGGAGGTGGAGTTGGAACCAGAGGGCCTGCATAAATATCAAGCCGGGTGTGGAGATGCTCAACAGAAGAGGCAAATGCCTCAAGGAACCACTGCTGCTCTTGGACCTTGGAAGCCAGGCCTGGAATGGCCTGCAGAGTGGACGGTTCTGCCGAGTCCATGGCCTTGGCAACCTGTTGCACCAGAGGTGGGCCCTTGGCCTGATGTGGGGTTGACGCTACTCTCAGGGCAAGCCCTTTAGGTCCCCACCGTCGGTAGGCAGAGCTGGCTGAGTGATAGAGGCCGGCTGGAGCTTTGTCAATACCAGCCCTCATTCCCCTCAGGTTGAGCCCTTGGGTGCCGGGGCTGGCTGGTCTTAGGTGGGCCTCCATCCGAGGACTCCCAGGGTACGATGTCGAGATCAGCCAGAAGTCATTAGTGGTAGCTGGAATGGGAGGACGAGTCCAGACAAGGCAGAATTCCAGAGACCCAGATGCCAGTGGAGAACAGGAGATAAGACAGGTGCATCCGAGTAAAAGAAGGCCGAAGCCTGAGAGGCCAAGTCCAGGGTAGAACCAGTAGAGGTGATGGAGAGCAGGCTGTTGTCAGGACAGGCGGCTGAAAGTCAATCAGAAGCGTGGTCAGGCAAAGTAGGGGTCAAGCCAGAAGTCAATCAGAAGCGTGGTCAGGCGAAGCAGGGGTCAAGCCAGAAGCCAATCCGAAGGTAGAGGACTAGGACCGGGTAGGAGCAAGAACCAGGAACAGGAACCAGGAGCATAGGCAGGATCAGGAACCAGGAACACAGCCGAGAATAGGAACAAGAAACAAGCACATGACTAACATGGAGACCTGTTGCCAAGACGAGGAAGCACTGGCTGGGCCTGTCCTTATATACCGGGACCCAGTGACGTTATCATCCGGGGCTGTGGGGTGGTTTCCCGCCATGGACCCTTTAAAGCATAGATGGGTACGCGCGCACCTAGGAGGCAGCATGGTGCTGGATGGCGGCATCTCCCCACGGATCAGGACACACCATGGAGATGGAGAGTCTGCGGAGGAGCCGGTGACGACAGAGGAAGCTCGGGTGCACAGGCAGCTGCCCACAGCCACGAGGGAGGTGAAACCGGGAGCAGGAGCTAGTAGTTGGGGGTAAGTGGGCCCAGATGCGGGCCTGCCGTGGGCGGCATACGCAACACCCCATACTTGGCACTACTTAGCCGGATAAGTTAGACCTGCTCTATGGCAAGTGTAACTTATCTGATTAACTTAACCAGATAAATCTGAATATCAACACTTATACGGTTACATTACCCAGATAAGTAATACCGCTTGATCCACCCACTGCCCTCCCACTAAATATCTGGCCAACTTCTTTCCTGGATAAGTGGCTTCTCCAGCTGAGCGATGACTCCTGAATTATAGCCGGATATTTAGAGTCTGACACCTAGCTGGATAAGTCATTACATATCCGTCTAAGTAGCACTGAATACTGGACTCAAAATGTATGCATGTGAGTGCCAACTCTGTCCCCAACACAACCCCCGGGAATGCCTTTCCTCAGCAAGCATACAATTATGCATGAAACCAGATTCTGTGCTTAATTTTACATGCACTTAGCCTAGGTCAGTTTTAGGACATCCAGTTATGTACATAAAACCGGGTTTTATGTGCGCCAACACTGGGGGCAGCAAGGAATTGCAGTGCAGGCGCTCCATCCCCTCCCCCTGTGGAGTGAGGAGGAAGACAAGAAGTCTTCGATGCCAGGTAGGGAAACTCGCCTTCCACCCACTCACCATCCTGGCAAGATAAACCCAGCGACGAGAAGACCACCCATCCGCAGCGGCAGCAGGCAGCCTGTGCTCCGAAATAGGGGGCTGTGGGGAATCGTGCTGCAGGTGTTCCCCCCCCCCCCCCCCCCGGAACAAAGAGGAAGACAGGAAGTCTCTGGCGCCAAGTAGGTGAACTCAACTTCTGCCCACCCATCACCCGCCCACTTTTCTGGCAAGATAAACCCAGCAGCAAAAAGATCGCCCAGCCGCAGTGGCAGCAGGCAACCTGTGCGCCAACACCGGGGGCAGCAGGGAATCACGCTGCAGGCACTCCATGATTCCCCCCCCCCCCCCATGGAACAGGAAGTCTCCAGTGCCAGGTAGATGAACTCGCCTTCTGCCTGCCCGCCGCCCTCCCACCATCCCGGCGAGATAAACCCAACAGCAACACCGAAGGTGCTTCCGCAAGGAAGTGCGTGCCCTTGGTGCTCACAAGCAGGAGCACAACAAAAGAGCTTGCCTCTTTGTGCGCCCCTTTGTGTGCGCATGAAGTACAAGCAGCTAAAGTGATTATACCATTCACAATACTAATTAATGGTCCCTGGCTGGCTTTACTACCATAATGGAACAAATAAGCAATATTGAACTCGCATTAGGACAAGGTCTATATGGAGAACTAAGTAGGAAAACCCAAACAAAGAAACACAGAAGGAACACAAAGACGATCCTCCCCACAATAAGTACCTACTCCTTCTCACTCTTCCTGCTTTATGTATATATGCTATTGAATGTGTAATCTCTATCTAAAGAAATCCCTCTAATTAACAATCTTCTAGAGGACTTCAACACTTCGATCTGTTGTATAACCGAAACCTGGCTGAATGGCAAAGAAAATGTGCTATTAAACCAAATATCCCTTGTTAACTATGATATATTTCACTTTCCAAGACCCAAATGAAAAGGTGGGGGGTTAATAGTAATCACATAATAGTAATCACAGTAAAAAAGAATTCAAGCTAATACCCTACAAGATAGAGATTCACCCTTAAAGAAAGATTAAATGATTTCTTTGCTTCGGTGTTTACTGAAGAGGATGTTGGGGAGGTACCCGTAATGGAGAAGGTTTTCATTGGTAATGATTCAGATGGACTGAATCAAATCACGGTGAACCTAGAAGATGTGGTAGGCCTGATTGACAAACTGAAGAGTAGTAAATCACCTGGACCGGATGGTATACACCCCAGAGTTCTGAAGGAACTAAAAAATGAAATTTCAGACCTATTAGTAAAAATTTGTAACCTATCATTAAAATCATCCATTGTACCTGAAGACTGGAGGATAGCAAATGTAACCCCAATATTTAAAAAGGGCTCCAGGGGCAATCCGGGAAACTACAGACAGTTAGCCTGACTTCAGTGCCAGGAAAAATAGTGGAAAATGTTCTAAACATCAAAATCACAGAACATATAGAAAGACATGGTTTAATGGAACAAAGTCAGCATGGCTTTACCCAGGGCAAGTCTTGCCTCACAAATCTGCTTCACTTTTTTGAAGGAGTTAATAAACATGTGGATAAAGGTGAACCGGTAGATGTAGTATACTTGGATTTTCAGAAGGCGTTTGACAAAGTTCCTCATGAGAGGCTTCTAGGAAAAGTAAAAAGTTATGGGATAGGTGGCGATGTCCTTTCATGGATTGCAAACTGGCTAAAAGACAGGAAACAGAGAGTAGGATTAAATGGACAATTTTCTCAGTGGAAGGGAGTGGGCAGTGGAGTGCCTCAGGGATCTGTATTGGGACCCTTACTTTTCAATATATTTATAAATGATCTGGAAAGAAATCCGACGAGTGAGATAATCAAATTTGCAGATGACACAAAATTGTTCATAGTAGTTAAATCACAAGCAGATTGTGATAAATTGCAGGAAGACCTTGTGAGACTGGAAAATTGGGCATCCAAATGGCAGATGAAATTTAATGTGGATAAGTGCAAGGTGATGCATATAGGGAAAAATAACCCATGCTATAATTACACAATGTTGGGTTCCATATTAGGTGCTACAACCCAAGAAAGAGATCTAGGCGTCATAGTGGATAACACATTGAACTCGTCGGTTCAGTGTGCTGCGGCAGTCAAAAAAGCAAACAGACAGGTCGATCCAGTAAAGTGTGCTCCGTCGGAGCGCACTGTCACCCTGCTCTGGACGCGTGTTTTCCCTTACCCCTTATTCAGTAAGGGGAGGAAAACACGCGGCCCACCCGCGGCACCTAATAGCGCCCTCAACATGCAAATGCATGTTGATGGCCCTATTAGGTATTCCCGAGCGATCCAGTAAGTAAAATGTGCAGCCAAGCCGCACATTTTACTCTAAGAAATTAGCGCCGCCCAAAGGTCGGCGCTAATTTCTTCCGGCGCCAGGGAAGTGCACAGAAAAGCAGTAAAAACTGCTTTTCTGTGCACCCTCCGACTTAATATCATAGCGATATTAAGTCGGAGGTCCCCAAAAGTAAAAAAAAGTAAAAAAAAAAAAAAAAAAATTTGAATTCGGCCCGCGGCTGTCGGGCCGAAAACCGGACGCTCAATTTTGCCGGCGTCCGGTTTCCGAGCCCGTGGCTGTCAGCGGGCTCGAGAACCGACGCCGGCAAAATTGAGCGTCGGCTGTCAAACCCGCTGACAGCCGCCGCTCCAGGCCAAAAGGAGGCGCTAGGGACGTGCTAGTGTCCCTAGCGCCTCCTTTTCCTCGTTTGCACCGCGTCGCCTAATTTAAATACTGGATCGCTCGCACCGGCGAGGGGCCGGTGCGCGCGCCGGGAGAGCGGGCGTTAGTCCGCTCTCCCACGGACTTTACTGGATCGGGCTGAGAATGTTTTGAATTATTAGAAAGGGAATGGTGAATAAAACGGAAAATGTCATAATGCCTCTATATCGCTCCATGGTGAGACCGCACCTTGAATACTGTGTACAATTCTGGTCGCCGCATCTCAAAAAAGATATAATTGCGATGGAGAAGGTACAGAGAAGGGCTACCAAAATGATAAGGGGAATGGAACAGCTCCCCTATGAGGAAAGACTAAAGAGGTTAGGACTTTTCAGCTTGGAGAAGAGACGGCTGAGGGGGGATATGATAGAGATGTTTAAAATTATGAGAGGTCTAGAACGGGTAGATGTGAATCGGTTATTTACTCTTTCGGATAGTAGAAAGACTAGGGGGCACTCCATGAAGTTAGCATGGGGCACATTTAAAGCTAATCGGAGAAAGTTCTTTTTTACTCAACGCACAATTAAACTCTGGAATTTGTTGCCAGAGTATGTGGTTAGTGCAGTTAGTATAGCGGTGTTTAAAAAAGGATTGGATAAGTTCTTGGAGGAGAAGTCCATTACCTACTATTAAGTTCACTTAAAGAATAGCCACTGCCATTAGCAATGGTAACATGGAATAGACTTAGTTTTTGGGTACTTGCCAGGTTCTTATGGCCTGGATTGGCCACTGTTGGAAACAGGATGCTGGGCTTGATGGACCCTTGGTCTGACCCAGTTTGGCATTTTCTTATATTCTTATGTTCTCCACATGAGGTTACAATTCTAAAATCTCCACAATTAAACATAGGACTGGTTTACTGTCCCCCAGGAATACTCCAAAAGGATTACTCACCACCTATCGAATTATTCACTAAGGTATTTCTATCCCCAGAATCAACATTAATTACAAGAGACTTTAATCTGCATATAGACAGAACTCCGAGAACCTTGGACTGTGAAATGTTTTTAGATGCAATTGAAGCCCTGGGATGGTCACAATTTGTCTCAAAAGTCACCCATAAAACAGGCCACACTCTAGACCTAATATTTGCTAACACCAACAATTGCCTAATCAACACTTCACACACAATATTGCCCTAGTCTGATACCAGTTATTAAAAGCAAAAATAACCTTTATTGAACCAAAACCATATTAGAATATAGAATAGACATACTTTTACCTTCAGGAAAAAAATAGAGATGGAAGTACTCACTGAAGCAATAGAAAACAAGTTCCATGAACTAAATCAAACAAACCCAACATCAGCATTTGGTTCATGGGATAAAACAGTCAATGACATAGTGGAAAAACTTAGTCCTCACCAGACAAAAACTATTAACAAAGATAGGATACACCCTGAAAATAAGAAGCCCCGGTACAATGATGAATTAAGAAACTCTAAATAGAACCTTAGAAAATTAGAGAAACAATGGCAGAAATGCTCATCTGCTGAATCCCTAGGAAAATACAAATCCTTCCTTACAAAATACCATACACTAACCAATAAAGTAAAAAAAAAGATTACTAAGCCAAACAAATCCACGGGGTTATATTCAGTTCTAAACTGTCCTTTGATGTTGTTAAGCAATTAATTAAAGACCCAACATCTTCCATATCTAGAAATGACAACTACACAAAAGCCTCCTGCAACAAATATGCAACCACATTCTTAAGACAAAATCAATAAGTTGAGAGCTCAATTCCCTAACTGTACCACAATAACAACACCTGAAAAATCGAGTGGCACAGTTAAGTGGTCCATGTTTGACAGAGTATCGAAGCTGGAAATTAGTCAAATCATTACTAAAATTAAACCTGCCATTCACCCACATGACCCAATTTCAGCCAGCTCCCTAAAACAAATAAATGGCTTTATTACTCAGTCAATCACAAAATTAATTAACCTGTCTCTCTCAGCAGGAACTGTCCCATATGGACTAAAACAAGTGGTGATAAAACCAATCTGGTAGAAGAGACGATTGGGACAACTACCATCCAATATCCAACCTACCATTCCTAGCAAAAGTTCTTGAGAAAGCAGTGTTAACCCAACTCGATTATCACCTGGAAGATTGAAATATTCTTTTCCCAAATCAATTTGATTTAGGAAACGTCACTCAACTGAGATATTACTTCTCTCACTAATGAACTCAGTTCTATGTGCACTAGATGCAGGTGAATCTTACTGCCTTATACTAATCAACTTAACAGCAACCTTCAACACAGTGGACCATAACATACTTTGCCATCAGATGAGAAACATTGGGATCAACGACAAGGTTCTCAGTTGGTTCTATTCATTTCTATCTAACAGAACATTCCAAATCAAACTGGGCAACCATATATCTGACATCTATCAGTGTGATGCAGGAGTCCCGCAAGACTCAGTCCTCTCAGCAACACTTTTCAATATTTACATGCTCCCGCTATGTAAACTACTAATGAAGTTAGGAATATCTTTCTTCTTGTATGCTGACAACTTACAGTTCTACATACAACTACATATGAATATACAGCCTTGATCCTTTCCAACTATATGAAAACAATACAGCAAGAACTATTGCAACTTAAACTAACATTAAACCCCAAAAAGTCTGAAATCATCTGGCTAAGTAGAAACACTTTGATAGTTAAACCACCCGTCCTGGACCTGGGCAATTTTCAAATAAATCCCTCAAAGCAAGTAGGAATACAACTAAATGAAAAACTAACAATGAAAATGCACATCAGTAAACTAATCAAAACAGGTTACGCCAAGCTGCATATACTACATTGATTGAAACCATTATTAACAATGGCAGACTTCTGTTCTGTATTTCAAACTCTAATATTCTCAGACCTAGACTACTGCAACTCCTTACTACTAGATCTTCCAGCTTGTCAATTAAAACCACTTCAACTGTTACAAAATGCTGCAGCAAGACTCCTACTAGGATCCAGAAAATATGATCACATTACACCCATGCTGATCATACTGCATTGGTTACCTAGTACAATCCAGAATTTATTACAAAGTACTAACGATAATTTTCAGCATCATTCATTCTAATAACCCCAGCTTATTAGGAGTGACTCTACAACCTTACATACCTCAACAAACATTAAGATCCCAAAATACAGGACTTTTGATTATTCCAACAATAAGGAGCACACATCTAACACAAATAAGAGATCAGGTGTTTTCTGTAGCAGGCCCAAAGCTATGGAATTCTCTGCCCGAGACATTACATATCTTACCTGATAGGAAGAGATTTAAATGCAAACTAAAAACATGGCTATTCAAAAATGCTTATAAATAGCCTTTTAGGTACCAACGTTCCACAAGTGGAACCTATTTTCATATACTTTTATATGTTTTATACCATATTTTATACCATATTTATATGTTTTATACCATATTTATACCATATTTGGGTCTAGTTAACCAACATATGTAAAAAGGGGCATCAGGGAAATAATTCCTGCAATGAGCAGGATCTAAAAGGTTAAAAAAAACCCAGAAAATAGAGAACCAGAAAGACAAAGAATGATTAAGATAATAATTTAAACATGAAAATGTATCCAATGAAAGCAAAAAATGAGTTGAAAATTAACTTATCATTTGAATTCCCTATACGCCTTGCCTTAAGTACTAGACCAGTTATGCAATAGAAAATTCACTCGATAGATATGAATGCCTGTATAGGAATACTACATCTGAACCAATCTTTGTTTGTCTGTTGAGTTATAACTATGAATGTCACTTTGTGATGGAACGACGGTATATAAAATGTCTAAATAAATAAATGGCTTTGAAAACTATCCCCCAGTTGTTTATCTGAAGTTGATGCTTACATCTGCTGAGCAAAGGACTTAAATTAAGAAACTGTAATAGAGTAGCATAACAAATATTATATTTGCTCAGCGTGATTTACCTGTAAGAGGCTTTGAACCTGTGAAAAAAAGAATTACAAGGAGTAAGAGTCTATAGAGCCAACACAGGCTTAAATAGAAAGAAAAGATGAAAGGAATACTGAGAGAAACTTACCTGTGAAGATTTTGTTTTTTTTCTGTTGATCAAGATGAATCGGAGTAAAGGCAAAGGAAAAGAGAAAAGTGTTAGCATATGCTTCTTTATTAATCTTGGATTACATACAGTCATTTGTCTTAATTTACCTGCTTCCTGAATGAGTCCATTTCCTTGCATGGAACATCATTCACCCTCCAGCAAGAGTGCTGAAGAAAACTCTTTGTTTTATTACAATTGTCTGGCCTTTTAGACAGACATCTAGTGCCATCTCGTATCCTCCAACCTATCTGGAGCCAGCATAATGGGGTTTTTTTAAAAAACATTTTCCACCATCTCAGGCTCTCCTTCCGACCTCCAGGAAAAGCATAAGCCAAGAGGGCTTCCTCATTCTTTTAACGACATGGTAGAGGGGTGGGATTGCAGGGGCCTGTACTAGCTGGCCCCCTTCCTCACGCGTTCCCGTGGGAAAGGCGGCAGGGTCCAGGGTCCAGAAGCCCCACTGTGTCACCATGCCCTGAACGGCGGGAGTGACCTACAGCAGCAGCGAACCCCAACGGTGCATTAAAAGGCAGGACTTTGATAATCCGTCTGGCCCTAATGCTGGCTAAATTTGCTAATTAGTACTTGCAGTGGTGAACCAAAGTCCCCGTTACCACGATTCTCACATTTCCATCACAATTCATTCTGCAGGGCGACAAGCATCAGTCTGCCCTACAGCGAGAGTCAGAAAACCAGGACTGGACTAGCATTCCCATGATTTAGGATTGGCAACAGTGCAGTAGGGTGGAAGAGGAAAACTTCAAGCTGTCCTGTAGTGCAAGAAAATTAAAAGTACAGGGGTACTCAGAACATGGCTTCGGAAACAGTTGATATTTTTCAATTTTCAGCTCCAGAGAAGTGTGACTTTTTTTTGTGTGCATTCCTAGCAAATACAGTAGACTATTTGGAATGCATCCGAATGAAAAATAACAAAATAGCTGCTCCCGCTTGCTCTAAGACATACAAGCATGCCAACACTTGAAAGTTTTTTGCAGGGATGTTTGAGGGGAAAAGAGGCAGATGTTTAAATCCTAGTGGTCAGGAGCTTTTAGAAAAGTGTAGGTGCAAAAAGGGTGCTTTGCAGACGCAGAAGGACTTCCCCTTGTGTTGGGTGGAAGGTTTGCCAGCTCTTAATGCGACACAGGCCTGACTCACCCAGCAGCACAACTTATCACATGGAGAAGGGAGATTTGGTAAGGCGTATGTCACATACACCTTGTTGAGCATATCAGACAGCTCATGATGGTCAACTTCCTAGCAAAGATACTGGCCATCAATCTGAAACTCAGTGACACACCCTCCGCCCACCTGAAACATAGGTCCTATCATCAAGGCCTCTAATTCTACCTGCCTCCATCCACTGCCCTAGTCTCTCTCCATTTCTCCTTCTCCAGCATCCCCTTCCCTTCCTCACTCTTGCCTTCTCTGGCCCCCTTCCATTCACCTCCTTTCCTCTGTCGGTCTCTCTCTTCCTTCTCATTTCTACAGATGCTCACCCTTTGAGCTGCTGCTGCCTACTTTCACTCTCTCTCCACCCAGTTGCTCACATCCCTCCACTCTCCCCAGTCCAGTGACTGGTCTCCTCCCCTCTCTCCTGCCATCCTCCTCTTCTGCGATGTCATTACTAATGTTCTGATCTCTAATAATGTGAGCTCTTGAAGAAGCATCAGTGACACGTACATTGAAGTTTAAGCCGTGTGCTCTATCTTTCCATCACCAAACACTTTTACTCTGGATGAATTGATCAACGAGTGCTTTAATCTAACATGTTATATTATATATTAAATCAGACTTATAGATTGCATTCCTCAAACAAAAGTTCAACCCAAAGTAAGGCACACAAAATAAAAAAATATAACAAATAAATACGTCTTTCTAGTTTCTAATCATAATCAAATTAAATGTAAGTATACAACAATAATACATCAATAAAATGCACAATACATGAAAAAAATGCACAATTCATGTTATAATAGTTTAAAAGCAAACTCAGATCAGCATGCACTCAGATCAGCATGCACTAAAAATAAAAAAGTTAAGCAACTAAATGAAATAAGGATTGAAATGAAAATAATTTCCATGCACACCCACAGTAGATGCTATTGTTTACTGGGTAGTTTCAGAGTATTTAGGCATTAGTAGCTTCTGAGACAGGGAATTTGTACAATCACATTTTCAGGAACAAGTCTCTCTTCTTTTATGCATATTTCTGAGATTAGGTTTCTAAATAATGCAGCTAAAATATCCCAGACTACTGGATTTGAGCTAACTATATATTCATCTGCCTTTTTTAGCTCACATAAATGTATTTCAGTTCTCATTAAGGGTCTGATCCTGCAAGAAATATCAATCTCACACTCACAGGATACTCTGTTTGCGTGTAACATATGTTCTCAATCAGTCTATCTATTTGGCCTATTTCAGGCTTAAATGTTTTGCTGGATGAGTTCTTGGTGAGTAAGGGACACGAGGTAATTCTTCTTGATAGGAAGCGCATTACAGGTTGCAATCCATGGACAGAAGTGTCTTCCATGCAACCAGTATCTTAGCATCTTATGCTTATTTAACTCTGCCTTTTTTTTCTGGCAAAGATTATGCGGAAAACCTTCAAAGGAATTTGTCTCGGTAGCTAAGCAGTTACTCATCTAAACCCGCACCAGTGAAAATCAGCAGGTAAAACTGCATGCAGTTTTCATCACAGCTCCTGCACTTAACAGCCTGCAGGCAAAAGGGGGCAGGGTTAGAGCAGAGAAGGGAAAGGAACTGCACTCGTCCTGAGATTTCATGTGCAGGAGTTCCCGCAGGGCCTTTACAATTCCGGTGCAAAGTCTATTGCTACTTTAGTACCCGCTCCCTTTGCTGGCCCCCATTTTGAAAAGGGAAAGTGAATGGGGATTTTTTTTCCCTTTGAAAATTAGCTTGCAGGTGCAAGGGTGTAAAGTACAAATTACCTGCGCCCTTCGTTAGGGCAAGAGTTAAGGGGTTGTTTTTGTGTACCGTGTTATGGACCCAGTCAGTTCTGTAAAGCTCTGAAAGTAAGTGACCGAATACCTGGAGATACTGCAGCGTATTTGGCTCCTGTGATAGTGCGGAAAGGATATTTTGTCTTGGAGATTTGCACAGCCACAGGATCTGTTGTAAGCCTCACAGCTCTGCCTGCAAGAAAACCCAAAGCTGTGAGTTGGGCTGAGTCTGCAAGGGATGGACAATGACAGGGCCTACATAAACCTGGGGAAACCACGATAAACTCATTATGCTATGGTGCCAATGATGGGACTCTCCTGTTTTCAAGAAACGTTTGCCAAAAGCAAATTATTGGGAGAGAGCAGATAAGGGAGTGCATGATGAGAACCTTTTGGCCCCGGTAGGTAAGTGCATGAGACAAAGAATGCACCGGAAGGTCACCTCTCCTATCCTGATTCCCTTTAGATTGCTCCCAGGTTTGTGCAATGACCTTTCTACCATTTTTCAAGTCTATCATATACATAGCACACAAAATATATTCTTCGGTTTTTCTCTAATTTTAATGTATTCCCTATGCACCACATTCAGTACTTGCTCTGCTAGCCATACAATGATTTGCACTGTACTTTCCATTCCAACATATCTTTGGTTGATTTTTAGATAAGAGCTTGTGTATTGCTGCATACAGAATTAATTGACAATTTCATCCCTTTAATCCTTTAGCCAACACATACATTGAGGTTCTGCAGGGTCCCGTTACCCTGCAATTACTTGAATATTGCCATTCTATATATATGTGCATTCATTTTGGATTGCACTTTTGATGTTTCTAATTTCTAGATGGATTTCTGTTCATCTAAGTTTATTGCTGGCAAACATTGCACGTGATTGTTAGCTGTGAATGCTTTCTGTGTGATTGTTTCCATATATGTTCTGTATGTAGTGTTGCGCTGGAGGTGGACCCTTGGCCTGGTGCAGGATTGGTACGGCCCTCTGGTCAGACCCAGAGAGTGCCTGCCACCAGGAGGCGGAGCACACAAGGAGACAGACGCTAGCTGGGCTTCATTAATAGCAATCCGGGGTTTCCGCAGGTTGAGCCCTTGGGTACCCGGACCGCCTGGGCTTAGGTGGGCGTCTGAGGGTCTCCCGGAGAGGTAGCGGAGAGGTGTGCCCACCACGAGAGAAGATGAGCTAGACCCAAACATGGTCGGCCAGGCAAAGGTCAGGCCAGGAGAAGTCAGCGTAGTAAGACAGGCGGAGATCAGGCGTGGAGAGGTCAGCGTAGCCAGGCAGGCAGAGGTCGGGCTTGGAGAGATCAACGTAGTCAGGCAGGAGAAGTCAGGCTTGGTAAGACTCAAAACACAGAGAGGACAGGTTCTGAGAGCCACGGAGCCAAGTTAACGAGAACAGGAGGACCAGTTGCAAGGGCGACGCTTAGAAGCGCTGCCCAAGCATTTATACTGAGAAGGATCTGACGTCAGCAAGGAGGGCCGGTAATCCTGACGCGCCACTGCCCCTTTAAATGCTGCAAGGGAGCGGGCGTGCGCGCCTAGGGAGCCGGGACGGCCAGGAAAGGGACGGCGGCGTTCCTCCCGCGTCGGAAGGGACCAGAGTCTGTCCCCGGGAGCAGCAAAAGGTGAGGGAGCAGCCATGGACGGCCACCGCAACATGCAGTGTCATCTGATATTGACTTTTCTTCCGAATGTAAATGTATATTTTTCTAATTTTAAATATATGCATTTTAATCAGCAAGGTCTTTTCATCTTTGATCTCTTTACTAGGTTGGGTTTTTTTTTTTATCCTGTCCTGGCTTTCATTTGATCACAAATTTCTGTATAGAATACCATATTAATCAGTTTATTTCTACATAAAAGCTTTCTGCCTGCAGTTTAATGTTTTTGGAGTAATGCATAAAAGGTTTTCTCAGTCTGCTGAACTGAAATTTCCATTTTAGATAAAATTATCAAAATATAATTTTGGAGATAAAATCATTAGAATATAACTCTGTGATGTTGCTATCTTATATTATTTTTTTTTTTAACATTTAACATAAACTCTGGAAAGAAAAAAAGCACTACAATCTTATGAGTTAATTTACAGAGAGTTTTTGCTTGTAACATATGTGAGTACAGGCGATTTTCAAAAGAGGATAAGTACGGGCATTCTTGGGTGTTTGCGCGGGAAGCCACCCATGAACAAACTGGGAGCGTTTGTGGCATGATGTGAGGTTCACATGTACCTGCGTCATCAAGAATGCATGAGTGCCCTAACTCCTGCAACCTCACCTTCATCGGAGATCACCTTTGGCAGCTGCAGGGGTGGTAAGCAATCCTTCTGGAGCCCTGGAACAGATTAGAACACCAGAGTTCAGTCCAATGGGGTCCAGAAGATACTGGCAGGACCAGCACGTCCCAATAGGCGAACTATGCGGTCACCTAGGGTGCCAGCCATTAGGGGGCGGCAAAGAGCAGCCTTATGGGGCCATGAACAAAGCCCATCCCTCTCACAGCAGAGAGGATTAGAGACTTGGTGAGTCACGAGCAGCAGAGACTCAGCGGGCCGTGAGCAACACCCATTCTGCTGGCGGCTGAGAAAAGCAGAGTCTTGGTGGGCCACGAGTGGCGCCTCTGTTTGTGTGTGCGAGTGAGAGGAATTTTGTGTGTATGAGAAAGCAATGGTATTAGTGTGAGAGAAAGAGAGAGAGAGCCTGTGGAAGGGTGTGTGAATGAGACAAGGAACTAAAAGTGTGTAAGAGAGGGGCGTATCTGAGTGAATAAGGTAGGGGCCGGAGCTGGAGCCTGGACTGGGGGGAGGGGGAGGGGGCAGGTGCAAGGCAGAAGGTTCACCTAGGACACTTAATAGCCTTGCACCGGCCCTGGATAATGGGAGGCCCAAGGAGAGACTTGTTCTTTCACCCCAAAAGCAAAAATCGGTCCACACCCAATTGTCGTTCCAAAGCAAAACAGAATTTATTACGAGGTCCAAAAATACTCACAATTCAATTGGGAAAACAGCAAAACTCAGCATGCAGTCCAAAAAGGAAAACAAAAGGCAAAACCTGTGGTCTCCAACCAGCTTGAGCTCTTAGAATTCCTCTTCACATCTTGGGGTGTTCCTTGCCGCTGCACCCAGAAAACAGCAGAGGAGAAGACCTGTGCATTATTGATGTTTTTTAAGGAACGTTTTGAAGTTACCTGTTTTTCTACAAAAGGTTTTTTTCTTTATCACCCAGCACGTGGGTTAATGCTGGTTGTTTCAGAGCACCACCCTTCTCTCCAGGGGGAAGGTATTTTTGAGGTGGACACTGGTTCAGTTACAGGAAGAGAAGAGCAGATGTGGCACCATGGATAAAGAAACTATTGTTGTCCATTCTTACAATTTTTTTGCCAAACTACTATGGAGATTTATTTTAAATTGAAGTAAAATATTTTTAGTTGAATACCATACGTTATTCCAGAAGACATCCTCTGCTCTAACTTACAGGCCGATACAGTAGCTTTACCCTTTATACAGTAAGGGGTAATAGTGCGTCGAAAATGCACGTCCAACCCCCCCGAAACTAATAGCGCCTACAACATGCAAATGCATGTTGATGGCCCTATTAGTTATTCCCGCGCGATACAGAAAGTAACGCCTGCCAAAGGCTGGCATTTAATTTCGGCTGGCACCGGGGAAGTGTACAGAAAAGCAGAAAAAACAGCTTTTCTGTACACCCTCTGACTTAATATCATAGCGATATTAAGTCAGAGGCCGCAAAAGTAAAAAATAAATAAATTAATTAATTAATTTAAAAAATTTAAAATTTATGCCGGGGTCCATTTTCCGAACCCGTGGCTGTCAGCGGGTTTGAGAACCGACGCCGGTAAAATTGAGCGTCGACTGTGAAATCCGCTGACAGCCGCCGCTCCTGTCAAGAAGGAGGCGCTAGGGATGCGCTAGTGTCCCTAGCGCCTCCTTTTACTGCAGGCCCTAATTTGCATAGGCCACCCTCCTGAATCGTGCACCCAGGAGAGTGGCCTGTGAGTGCGCCAGGAGAGCTCGCACTCGCCGGCTCTCCTGAGCGCTTTTCTGTATCGGCCTGTTAGAAGGGCTAAATTCTAGCCACCTATGTTCCTAAACATTCATTTAACTGGCTAACGTCAGAGTTATCTCACTAAATGCTTTGAGAGAGTGAGAGAGAGAGAGAGACTATCAACAAACCCCTTCAGGTAGTTAGCTATTTACATCTCTATAGGAGACCCACCTAGTAACTCGAGGTGATGTTTAGGTAGTAGTGTAGGGGTTAGGGGCCACTTTGACATGCAGAGTGAGACGTACGAACAGAACAGTGCTCTCTTATGAAGATTTGATGTCATTTGGAGTGAGGAAACTCACCCAAAGATGAGATTTGTACAATGTTCTCTCAACCTAGCTTGATGGACTCTCTACCTGGGTAACATCAATGAAACCTTTCCCCTTGGGTTGAGCTCTTAGATGCTGGTGGCTGACAGGGTTTAGGTAGTAAGCTGAACCAGGACTCATCAGGAATGCAGTAAGAAGCACAAGCAAATGGGAAATAGGACACCAGATGAGACGAATCAGCAGATTAGGAGATGCAGGAAATATGCTGGAGGAACAGAGCAAGATGAACTCTGGAAGCAGAACTCCAACCATGGGGCCCAGAGAATGAGAACCAAGCTCTAGCTGACTAGAAGCCTGAAAAATACATGTGTCCAAACAGGAAACATGATACGAGCAGGAAGTGTGGGCCAAGTTGCTGAAAGGACTGTGAGGCTTCTGCTGAAGAGAGGTGAGAACTGTCTATCGGGACCTCACACTTGCTAATTGAAGAAACACTGCAATACAAATTTTGTAAAAAAAGAAAAAAAAAACTTTTGAAACATCTCTTGAAGTACAGACCCACATCCCAGTGGTGATTGGCATTTCTGCTAAAGAATGCCTGCTTAAATGGACCTCATCAGTCTCAATTTCATGGAAGAGAAAGCTGCATGAGCTCCTTTCACAGACTCAACATTGCAGTGCCATGTTCATTCAGATCTGGAAATAATCAAATGAGTCACATTGTTCAATGGTAAAGGAAGACATCCTTAACATTTTCATTGGTGTATTCAAAAGGTCAAATGACTAGTATCCACCAATCACGACCTGCACACATTTATTCCCTCCTTATTAAATATCCTGTCTATATACTAAATGCACCATAGATCACCTCCTTCAGATAATGTATGCATTTATTTATTTAGATTTATATTCCACTTTTCGCACTTTTTTCAGCGCTTCAAAGTGGATTACATTCAGGTACTGTAGGTATTTCCCTATTCCCAGAGGGCTATAATGTACCCAACTCTAAATAAAGACAGTCCAATCCAGTTCAGCATTTTGAAACAACCTTCTTCAGTCTGTGCATCCACTTTTGTTCCCATCGCAACACAGCACAATCAAATGGAACACTTTTTAGAAGAGAACATTTTTTTATCAAAGATGGGCTAATTTAAAATCAGTGAATGAAACTTTATCATACCAATATAACTTTTGGTTATTATGATTCAATGAGACTTAAAGCTGGTATGTGTGTCTACTGTATATCACAATAGATGCTGCAGCTGCCAACATTTTTAATAGAACCAACAGAAGGAAATATTTTTTTACGGACAGGGAGGTGGATGCCTGGAATGCCCTTCTGGAAGAGGCAGTGAGGATGAAATCACTAAACTAATTCAAAAGGCCATGGGATAAAGGCTTGAGGATGATAATGAAGAAAAGGATGCATGGGGGGGGGGGTAACCTGCACAGAACAGCAGTTCACCAGAAGGTGATTACTTACTACCCTTAACCAATCAGCCTTGATGTTTTAGACAAAACCGCAACATCGCTCTCCGTTTTGACGGTGGGGGCGGAGAAAAAAGGGCATTGGATTTTGAAGTCAGCCAACGCCGGGCCCTGACTTTCACAATCTGCGGTGCTGATACTCTGACAGTGGGGATAAAGCTTCTATGGCCAAGTCCAACATTAAAGCAACATTGTCTGAATTATCAGGAAGGCTGCTCACCACTTAAAAATATTGCAGTAATTGTATTATGGGTTTCACAGTGGCTTGGTCTTTCTTGTAAGTATTACTATTCTTAACATAAGGCACGGGGGTAATTTGCACGGAGCGTCAGTTACTGCCCTTAACAGACACATGGGGTAACCCGCACAGAGTGGCAGTTACTGCCTTTGGCGGACACCTGAGGGTAGCCTGCATGGAGCAACAGTTGCTGCCATGGGAAGTTTGCTGGATGGACCATTTTGGTCTTTTTCTGCCGACAATACTATGTTACTATATTAATAAAGATTTTGCCAAAAAAAAATTTTTAATTACAATGCGCTTATAATACTAGACCTGTGTAAAACCTGGGTTGAGTTCCAGAACCCCTTTTCTGTTCTTTGGGCCAGCCAATTCAGAGAAATCAGCAGAGGCAATATTCATAGAACCCCCCCCCCCCCCCCCCCGGAAAGAAGGATGAGAGTGAAATCAAGTCATCACACCACAATGGCACTTCAGCTTGGTGTTCAAACCGGCCAGATTCTGAAGGGGGGTCATGGTCTGTGTACCCTACAAAGGACCTGATGCTGTAATGGCTGGATTCTAGAGGGAGCAGAAGTCCTAAAAAGGGAACAATGTTGGTAGCTAAGAATGAAGACCCATGGCACCTCAACTTCAGACCCCCACCTACCATAAATGGCAGTGAGCAGGAACAAGGCAGGTTCTGACAAGGATGGAAGCTCAAGATGTAAAGCAATTGAGTCTAACCAGAAAAAAAAAATGACCATTAAATTATATGGCCAAAACAATTCAAGGAAAAAATCCATATTATGCTTTTTCCATTTTCACTTTTACTATGAATATTTTTCATAACGCACAGAGTTATATTTTTCTTATCTGAGCTACCACCCCTGAAATTGGCACCCCAGCACCAGAAAAGGATCTGTATTCTCTCAAATGTTCAGCCATATAGTTAAGGTGGTCTGCAAGACTGGAGAAGTACATAATGCTATGTTGATGTGCAAGGAGAGAGTAGGTTTGCATTCTTGCATCTCTCAGGCTATTCTTCTGCCATCCAAGGCAGAACTAGTCAAGGTGAAAGAAGACTGCCTAATTCATGGAGCACTTTCCTGAAACCGGTGCTGGATTAGCCATGGTAGCTCTTATCTCATCCACTCCTGGTGATCTAACAGCTTTAATGCACAGAACGGGTTGCTAGAACTATTACTTGGGGATTTCAAGCACATTCCTTATGATTAGAAGAGGGTAATTACCTAGACTGTGCAGCATATTGTGTCTTCCACATAAAGTAAACATTCTGTAGCTTCCATAGTATGAAGGATACTTACTTTGCAGTTATTTGCAATGTGACATATATATATATTCTCATCAATCTAGGGCTCAACAAATCGCATTTCTTCCAGAGGTATTCTGTGTATTATATTTTTTCACGTGGCACAATGTACAGTATTTTGTAATACCCTTGAATTGTGTAGTGCAGAATTCTGCTAGCAATGTAGGTCCTACAGAAAACTGAATTCTTTTGCAAGCTGCAGTGCCTTTTATTGGAATAAGATAGGACTACTGTACATAAATTTCTGAGAACATATAGGTCCATATTTCAGAAGACATCTGAAGAAAGGACATCTGTGGTCTTGAAACCCGGGGCGGGTGCAAGAGTATTTGGCATCCTAGGCAAACCTTTGGTCGTACACCCCTATTGATAATAGTTCCACCACAGTGCTCCCTCCTATGGCAGTCATGGCTCCAACACAGTGGGGTAGATTTTCAAAGGATTACGTACGTAGGTTACGCGCGTAACCCCCGAAAACCTACCCCAAACCCCCCCTGCGCGCACCGAGCCTATCTTGCATAGACTGCCGGCGTGCGCAAAGCCCCGTGACGCGCTTAAGTCCCAGGCTTTCCTGGGGGGCGTGTCAGGGGCGTGTCATCGGGGGCACGCGTCATCAGGGGCATTCCGGGGGCGGGGCCGCGGGCGTGGTTCCGGCCTGGGGGCATGGCGCGCTGGCAGCCGGCCCGGCACGCGCAAGTTGCGCCTGCCTCGGGCATGCGTAACTTTTGGATTAAAGGTGGGGGGGTTTAATAGGGCCGGGGGGGGGTGGGTTAGGTAGGGGAAGGGAGGGGAAGGTGCGGGGGGGTGGAGGGAACGGAGGCAGGCTGCGCAGCTCGGTGCACGCAGGCTGCCAATTTTGGGCACTCTTGCGTGCGCCGACCCCGCATTTTAACAGATACGCGCGGCTATGCACGTATCTATTGAAATCCAGTGTACTTTTGTTTGCGTCTGGTGCGCAAACAAAAGTACGCGTGCGTGTAGTTTTATAAAATCTGCCCCAGTGTGCTTCTCCTTGGCCATATTGGCGCTGGCATAGCACCCTTCTGAACCTCACATTGGCAGGATTTTGGTACGCTAGACAATTGTCTAGTTTGCCCAATGGAAGCACCGGCTTGTTAAAACCCCCTAAATTTTGTATTGTATGCACTTAATTATATAATACCTGCTCCCTTGTTTGCCATTTTCATGTTCAACAAAGTCACAGATCATGTTAAACTCTGATTACTATTGACTTACCAGCTTAGTCTTGATGGAATCACAGCTTCCTTACTAATTTTAACTTCCTTTTACTTGTCTCCATGTCTCAGTTGTAATCACCCCATTATCTTCTCTACCTCTTAGCATTTTTATATATTACTATGTAACATCAAACATACAACAGTATTCCAAGCATTACAATGTAGGTTTAATGGCTAAGCAAAAAAAAAAAAAAGTGATCGTAATAAACCCATAAAATTGCAGGTACTTTATATATGACATGAATTTTACATTTTTTTCAAATTTAAGGCTGTTGCCTAAATTCCCTCATTTGATTATGCTTCAGAAAATTGTGCAAAAAATCTCCAGTCATGCTGCAAATCATTTACTCTGCAGAATGTTCAAGTAGCACTAACTTTGCCTAAGGCATTAATTTGATGCTAAGCAAATCTTGCAGAGAAAAGGTAATTAAACATGCTAAAAGATGTGCAAATAGCTCAACGGGACCGTTTGTCTGATCCTTAAATCAGGTCTTATCTTTTTTTCTGTTACTGTGAAACTGTGCATCATCTTGGTTCTGGGCAGGCTATCTTCTCTCCTGTATGCCCCAGCAGGGGCAGCAGAGTAATTATCTGGATATAGATTCCCAGATAATTAACTGGATGTTCAGTAGGGCATACCCGGATAAGTGTTCCACTTAATATACCCCAATAAAATCACCCAGATAACTAGGACATTTATAGACTTCCCCACCCCCCCCCCCCAACTATTTGTCTGAGTAGGGCATAATATAAATATTTTCCCAACCTAACAGTCAGGCCGATACAGAGCGCACTGTTAGCCCAAGTTTGGATGCACGTTTTCGACGCGCTAGCTTTAACCCTTATTTACACCCCCCCCCCCCCGAAACTAATAGCGCCCGCAACATGCAAATGCACGTTGCGGGGGCTATTAGTTATTCCTGCGCGATACAGAAAGTAAAATGTGCAGCCAAGCCACACATTTTACTTTCAGAAATTAACGCCTGCCCAAAGGCTGGTGTTAATTTCTGCCGGCGCCGGGGAAGTGCACAGAAAAGCAGTAAAAACTGCTTTTCTATGCATCCTGCGACTTAATATCATGGCGATATTAAGTCGGAGGCCCCAAAAGTAAAAAAAAAAAGTAAAAATCGGCCCGCGGGTCGGAAGACGGACGCTCAATTATGCCGGCATCCGTTTTCTGAACCCGTGGCTGTCAGCGGGTTTGAGAACCGACGCTGGCAAAATTGAGCGTCGGCTGTCAAACCCGCTGACAGCCACCGCTCCTGTCAAAAAGGGCCCTAATTTGCATAGGCCACCCTCCTGAATCGCGCGCCCAGGAGAGTGGCCTGTGCGCGCGCCGGGAGAGCGGGCGCTCGCCAGCTCTCCCGCGTGTTTTTCTGTATTGACCTGATACCGGCCTAATTTTGTCTATGCAGCACTTATCGGTGCTGCCTGAACAAAGTGAAACCGCAACCCGACAATGCCCCTGGCACCGCCTACTGCAGCCAGGTAAAATTTTGAGCGGTTAACGAGTTTCCCTAACTAAATTTAGCGAGGGAATAAGGGGGGAGGGGGGGGGAACTATTCAAATCTCAAAACTCCAAAACTCACCAAGACAAACCTTTTTGAATATTGACATCTCCGTATTTATTAGGCTTTTTTGTAGAACGCAAGCAATCATGGGGAAACAAGTCCCTGCTGGGACTAGAACCATTACCCCCCTTTTGGTCTAAAGCCAGTAACTATCAATCAGCTAAAATGAGGTCCATGTACTGGTGAAGGGGTGGCAGGCCAGTTCTTTTGTGAATTGTAGTTCTTTCCTCCAGCAAGGGCAGAGCCTCTCAACCTGATTCTAGAGGTCCCACTGGTAACTGTGGTTATCAGGATATACATAATGAATATGTCTGAATTATATTTGCACACATAGGGGCAAAGAAATGTTCTCTTTAGATACCCTAAAGGCAGACCAGTATTTGCAGAGAAACATTTGACCATGCCCTGATTTATTTTTTTGGGGATCCCTCTCCTGAAAAACTGTGGTAAATGTAACATCAGGACTTGCTAGAGACATAAAGTTCTTGGATGTAATAAATGTCAATGATTGCTTCATGGAGCAATTAGTTCAGGAACCAAAAAGAGAGGCAGCTATTTTAGATTTAATTCTTAGTGGAACGCAGGATTTGGTGAGAGGTAAAGTTGGTGGGACCACTTGGCAATAGTGATCATAACATGATCAAATTTAAACTAATAACTGGAAGGGGGACAATAAGTAAATCTACAGCTCCAACACTAAACTTTCAAAAGGGAAACTTTGATAAAATGAGGAAAATAGAAAAAAACTGAAAGGTGCAGCTGCAAAAGTTTAAAGTGTTGAACAAGCATGGACATTGTTTAAAAATACAATCCTAGAGGAACAGTCCAGATGTATTCCACGCATTAAGAAAGGTGGAAGGAAGGCAAAACGATTACCTGCATGGTTAAAAGGTGAGGTGAAAGAGGCTATTTTAGCCAAAAAATCATCCTTCAAAAATTGGAAGACGGAATCATCTGAAGAAAATAGGATAAAGCATAAGCATTGTCAAGTTAAGTGTAAAACATTGATAAGACAGGCGAAGAGAGAATTTGAAAAGAAGTTGGTCATAGAGGCAAAAACTCATAATAAAAACTTTTTAAAATATATCCAGAGCAAGAAACCTGTGAGTGATGGAGGGGTGAAAGGGGCTCTTAGGGAAGATAAGGACATTGCAGAAAGACTAAATGAGTTCTTTGCATCTGTGTTTACTAATGAGGATATTGGGGAGATACTGTTGCGTCCGTCTCTGCTCGATGCCCTAACTCCGCCCTCTTTACCTCTGTCGCGACTCCCTCCGGTCTGATGGACAGTTAGCTGCTGCGGCGTCTTCATGCCGTCTCCCTCCAATGTCCCCAGACCGGCTCGACACTACAGATCCGCCATGTTCCTGATGAAGTAGGGTGCGCATGCTCCGATTGATGTACCAGCAAGGAGGCGCACTTCTGGGGCATCCCCTGAGATGACATCATCCGCTTCCAATATAAAAGGTCTCAGTATTCGCTAACTAATCGAGTTAGCAAGGATTCATCCAAGCTACTCTGCCTCCTCGGACTTACCAGAGGTACCCGCTCCTCGGGGGCCTCGCTCTCTTTTCTTTATTTCAGATTGCAGATAGGAACCGGTACTCCCTCCTCGAGGGCCCATGTTCCTGAACACTCTGAAGATTCTCTACTGCCTGGAAGCTATCGCAGATACAGGCATTTGTGAGTTATCATCGCTCTCTCAGAGCTTTCCCTGGAACCAGGTACTCGCTCCTCGAGGGCCTAACCCTGTCCAGCTAGTGAGCTTTCTAAAGACCTTATGTGAGATCTGTCATCCAGTTCTGGCTATGAACGCATCATACCCTGTCTACTCATTATCTATAGTTTCTCTACAGCTCAGCAACCCTGGGATCGTTGTTCCAGTACCTGAGGGACTTCAGCCCTGCCGGGCATATCAGCTCACTACTGCCAACTCTGGTGGTTCTACTAACCTGTCTAATAAAAGAATTATCTGTGTCTGTCTCCGTACTCAAGCCTAGCCGGTGGTCCCTCTCAGGATATCCTCCTGGGGGCGCAGTCATCTGCCATCGGCCTAAGGATCCACCTGTCTACATTCCTCTATAACTGAGTGCCCTCTCCAAGCACTCCGCTGGTAACAGATTTCTACTCCCTCTCCATCAGGAGTCTTCAGCAACAGATTCATACAGATTGCTACTCCGCAGTCTAAAACCTTAACAGATTGTTTACTACTCCCTCTACAGGAGCTGAGCATATCAGATTGCTAATTCCTCCTTCCACAGGAGCAGATTCATAACAGATTGCTAAACTCCTCCCTTCCTTAGGAGTCGAAGCATAACAAGATTGCTAACTCCTCCCTTCTTGAGGAGTAGATCATAACTAGATTGCTAACTCCTCCCTTCTTGAGGAGTAGATAATAACAGATACTAGTGGTTTTCAAGGGTGATGAGTCATGCGAACTGAACCAAATCACTATGAACCTGGAAGATGTAGTAGGCCAGACTGACAAACTAAAGAGTAGCAAATCACCTAGACCGGATGTTATGCATCCTAGGGTAATGAAGGAACTAAAAAATGAAATTTCTGATCTATTAGTTAAAATTTGTAACCTATCATTAAAATCATCCATTGTACCTGAAGACTGGAGAGTGGCCAATGTAACCCCAATATTTTAAAAAGGCTCCAGTAGAGCATATAGAAAGACATGATTTAATGGAACACAGTCAACATGAATTTACCCAAGGGAAGTCTTGCCTAACAAATCTTCTTCATTTTTTTGAATAGGTTAATAAACATGTGGATAAAGGTGAACCAGTAGATGTAGTGTATTTGGATTTTCAGAAGACTTTTGACAAATTCCCTCATGAGAGGCTTCTAAGAAAACTAAAAAATCATAGGATTGGAGGCGATATCCTTTTGTGGATTATAAACTGGTTAAAAGACAGGAAACAGAGTAGGATTAAATGATCAATTTTCTCAGTGGAAAAGGGTAAACAGTGGAGTGCCTCAGGGATCTGTACTTGAACCATTGCTTTTCAATATATTTATTTATTTATTTAACATTTTTATATACCAACCTTCATGAAAAATTCATATCAGATCGGTTTACATGTAACAAGGGGTATAACTTAATCAACCATATAACAAGAGGCGAAAGATACATATAACAAGGAGGTTTTAACTTGGAGGGCTAGGATAGCCAGAGATATAGGACAGCATAACTGAATAAATTAGATAATGCAATAATATAAATAAGAGAGGCATAAATATAATGCCTAAACTTGGAGGCGGGTTTAGTTAGGAGTCCGTGTCCGGTCTGGTGGAGAAAAAATGTTGGATATGCAAGTTAGGGGAAGGCTTGGAGGAAGAGCCATGTCTTGAGTTTTTTTCGGAAGGTTAGAGGGCATGGTTCTAGTCTGAGGTCTGTGGGCATATTGTTCCAGATGGCTGGGCCAGCTGTAGAAAAAGCTCGTTCTTTGGTGGATGATAGGCGAGTGGATTTTGTTGGGGGGGTTTGCAGGGTGCCTTTATATGCTTCTCTGATAGGTCTAGAAGATGAGTATGATTTGAGAGGAATCTGGAGGTCTAGTTGTTGCTGATTATGAATGGTTTTGTGAATTATGGTGAGGGCCTTGTGTAATATTCTGTATTTTATTGGCAGCCAGTGAAGGTTCCGTAGTATGGGAGTGATGTGTGCTCCTCTGTTGGTATTGGTCAGGATTCTAGCCGCAGCGTTTTGTAGCATCTAGTTATGATCTACTCCTCAAGAAGGGAGGAGTTAGCAATCTTGTTATAAATATAAATGTTACAAATATAAATATATTTATAAATGATCTGGAAAGGAATATGATGAGTGAGGTTATCAAATTTGCGGATGATACAAAATTATTCAATCACAAGCGGATTGTGATACATTACAGGAGGACCTTGCAAGACTGGAAGATTGGGCATCCAAATGGCAGATGAAATTTAATGTGACAAGTGCAAGGTTTTGCATATAGGGAAAAATAACCCTTGCTGTTGTTACTAGATGTTAGGTTCCATATTAGAAGCTACCACCCAGGAAAAAGATCTAGGCATCATAGTGGATAATACTTTGAAATCGTCGGCTCAGTGTGCTGCAGCAGTCTAAAAAGCAAACAGAATGTTAGGAATTATTAGGAAGGGAATGGTTAATAAAACAGAAAATGTCATAATCCCTCTGTATCGCTCCATGGTGAAACCATATCTTGAATACTGTGTACAATTCTGGTCACCGCATCTCAAAAAAGATATAGTTGCGATGGAGAAGGTACAGAGAAGGGCAATCAAAATGATAAAGGGGATGGAACAGCTCCTCTATGGGGAAAGGTTGAAGAGGTTAGGGCTGTTCAGCTTGGAGAAGAGACAGCTAAGGAGGGATATGATAGAGGTCTTTAAGATCATGAGAGGTCTTGAACAAATAGATGTGAATCGGTTATTTACACTTTAGGATAATAGAAAGACCAGGTGGCATTCCATGAAGTTAGCAAGTAGCACATTTAAAACTAATCGGATAAAATTATTGTCACTCAACACACAATTAAGCTCTGGAATTTTGCCAGGGGATGTGGTTAGTGCAGTTAGTATAGCTAGGTTTAAAAAAGGTTTGGATAAGTTCTTGGAGGAAAAGTCCATTAACTGATATTAGTCAAGTTTACTTAGGCAATAGCCACTGCTATTAATTACATCAATAGTATGGGATCCTCTTGGTTTTGAGGTAATTGCTAGGTTCTTGTGGCCTGGTTTGGCCTCTGTTGGAAACAGGATGCTGGGCTTGATGGACCCTTGGTCTGACCCTGCATGGCAACGTCTTATATTCTTATGTTCTTATGTTCCACAGCTGGAAGAAACTATGCTGGGCCACGGCAGAGCCTATCCTGCCGTGCCCGGGAGAGAGGCCTGTGAGGCTGCAACATAGCCCAACCTGCTACAGCTGGAAGATAAGCCTACAAGGCTGCGTGACCCTAAACCCCCTCCAACCTTGCAGGAGTTGTGCAATAGCAGTGGCCTCCTTCCACCTCTCTTCCAGCAGTGAGAAGCAGTACTCCCATCAATCAGCGGCAAAGACAAGGCCCAGAAGAAAGGGCGAGGCTTGAAAGTTTTAGGTGTGTATACTTGTGTGTGTATGAGAGATAGACTGTGTATGTATGTGAGAGATAGAGCGCCTACGAGTGTATGTGAGTGAGAGAGTGCCTGCATATTATGTATAAGACAGCCTGTATATGAAGGAGCATGTCTGTGTGTGTGAGAGAGCCTGCTTGTGTTCAAAACAGTGAGAGAGCCTTCTTGTGTACATGAGAGAGTGAGTCTACATGTGTCAGAGCCTACATGTATATGAGAACAACAGAGCCTAGATATGTGTGTGAGATCCTGCATGTGTATAAGAGAGTGAGAGAGCCTATGTATGTGTGAGAGACTCATATGTTTGACAGCAAGAGAGCCTGTATGTGTCTGTGAGAAACTGTGTTTATGTGAGCATGAGAGAGACTGCATGGGTATGTGAGAGAGAAAGCCTGTGTGTGTGACAGCATGCATGTGTGTGAGGGGAGAGAGAGAGGATAAAGATTATGAGACCTCTCTTCCCCAATCCACAACAATCTGTGGGTGACTGGAAATCAAAGATCCCAGGTATGGAAAGCTGGAGATTTTTAAACCTATTATTTAAAATCTTTGGGTATTATTTCATGTGTCTGCAGTCTGAAATATTTGGTGTTTGGGAAATATAAGAACAATGTGAGTCATTTTAATTACTGGATGTTCGTTGGCTGTTCCCTGCTTGACATATTTATTCTTTTGTATTAATATGGTTTTAATATTATGAATGATGTTTTATATTTCTTGACTTTATTGCTTAATGTTTTATGAGGAATGATGATGTTTCTGTTTTTTCATTGTTCACTGCATAATACAGTCAGGCTTGCTGTGGTTTTCAGAGCATGTGTGAGCAAGAGTGAATGAGCCAGTGAGCTTGTGTGTGAGTGAGACAGAATGAGTAAGTCAATAAGCATATGTGTGAGCAAGAAAACTATTTAATGCAGTGAGCATGTGTGTGAGCAAGAGCGAGTCCTTGAATATGTGTGTGAGCCAAAGTTTATGAGCCAGTCAGCATGAGAGAATATAAGAGAGTTTGTGTAAGAATGAACATATATGTTAGAGAGTTATGAGAGAGAGGAGGTTTGTGCACACCTCCTATCCCTGACTAATCCCCCACGACAATCTCAAGGTGACTGGAATCTAAAGTACCCAGGAATGGAGAGTGGGGGCAGGGGTAGCCTTAGTTTTAATTATTAGGTGTTATTTGATGTGTCTGCTGTTTTGAAACATTTTATTGATGCTTGGAAATTAAAAAAAAATAATGTTATGTGTTTTTAATCATTGGATGTTCTACTCATCAGCTGCTTTGAAATATTTATTCTTTTGATGAGTATGGTTTTACTATTATGATTGATGGTTTATAAATCTTGATGTTATTGTTTGATGTTTAATGAGGAATGGTGATATTTCTGTTTTTCCATTGTTACACTGCATACGGAGTCTGTCTTGTCACAGTTTCTAATTGCATGTTTCTAATTATACTTTATTGTCTCTTTATGCTGTATTTGGTGAGAGTGTGTCTGTGTTCTGCTTGTGTGACTGAGGTGAGGTATTCTGCTAGCATGCAGTTTCTGTGATGGGCTCTTAAGCTTAGCATGGTCTGTTTTGCTAATATCAGGTGTACTAGTGTTTTAGGGCCTGGTGTAATATTTGCAGTGTTGCCTTTTCATAGGTAGGTTTGTTACTGTTTGAGTGCTGACAATTAGTGCTATTTTTATAAGGGAGATTTACTATATTGTAATTCAGTTTACTTAAAGGTTTCTGAGGGCAGACATGCTTTACAATAGTCCCAATGCCATACGGCTGCTGGTGTCTTTTTTTTGTAGATTTTTCTGGTTGGTGTTACAGTGGTGCATGTAAATAATAAACATATTTTAAGTGATATTTTTACCTTAGAACACTGAATATTCTTTTTCATGTAAAATCTGTTACTATAAATGCATATTTTTAAATTATTTCTGGAAAGGGTGGGGCTAGGAGTGTGTGCAAGGCTGTAAGATTCACCTATGATACCTAATACCCTTGCACTAGCACTGGTGTACTGGCTCAACAAGAAAAAACAGGATTCCATCTGGAGCTGTGCTTTTTTGGGTTAGTGGCTCTCCCCAGTCTCAGCAAGGGCTTAATTTTCTCTTGTTATAAGCCCAGGGAACAGTATGGATCACTTCTGATCCCCCCTCCCCTGAAGTCAATAGGCAGAGCAAGCTTGGGAACCATAAAAGCAGCAGACTGTGTAGCCTGCAGTCAGTGGGATTGCACTAGACTGGAGGGAGGGTTGCAGAGAAGTGGAGGCAGCCTACAGGCACAGGAAGGCAGGGGGTAAGGCAGGAGGAAGTGCCTGTGCAGTGTTTGGGGAGGCTTCTGTCTGAGGTGACTGCACTGAGCTCTGAGAGAAGCAACTGGTTGTGGAACCAGTGAGTCTCCTAGAGAATGGGATTGGGAAAGGGAGGGGCTGATGCAGAATGGGGAAGGGCTGACAGCAAGCAAGAACTTTACACCATGATGCAGCAGTGCTGGACTGGGGGCGCTCACTGTATGAGCACATAAACAGCAGTACAACAGAGCATGTCAGAGAGAAATTGTGTATGTGTGTGTGTGTGTGTGTGTGTGTGTATGTGTATGTATGTCTGTGTCAGAGGAAGTGAGAGAGAGATATACCCATACACACTTTGTCTGTGAAAGAGTGTGTGTGTGTGTGTGGGGGGGGGGGTATCTTTTTCTCTGACAGTCTCTCACACACATGCTCAGTGTGTGTTATTGTTGTAAGGTTTTGGGTGGACCCTTGGACACTGTGGCTGCTGACCACGCCCACGGGGGGAAGTCCCATGAGGGGTCACAGGTCAGGCTCAGTTTAGGACACACAACACAGATAGATCTTTTATTAACAGTATTGAGGAGCCACCAGAGGTGGCAGTAGTGAGCAGAGATGAAGCCTGGCTGGGCTTGTAGTCCCTCAGGGCTCTGGAACAGCGATCCTAAAATGCCTGTCCTGTAGTGAAGAGAAACTGAGATAGTGAGTACAATGAAGTATATGCAGGGTTCTGGAATAGAGCCTCGTTGGTTGAGTACTCACACAGCGGTTTCGGTAGGAATCACAGGAGCTGGAGTAGAGGCAGGCCCTCGAGGAGCGAGTACCTGGTTCCAGGTAACAGCTCTGAGAGAAGTAGATGGTAACTCACTGATGGTGTAGGCAGCGGTATCTTCCAGGCAGAAGTGAAGCCCAAGCAGCGAGTCAGGGAACATGGGCCCTCGAGGAGCGAGTACCGGTTCCAGACAGCGACCTGAAAGAGAAGAGAGAGGCCCCCGAGGAGCAGGTACCCCAATAGAGTAAGTCCAAAAATGGAGAGGCAGAGTAGCTAGGTACGGAGAGCGAATCCCATCTGTAAGGAGTTCACCAGTACGAATACCTGAGCTTGCTAACTCGATTAGCTAGCAGTAGTGTAGGCTTTTTGTATCCGGGATGCGTGACGTCATCACAGGGGGACGCCCCTGAGGTTCGCGCCAAAGAAAGTATTTGAAGCAGGGCCACGCGGCGCGCACGCCCCCTAAGGCAGCTGGACAGCATGGCAGGAGGCAGCGCCCAAGCCAGACCGGGGACGCCGGAGAGGACGGCAGGCAGACACCGCGGCAGCCAAACGCCCGTCAACCGCGGGAGGAGTCGCCAGAGAGGTAAGGAGGGCGGAGTGGAGACGTCGGGCAGCGACAGTCGTAACAGTGTGTGGGTGTGTCTGAGAAAAAGAGTATGTGTGGTTGTGGTTGTTAGTTTGTATGTGCCAATAAAGTTTCTGCAATCTAAAATATCTGTGACTGAGCGTGGTGTCTGACACTGGCTGGCAGTGTCATTACTTGCAACTGGCTCAAGAGCCAGACCGGGAATCCAGAATATATCTCTCTGAGAGATATAAGCAGATGTGTAGGGGGTCCAACCAATCTACAGGAATGGAATGGGGGCTGCAGCTCTGCTCATCCCTGATCTAGAAGTTGCTCAACTTCTTAGTTATTTAGGAAAGAAAAAGTTTATTTTGGAGATATTTTGGCTCAATGCTACTAGGTTCCAGGGTTGGCTTGGTGTGCCTTTGGGAGCTGTTGACACATGTGCTGCAGGGAAAATGCATGAGGGCGTCAGATACCCCATGGGCCAGTTTTGAAAAAATCCCCCGGGCTGATATTTTCCTGCTGTCTGCCCCTGAATATCAGAGTTAGCCAGATAACTTAGCCAGCTTATTCAGCTACTCCCCGTTACACCCCACCCTAACTTACTGCCTGATTCGCTAAGGCTTTTCTCACATTCTGTGTTTCTGGGAAAATACCTCGATGAATCAGGCCCTTAGCTGGCTAAATTCTAGCTTCCTAATGAATTAGCTGGCTGGAAGTTAGTGGGATAAGTGCCCAAATCTTCATTTATAGCCAGATAACTTTTGAGTTATTTGGCTAAATGCTTTCAAATATGGACCTCCAGGTTTTCAACGCTGTCACTCCAGCATCTTTCTCAAAGATTGGATAGAAAAGCAAGAAAATAAAACAGGTCTATTACTTTCAAGCCCAGACACAAAACTGGCCTTTTTCTTCATTCCCAAACATTAGTTCCCAGTAGCATGTACATGAAACAAAATTCTAAAGAGAAGCATTTCTCTGAAAAGGAAGAAAATACATCTTTTGCATCTTTAGAAAACCATCCAACAATGACTCTTTAAAGCAAGAACGTCACTGTTGTCTTATTTCTAAATGATTTTCCAGGCAATAAATAATCCATATGCCCTATTAGTTGATAAGATTCGTCAACTCTCAATTCCTGAAAAGACCCCATCCTGGAATTATCATGATTTTATGGTACACTTTCTAAAATAAAATTGTATTTAAAACTGCCTATTTCACACAAATATTCCTCAAAATGTTTTATAATCATAAATAAAGATACAATAGAATAAATCAATATGTTTAGACAGATCTATACTCAAAGGCAATTGAGAAGGGGTTTGAAACAATTCCAAACTAACTCTGAATCCTCATGGATTGTAATCCAGTTTTTTTTTTTCCTAGTATCCATCTCAATGAATTTTGTAGGACAACAGCACTAGACTAAATTAAAATGGGAATTAGAAGAACCAGGACTGGTTTCACATCTTATGATGGCGTTAGGTATGGCTGGCAACACTTCCAGACCAAAGGTACAGCCTTTGGCACCATATGTGACTAGATTATGGGCCTGGTTTACGAATGGATTTCTCCCCTTTTTTATTGATGAGAAATTCCTTGATTGATCTTTGCAGCCAATACAAGGAACTTTAGAAACAAAATATTGCAATGAACAAAATGCCAATGAACACAGCATCAGACAATTTCAATGGTGCACAGATTTTCTATATACCACCTCTTGCCACGCAATGGGCTACAAGCGGTGTCAGATAGAGGCACTTCTAATTTATTCATCTGCTGGTTCACAATCCCAACACAATGCCTTCTAAACATGTACGCAATAATTAAATCAATAAACAAATATACACCCCCACTTTTTTTATAGAAAAACATTTTTTGAAGATTTTTTAATTTTTATCTTCTACTGTTCTACTTTATCGTGTCAGAACCCACATCTAGCCCCATATATAATTATCAAAAAGCAATGGACAAATAGGGGAAAAAACCTCAGACAGCGCACCCACAAGATGTCAACCTGACAATCCTTAGCGATGCAAATAGCCATTTGAAGCTGCCATCAGTGGAAAAAAAAACAAACTTCTGTACTTGTATCCATTTGACCATTGCTAACTTATTTCTGATTCAATACAAAACTCTATAGCGCACAGTTCTTTCAAAACAATCTCAACAATCTTGACAATATTTAAACCGCTTTCGGCACTTATCTTTTCGAGGCTTGTGTAGGCTTCTGATGAACCAAAAGCGCTGGCTTGTGTAAACTTCTATGAAACCAAAAACACTGCTTCGGGGCGTTCTGCTTACTTCACATCCGTATTTTTCCATTGCTTTTTGATGATTATATATGGGGCTAGATGTGGGTTCTGAAGTGTATAATAAGCATCAATAAAATTTAAATTAAAAAAAAAACAAACATTTTTCAATAAAAAAAAAGTAGGGTATATATCTGTTTATTGATTATAGTGTGTTTGGGGTACACCGTTGATTTAGTTTGGTTATATGATATATTGCAATAATTAAATAACAAAACTTATCTTAACGTCATCCAAAAGCATGAAGAAAAAATTCCGTATTTCAAATGACTTGGGTGAATCGCTGGACGTCACTGACACTGTGTTCACCACATCCAAGCTCAACCTGACCTAGGCCCAATTTTTGGCAGAAATTCCACCTGCTTCAGGGATTAAAGTTATCCATATGGCTATCAAAATGGCAACTGAATTTTTTCTAGCAAAGTCTTTGAATTTATGGAAGCCACAGTTCCTTAGCAATTTATCTCCTTCTCCTTTGCAGTTATTCAGATTATAGAAAGTGTAATCTTTCTTCCAACTCCCAAATTTATCTGACGCTTTTCTCCACTGTGGACTGGTTAGAATTTAGTCCCACTTACATATCAGAATGCAACAAGTCCCAGTTCTCATAGGTCTCCTACAGTCTTCTTAAATATCTTAGAGCTCTTTCTGGAAGGTCCAGGTTAGCACTTTCCTCCAAAATGTAGGCCACTTGAGTTAGCAAACCTCTTGAACACCGCCTTTAACTCCTTCCCCTTTGGTAATGGACAGAAATCCATTCCTCTCTGGTGAAACATCCACTCCTCAGGCTCTTCCTAGGTGACAGCACATCTTCCTCCAGTGGTTTGGAAACTGGGTCACTGCTACCAAGGACATTCCGTCCCAACAGGAACAATGATAGTTTTCCGACTCAAAAAGGGAGAAAAACAAATAAGAGACAGGGAGAGTGGAAAATGTCCTTGTCTCCCAAATCAGAAAATAGTCACTGAGGAAAAAAAAACAACAATTGAAAAGGGAACTGACTGATCTATCTAGATGAGATGAGATAAAAAGTAGGGATGTGCATCAGTTTTATGACGAATTAAAATATCGTACGATATTTCATAATTCGTCATGTATCGGGGATCCCCGAAAATGATAGGAAAACCCCACGAAATTGCATGTGGTTTTCTTATCGTTTTGGGGGGGAAGGGCACACAGAAAAAAAAACCCAAACCCACCCCAACCCTTCAGATCTAATTATTTACAATCCCCCCTGAAACTTGCCTAAAGTCCCTGGTGGTCCAGTGGGGGTCCTGGGAGCGATATCCCCCTCTCGGGCCGTTGGCTAACACAAATCAAAATGGCACCGATGGCCCGCACCATCCATGCGGGCCATACATTGTTCCTACCATGTGACAGGGGCCGGCCAATGGCACCGGTAGCCCCTGTCACATGGTAAGGGCCACGGCGGCATTTTGTTTACTGGCAGCCAATGGCCCGAGAGCGGGAGATCACTCCCGGGACCCCCACTCAACCACCAGGGACTTTAGGAAAGTTTTGGGGAGTTAGGAGGGTGGGGGATTCTAAATAATTAAATCTGAAGGATCGGGGTGCGCGCTAACGAGTTTGTGTTAGCGCGCACTAACGGGAGCTCGCACACACTAACGGGAGTTAGTGCGCGCTGCCATTAGTGCGCCCTAAACCGAAAACGATTCTATGCAGAAAAAAAATGCCGAGCCACGGAATACAAACTTTTCCCGCTGCTACATGAAACCGAAAGCGGAAATGATCGGGCACCCGATGCACATCTCTAATAAAAAGCAGCAGAATCTTCCCTACTCCTTAGTCTAAACTTATGCAGGGACTCCCCAAATCCTCTGTAAAATGATACCAGAGCTCTCACAGGGAAGCTTTCCAAAAAGAGAGCTTAAAAGTGTAAATAAGCAAGAAAAGGTCAGAGAAAAAGGCTGATCCACAAGAGGGCAACTCAAGAATCAAAAAAGGCTGACAATAACAACAGGAGACTAGCAACAGTAACATGGAATAGACTTAGTTTTTGGGTACTTGCCAGGTTCTTATGGCCTGGATTGGCCACTGTTGGAGACAGGATGCTGGGCTTGATGGACCCTTGGTCTGACCCAGTATGGCATGTTCTTATGTTCTTCTTATGTTCTTATGAGACAAGAATCTCCTGCACTCTGAAAGGTTAATTAAAAATAATCCATACCCTAAGATGGTGACAGAGGTTTATATACTACTGGAGCACACCATCTGCAGCTTCCACTTGGGGAAGTCAAAACCCAAACCTCTCTTCACTAAATGTCTCTGAACCTCCCCAGCCAGATAGTACACGCCTTTTGGTAAGGAAACCAAGTGTTCCTTACAAAGGGGCTGATGCAATATCAAGCACGAAAAGCGGGCATCCAAACTGGGAACACGTTTTTTCAACCCGCGCACATCCACCTCTCTTGGGCATTCGTTGCAATAGTATTGGGACAGTGCTAAGTAGGAGGAACCACTGAAAAGCAGTAATTTCAGCTTTTTTGTTTTGAGCCCTTGATGTGCGTCAAGACGTAACGCCAGCTCCGGGGCTGGCGTTAATTCTTGCGTGCGTCGGACATACGGTGATTTTTTTTGCATCAGGGGCAATAGCTAATAGTCTCTTCTACATGGCATTTACTCGTGATGAGTGCGATTAGCTACGAGCGTGTTTGGAAGCGCGTTTTGGATGCGCTAATCCCCTTTTTGCATTGGGTGTTAGCCTAGCGCATCCAAAATGCAGGTCCAATCTCGGGCTAACCTGTGCGCTAGCCTGAGCGCGTGATATTGCATCGGACCCAGAATGTCTAAAAGAGAGAAGGAGCTCTCTGCCTATGGCAAACTGCAAAGTATGTGCATGTGTAAAAAAAAGTATTATAAGGAGAAAAAGAAGCATCAGCCCAGAAAGAAATGTACCCATCGTTTGTTCTGAGTATTTCTTTTTCTTCCCTACAAAATATATATTTTTTTAAAAGCAATAGCAGCACCGAGACTTTTGCATATTGGAAATAAATCATTGCTACTAAAGACATAGCCTCCCGTTTAATGCAAGGGTTGCTGGAATATCAGTGTAACCACCAACCACTTATGTGTCCTCTTAAAATATATTATACCTTGGCTTGTTCCCTTATGCTGTAGCTGCTAAATCAAATCCTTTGTCCTAGAGATATAGCATGGTGTTTTGATGGCTTGGTTCTGCATGGTGCCTAGTTCATGGCCTATTTATTTATTTGAAAGAAAGCCAAGCACCCAAGTGCAACGTATAGCGACATTAATTTAGCAAGATAATGGAAAAGTGACTCTTCTTCTTCTTCACAAACTGAAACATCTCTCTCTCTGCATGTTAATAAATTAATATCCCTATATACCCTACTGGAATGTTTGGATTTTTGTTTATCTATAAGCAGCAGTGGTAGTGTTTATTTGGTGTCTACTGTTGGCCATGAGCTCCCAAAGTGGTAGTTATTCAGGGGTGAATGTTCAAAACCATTTACACACATAAAACATGAGTTTTTAGACATAAAAGGCCATTATAAACTAGCCAGGAGCTCAGTGCACATAAAAGGGTGCGTGTAACTCGATTAGGGAGTGGTAATTCCAGGGAGGAGCTGGTGGAGTTGGGGCAGAAATAACGCTTAACCGCATACTTTTTAAAAAGTAAGGGCCTGATTTTCAAAAACATTTACGTGCTTATAAATGGATTTTACCCGTGTAAATGAGCTTTTGAAAATTTCTACAATACATGCCATTGAATTATCCATAGTATTTACTCACATAAGTTCACTTTACGGGCGTAAATGGCTTTTTAAAATTGCTACAATAATATGTTATATTTACGCGAGTAACTCCTTTGAAAATTCACCTGAAAGCACATAGGTTAACTCACACAATTTACACCCTCGATAGATCAGGATGTAACTTTGTGCAGGCAAGTTTGTACATGTTCCAAGGCAACTAGGCAGGAATTCTCAAAGCAAACTTATGTGCAGAAGTTTGCTCTTAAAATGTGAGGGTAAATCTGTATGAAAAAGTTAGATGGAGATTACCCGCTTTTGTGTTTCCAGCTGCTATGCGGCCTCCCCTCCACCAGAGAACCCCAGTGAGCCCAGCTCTGAACTACACTCTCCAGCATATCTCTTCTCACTTCCACCAGTTCTTCAGCCTCCGTGCCACCAGGGGACCTCCACGAGCTCACTCCTCTGACTGGCCAAGCCCCTCTCTTTTGCCTGCACCACACCCAGATTCCAGCCCTATTTAGCCCTAACTCTCCCATGCCTCTACATTTCGGCATGGAGTCCATCTTGGCTCTCAGCTTTAGCCACCCTTACCTTGTGACCTTCCCAGGCCTGTCCTTCTTCTGACCTGTTGCCTCTGGGCTTCTGATCTCTGTTCTGCCTTGCTTGCTCCTGTGGTCCTGGGCCTCTGCTACCAGTTGTTTCCTATCTTGCTGTGTGGCCTGTGGGCCTTCTGATCCTGTTTTGGTCCTGTGGCCTCTCGGCCTTCAGCTCTGCCTGACCTCTGGCCTAGCCTGAGACCTCCCTAGATCTCTTCCAATTCTAGGCCCCTCTATTTTTTTACCTCTGGCCTAGCCTGAGACATCCTAGGTCTTTTCCTTGTTTCTAGGCCTCTCTCTTCCTTGTCTTTCAAGGCTTTCCTATTGTAGGAAGGGCTTGTGAGAAGGGCTTTTATGTTTCATGTTCTATGTAGTCCTAGTCCTGGTTTGTCCTGTCTTGTCCTAGTCAATTTTGTCCCAATTCCATGCTTACCTGCATCCAGTTCCACGTTTACCTGCACCCTGTTCCTGTGTTCCAGGTCCATCCTTACCTGCCCTCACTTCCAATGTTCCAGTACCAGTCTTACCTGTATCCAGTTCCACGCTTATTTGCATCCTGTTCCTGTGTTCCAGGTCCATCCTTACCTGCCCTTACTTCCAATGTTCCAGTTCCAGTCTTACCTGCATCCAGTTCCACGTTTACCTGCACCCTGTTCCCGTGTTCCAGGTCCAGCCTTACCTGCCCTCACTTCCAATGTTCCAGTTCCAGTCTTACCTGCATCCAGTTCCACGTTTACCTGCACCCTGTTCCCATGTTCCAGGTCCATCCTTACCTGCCCTCACTTCCAATGTTCCAGTTCCAGTCTTACCTGCATCCAGTTCCACGTTTACCTGCACCCTGTTCCCGTGTTCCAGGTCCATCCTTACCTGCCCTCACTTCCAATGTTCCAGTTCCAGTCTTACCTGCATCCAGTTCCACGTTTACCTGCACCCTGTTCCCGTGTTCCAGGTCCATCCTTACCTGCCCTCACTTCCAATGTTCCAGTTCCAGTCTTACCTGCATCCAGTTCCACGTTTACCTGCACCCTGTTCCCGTGTTCCAGGTCCATCCTTACCTGCCCTCACTTCCAATGTTCCAGTTCCAGTCTTACCTGCATCCAGTTCCACGTTTACCTGCACCTTGTTCCCGTGTTCCAGGTCCATCCTTACCTGCCCTCACTTCCAATGTTCCAGTTCCAGTCTTACCTGCATCCAGTTCCATGCTTACTTGCATCCTGTTCCTGTGTTTCATTTCCAACCTTACCTGCACTCGGTTCCCGTGTTTCATTTCCACGCTTACCTTCATCCAGTTCTGTGCTTACTCACGCTCTGTTCCAGTGTTCCTAAATTTACCCTTACCTCGATGCAGCTCCAATGTTCCTGAACACAATCCAGATCTCCAGCTTGACCTGCAGTTTGCTCCTGAGCTCTAACTCAGCCTGCACGCCGCTCCAGAGATCCAGCTCAATCTGCACTTCACTCCGAGCTCCAACTCAGCCTGCACTCCACTTCTTCCAATCCTGCCTATACTCCATTCCTGAGCTCCAGCCCAGCCTGCACTCATTCCCTTTTCCAGCCTCACTGGACTATCCTGTGCCACTCCTGGAGGTGGTGTCCCCAACACCCCCCTCTAAGGCTGCCCTCACAGCACCCAACCAGTTATAAAATTACTCTTTCAAAGTGGAGCTCTCTGCTAGGAATTTTTTATTAACAATTTTATTTTTTTTTCACATTTAAAAGAAGAAACTTGTGAATAAAACATTTTAGCAAGCATAAGAGAAACAAAAGAAATACAATTCACAATTAAACTATATGTATTGCTCTGTTCAGTTCTCACATATGAAAAGGTCACGTCACCATCCAAGCAAAAAAACAAAATCCTATGCAAACAACAGAAATCACATCCCAAAGGAAGCCCACTAAGAGAGTTAACAGTCCCTACATCATGACGGAGAAGGGATGCTGCCACTCAGCCTTGCTGCTGATTCATTTATTCTACCTCCTTGGGGGTCTTTTTGACAGTCCAATCATAAACGTTACACAACTGTGGCAAACAAACTATGTCCACTGAAGACAAAAAAACTCAAACAATGTGCGTCCAAAAGACAGCCATGGTTTTCTAACGAACTTAGAAACCTCAAACTCAGTCTACATCAGAAAGAAAGTAAATGGCGTAAAGCCCCTTCCCCCGCTACTCTTTCTGCATACCAACTCGCGCTCCACTCATACAAGAGCTCCACCTTAAAAACAAAAAGGGACTTCTACGCACATAAGATTCATGACCTTATCTTCGACTCCAAAGCCCTTTTCACATACGTCTCCAATCTAACTCAGGCTAATGCACCTGACATACCACTCAACCAAGCTCAAACAAAAGTAGATGAGCTGGCCCTCTTCTTCAGTAATAAAGTCACGAACCTACTAACACAATTAAAGCCCAATACTGGCACACCAGCCAGCACTTACATACACCACAACAAGGACATATCCCTCCAATCTCTTGAACTCACCACATCCTCAGAGATCCAAACACTTCTGAAGAAAATGAAACCTTCATCACATCCCTTCGACCAAATCCCATCCAAATTACTACTTCTAATCCCGGACACCATCGCCAAAACCCTGGCGGACATCATTAACTGCTCATTTACCCAGGGTTTCTATCCAGACGACCTTAAACTAGCATCCATCAAACCGCTTCTCAAGAAACCTAACTTGGACCCCAAAGATCCCAACAGCTACCGTCTAATCTCCAATCTTCCATTCATTGCCAAGGTGATGGAGAAGCTAGTTAACACTCAACTATCGGACTACATAGAAGAACAAAAAATTCTATTCCCAACTCAATACGGATTCAGAAAAGCTTCTAGTACCGAATCCCTACTCATCTCCCTGACTGACTACCTCACCTTGGGCCTCGACAAAGGTCAGGCCTTCCTATTGATCCTACTGGACCTCTCGGCAGCATTCGACACTGTAAACCACGCCATACTACTAAACCAGCTGGTGAACATCGGCATTACAGGAACAGCACTAACCTGGTTCAAGACATTCCTAGACAACAGAGGTTTCAAGGTTAGAATCCACAACAAAGAATCCCTCAGATACCCTTCCTCACTAGGAGTTCCTCAGGGTTCCTCACTCTCACCAACACTTTTCAACATATACCTTCTCCCGCTTTGCCATTTGCTAAACAAATTGAACCTAAAACACTTCCTATATGCCGACGATGTCCAGATCGTGATCCCACTCAAAGAATCCATCACTAAAACTCTAGAATTTTGGGAAAACTGTTTTCAAGAAATCAACGGCCTCCTCTCCAGCTTAAACTTAATTCTAAACCAATCAAAAAGCAAATTCCTGCTCATCTCTCCAGAAAACTGCAATATCACTACGAACCCGCCAGCCAACTTGCAAATCTCAAAAGTAAGAGATCTAGGAGTTTCTATAGACAACCGGCTAAACCTAAAATCATTTATTAACCAAACAACGAAAGACTGCTTCCACAAACTACATGTATTAAAAAGAATAAAACCCCTCTTTCATTTCCATGATTATAGAACAGTTCTCCAAGCAATAATCTTCGCTAAGATAGACTACTGTAAAGCTATCTTACTAGGTCTCCCATCATCCCATACTAAACCTCTCCAAATGATACAGAACACTGCAGCCAGAATCTTAACAAACAAGAGGAGAAGAGATCACATTACGCCAGTCCTCAAAGACCTTCATTGGTTGCCAATCCACTACAGAATAATCTATAAGTCCCTCACCACAATCTACAAATCTATCCATGGACTTGCTCGACTCTATCTACAAATAACTCTCAAAAAACACTCCTCCTCCAGACCCATTAGAGAAGCGTACAGAGAATATCTACAGGTACCACACGCCAATACCACCCAACATATAACATTGAGAGATCGGGCCTTCTCCACAGCAGGACCCCCATTATGGAACTCCATCCCCCTAGAATTACGACAGGAACCATGCCTTCCAACCTTCAGAAAAAGACTTAAAACATGGTTATTCAAGAAAGCCTTTCCGGACCCTTACTGATTCTCTTCCATTAAACTGAGCCTTACTGATTATCCTCCATCAAACTGATCCAGACAACACCAGTTACTGCAACGTTCTACCACTTATGTTAAACATCTATCATCTTCTTCTTCTACTCCCAGTTAGAATCATCCCTGTTTTATTGTAACTTCTTTTTCTGTGCACTTGTTATAATTTGTAATGTATACTCTCAGGTTATAGTTCTGTACGTTTAATGTATTGCTCACTCCTTGTTCTATGTAAACCGACATGATACGACCAACCGTGAATGCCGGTATAGAAAAAACACAAATAAATAAATAAAATAAAATACACATCGAGGGCCTTTCTGCAACTCGGTCTTGCCATACCCCAGACTCTACGCCTTGGGATGTTCCTGCCGCTGTGGGTGGGTGCCTGCTTGGCACCTTTCATAGTGCTTTGGGGAGTCTACATTCCCCTGTTTGTGCTGCTTCTTCCCTCTGTCAGTGCCTGGGATTTGTTTCTGCACCCTGGCTGCTTTGTTCCCCCTTCGTGGTGCCTTAGCTCGTTCACGCCCCTTTCGTGCTGCCTTTGGGGGTTTGTGCCACTGTTACCAGTTCCCCCTCTTTTGAAGCCCTGAAGTGTTCTTGACAATCTTGCCGCTGTTTTGCTCCTCTGATGGCGCCTCGGAGAGCTTCTGCCACTGCTGGTGCCCTTTTGCCCCTTTACGGAGCCACTCTGCCACAGTCTTGGTGCCTTGGAGTGCTCTTCCCCTTTCTGTTGTTGTCTCCCCACAAGTTTTATTAGAATTGATTAAAAAAAAACCCCAATTTTGAAACTCAAAATAAGCTGCATTGCTTCCTCCTTTGACTTTAGTGGAGAACAAATTAAGGGGCGGATTTTAAAAGGGTTACGCGCTCCTGCGTGCGCCGAGCCTATTTTGCATAGGCCCGTCAATGGGCACAAGCCCCGGGACGTGCGTATATCCCGGGGCTTGAAAAAAGGGGCGGGAAGTGGGCGGAACCGAGGCCTCCGGCACAGTGGCCATGCCGGGGGATCACGAGCAAGCACTCGGCCGGTGTGCGCAACTTACGCCTGCCCAGAGGCAGGCTTAAATAAAAAAATAAAGGTGGGGGGATTTAGGTACGGCTGGGGGGCAGATTATACAGGGGAAGGGAGGGGAAGGTGGAGATGAAAGGAAAGTTCCCTCTGAGGCCGCTCCAATTTCGGAGCGGCCTCGGAGGGAACAGGGCAAGCCATAGGGGATCCCCTAGGGCTCGGCACGTGCAAGGTGCACAAGTGTGCACTCCCTTGCGCTCGCTGACCCCGGATTTTATGACATGCACGCGGCTGCGCGCACATGTTATAAAATTCGGTGTAGATTTGTGCTCACCGGGTTGCGCGCACAAATCTACGCCCGCGCATAAATCTTAAAATCCAGCCCTAAATGCATAAACAATTTTTTTTTCATTTGAAACTAATGAAATAGATGGAGGTGAACTAAGAAATGAATGAATGAACCAAAAATAATGTTTGCCTCTGCCCATCCCTACTTTGGGGTTTATTTTTAGCTATCTTTTTATACAATAAAATAGCTTTAAGTTTTTATTTTTTTATTTCTTTTACTCTTCTTGGAAAAATGGCGTGCGCTGTTTTTTATGGCCAGGCTCCTTATTTAGAGAAACATCTTCAGGCTGAATTTGTACTTTAGCTGTTAATGCATTAATGCTTTTCCTGCTTTCCATGTGTCTGTGTGATGTCTCTGTGGAGTTTTTAGAATGATCAGCTCAGCAGCAGACTAGTTTACTTGGCATATAACAATTTGTAATGGTGAAAAATCTTCAGCAGAATAGCCGTGTTAGTCTGGTGTAGCAAACAAAATGACAAGAGTCGGGTGGCACCTTATAGACTTAACCAATTTATTGAAGCATGAGCTTCTCACCAATTTATAATGGTGAGTGTGCACAGCTACTGTAGGGTTGGCAATTTGGTCTTGAGAACGGCAAAGAGGATTGATCAAGAGGGTTATCTAAAAATAGAAATTAATGTGGTTCTTAACAAATATATCCAAATATACATCATGAAAAGTCATTATGACATTTTGAAGCCTTTGAGGAGCAGAGTTGTTTAACAATGCTTTAAACCAAGTGGATCCCAGAGACCAGGTAGGGTAATCGGCATGCACCAGGAAATTAATTGGATAGGCTTACAGTCCTTATCAGCTTGTTATGTTTCTGGTTTTCTTTCAATTTAGAACTGGAACATACATCAAACGAAAGAAAGTAGACTCTTTTTAATGCTGTTAGTTTTCACAGTATTATTACATTTATCTTGGACTTCTGTTTTAAATCTACAGTGGAGTTATGACTATATCACCATTTTTCACACAAATCATTAGGCAAATAGAAAATGGAATCACCTATTGAGGTATAGGAAAGGCGAGAAGGATGTGATTAAAAATTAAAAATAGACCCGGCATTTGTAATGTTTTTTTTTGGCACAGTGTCAAAAAATCCATACCATGTCCTTGGGAAAGTTTACCATTGCTTGGATAGGAGGCTCCCTGATGGAATCTTCCATGGGAAGATCATCAAATCATCTGCCGGAGGCCCATAGCTGTAATACTATGGATGTATACTAGGCCTACTCAGAAATGTTGAAATCGCTCACCGTACCAAGCATCGCACGTGATGGCAATTGCCAAACCCTGCAATAAACAGTTAACAGATGAAAATAAAATGAATACGAGTCAACAATGTGTAGCAAAAATCAAAGCAAAACTACAGGCACACTTCTGTCTTGGTTATTGGTGCAAACTCAACAGGTAAAAAGTACCCACATCAGGCCTGATGTAATAAGGTGCATTCGGCACAGAGCGCACAGTTTTACTTGTATTTGTGTATATGTATTTTTTGTGGGCACACTGCACTCCCAATGTACTAAACGTACATTGGGAGTTCCTTTTGTACATGATAACAGAAAGAAAGAGTTTCAAATGCAAACTGAAAACATGGCTCTTCAGAAGTGAATAGGATTTAACTTAAAATATCAATATGCCAATAACTTCACTTTAAAAAATCAGAGATCAAACTTGTAGAATGAGCAATAATGAGCAAAGTAGACAGACTAATAAGTGAATGAAATTACAATGGAACTAACATTACAAAATACTATCCTAACCCCCAAGTTAACATGCTTTTGATGATGTCCTGACCTAGAATATGTATTAGTTGTTATGCTGACCTAGAATGTGAATGTTACTTTTGTAAACCATGGTGACCTTCTTTTAGAATAATGGTATATAAAATCCTTAAATAAATAAATGTAGCAAGAAGTTTTGCATATTAAAAAATGTGCGCATAAAACTGTCAGACCAATTCAATATTGGCACACGTTAAGCGGGCGCACAATTTTTTTTTTTTACATCAGGGGAAAAAGCTAATAGCCTCATCAGCATGAATTTACATGTGATGACCGCTATTAGCTACGCGTACCGTTGGACACGCAGTTTGGACGCACTAACCCCTGTTTTGTGCTAACCCCCCGTTTTGCACGTCCAAAACGCGTGTCCAATCGTATGTTGAGCCATGCCCTCGGCAGTGCACAGTATTGCATCGGCCTATGTGTGTGTGTTCAGTAGCACCCTTGCATGGAAATCCCATGATAATGGAGGCAATAGCTATTATCCACCCCCACCCCCACCCCAATGCACAGAGGTGCACTGGCTCAACTCATATTTTTGGTCCTGGAAAATTTTGCTCTTGGTCAGATGTGGCATAAAGTTTCCAGGACTAACGCTAGTCTTCAGCAGAAGCTGCAGTTCCAGTGCAAGGATCTGTAGTCAGGATTTTATGTGTGGAAAACATGCTTTCTGGGCCAAAAATATTTTATGGGTGCTTACATCCTATTTCATACCTAGAAAACATGATTTGTGTACATAAATCATGTTTTTCTGTCAGCTAAGCCTTTCTCTGCACACATTTTCTGGTTCGTAAGCATTTTTATAACTCCTGCTGTATTTGCATATTAAGAGGTCAATTATAAAAGCGTTGCTCACATAAAAATGCCCACATATGCATGAATGTGGGCTGCGCGTGAGCAATGCAGAGTTTAAAAAGCCATGTTATACGTGCAAATGTACCCATGTGCTGTTGCATTCAGTGGTTCACAGGGCTGGGCCGCAGCCACCGCACTTACCTCCAGCTCCGAGCCCAGAATAGCTGCCTCCAATGCCGGGAAAGACCTTCCCATGAATACGCAGCAGACCGCCCCTCTCAATCTGCTTCCTCCACTGCTCTCTCCGATACCGAGGAGGACCTCTGCTAGGACATGCGACGAGCAGCCTCTTACCTTCTGCCAGCTTCCCGACAACGCCGAAGTCCCGTTTCGGCCTGGAGGCCGCCGACGCCTGCCTTCTTGCAACCTGGAGGCCACCGCCAGTTTCGCCCCTTCCTGCGGCAGGGAGCGCCGCCTCTGCCTACTTCTCGCAGCCCAGAAGCCGCCGCTGAAGTCTCCACTCTTTGCAGCTCAAGCCACTGCCGACCAGGCCTCTCATGCGGCCTGGGGGCCACCGCCAACACCGTTCCTTCCGCAGCCAGGAGGCCGCCGCTGTCATCCTCTTCTGCAGCCAGGAGGCTGTCCTGAAGCTCCTCTTCTTGCGGCAGGAAGCCGCCATCATCTTAAGCCTTCCTGCGGCAGGAGCTGCCTCCGACACCTTGGGCCTACTCCTGCTTCAGCTCCTCTTCACAGCATGGCCACTCTCCAAGGTCCTACCTTCTTCCTAGGCACGTGGCCGTGCCTTCTCTGTTCATTTAAAGGGCCAGCAGTAGGCTGTCTTCCTAGGCTCCTTCTGCTGATGTCCTCTAGGCGTTTCCTCTTCAGCCCTATAAAGAGGGCCTTCCTTTACTCAGTCATCGCCTTCACAAGGAGTTGGTCATGGAGTTGGACTGCTCCTGGATCTTCAGTTCCAGCTCTTCATTCCAGGAATCCTCCATGATCCTGCTTCACTTCTTCAAGTCACTCTGTTCATCATTGGTACTCCTTGTCTTCGTCCGTGGATCCTGAACCTTCATCTTTATCTTCGTTCCATGCTCTGGTCTCTCGATGGATCCCGTCCTCTTGTCTCCAGATGTCCTGATGTCTCCTGCATCTTCAGTTGTCCAGATGTCTTCCTGTCTCCAGATGTCCTGACGATCCCTTGTCTCCAGATGTCCTGATGCCTCCCTATCTCCAGATGTCCAGACGCCTCCTTGTCTTCGGATGTCCAGACGTCTCTGTCTTCTGATGTCTTCGTCCGTCATGTCCCAGACGTCCCTGAGGTCCTCCTCACTAGAGATCCCTGATGTCCAGATACCTTAGATGTCCAGACGCCCTGATGTCCTGATGTCCCAAGGTACCGGTGTCCTTTCGTATCTGCCGTCCTACGTTTCAGCCTTGATGTTCCGAGTCCTGATCCTGAAGTACCATCAGTCCCTAGCTCTGGGTTCAGCTTTGCCTCACCCTGGTCCTCATCTTTATCTGACCTTCCTGGAAATAAATCCATATCTATCCGGTGTCTGAGTTTGGTGGCTGGAGCCCTCTTCTGGTTGGATCTGTCTTTGAGCACTGCCTGGATTCCTCCTTCGTCCTGAGCCTCAGTCCTGTGCTTGTTCCACTCTCCACGTGATCCGCGACCAGCCTCTTCAGGCTGTGGAGGGCATGCAGTGAGACAGGGTGGTCCGTGACCAGCCCACATTGGCTGTGTAGAGTGCCCTGAGAGGCAGTGCCTGTCTAAGTCTCCAAGTATTCTGAATTCTTGTCCTCATCCCTTCCAAGTTCCAAGTGGTCTTGTCTAAGTTCCAAGTTCCAAGAATCCTTGTCTTGTCTCATCCAAGTTCCAAGTCCTTGTCTGGAAGTCCTTCCAAGTTCCAAGTCCTCGTCCGAGCCTTTCCAAGTCCTTGTGTGAGCCTTTCCAAGATCCAAGACCTCGTCTGAGTCCTTCCAAGACCTCGTCCATGTCCTTCCAAGTTCCAAGAGTCCTCGTCTGAGTAACCGGAATCCTCTCCTCAATCTACGTCTGATTTCCTTCCACGTCTGAGCATCTTGCGTCTGAGTTCCAAGTTCCAGGCTCCCAGTGTCCTCGTCTTGTCTGAGTTCCAAGTTCCAAGTTCCAGCATCCTCGACTCATCTGAGTTCCAAGTTCCAAGTATCCTTGTCTCATCTGAGTTCCAAGTTCCAAGTTCCCATGTCCTCATCTCGTCTGAGTTCCAAGTTCCAAGTATCCTTGTCTCATCTGAGTTCCAAGTTCCAAGTTCCCATGTCCTCATCTCGTCTGAGTTCCAAGTTCCAAGTATCCTTGCCTTGTTCAAGTCTTCAAGCCTAGTCCAAGTCCGAGGTCCCATCTTGTCCAGTACCATCATCTGTCCTCGACCTCTGTCCATCCTGCTGCATCTGCCACTCCAAAGACAGATGCAGGTCCAAAAGGACTATCGAGTGGCCGGAGGGCTACCCCAGAGACCAGCGTTGCTGGGTCTCTACTGGTGCGTGCAGGTTCAGCAGAGGTTAGGGCGATGGTCAGCCTGCTCCTCCCATGCTTGGACACGTCTTGCCTGCCGCAGCGCTTCCACGGAACTCCTCTCTGCAGTCACGTCGTGGTCCAAGGGCACACATCTTCCCGGAATTGGGAGTACTCCCTAGTGCTCACTCAACAACAGGACAAGGTGAGAGGTCTGAGTCAACTGCAGGGCGCACAATATGAAGAATCAGAGGGGTCTTGAAGGTCTCGATATTAACTGGGCAAACTGGCAGACTAATTGGTAAACTGACGGACTAATTTGAAAAACTGAGTTGTATCTCACATGAGATGTTTTAAAATTCACCTACATATGCGGGTAAAAGCCAGCAAAGTCCTAGGAAACTTACGTAAAGTAAGTTTTCTTAGCAATCTCTTAAGATTAGGCACATACTTACACGCAGGAAGTGTAATTTCTTTTTTTAATTATATGTTTAAGGAAGTGTAATTTAAACATACAGGTGAAGTGCGTACATGATTTAAAATTGCAGTGTATCTCTGCTCGTGCGCTGATACGTGTGTGTGTGTGTGTGTGGGCGCACGCATGCTTGTTTTAAAAGTAGCCTATATGAGCTTCTTGCTTTTGGGAGTTTACAAAAAATTTGCTTGTGCGTTAAGAACCAGTGTGCTGAATTTCAGCGCCCAGTTTTAACACTCATCTTATTACATTGGCCCCCATATATTTGCACCAATGCAACATTAAATAAATAATGCAAGGTAGCCAAATCTTGTTCGTTTTATCTTTACGTATGCACTGACCATCCACTCTTAGGCAATCCAGAAAGCTAAACTGCAGTCTTTCATTCATTCTGCTTTTCACAATTTCATCTCCTGTAGGAGTAATTTTAAGAAACCATTTCATTAGATGGAACTTTGATTAACTACTCATCTAACAAGATACAGTTAATTATATAGTAAACACACAGAGTACAAACTCCTCCTCCTCCTCCTCCAGCCTAATTAGCAAAGTCATTCTTGGCAGACTATGTTCAATGTTGTATAGAAGGTAAGGATGAAACAATGGTGATTACAAAGATGCAGTCTAACATGGGTTTATGGGTAGCCTCAAATAAAATATGACTACACAGAGCGGTGAGGGTACACTATTGATTGACAGATTGTTTGCTTGATTGATTGATTGAATGATTGATTTATATCCTCAAGTTTTCCAGATTAGTTTTCTTTACGGCTAGCTGGCTATAAGCCAGCTCCCTCTGTTCATATCGTATAGCCATGCACAAAACATGTGACTTTATTTTCTGCAATATAGATTTCATAGACATTGTAAAGCCTAATCATTTCCATTGTACAATGTTATGCCGGGGCTGCTGCTTGAAACATAGGTTGCATGATGTTTAAAGATAATTTCATTTTAAATGATAGCAGTGGGACAGTCCAATTAATGAACAAAAGAGAATTAAAATACAAAGGAACTCAAAAAGAGGAACACAGGGAACAATATCTGGTGAAGCTGAAGGAAAAATGGAAAGAAATCAGGATTGTGAAAGCTTGAGTGGAAGAAAAGATCACCAAAGAGTTAAAGCGTGGTCATAAAGTATTTTTCAGATATAGCAGAGAAAAGAGGAAGACCAGAAGTGGCACTGCAAGAATGAAAAGAGACAAGGGGCAAGGTGTGGAGAAAGATGAAGAAATAGCAGAAATAGTAAACAAATACTTCAGTTCGGTTTTCACTAAGGAAGACATTGGAGAAGGACCATTGCAAGCTAGCAAGAGTACAGATTGTTACGGCTGCAACGACCCAGGCTCATCTCTTTCTTTGCTGCATTATTGATTCTTGGACAAATGGCAGCCTCTGCTAACCAATGCTGGCCAGCTTAGTGTTCCCGGGATGGCGTGGGCACTCCTGACCTCCATCTTGTTTCCAAAATCACGTAGGTGCGCGCGCGCAAGGGCAACCTTTGTACACGTCATGGCAGGAACCTCAGGGGCGTCCCCTCCGGATGACGTCAACTCGCTACGGTACTTAAGCTGACTGGCCCTACGCTTCAACGAGTTAGCAAGGAGTTCACTCGTTGCTGAATCCACTATATCCTTGGCCTTCTGGTTCCAGTTCCTATTTGGCATCAGAACGCTCTGGGTACCCGCTCCTCGAAGGCCCTTCTGTGTTCTTGGCTATCCGCTCCTCGGAGAGCCTTCCTGCTTTGGACTTCTGCCTGTTCTGCTTCTCGGGACATTCTCCTGGAACTATCTCCTGTGAGTATCTATTACGAATCTCTACAACATCTTCCCTACTGAAGACTCCCTGTGGTGTACCCCATGCCTCGGGCCACTACCGTGCCTTCTCAATAGGAGTTGCTCCAGTATACCTGCTCTGCAGGTTGGTACCTCATCCACTACAGGATCTTCTCCAAGTTCCTGCACCTCAGATTGCATTATCACTTTCACCTCTGAACAGACATCCTCGGCATACTCCATTCTGTGGGCCACTATCGGATCTACAAGTCTGAGGTATTGCTACACTTCAGAAGGAACTTCCTCGGCATATCCCACTCCACAGGCCACTGCCAGATCTACACGTCTGAGGTACTGCTACACTTCAGAAGGAACTTCCTGGTGTACCCTGCTCTGCAGGTCACTACCAGATCCTCACATTGGAGGTATCATCCTGGGTATATCCCTTTGCTCAGAACTGTACTTTTATCTCCCGCTCAGTGGGCTCTGTGGGCTCCTTCCTTCTTAATAAAGTCTCCCGCTCTAGCTGTATCCTACGCCACTGAGACCGCACCTACCAATGGTGAGGCCCACGGGGCTCCTCCCTGTGGGCAGAGACACCTCTCACCTCGGCCCACGGTTCACATCCTTACAAAAACATAACACAGATGAGAGTGGGTAGATGCATCCCCATTTGAAAAAGAGAGTATTTTTAGAACTAGGCAAACTGAAAGTGGACAAGGCTATGGGGCCAACTGAGATCATCCCAGGATACCAAGAGAGTTCTGAGAAGTGCAGGTGGGTCCGCTGAAGGACCTGTCCAATAGATCCTTGGAAACAGGAGTAGTGCCACAGGACTAGAGAAGGGCATTTCTGGTCTCTCTTCACAAAAGTGGTAGCAGGGAGGAGGCTGGAAAATACACACCGGTTAGCCTTATCTCAGTGGTGAGGAAATTAATAGAGAGGTTACTTAAGGAAACGATAATGAACTATCTACTATCCAAATGGGTTCCAGGATCTGAGACCACATGGTTTTACCAGAGGAAAGTCCTGTCAAACAAATCTGAATGATTTTTTTTGAATGGATGACTAGAGAATTGGATCAAGGAAGAGCACTCAATGCAATTTACTTGGATATCAGCAAGACATTTGAAAAGGTTCCACATACAAAGGCTCATGACTAAAATAAGAAGCCTGAGAGTGGGTCCCAAGATGGTGGAATGGATTACAAATTGGCTGTTTGTCAGCCATCAGCAAGTAGTGGTAAATGGAATCTATTCTGAAGAAAGAAGAATGATAAATGGAGTTCCTCAAGGATCGATTTTGGGACCATTTCTATTCAAAATCTTTGTGAGAGATATTGCAGAGAGATTAGAAGGTAAAATTTGTCTTTTTGCAGATGACACTATGATCTGCAAGAAAGTGGACACACCTGACAGAGTAGAGCGAATGAGACGTGTCCTAAGAAAGCTAAAAAAATGGTTGAAGTTTTGGAAGTTGAGATTCAGTACCAAGAAGTGCAGAGTCAAGCATTTGAGGTACAGCAATTTGAAGGAGTTGTGTGTGATGTGTGTAATGTGCAGGAACTGAGAGAAAGACCTCGGGTTAATAGTGTCTGATAATCTGAAGGTGGCGAAGCAATGCGAGAAGGTGGTGGCTAAGGCCAGAGGGATGTTAAACTAAACAGGCATAAACAGGAGGAAAAAGAAGGCGATATTTCCACTGTCCACATCCTTAGAGAGGTTTCACCTGGAATACTATGATCAGTTCTGGAGACCTCTTCTCAAAAAGGATAAGGACAGAATAGAAGTAATCCAGAGAAAGGCAATCAGTATGGTGTGGGGACTGCATGGAAAGGACCTTAATACGTACCGGGAGGACAGAAGAAACAGGGGAGATTAATGATGCACAAAAATCAAATATTTTCTGATGGAAAGAAAATTGTGAAACTAGGGCACACAACATGAAACTTCAGGGAGGAAGACTCAAAAACAATGTCAGGAAACATTTCTTCATGGAAAGGGTGGTGGATGCATGGAATGACCTGCCAGAAGAGGTGATAAAGACAAGAATAGTAATGGAATTCAAAGGGCTGTGGAATAAACATAGAGGATGTAAATGAGAAATAGGGTAACTTTTTTATTATTCACTAAGTTTATAATTCTGATTTGAGATAACCTGTATGGAGCAGCAGTTACAACTACTACTACTACTACTAAAAACCTTGCTGGGCAGACTGGATGGACCATTTTGGTCTTTATTTACTACGTTACTATTTGGTCACTAGGTGGCTTATATTTTGCTGGGTCACTGCACCTCTTTCATTGTGCCCAATGGAAGGAAGCTAGTGAGGAATTATGTGATGGTGATTGGGCTTTGACCTTATGTAGTAGCAGCAACAACAGAAGTCATTGCTACAGTTCGCAGGTTTCAAAATAGCCTGGAAGCGTTGTCGCGTGTTTCTTTCATGTAAACTGGTTGACATGATTTCTCAGAAATTGCTGACCATCTTTCTGCCTTTTGTGCCAATAAAGCAGAAGGCCATTTCATTTATCCCTTCTGCTTTATTTGTCATCCTTCCCCTGTTCATCTGTTTGGTTTGGTTTTTCCCTTCCCTGGCCATCCTTTCCTTTCCCAGTCCTAATTTGTCCCCCAGTCTCTTTCCCTCATCTTGCATTATCTCCCATCATTCATGCTGCATTCAATGGCGAGCTTCTTATTATCTCCCCTCACCTTGTTCATGTAGGAGTCAAATGAGGATCTACTGAAATAATAAACCCGGACTTGCACGTTAAAATAAAGCAGAAAAAGGAGAAGAATTGAAAAGAAAACAAGTGGAAAGCTGGAAGCAGACTTGCTTGCTTAATTCATGGGCAAAGCATCATACAGTTGCCTACTTTTTGCCTCTTGCCAGCCCGTGCCACCGGAGACAATAAAGATTAAGGCTGAAGGGGTTCAGGAAGGGATTCTATCCGGCAGGAAAAAAAACAACCTTAATGAAATCCTGAATAAAATAAAGGCCTTTCTGAGGTAAACAGCTGCAACTACTGTTTCAGAAAGCAGTTGAGCTGATGACTCAAGAACATTTGCCACACTAAGTCAGACCAAGGTCCAACAAGCTCAGCATCCTGTCCATGATAGTAGCTAATTTGGGTCACAAATACCTGGTAGAGTCCCAAAAAGTAAGTCTATTTTGTTCTGTTTACTCCTATGGATAATGTATTTATTTATATTTAGCTCAAGCTTTTTCTTTAGTAGCTCAAGTCAATGTACATTCAGGTACAGAAGGTATTTTCCCTGCCTCCAGATGGCTTACGATCTAAGATGGTCATTTGACATTTACCAAGCCCGGAAGCCACAGTATTTTCTCCACAGCTTAGTAAATGTGATAGGAGCATAAGTAGTTATGCGACCGGGCTGCACCATTTTATTTTCAGATGGTACACTGTCTGGAGCCTAGGGGGCGCTCCAGCCCCGCTAGCCACCAGGGATTGACAGGTATGGCTGTTGGGAGGATCAGCGGGGCAGGACTTTAACATGATGGCAGCCCTGGGCAAAGGGACTACCATTGAGCATTATTTTGGGGGGAGAAGCAAAGTCATGGCATTTTCCCCTTCTGGGGGAAATATCACTATTTATCACTAAATAACCCCCTGAAGTTGTACCTGAGGCGATAGAAGGCAAAGTGATGTGCCTAAGGTGACAAGGAGTGTCAGTAGGATTTGAACCCTGGTTCTTAGCCTGTTGCTCTAACTGCTAAGCTACTCCTCAATTAATCATTTATTGACTTCTCCAGGAACTTGTCCAAACCTCTTCTAAACCCGGCTATGCTAATCGTCTTGACCATGCCTGCTGGCAACAGATTCCACAGCTTGATTGTGCACTGAGTGACAGAATACTTTTGAGAATTCGTTTTAGATCTGCTGGTTGATAGTTTCATGGAGTGCCTCAGTGTTTTAGTATTATTTGAAAAGATAACCAGCTCTTTCCTGTTTACCTGTTCCACCCCACTAACGATTTTATAAACTTCTTCTCTCATATCCCCTTTCAGTTGTTTCTTTTCCAAACTCAAGAACCCTAACATGCATAGCCTTTCTTCATAAGGGAGCCGTTCCAGCCCTTTAGGATTTTGGTTGCTCTTCTCTGAGCCTTTTCCAATTCTTCTATCTCTTTTTTGAGGTGGCATGATCAGCAGTGGAGAACTAAAGGGGGGGGGGGGGGTTGAGAGGGAGTGGTCTGCCCCAGGTGACAACAGAGGGAGGGGTGCCATTGATGCCAGTATAGGTCCCGCGGCAGCCCAGAGAAGTGATGTGATGTGCTGGTGGGGTTCCCGCTCCCTGCTAGCAAAAGTGAGGTCCTGTGGAAGAAGAGGCTGGCAGCAGATGAACAAGAGGCCCTGCGGTGTCGCCACCATTTCCCTGGAGCCGGCGGCAGAAGAGGCCCTGTGGTGCCACCAGCGTTTCCCAGAGCCAGCAACAACAACAAAAAAAAAAGGCACTGCAGTGCCACTGCCATTTCCTGGCACAGGTGGCAGAAAAAGAGTCTCTGCTGTGCAACCAGTGGCCAAAGAAGAGGTCCAAAATGTGTGTGAGAATGCGAGAAACTGGCCCTGTGAGAGTGAGTGCTGGTGTATGAGAGGGGATGTGTTTGTGTATGAGAGGGTGTGTGTGTGTGTGTGTGTGTGTGTGTGTATAAGAGGAGGTGTGTGTGTGAGAGAGAGTGCCTGTGTGTGTGCGGGGTTGTGGGTGAGAGACAGAGGAACCATGTGCATGTGTGTGCATGTGTGAGACAGGAATCCTTTGAGAGATACAGAGGAAACAGGAGAGTGTGTGTGTGTGTGAGAGAGAGAGTGAGAGACAGAGGAAATGTATGTGTCTGTCTCACACACACATGCACACACACTCAATATCCCTCTGTCTCTCACCAAGTGTGTATTTGTGTGTGTGTTTGTGTGACAGAGGGAGCATATTTTGTTTGTGTCTCTGTGTGTATGTGTACCCCCAGTCCATGACAATTTCAGGATGACAGGTATGTACAGTGGGGGATTTTTAAAATCCTTATTAGTTTTAATTACTGAGTGTTATTTGATATCTGCTGTTTTGAAATATTTTATTGATGTTTAGGAAATTTTTAAACATTTGTACAGGAGCTTCTAATTATTGAATATTATTCTATTTATCAGCTGTTTTGAAATGTATATTTTTTAGTATGATTTTACTATTCTGATTGATTTATATTTCTTGAATGTATTGTTTTGAGGAATAATGATTTTCTGCTTTTCCATTGTTGTACTGCATACAGAATCTGGCTTGTTGTGATTTCCAGTTCAGTTTTTGTCTGCATGTATGTGTGTGTTAGTGTGTGAGAGAGATACAGAGGAAGCGTATATGTGTGTGTGTGTTAGCATGTGAAAAAGAGAGTGTTACGTGTCGGCCTCAAAAGGCCTTGCATTCTGTTACATACACGGGGTGTTTTAGTATGCTCATGGGCATCAGCCTGACCCCAGATGGATCCAGGACCGAACTGAGGGTTCACGGCGTGTTCCACCATGGCTGACGGTCTTACCCTCCACCAGGCCTGCAAGCTCCCAAGACCAACAACAGGATGATGTTGGAATGTGAATGGTCCTCCGACCATTCCGAGCCCTTTCGGACTTGCCACTTGGATCGGCATGGAGCAGCAGGCCTGGCCTGAGGATGAGGGCAGACGGACCTTGACACGAAGACATGACAGACATGGATTGATGCGACGGCATCACAGACGAGGACTTGGGTTGATGCGACGGCATCACAGACGAAGACTTGGGTTGATGCGACGGCACCACAGACTAGACGAGGAACTAGGCAAAAGCTGGGAGGATAGACTTTGGCACTGTCACTCAGGGCGTCCTACTCAGCCCACCTTCACGGGCGGACCCAATGGGCTGGTCGTGGACCATCCTGTCCCACTGCGTGCCCTACACAGCCCAAGGAGGCTGGTCACGGACCACGCTGAGAACGGGACGAGCGCAGGAGAGGATCCAGTCAAAGCAGAACTCCAATGACGGAGCCGATGTCGTCCGAAGCTCCACCAACAGCTGGCTGGACATGAAGCTCAGGAGCGCAGGGACTGGAATCCACTGCCGGCATCTCCCAAGACGAAGCAGTGTCACCTGGAGATCCATGGCCGGCAGTATGGAAGGCTCAAGAGCACAGGGACACAGGAGCAGGACACCAAGGAACCTGGAACATCAGGAAGCAGAAGATCTATGACGAGACATCAGGACACCTGGACGAGGACCTCAGGCAATGAAGACATGGCATGATGAGAAGACGAGACGAGATGAGGAGCTCCACAAGAAGACAGAAGACCTAAAGGAGCTCTGGCAGGCAGGAGTCTCCAGAGTGAAGTAACTCCGATGCAAGGCGAAGACTGACTGACGGAGCAGCCCTTTTATAGGGCTGAAGCAGGAAGTCCAATTAAAGGTGGGACCAGCACACTTCCTGTGTCTGACCCTTTAAATGTAGCAGAGAGGCGCGGCCGCATGCCTAGAGGAAGCAGAAGAGCTGTGCAGGACCGCAGACAGCGGCCTGCACCGACACACAGAGCAGAAGACAGGGCTGGCCTGATACACAGGCCCCGATGACGGCAGCAGCTCCTGCCGCTGCAGAAGACCCCAAGGGCGGCTCCAGCCACCAGGAAAGCTCGGGGCTTTTGTAGCCTCCAGCCGTGAGGGTGGTATTGGCGTCAGCGGCGGCGGCAGTCCCAGCCGTGCTGAAGATGGCAGGAAGCCTGCGGCTCCAGCCGTGGCAAAGAGGAGCAGCACGGGCGGCCTCCGGGCCGCAGGGAGAACACAGTCTGCGGCTCTGGCCGCATGTGCAGGCCCGACGGAGGCGTCTGGCCGCGTTGGGTAGCAGCAGCAGCATGGGGTGAGTGAGTGCCTGCTCCCGGGGAGACCCGCGGGCAGAGGTTCATAACAGAGAGACTAAGAAAGTGTGTGTGTGAGAGAGAGATGGAGAAAGTGTGTGTGTATGTGTGTGAGAGAGAGAAAGACAGACAGACAGAAAAGTGTGAGTGTGTGAGAGAGAGGTACAGAGAAAGTGTGTGTCTCTCTCTCTCTCACACATACACATGCTTCCTTTATTTCTTACCAAACGTGTGTGTGTGTGAGTGTGAGAGAGAGAGAGAGAGTGCATATTGTGTGTGCGTATGCGTATGTGCCCCAGTCTATGACAATCTTAGGATGATGGATATGGACAGCAGGAGATTTTTTAAATTATTAGTTTTAATTATTGGGGGTTTTTTATGTACCTGCTGTTTTGAAATATTTTATCGATGTTTAGGACTTTTTAAAATTATAAATTGGTGGGTGGGTGTCAAAGGAAGTATCTGCGCCAGGTGCCAGAACTATATACAATACTCTAGATGCAGTTGCACCATGATATTCTCTGTTTTATCCTCCATTCCTTGCCTAATAATTCCTCACATTCTATTTGCTTTTTTGACCACCACAACACATTGAGGTGAGGATTTCAAAGCACAGAGCAGTTTCTCCTTTCTCTGATTATCTGCAAAATATTTTGTCTCCTCGCTTTAACTCTTTGGCAACTCTTTCTTCCGCCTGACTTTTTGCTTTCTTGATTACTTTCTTTTTCTCCCTCAGTTTCACCAGGTATTCTTCCTTGTGTTCTTATTTTTGTGATCCTTTATATTTCTGGAATGCTGTTCATTTTGCTTTTATTTTATCAGCCACCTCCTTTGAGAACCAGATTGGTTTCTTATTTCTCTTGCTTTGTTTATTTTCCTCACATATAGATGTGTTGCCTTTGTAATTGCTCCTTTTAGTTTGGTTCACTGTTGTTCCACCTCTCTCATTTTCTACTAATCTTCTAGTTCTACCTCTAGGTACTTCCCCATTTCAACAGTCTATATTTTTGAAATTCAAAATTTGGGTCTTCGTGTGTCTTCTCAGTATCCTATTTGTGATAACAAACCATACCGTTTGATGATCACTGGTGCTGAGTTGGGCACCCACCCAGATATTAGAGACATTATCCCCATTAGTGAGCACTAAGTCAAGTATAACTCCCTCCCTCATGGGTTCCATTACCATTTTTTTTAACAGAGCCCCTTGCTTCTGTTAGATTCCCATATTATTGCCTCTGATGATTCTCCAGTCTACGTCCAGCAGATTAAAATCTCCAACAATCAACAATTCTCCCTTCTTTCCCACCTTTTGGATGTCTTCAACTAGATCTCTATCTAGTTCTTCCAATTGAGTTGGCGGCCTGTAAACCACGCCAATAAAAATGGATACACCATCATCTTTTTTTTAGGATGACCCATAATGCTTCTTCTCTACCCCACATTCCTTGCAGTTTAGTTATTTGAATATTGTTTTGACATAAAGAGCTACTCCTCCCTCTTTTCTGTCCTCTCTGTCCTTCCTTAACAAGTTATATTCTGGTATGGCCCTATCCCAATCATGAGAATCCATGAACCATGTCTCCATAACAACAACAATGTCCAAGTCTGCCTCCACCATTAGGGCTTGCATGTCTGGGATTTTATTGCCCAGGCTACGAGCATTTGTGCTCATATCTTTCCAGTTTTGTCGTTCAGGTTTCTATTTTTTTTGGACTTGTTTTGTGCCTTATTCGGCTGACCTTTGTTATCTCCTTCACCCATTTCCTTTAGATTTGGGGGCGACATTCCAATTTCCTTCTGCCACCCCCATCATCCAGTTAAAATGCCTTATGGCATAGGATTTGAATTTATCTCTTAGGATCTTTTTTCCTGCCACAGACGGATGTAAGCCATCTTTGACATAGAGCCTGTTACTGTTCCATTCATGGCCCCAGCCCCCAATATATCCAAAACCTTTTTCCTTACACCAAGTTCTGAGCCATGCATTGAAGTTATCTATATGGCTTAGCCTCTCTTTCCCCTTTCCATTAACAGGTAACACTTCTGAAAAGGCAATAGTCTTTGCCATGTGACTAATCTGCTTCACCAGAGACTGAAAATCTCTCTGTACCACTTGGATGATGTTTCTAGCAAGGTCATTGGTTCCCAGATGGATGATGAAATCAACTTCAGAGTCCTTACTTTCTTCTTGGATTGCATTGACTATCTGAATAGCATTTCTACCAGCCAATGATCCTGCAAGGCTTTTAATTAGAGTGTTTCCTTCGAAAAGAGTTCCCATATTAGTGCCTCTGATGACTGAGTTACCCAGCACAATGAGCTTTTTCTTATGTTTATTGGTTGTATAATTGAATTTCTATGTACATTGGATTTCTTCTCTCTCCCTCTGACCATACTGCCACAGATAAATGTCTACGATCTTCCATCCTCCCACACTGTCATCAGAGAAGGATGACCACTTCCCCTTCCCCAGTCCCAAAGTGGACAGCAGGTCCCCCAGGACTGTTTCCTCCTACCCAAAGTTGTCCCTTGTTACAAGCTGATAGAAACATGTAAACAAAACTGTTGGGTCCAACAATTACTATGAATATGTCCTTAAATCACACACAACCGTAATTTCATATATTCTTGAAAGAAGATGCCAGCCCATTCAGGCTACTCAAACATCTTCAGGCTACTCAAATTTTGACTGTTATTATTTATTTCTGGTGACTAGGAGAAAGGCTAAGCCTTGTGCATTCTCATCCAGTTATTTTTATTACATAAAAATGTTTCTGCAATCCAAACAGAACTTCAAATGTGCCCAGGAATTGTAGAAAAATAAAAAGCAAGATGACAAAACGCTAAGGGGCAGATTTTCAAAGGCTACGCGCGTAACATACACGGGTAACCTGAGGAAATCTGCCCCTGCGCGCGCCGAGCCTATTTTGCATAGGCTCGGCGGCGCGCGCAAGCCCCAGGACGCGCGTGTGACCCGGGGCTTGCTAAAATGGGCGGTCCAGGGGTGTGTCCGGGGGGGCGTGTCTGCGGTCCCGGGCGGTCCGGGTGCGTGGTCGAGTGCCCCAACACAGCAGCCTGTGTCGGGACCTGGCCAGCCGGCGCGTGCAAGTTACGCCTGCCAGAGGCCTGCCAGAGGCGTAACTCCATCGAACAAGGTGGGGGGGGGATTTAGGTAGGGCCGGGGGGGGTGGATTAGATAGGGAAAGGGAGGGAAAGGTGGGGGGGATCCAAAAAAAAGTTCCCTCCAAGGCCGCTCCAATTTCGGGGCTCCCCTTGGGCTCGGCAAGCGCAAGGTGCACATGTGTGCACCCCCTTGCGCGCGCCGACCCCGGATTTTATAACATGCGCGTGGCAGCACGCGCATGTTATAAAATCGGGTGTACATTTCTGCGCGCCGGGTAGCGCACAAATGTACCCTGCGCGCGTAGGAATTAAAATCGGCCCCTATATGAATTAAATATGACTATATGACATTAAATCTATGGTAACCCTCCGCTACCCTCCCCCCCCCCCCACCTTCCAACCCCCTTACAATCCCTCATTCCTACCCCCTCCCTCGGAATACCTTGTTACCCCAAAAAGCCAACTCTTATCAGTTCTTACCAGTTTTGACACGTTTCTCCCCATGCTTAAGCTGTATCCAAGTTTTTCTCTCCCCCTGTTCTATGTAAGACAACTTTGTCACTGTTTTATGGTTGCAATGTAAACCGGAGTGATAATTAATTCTGTTATTTGAACTTCGGTATAGAAAAGTTATAAATAAATAAATAAATATGACAAACACAAAGGGACTTATTACAAATGTCATAAGGACATTTTCTTCCTCACCCATTATGAGGCTTAGGTTTCCTGGAGTTGTAAACTCTAACTATCTCTGTCACCTTTGTCAACCTCCTAACCCCATCTCTGTAGTAAAATGACACCACCACACCCTCTCTTGTAAAGCAGCTTGCTTGTATATGCAGACAGACTGATTCATGCCTAGCTGTAAAACTTTGCATCTGCACTGTTCCTTGACCTTATGAAGTTAGTCCAATAGAAAGCTACCACCTGCACCTTATTTGTTGGCTCTTATTTCTTCCTCATGCAAAAAAGGTGATCAGAGTCAATTTGGAAAAAAAAATCACTCTAAGTCCATATTTTGAATATGGCATGCACAGTTGAAGGCTCTGTGGGAGACCTTGGAAGGGGGAGATAACGTGATCTATGTGAAATGAGCCTGCATTTGCAGTGCAGAACCTTAGGGGATAGGTGCCCACGTGACTACAATCAATCATTCCAGTTGGTCCCAATTAATAGGGCAGGGACTGACTGTGGCTGGTTAAAAAGAGTCATGCTTTCTTTCTAGATTTTTCTCAGTGTTGTTCCTCTTTACTAGACAAATAAAGGACTTCACTTTCCAGTGCTGACAGCACTAAAAATCATACAATGATTCTATCAGATTAGTTTGAGAGGCTACTAGAATGTCTGCTTTATATTATTAGCTGATATGATACAGAATTGCACATTCTAACACAGTGATCACATGTGTAGCTATCCTTTCCTTGCTTGTTTGGAATAACCCGTTATTCACAGTAATTCTATATTCTTGAATGAACAACACCCTATTTACATGAGTAGGAAATTCAATTACATTTTAATTTTTGATAGTTGACCTATCGCTGTCCAAAAATCTGTAAATACTATATTCTCATAAGGCAAAGCAACATTACCAGCTCTATGGGGGAAAGGAGTTAAGAAAAAAAGAACAATATTTGGAAATCGATCACAGTAATTTTGACAGTTTTTATAATCAAATTACTAATTGTTTAAATTTTGTGTGCACTTAAAATCACCATTGCCATCCTATTGACAATGCTAATAACATGCAGAGCGCGTATATATTAGATGATCTGCACTAATGGAAACAGGGGCGTTTTAACGAATACACACACTGAATCTCTGTATATTACCCCCACCCTCCATTCTAAGAGATGCAAAGTACAAGGGCTAGATAGATAGCACTGGGAGCTCCACTCCCACTCACAACTTCTAAGTTGGACTTCAGAACCAACACCCCTCCCTTTCATCCCCACTCCTGAACATCCTTATAGGGTCTTTTGGTGGCATATGTAAAATGAGTTGGTGATATCAATTTAGTTCCCAACGGCAACATCACTTAAACAAGTAGTACAGGGGTAGATCACTCTGGTCCTGGAGTGCCACTAACAGGTCTGTTAGTGGCACTAACAGGTCTGTTAGTGGCACTCCAGGACCAGAGTGATCTACCCCTGTACTACTTGTTTAAGTGATGTTGCCGTTGGGAAACTAAATTGATATCACCAACTCATTTACATATGCCACCAAAAGACCCTATAAGGATGTTCAGGAGTGGGGATGAAAGGGAGGGGTGTTGGTTCTGAAGTCCAACTTAGATGTTGTCCAACTAGATGAAAACATACAAATATATCTCATGCATATTCATTGTGGATATCCTGAAAACTAAAACTGTTTATTGAACTGAGTTGCTTACCCAGAAGCAAAAGGTAGGACATTATAAATTGCCTTGGCTCTATTTTGCATGGATACCATCAACAGAACTTTGCTTTTCCCCTTCTCTAGGGTTCTGACCTGTTGATCACATGGCCCTTCAGTGAACAACAGAGCTTCAGAGCTGAAGGTGCTGTGCCTAGATTTATTGGCTGGAACTGTGCCATTTTGGAAGCTCAGAAAATGCAAAAGTTTACTCTTTCTCAAAGTGCCTACAGCTTTCCAAATCTGTTGAGTCTGTCAAAAGTAGTTCCAGTGTGTGCCAAATAATGATGGCATTTTTTAGATTCGGTTCTATTTGAAGAGAGGCTTATGAGATCAGTCTGATGTCTGTGTCCCTTATTTCTCTGAAATGACTAGAGTGTATGATTTCCAAAGGACAGTCTCAACAGAAAGACAAAAGATTGAATCAGCATGGAGAATATTTCCTTCCCATGCCTAGATGTGGACCTTCCAGAACAGGATCCAGATACATTGACAGGGTTGCCACTGCTAGTACTGTGCCTGTTCTTTTTTTTTTATGCAGTTTTCAAATATAACTCAAGACAATACACTTCAATAGAAAATAAGTGACGATTTTTACAAAATACATACATTTATATAGAAATAAGGAACCATCAGGAAAAATTGATAATAACAATCAAAGTCCTCAAATAGGGGATAACAATGTCACCATTTCAAGGTATTTTAGTTAAGAAACTAAATATAAGGAAAAGCTGGCTCTATCAAGGATCTATACAGTGAACGAACTGCATTCTATCATAGACGATTGGTTGGGCATAGGAGTCAAAAAGGATGTCGAGGATATTTTATTAGACAAAAAAGCAGATAATTGAGATGGTTGGAAAAAAATATAAGAGGCATTTTGATGTTTAATGATGCATTTGCACAGGAACTTTAAAATAAAAAAGCTCTTTGGTTTAAGTAACAGGAAATGCTTCCTCTTTTTTTGAGTCTGCTTTGATAGGTCCGGGAAAACCTGAATCTTCATATTCAAGAAGAGATCCAACCTGTGGCGGAAGAACATTTGAAAATCCAATCCTTATCTAATTCCATCAAAAAAGTGACTATCAAAATGGCTGGCTTGACCAAATCTTTTTGAGATGTTTCCGATAAGGCTGTGACATCCAGGGGTGACTTTACAATAGGAGAAAGCACGGATATATTGTTACAATCAGCAGGAAACTTTTTAAAATATAGTACATAGTAGATATATCAAATAAGTGGAAACACCTTTTCAGGAATCTTCAAAATATCCAATAAGTATTTCTTCCATATTTCTTTGAGGGCCATTGTGGGATCTTTAGGGAAATTAATAAAACGAAGATTTTTCCCCCAACTTGATTTTCAATGTTTTCCAACCATGAAGAAAGCCATTGATTTTCCTTAATAATATTTTGTTGTAGGCCTGCCACATTTCCCAACTCTTTTTTACATGAATCACAGTTCACCTTAATGTTAGCCACTTCAGATTCCACAGATTTCAAATAGCCATCCAAATGGCAGAGAAAATTAGCCAAGGGATTAATCTGACGAGCAATATTGGTATTAAGTGCCTGGATAGCATCCCATAAGGATTCTATAGTTATTATTAAAGGTCTTACCAGTTCCACTGGTTGGTAAACAGGAACTGTAGGAGTTAATTCTTCACTGTGCCCAGCAGCAACGTCGACAGATGAGTCCCCCGCCTTCCCTGCATCTTCTATCGGCTCTGAAGAAGGAAGCACTGAATCAGGCATATCAATAGGGGCTATAGCGTCTTTAGAATCTCCAACCGACGCTTCTCCCTGAAGCTGATTCAGTGCCCGTGCCTCTGCAGGACTGGAGGGGGTGGATTGTTCCTCCGGTGAGAAAGAGATGGAAAGCGCTGGGAGGGGACCAGGTTCCACTGCTTCCCGGTCAATCTCCAGTGAGCCAGGTCCTGGAGCAAGCCCTCCACCCGCAGATGGACGTCCATCGGACCCAGAACAGCCGAAGAAGACGACTGGTGAGGTAATCCCCGCTCTCTGGCTCTTCTCGTTCTGCCAGAATGGGGTATATTGAGGTAAAAGAAACTGGGCTCAAACAAGACAGCTCAAGCACGCCAAGCTAGTGTGGCCATCTTGGAATCCCCACTTGCAGTACTGTGCCTGTTATACTGATGATCCAACACTTTTCACTAGTGCCAGCTTCACTTGGAGAAACAGTTTAAAAATGCACAAATGCTTAACAATTTCACAAAGTATACTAGCTCCACAGAAGTGTCATCAACTGAATTGCGCATACATACAATTTACAAATGAGTAGAAATTAACATACTTAGCTGTATAACCACAGGGCTTTAATTCCCACCTTGATGTGCGTAGAATGGTCAGGGTATTGTTGTTTAAATAAGATAAAATAGGATTATTTCACTATTTGGTCTTGATAAACCTTAATATATCATCCAATTTGTGAGAAGGGCTATACTGGAGGAATCAACGCTGTTTGTGTCCCAACTACCTTACTCGTAAAGGAACTAACATTCTATGCAGTTTTATCATTGCCACTATAGTACAGCATTGCTAGCCTTCTAGTAATCTTTCTCTAACCAAATTCGATTCATGCTATGCTTGTCACCAGTTTCATTCTGAGAAAGAAATTAGCTCGGCAAACAGTTGCTCTGTCTGGAAATAAAATAAAATGTTTTGTGTGTTGCAAATAACAACACATGATCAGTAATTGGAATGCCCAAGTCAATTCTGGTAAATCTGCTGCTGTTTGTAAACTGTTTTAAGTTATTTATGTAGTAAATATATTATGAGCACCATATACAAACATTGCAGCCTTACTATATAGTAGTGTGCAAAATACAGATCTGGAGATGAAAAGAAATATAGACATGCCCCCTGTGCTATTATACATATCATTAGTAACACTGCTAATATGCCAGTTCCCTAAACTGCAACTCTGCTTTCAATCCCAGTGATGACGTACATGCTCGTATTCTTTCAGATTCTGAATATTGATCACACTAAATTGAAGGGTTTGGTTACAGTAATCGCTTCAGAGTAAACATGTCTGCTTTCTCGTGGGGGAAAACAGGAATAAGGGATGAGACAGAGCAGATTTGTTCACAGAGGCTCACATGTCGCCATAGGATTACATTTCTGCAATAATGTGGGACCTAAAATAGAAGCAATAATAACGTTATATTTTTTTTTTTATACAGATGAAGCAATGCGCAAAAAAAGTTGAAGCACTATTATGAGACGATTACAAATTTGAATCATTTTACTCTGTCTTGGAGGAATGAATTGTTGAGTTGCCCACATTGTGCTCTGACCCCCAGGGACAATAGCTCTACGCAGATATTATAGGCCTACACCATAGTCGGCAAAGCCATCTCTCCAGCTTAACAAAGTGAATATAAGAAAATGCATGCAAACTTTTTGTGAACTGGGATTAACAACCGTTTCCACTATGCAACCAGAGAAAGTATAATATCCAGCTGCAAGAGGAGTGCTCACTTAAAGAAGCCTATGCCAGGGACTTTTCTTCCGTCCCAGCTTGCACAAACACATCGGCTCATCACCTGCTTGCTTGTTCTGGAATGGGTCTGTTCCCATGCATAATATACGGCAGGAGTCCCAAATAGATCTCATGCATATTCATTATTGAAATCCTGAAAACCCAAATGGGTTGTTGCTCTCAAGAACCAAGTTTTAGACCCCCTGGTGGTATGCAGCACAGGCTGATAAAATCGATCAAATATTTCATAAAAGGGTACATCACTTGCAGCCTGGTTGCTGACCCACTGCTTGGTTCCTGAAACACCCATGGTTCACTTTATTCCCGCTGAGTCACAAAACTACTAGTTAAAAGGATTGTTTCATCCTCTCCTTTGTTGATATCCTCAGGACAAAGCCGTAGAAATGCCAGTTGTCTGCACATTCACTCCAATTAATGAGGGCATCACTGGTCAGATGAATATACCTCTTCTGTTGAATATATCTGGCCAGCCACTTCTGACCTCAACAGATGTTGCTACTGTTTCTTTGATGAATGTCAGTTTTATGATCTGTTGGTTTTTTTTCCCTCTTTCCTTGCTTTCTGGGAGCATATGTCAGAATATAAATACAACCTGACAACAGGGTCATTAAGTGCTAATCTGAGCACTAGCTTCCAAGATCTGAACCCTTTGTCCTCCAGGGCAAGAAAGTCTGACTGACTAATGCAAAAGTCTCTTCAATCACTGTCTCTTATCACAGATGTTCATCTTGTTTCAGCAATATTATGAACTATACAAGGGCAATTTTCACAAAAGTTACTTATTACACACCAACTTCAGAATTCAAAGGTTTTGGGCTCCTGCATGTTAATACAGCAGCATTATCAAAAATGTTAAGCAGGAAAAACAGTAAAAGACATTTCCCGCTCTGTCTTTTTATTTTTTTATTAAGCTCCTTAGGAGAAATAAGTGTTTTAGGTTTTGGAAAGCCACTTGTACCATTCTGATTCATTCTGATTCAGAGCAAACTGGAACACTGTCTTCACTCCTATAGAAATAACCGCCAGTTCTTATTTACTTAACCCTATTCTGTAGACGTAAACTTTTCATGAAGACTGTAATCTGTAAACACCTGTTTTTACTATTTATATTTATTATTTAGCCATTAACATTGTTCTGTTTCCACTTGGTACTATTTCTCTCCTTTACCTCAACTCTAAGTTCCTACTAAGTTAGCCATGTTATTTATACCCAATTGTTGGATATAATTGTATATTTGTTTAATTGTTCAATCTGTTTGATGTAATTTTCTGTTCCTTGTTCTGTGTAAACCGAAGTGGTATGCACAAGTGCATGAACTCCGGTATATAAAAGCCTTTAAATAAATAAATAAATAAATAAATATACACTAGCACTAACCTTTGCAACCAAGAGAGAGAGTGAGTGTGTGTGTGCACGTGTATATATTATAGCATTTCTTTCATATATATTTAGATTAATATGTAAGAATTAACTATTCTAAAATATGCACAGATATAGATTTATATTCTAGCCAGGGGCCAGTTGAAATACTCCAGGTATTGAAACTAACAGAGACCGTCCAGGAAGCAAACATTTCACTTTTTAGGGAGCTGCCATGACGGCTTCCCAAATTTTTAGTTTTGGTGGGGGGTTTTTTGTCTTTCTTCAACCAAATTGCATGAACGTTATCTATTGGGAATTTTAGACAGATGCTGATTCAGCATGTGTGAAATCCGAAAGCACTTCAGACATTGGGGGAGGCAGCTTGCAATTCTCTCTCTGTGTCTTAGCCGAGTGAATTGATTTCCCTTGAACTCGTCACCACCTCCTACTGCAGCAAACAAAAGGGGGCGACATCAGCGCTAAACTTCGGCGACAGCAAAATGATGCAAAGCGTCCCAGATGTTCTGCGTGGACGGCGCTTGCTAGGAGCGCGCAAAACAATTTCAGCGCTCCCCCCTTTTTGTTCAGGAAATAAACAATCTTGACCTTCCTTCGAGAGGAGGGAAGCAAAGGAAGACACCGACGGTTATGTCTCAACCGCTGAAGCGTGACCAGCAGGGAACAAAAATATCTAAAACAAAAAACAGGAGGCAAGCGCTCCCACCGTTTCTTCGAGACAAACCCTAGGATGAGAAGGAATAAACAAGGAAAGATCAATAAAGAAAGAAACTCATCTGGGAGCTTCAGTCTACAAAACTATGGCAGTGTGGGAGGGGCCCCTGCGATTTGTGCTGTCATCCGCCTTTCACTGTGTTTTGGGGGTTTTTTTTTAATAAAGGTACATTTTGTCTTTCTTCTCTGAAACCTTGAATTAGCGAAGACCTTGAATGTAAGGCTCGTGTTTGGAATGAGAAGCAGGGGGAAAAACGTTTATTTCCCTCAACTTCAGTATTTGAAATAGACGCCTTGCTTTTAACAAAGTACTTTGCAGGGATACAGGTGGTGGCACGGCTGCTTTGCAAGCCAAATGTCATTTAGAGAAAACCGCGCGTGTAACAAACAGTCCGCACTTGTACACCTACGAGGAAAGAGGCATAGATGCGCGTGCACATTCTGCACTGGGACTACTTTGCGAAGCGGCTTTACGTGTGTGATTCCATTTGGAGACTCGGTCTGAAGTCTGTAGCCCTAGGCGGGCTGTTATAACATTACCCTCTTATATGATTGCACGTGCAAGATGAAAATCTAAACCCATAGCATCATTCCCACATGTAACTGGCGGAGGGAGGGGGGTTTGGAAGGGGACACCTGGATATACTTTCCAGCTAAGGACAAAAAGAGAGGGTCAAACTTGTACATCCGACTGACAGCTAGGAGATATCCTAAGCTAGAGTAGGGGCAACTAGGCAGAATGCCTGGGTCCAATGGTCTTTGTAGCATTTGTGTAATATGTGACTGCTAGAACTGACAATGCAGCACAGGAAGGGTGAGAGAAAAGGGGGGAGGTGCACCTCCAACTCCAGAAAAGAGGGAAAAGGGGGGAGGTGCACCTCCAACTCCAGAAAAGAGGGAAAAGGGGGGAGGTGCACCTCCAACTCTCACAAGACAGGAAATGCATATCCCAAACTCAACAACTATAACAGGTACAGAGAACCACCAGCCCCCATCCCTGTAAAATACCCTGCATCTAAGCAGCCAGGAAATGTGGTTTAGTTTTTCCTGTAAATATTTATTTGATACTTCTTATATCTCTTGTGTATGCTGTTGCCTTTTTGCCTCTGAAATCTAAATTGGATCCTTACTTATCCCCACATCACATTGAAAACAAAATAAAGGAATCATGAAGAAACCTTGTTTCAAAAGAATGTGTGATATTCAATTATAATGAATTGAGAGCCAGATAAATCTCATCAGATTTAACACTTTACTCCCAAATAAAAGCAAAATGGCATTAACATACCAATGAGACAGAATGTCCTTAGTACCACATAACCATGATTCTCAGGTTATTGTAGACCTAGAGCTCGATATTCAGCTGCTGTCCAGCTGAACACGTTAGCCAGATAAACATATTCAGCTAATTTGTCTGGGATATTCAGTGGTGCAGCTGAGCCGCTGAACATACCCAGATAACATTGAGTTAGCTGAATACGTTTATCCGGCTAACTTTAGACCTGCTCAATAGCAAAAAGTGTCAGGTGTGTGGTTATATTATATTATATTATATATAGAAAAAATGGGGATATGTGGCTTCAAACCCAAACAAGCAAACACTCAGATCTGCAAACAGTCACAGATTATTTTTCTAAATGCTATTAGCATTTAGATAAACCTGAGATTTTTATGGCTTGCCTTCCAGATTTTCATGAACTTTACAGGTGATTCCAGTTTATACTATTTATGTTACGGATTTTTGTTTGTTTTTTTTAATTTGTATAGATATATCTATGTTACTTTTACCTTACTTTTTTATTTTTTATAAGTGACTTTAGTGCTTGTGAAAAGTGCCAGACTGACAACAGAAACCAAGTTCTCCATTCAAAGAACAAGGGGGCAGCAAGGGGCAGGAGAGGTGCAGACTCCCCCCACTTTGACCTCCCAGTGGGTTTCGGTCCTGGTTTGGAGGCACTACCTGTAAAGGAGAGAGGGTAATTCGGCTCTGCATGCCTGTGCGAGCTTTGTTCTCTCTGCTGAGACTGCCAACAATGGTGAGGGACAGGCTCAGGCCAGCTCCTGCTCAGGTTTAATCAACAACTCACAGGGACACAGGCTGGTGCGAGGCAACCAACTGTTTGCTAGGATGACTACGAAGTCTCTGTGCCGATACCCAAAATAATGCACTGGACCTCGAGCAAACTTCAAAGTCAAGCAGCTTGCAAGCTTTTCTTAGTCTGCCACAAAATCTAGATGCAAATGAGGTCTCTGTCCTGCTCCTCTGAGTGAGTGGGCACTAGGCTAACCCTTTCCTTACAGGTGTGGGAAGCCAAGCTCCTAGTGAGGTGCCAGGGTCTCCTTTCTCCTCTAGTGTTTACTGGATCTTTCATTTAGAAAGCCCCCAACGGCAGCAACAGATTAAATCCTTACTTCTTCTGTCCGGCAGAACGGCAGCCACAAACTTCCTCCTAAGAAAAGGAATAAAATCTTCTCCGAAACTCAGACTTGCTTCTCTCTGGTGGCAAGGAGACCCCCCTGTCCCTCCCTGTGCTGTAAGATGGGAGACAAGGTTTCTCTTTTTCCTGCCCTCCCAAAGGCGGGAACAGGAATCTACAAAACACTTTAAAAGAACCCAAAAAACCCCGCCTGACCGAGGGCTGGGAACTGAACAGGAACCTGCCTCTTCCTCCTTCCCAGATATCAGGCCTTGGGGGGGCCTGAGGTTAGGAATAACTCCAGTGACTCTCCTGCTTCTCCAAAAGCTAAATCCAAAATGTCTCCCACCACTGCTAAGCAATCCTCCAGCAGTTCAGCAGGTGGAAGCCACGGCCCCCTGCAGTGCTTAGAGGAGGTGCTGCCTGGGGAAGGCTTCTGCTCCTCTCCTCATTCCCTGCTCAGAGCCCGAGAGCTAGGGACAGCTAGCAGAGACCTGGGGGAGGGGATGGGATGGGATGGGGGGGGTCTTTACATATAGATGCAACAGGAGGAAAACCCCGACTGGCTCAGCCTTCTCAGCCGTTTGGCCACCCCATGTGAAGTCCGCATCTGTTAAATGCTGTGGGGATTTCTGGGCATGGATTTTTATTGTCTTCGCTCAATGTCAAATAAAATATAATGAATAACTCTAATATTTATTTATTATATTATTTGGCAAATAAAATAGACAAAAACAAACAACACATCCTCGAGAGGACAAGAAAGGTCACTTTTAATCTGAAGATGTTCCAGCTCTGATTTTTGGAAGGTTAATAGTAGGCTCTGTATTGAACAGGGAGAAAAAAAAAAGATGCTCCCCTGACATTTAAATGTAAATGATTTTATTTTGGCTGGAAAGTTTTAAGAGCTTGCATATGGTACAATTTCTGAAAGACTTATACAATTACTATTGAATTTAGATGTGGTGTATTCTAGTAGATAAATATATTTCCTAATTAAATGTGCATGCTCTTTTTTTAAGGCCCAAATTACTTCTGCCTTAATCTGGTTCTCGTCTGACATTGCATTTCAGAATCAATATTGCCAATGCAAATATATGTCATTTTTAATGCATATGATTTAAAAAGCATTAGTATAGTAACAGCAAATCTTCTGTGTCATAACTCCCAATTCAATACTTTTACCAAGAGTCCAGCAGCTCTTTTAGCAATTCAGCTTTCTACCCACCACTTTCCTTTTCTTTCGAAAGAGACTCGACCCCTGGCACCCCTGACTCCGCAGGAAATATCAAAAGGCTGAAGTGGCAAGGGACACTAAGACAGTACTTTTTAATGGGGAATCCTGCTCCTCCATTTGCAGGTCCTGCGTTACAGGGGCAGGGGGTATCAGATGAACGCTTGCCCGGTGGCAGGGCAGAAGCCGCGGCACTAGTAAGTCACCTCTCTACAGACAGGAAAGAGAGGATGAGAAGACCAGCAGAACAGGTTGCTGGGCGGCGTCCGCTTACTGGGTTCCACATTAGCATCCACCCCTCCCCCCCCCCCCCATGATTAAAGGGTAGAAATATGGCATCCTTAAAGTCTCCAAGCTGTGACCCTGCAGTGCTGTCTGTGTATTTACTACTACTACTACTACTACTACTTAACATTTCCATAGCACTACTCAACGTGCCCAGCGCCGAAGAAAAACATACGAGACAGCCCCAGCTCAATAGAGCTGGCAATTTAATTAAGACAAAGATACGGGGCAAAAGAAACTGGGAATTTCATTCATTAAAGCAATGTTTATAAACCGATGAGGCTGTAAGCGGGACAAACAGGGGTTAGGATTTTAAAGTAGCCTCAGAAAGGTTTTTAGGTGGGGATTAAATAAGGGAAGATGCACCAGCTCATGGTGCAGCCGGGTAAAATACAAGAAATCGGCAATTAGCGGCAGAGGACTGAGTTGCCTCATGAAGGGAGAGCCCGAGGAGGGGTGCAGAGAGAGATAAGGGAGGAGAGGTAGCGAGGAGCTACAGTGAAGGCTCTTGTAGATGAGTAAGAGGAGCTTGAACTGTAGGCAGGAACAGATAGGGAGCCAACAGAGTGGCTGGAGAAGAGGGGTAGATGAGTGCATTGTGTAGGGGCAGAGAGGGAGACTGAAGTAAGTCGTTATCTACCATCACACGCTCAATAATCGGATGCATTTCGAGGCACAAGATAAGTCAAGGACCTCAGGCACTTGAGAAGTGTCAATGTTTTGGAGTATGTTATTGCTGTTTTGAAATATGCCTCTAAAAACATCACAGTTTGACTCACACCTTGATGTTTTAATTTTTCTTGTTGTTGTTATTTTCACAGGGAAACAGTCCCTGCTCTCAGTTAAGCCAAAGCGAGGGGACGGCAGTGTGCACTGCCGTTCAGTAGGGCCCCGATTCAGACCGGCTGCGGCTGGGGTGAGGAAATGCCATGCGAGGTACCAGAGCTGCGGCTGCAGATGGGACGCAGGGTGCGTGGGGAGGAGTTCTGAAGTGGGTCCCTGATCGCCTACCGAGGACGCTTGCTGCTATATATATATATATATATATATATATTTATAAAGGGAGAAAGGTGGATTCTAACCCTGGCCCTTACAAGTCAAGCATCTCAAGTTTCCAGTGCCCCATCCACTGAGTGCTCCTGAGTGGAGTTAGGGCAGTTCTGACAGGGATGGAAATGCGGACATGGAGGATGGTAAGCCAGCCTGAAAAGATATCAAATAAAACAGTTCAGATAGCGGAAGGATGTCTGCCTGTCTCTCTCTTTTTCTCTCCAACCTGCCCCCCCCCCCCTCTCCCGAGTCCCCCTACTCTTCCCTTAATCCCATGTATGTCAGTAGAAGTACAGACCAAGCTAGCTGACACCCATGGGAATCTTCCAGAGATGCTTAGGAATTACCCTCTTCCCCCCACCACCGAAGCCCCAGCACAGCCTATCTTCCCGCACCGAGCCCCAGTGCAGCTCACTCAGCTCCATCACAGCCTGCCTTCCCCCTTCTCACTCCCAGCCACAGCAGCAGCACCACAACCACCCATGGAAACTGCCTAGGGGCTCCCATTTATTGCTCTCCCCCTCCAGCCCCAGCACAGCCTGCCCCCCCACCCCTGCAGCCCCAGCATAGCCAATTCTCCCCCCCCCCCAAGCCAGTTTCTTCCCCTAGGCCAAGCTCCTCCCCCAACCCCAGCATAGACTGCCCCCCCCCCCCCCACCCCCACCGTTCTGAGCTAATTTAACCTCCAGAGACGGGACTCGCTCCCTGAGGGCTGGGAGCTGTTTTGCACCGGGTGCACACGTGCAACCTCTCCCCAAGTGGTAGATAACGCAAACACGTGGCACTCGGTGCGAAAGACCGGATAGCTCCCCTCTCGCTGCTGTACTACAGTCTGCATCTTAATTTTGTTCAGCTGTTAGCGATTTAAAATTTCTAAGGGAGTAGGGATGTTCAAATTAATCTAAAGTACTTTTAATCTGTTGGTTTATTTTACATTTGTCTGTCAGTAATCCATCAGTGACTACAATTAATCTACTTATAACTACCTGGTTACACACCTTATCGTTTTGAACTAATTCCCTGTTATTACATCAAAAAGTAAATGTGTTGTTGAAAATTTATAGGAAGTGGTATTTTGACATACGCCTTCTGATCCTCTGCTGCTAGAAAGAAGGCAGGGAATATGGAAGCTGAGGGAATAAACGATAAAGAGAGGAAATGGAGAGCAAAACAAAGGGAAGGAAAGATACTTGGGATGGGGACTGGGTTTTGAAAAAGGGTGTTATAGTCCCATTTTAGCTGTTTGCAGCCAAATAATTTAGTATCTTTCATTTGGTTTCCTTTTTATTTTTTTTGTTTAGATTTTTTTTTTCATTTAGTTTTATGTCATTTTGTTTTAGTGTGTGGAATTAAAAAATAAAACACATGCACTAAAACCATTAAAAGTTTTAACATGCACTAAAAACGTTTATATGCACTAAATTATGTGAAACAAACAAACCACAGCATCCCTTCCTCTTCGCCAAAAATAAGTCTGGTCTGTGATGTTATGCCAAGACAGGTCTCCTCTAGTCTTAGCCAATCAGGGGGGGCAGAATTTTCTCAGCTCATTTCATAATCTAAAATGGATTTACTCGGGGTCATACTAATAGTGACATGGATGCGCCAACTTTATAACATGCGCACACCAGCACGCGCATGTTATAAAATACGCGGGCCGTGCGCACATACACGCCGGATTTTATAATCCGCGCGCATATGTGCGAGCGGTGCGCGTAAGGGGTTGTAAAATTTTAAAAATTTGCGTGGTGACGAGATCGGAGATCCCCCTGTTCCCTCCAATTTAGGAGCAGACTGGGAGGGAACTTTCCTACCCCCTACCCTAACCTCCCTTCCCCTCTTCTCCCCACCCTCTAAATCCCCTTTTTTTTTTTCTCTTTTTACCTTTTTTTCTTTGAGTTACTTCAGGGCTCGACCTGAAGTAACTTGCACGCGCCGGCAGCCGGCCAGCGAGCAAGGCTCCGGGACAGCGAGGAATGGTGCTGTCCTGGCCCGCCCTCTGGCCTGCCCTGCTCCACCGCCTAGACCACCCAGCACTTATACGTGTATCGCCACTTACACGCTTGGGGGGTAATTTTCAAAGGAGTTACGCATGTAAATGTGACATACTATTGAAGCAATTTTCAAAAGCTATTTACTCGAGTAAAGTGCACTTACTTGAGTAAATCCTATGGACAATTCAATGGCATATATTGTAGCAATTTTGAAAAGCCCACTTACTTGAGTAAAGTGTATTTACTCGAGCAAAAACCAGTTTTGCTCGAGTAAATGCTTTTTAAAATCTACCCCTTGGCTGGGCCCTTTGTAAAATGCGCGCAGGGCCCAGCCACACGCATAAGTGGTGATTTCTACGCGCGTGGCATATTTAAAATCGGGCCGTTTGCCTTTAGCTGTCAAAGCTCAGGCACGCCTAAGTCCCCATCTAGACACACAGACATTCTCTCTCTCTCAGCCCCGGAAATTGAATACTGGATAATATATTGCAGCTATCCAGAAACCACCATACTGCCAACAGAAGCAAACAAAATCGAATAAAGCTGTGTAACCACCTCCATCCCCCCCAGAACACTGTCTTGTTTAGGTTCAGATCAACAAAATAAGGTCCTGGAGAGCAAAGCACTGCACACAGTTTGCTCTCTGCAGCAGCCATTGCTGACTCATGTTTTCATGACCGTGCTGCAGCAGCCAGAAGGCTGATCTGCACTCACAGTCCTCTTTTTTTTTTTTTTGTAGTTTCTGGCTTTCCCTGTCTGACTTGGGACCATTCTCGAGGTTAGGTTGCAAACCAGATCTCTCTGTGCTCTGTCCCTGCTTACATTCTTCTATCAGCTCGTTTTCTGCCTAAGCTACGCTGGGACAGTGATGTTCCTAAGTCTGTGTTCTTAAAAGCAAATGCTGGGGGAATCTGTGACAACCTCGTCTCCTCTCCCCCTAACGCACCAGTGTTTGGAAACAGCGTAGGACAGAGAATCCCACCGGTCTTCAGATGTTCATTAGCTTTCCCTTTCTTCCGGTTTTAGGTAAGGCTGGTAAGTCCTGCTGGGGTCCAGGGCTGTTCCGTTTCTTTCCCTCCTTCCGCCTGGAGGGACTGCCACGCCCCCCACCCTCGCCTGTTTAATCAGAATTCACGCTCCGTTACGTAGAAGGCGTAGTGGCGCGGCTGCAGACTGAGAACACTCCTTACGCCTGCTGCGGAGAGTCGTACTTAAAGCGGATCCTCCGTCCTGGAGTTTACAGTGATTTTTTTTCTGCTAATTGCAGGGACCCTGGGAGTGAAGGTATCGCTTGGATTACTCCAGGTGGACTGACGGAACCATGAACGAGTTTAGCTTCAGCGTGTGCTGCTGCTGCTTAATCCGTCAGGCTAATGCGGTTGATGTAACATAGTTAAAGAGGTTGCACTGTGCAGTGTATCCGAGGAGCAATAACATGCAATCGCTGAGAACTGTGCTGGGATAAAAAGATGGCAGCGGCATCATGCTCTCGCCAGACTTTGTTTTAGAGGTGCATGCCAACTGGTGTTAATTCAGGTTAATTCTGCACCGTCAGGTGGGCTCAGCTGGCTGATCCAGGCTGGCCTGCGGTCATCTGAAAGCTTCCCCATCTTTCTGTAGAATTGTGCCCTTCCGGGGGGGGGAGCAATTCACTAAAGTCCATGCTATACATTTTTTTTTTTTGTAGCATGTATGCGAATTCACTTGGAGAAAGGAGGGATAAAAATGGAAACACGAATAAATCAATAAAGCGACGGTGGCATGCGTGCTAAAATCCCATTTAGGGATCTTGGAAGGGACACAAAACAGGAGGAGGCAGAGGGGAGACCTCAAGCAGCTTCACACTGAGGACTTTCAGGAGCAGAGGCAGCCGTGGCTCAAAAAAACGGTGCTGTGTTGGGATTGACGTAAGGACAAGCCTGGCATGGGGCAGGGATACTGTTTACCTGCAGAGGACTTTAAACAAGCTTTCTGCTGGGACAGAGGGGTCCCCTGTTCCACCTCTTGTTGCAAGCAGGAGGCAGGAGATGTTTCCCATCCGGTCCCCCCTGCAGCTATTACTAGGGGGGTGCAGGGGAAAAATTGGCCTTTTGCTTTGGGAATATTCAATTTTTTAGTTTCTACAATGATTATTTCGGTTCAGTTTGCTTGACAAACTGAAATAAACATTCAATTAAAAAAAAAAAGGGGGGGGGGAATTAATTAAAATGGAGCTCCAGACCCCTGCCACTACCTCAAGTCCTAGAGCCTCCTCAAGCCCCTCTATGTCCTCTACCCCCAAAACACCTTTGGCCCCCTGATCCCCACAAATAAGCCAGGGTGGGCTTCCTTCCCCCAGCCTCCACTTACCTCTAAGTATTCATCCTAGAAAGGGACATGAGCAATCCACAGTTGCTCTGGTCCCGCAAGCTTCCCCTTTAAAAATGGCGCCAACCGGCCCTGGGACCTGAGCCATATTAGTTACATCAAACTTGGTGCTGTTCTCAGGGCCAGTTGGCACCATTTTTAAAGAAGAAGCCAGCAGGGCAAGAATGAGCATGGGATCACTTCTCCCCCTTTTCTGGGATGAAGCACCCCCTAGAAGGAGTAAGTGGGGGGGGGCCAGAAGAGACCCAAGCCCTCGCTTATTTATGGATGCGGGGGGGGGGGGGGAGGGGCGTAGGAAGGCCTTGACTGAGCTTGGCTCACCCAATCCGAGGAGGCCCTGGTCCTGGGGTCTTGGCAGGGAATGGGGAGGGAGTTGAGCGACCCAGGGAGTCCCGGGGACGAGAAGCAACAGAGGAGGCCTAGGGCGGCTTCTTTATATGTATTTATTTTCAGTTTTCTTTTGAATAAACTGAAAATATTCCAAATACTGTCAGATATTTTCAGACACCGCATTTGTGGTTCATTCTTTTTTTTTTTTTTTGTTACGAAAACCCACTTTCCTTCAAAATGAAGGCACATCCCCAGCTATTATCCTGCATGCATGCCTGCCCCCCCCCCCCCCCCTGTGTAATGCTGTCCCTGGCCTGTGCCTTGCTGCTGCTGCTGGCTCTTCCCCTTTCCTGATGTCATCCTCCGCAGGCTTTAAACTGAGGTCTGGGAGACAAGACGGCAAATCCATCTGCTGTGACTGCAGGAGGCCTGAGATGTTTTCCGCCCGGTGTCCCCCCCCCCCCCTGCTGCTATTATCTTGCGTGACCCAGGCCTTGCTGTCACCTTCAACTCCCTCCCACTGGGGGGCAAGTCACCCGTGAGTGATCCACCTCAAAGAAGTGATAGAAAGGGGTCACACTTTTGGGGAGCAAATTCAGAAAGGACTTGGGGGGGGGGGAACAGGAAGTGTTGCTTTGGTTGTGATAGGGTTCGCATTTTCTTTGTTGGAAGTGAGGAGACTAGGTTTGCGGGGGGGGGGGGGGGTTTGGTAATTTAGTATATTGTACATTGGTATTTAGATGGACAGGGGTCAGATGGTGTTTTGTTGGTGTGGGGGAAGCCCCAGCTGTGCCCCATTCTCGTTTTATACTACAAGATACTTTCATTGTTCGAAACGTTATATAACATGTTTGAATGTTTGAACCTGCAGTACTGCTGAGTGACCACTGGATGACATTTGGTGTGATATTGGATCGATGGGATGAGGTTTCTGGGATTATTTTAATGCCTCTGGGGTTAAGGATTTACAGGCCGATACAGTACAGTGCGCTCCAACGCAGTGCCCTTGGACGCGTGTAATTTAGTATATTGTACATTGGTATTTAGGTGGACAGGTGTCAGATGGTGTTTTGTTGGTGTGGTTGCGCGTTTTCCCTTACCCCTTATTCAGTAAGGGGAGGAAAACGCGTGTCCAACCCACGGCATGTAATAGCGCCCTCAACATGCAAATGCATGTTGATGGCCCTATTAGGTATGCCTGCGTGATACAGAAAGTAAAATGTGCAGCCAAGCCACACATTTTACTTTCAGAAATTAGCACCTACCAACAGGTAGGCGCTAGTTTCTGCCGGCACCGGGAAAGTGCACAGAAAAGCAGTAAAAACTGCTTTTTTGTGCACCCTCCGACTTAATATCATGACGATATTAAGTCGGAGGTCCTGAAGTGTAAAAAAAAGTTGAAAAAAAAAGAAAAAAAATGTTTTAAATGGGCCGGCGGCTGTCGGGCTGAAAACCGGATGCTCAATTTTGCCGGCGCCTGGTTTCCGAGCCCGTGGCTGTCAGTGGGCTCGAGAACCGACGCCGGCAAAATTGAGCGTCAGCTGTCAAACCTGTTGACGGCCGCCGCTCCGGCCTAAAAGGAGGCGCTAGGGGCAAGCTAGTGTCCCTAGCGCCTCCTTTTGCCTGTTTCTACCGCACCACCTAATTTAAATACTGGATCGCGCACACTGGCGAGTGGCCGGTGCGTGCGCCGGGAGAGCGGGCGTTCGTCCCCTCTCCCGAGGACTTTACTGAATCGGCCTGTTAGTGAGGTTGGTCCCCTTAAGACATGATTGGTGAGGAAATGTCCCGGGAAGGTATAAATTCTGGGTCAGATTGGTAGGAGAGGCCCTTTCTAGGTTGGAGCTTGGGAAGAGAGGGACTTCCGGGATGTAGGGTCCATCAGCTGGTGGGGGCCTGGGGTCCTCTCCAGTATGGAGTGGGCCCTGCGGGGTTCAGGGGGGGGGGGTTGTTCTTTCCAAAGGAAAAGGCCCAAGGCTGAGGAGTGGAAAGAAGGCGAATCCAGCCCCTTAGGAACAAAGCTTGGAGAAGGAGGCGAAGGGGTGACCTTCAAGGGGAAAAGTCCATGGAGGACAGGAGGGTGGAGGAATCCAGGATGAATGGCCCAGGTCAATGAGAGAGAAGGTGCCAGAGGTTGAGAGGTTGTAAGTAGCTCATGAGGTCAGAGCAAAATGGCCTCTGGGCTAATTTGGGGATTTGAGCTCCATGTCCCACAACAAAAGAGAGAGAGGGGAGGAAACATAGAGTATGGAAAGAGGAGTGTAGGGATGGGAAGATCTAATTTCTGTTTAAGTGTAGACTGAGAATACGGTGCTTTAACCCTTGGGGTACCAGAGGTTTTATTACAGTGTATGTTTTCCTCTGGCCGTGTATCACATGAACCCTGATTATTCAGTACTGACTGTTCACTCTCTGCTAAAATGCACATAATTGCCGTCTGGAAAATCCAGGGAAAATAAAGTTGGGAGTTTGGGTCAAGCCTGTGAGTGGAGTGGCTTTGTGTTGGAACCTTTATTTTATGCCGGCACTAACTGAGAAATATGGGGACCAGGGTCACGGAGGGAAGGCTAGACGATGCCCTCCCTGACCACTGCTTCCAATAGGGTCCACCCCACCATCAGCATGACTCAAACTGCTGACCCCACAAACGGGCCAATACAGTAAAGTGCGCTCAGGCTGAGCGCACTGTTAGCCCGCGTTTGGCCGCGAGTTTTCAACGCGCTATTTTTACCCCTTATACAGTAAGGGGTAACAGCACGTTGAAAACACGCAGCCAACCTCCCCGAAACTAATAGCGCCCGCAACATGCAAATTCCCGCGCGATCCAGAAAGTAAAATGTGCAGCCAAGCTGCACATTTTACTTTCAGAAATTAACGCCTGCCAAAGGCAGGCGTTAATTTTGGCCAGCACAGGGAAAGGGTACAGAAAGAGCCTCTCCTACCAATTTGACCCCAAAAGTTTAAAAAAAAAAAAAATTTTAAATCTGCCTGCGGCCTGCAGGTTGGAAGACGGACGCTCAATTTAGCCGGCGCCCATTTTCCGAACCCCTGGCTGTCAGCGGGCTCGAGAACCGACACCGGAAAAATTGAGCGTCGGCTGTCAAACCCGCTGACAGCCGCCGCTCCTGTCAAAAAGGAGGTGCTAGGGACGCGCTAGTGTCCCTAGCGCCTCCTTTGACCGCGGGTCCTCATTTGCATGCCTCGGTTTACTGAATCGCGCGCCCAGGAGAGTGGCCTGGGCGCGCGTCGGGAGAGCGGGCGCTCGCCGGCTCTCCCACGGGTTTTTCTGTATCGGCCTGTTAGTAAATTAAAGAGCCTGACCCTCACCATATTGGGACAGATCCTCTCAACATTTTATGTGCCCGGTGATTGGGGTTACCTTAGTATTAAGGGTGTACAGCCAAAAATATTTCATGTTGGTTTTCCATTTTGTTTGTTATTTTTTCCCACTTTTGTTTTTTTGTTTGTTTGTTGGTTTCATTTCATTTTTAGTGCATAATTCAAAATTAGTGCACATTAAAATGAAATGAAAAAACCACTGCACATCCTTGCCCTGCCTTACCTAGCTGTGCTCCTGCCCTGCCTTGCCTCCCAGTCAGCCTCTCCTCAGACTGTTCTTCTGCTGCTGACCCGGACTGCCTTCTGACCTTGCTAGTTCTCTGGTATAAACAAAAAAAAACGTAGATGCCGGATGTCCTTTTAAAATCTTTAATATGGTGGAGACGTACTAAAATGCCCGACTCTGGCCGAGTTTCGCCACTGTTCAAGTGGCTACCTCAGGGGCTTTCTGTTCAGGACTCAAGCACAGCTTATTCGTGTATCCGTCGTATTTAACGCACACTAATGGTCAGTGAAGCATCTGCAATAGGTGCCTGTCATTAATGCCGAGTCTGAATGTGCTGTCTCCACTTCTAAAAGCTGACCATTAGTGTGCGTTAAATACGACGGATACACGAATAAGCTGTGCTTGAGTCCTGAACAGAAAGCCCCTGAGGTAGCCACTTGAACAGTGGCGAAACTCGGCCAGAGTCGGGCATTTTAGTACGTCTCCTCCATATTAAAGATTTTAAAAGGACATCCGGTATCTTTCTTTTTTTGTTTATACCGTAACGGCTTTCATAGATTGCCTCCCCTTCTTGCTTTTTTGCTAGTTCTCAGACCTTTGCCTGTTCTTGACGCTGCCTGAACTCCTCCACCTTGCTTTAGTTCTGTCTGTCTCCTCATTCCTTGCACCCCGCCAGAGAAGTCCTGCCGGCCGCCAGTACCCTGTGGGCTCAACCCAAGGGGGGAGGGATCGGCCAGGCAGAAGACCTTGCCGTGTGGGGATTTCATCTGCCACCTGCTAGGGCCTGCTCCATGTTCGCACGCCCCCAGACTGCGTCCACCTAGCAGCAAGCCAAGGGCTCACATGCCCCGAAGCACGACACTGAGTGCTGGCAGTTAGTACTCTTTTAGTAGGGGACGTTTACTATATCATTATTGTCATTCAGTTTACCCAAGAACTTCTGAGGGCCAAACCCACACCCGACATGTGTTACAGTAAGCCAACACGTGTGTATGCATTTCTGTGCAACAAAATGGTGCCAGCGACAGGGCCAGCCGGCTCCAGTTTTTACATATCGGTTGGTGGAGCAGGAGCTCCTTGGGATCACTCCTGTCCAGTTTTGGCATTTAGGTTCATGGGAGAGTGTCGATTTTGAAAGTTTAGATTTCGGAGGGAGCATGGCTTCTGTCGGTGGAGAAGGAGGCCTGCAATAGTGAGAGACTTGACTGTTTCTACTGTGTTTTGGACACTGGGAAAAAACAACTATTCTGTGTTAAAATTCTGAACAAGATGGGGGTCAACACAGTAATTGTTTGCACAGGGCAGCAAAAAAAATGCTAGTGCCAGCCCTGACCAGGGCTGTGGCAGCCTGAGAAGAGAAGGCTCTGAAGCAAGGAGGTCTGGAAGAGAGGGAGAGACCCTGATAGAATGTATGTGTATGTGTGACAGAGATCATGGAAGTGAGAAGCCTGTGTGTGTCAATGTGTGTGTATGTGTCAGAGACAGAGCATGTGGGAGTGAGAGCGTGTATGTGTAAGAGAGAGAGAGAGCGCATGTGGGAGTGAGAGCATGTATGTGTAAGAGAGAGAGAGAGCGAGCATGTGGGAGTGGAGAGCCTGTGTGTGTTTGTGAGAGAGAGAGAGAGAGCGCATGTGGGAGTGAGAGCCTGTGTGTGTATGTGAGAAAGAGAGAGCATTTGAGTGTGACAGCCTGTGTATGTGAGAGAACATGTGGGAGTGAGAGCCTGTGTGTGTGTATTTGTAAGAGAGCATGCGAGAGTGGGAGCCTGTGTGTGGGAGAAAGCATGTGAGAGTGGGAGCCAGTCTGTGTTTGGGACATTTTTACCCCTACTGCAAGGGCAACAATCACTTAATCACATCACTTCTGATAGCATAGGTCCACCCCAATCCCACCAAACAAGTTACATCAGTTTCAGCTTCTAAAACCACCCATTTCTGTCCCAGCAATATAAACATATCCATCCCGTTGATGATACTAATGACATTTCAAGCACATAATTTAGCACTGGCAAATTAATATGCACTGAATTAAAGCTACATCCTAAACCCTCCTGCAGTACACACTCTAGTTCACTTTGAGCAGCAATCACTGAGTAGATTCTTGTACAAGTAAATAATATTGCATTTTCCGAGGCTAACATTCATCATCTTAAAAAAACAGCTACTTGGTGGCACAAGCAGAGCAGTACACTATTATATTGTTTAAAAAAAACTATAGGCTCTGCATATTCCATGTTGCTTTGTGAACAGGGTACCATATACATACTGAAATCAATATGAAAGTAGGTACAATTATGCAATTTTTGTAGATAACAGGATGATCAGTAAGGAATTAGCTGAATGTCAGCAGACTAAGGGACTCATTCATAAGAAGCAACCACAGTTTGTTCCTTGGCATGTATTTGTTTCACAGGAATAAATATTGTGGAGATGCTTTGTGTGGTTATCTGGGTCCCAAGGTTAAGTGGGCTCCATGGCAAATTTCAAAGGGTGGCCCCTCTACCTCCATGGAAAGCAGGGTTGCCAACTGGCTCCAGATTTTCAGTACAAGTCGATCCAGTCCTGTTTTTACCCCATTGCATGCAGGGACTTGTAGTTTTGCTTTTCTTAAGGAGTGCCTAGGTAAGTCAGGTATTGGACGGTGGCAGCCCAGAAGACTGTGGGGTCCTCTTTCACCGTATGGTGCGGTCTAGAGTACAAGCGGAATTTCAACACGCTGTTGCCATGGACACCACTGCAGAGTTCATCTGGAAGTGGGCGGTAGGTGATGGACTCTGCACAGTGAACCTCGGACCTCAGCCTCTTTTGGATTTGCTCATTTAAGGTGTGCAGTGTTTCGGGCAGTGGCGCACGTCCTCTTCTGAGTGCGTGCACGGGAAGAGTGAGGGGTTCCCGCCCTTAGTCAGCCATGAGCCTTGGGGGTCCTGCTTGGGCAGACGGGAGCAATCCCGAAGCCTCCCTGCAAGGGTTACGCCCCCTCCTCCCAGGCCCATGAAGAAGGAAATGTCCTGGGAGTGAACCTGAAGCAGTGGTAACCCCCCCCCCATGCTCTGAGCTCGGGAGCCATCAAGCCCAGCATCCTGCTTCCAACAGAGGCCAAACCAGGCCACAAGAACCTGGCAATTACCCAAACACCAAGACGATCCCATGCTACTGATGCAATTAATAGCAGTGGCTATTCCCTAAGTGTAATTGATTAATAGCCGTTAATGGACTTCTCCTCCAAGAACTTATCCAAACCTTTTTTGAACCCAGCTACACTAACTGCACTAACCACCTCCTCTGGCAACAAATTCCAGAGCTTTATTGTGCGCTGAGTGAAAAAGAATTTTCTCCGATTAGTCTTAAATGTGCTACTTGCTAACTTCATGCAGGGGCCGCAATGGAATTTTCATGGCTTTTGTCGAGAGGGGGTGCTATTAGCCTCCCTCCCGAAGTGTGTTGCGATGGCTTGAAATATGCCTAGGTAAGTCAGAACTACCCCTGCATGCAATGGGGTAAAACCAGGAATGAATTAAACTGTCCTGAAAAATCTGGAGCCAGCTGGCAACCGTAACGGGAAGTTGAACATTTTTATGGGGACTCTGGGTTCTCTGCCCTTTAGAAAATATTTGGGTGGAGAAATGGTACAGTTTGATGTGTTTTCCAAGCATATTTAAGCAGACCCTTACCCATCTTCACATTACCATTTTGAAACCTCTTCAATAATAACACTTTCAGCCCTTTGCTTTATTTCTGGCTGTTACCTATTCTCCTCCCCCCTGATGTCTTTCTCTGTTCCTTGAATATGCTTTTCCCTTTCTGCAAGTTTCATATTTTTTCATTCAGTGTCATTTTTTTTTGTTCCCTCGTCAATCTTCTTGTCTCCTTTTCATCTGTATTTTTTATTGTTTCTCTTTTTTCTTTTTCCCACAGACGCACAGCAGAAGCTTGCTGTCACATGCAGAAACTCATTGTCGCTATCACGTTCATGCACAACCTGTACCTCACGCTCGCCGGCTCTGCCATTCTTATCTTCAAGCAGAGGTGGATTAAGGGCGTCTTGGGGCCCTGAACGGTATCCCGGCCACACCACCCTTTACTCCCATCGCTTTTTATTCTTACCCGTGATTCAACCCTGTATAAGGCCCCCCCTCTCCTAAACCTGGGCCCTCGGCAACAGCTCCATCTGTGTGTCGTCCCCCCCAACCCTTTAATCCGTCGCTGTAGGCAAAAATACTCAAACAGTCATGGACTCCCCTCTCCCTGTCATAATAAATACGTCACTATTATTCTTTACTCGGTCAAAAAAGAGGGCACCAACAGTTATTCCAAAAAAAAATCACAACTCACTCGAAGAAGAAATAAGCATAACGAGGATTGTGGACATGCTATTGGACGTCCTCGATCAGATTCACAAAGACTGGCTTGGTGGTGACCCTGCGGGAAGCTCTTTAACGCTGGGAACGATGATGGATTTACAAGCTGCAGACTCTGACGCCATACGGACTTAACTCTGAATTGGAGTTGGAGGTCTTTTTTTAGGATGACTTTTTATATTCCACGATTGCTCGTGGTCTTCTGGGACAATTTTGATGTCGTTGCGTTCAGAGCGCCAGGAGATTTGAAATCAGCGCGCGGAGGTCCACCGTCCCTCCAGATGTTCCCTTTTGGAAGCAGCTGTGAGACGCTGTGGAGTCCGGGACTGAGCACAGACAGACGTAAGATAAAGTGTTTTGAAAACAAACAAAAAAAAAAAAATCCCCTGGCGAAGTTTCATTCCGAAAAACCGACAGGTGTAAGGGTCTAGGATTAGTTTGGTTATGAAGCGATATCCTTGGTACACTGTTTCTTCTTTCCGTGAACTCTTATTTTTACCCCTTTCTTTCTCACTGTTGTCCCCTTCCCTAATTTTTTTCTCTTTGTCTCTCTTGCTCTCTTCCATGAGCCACCTTTTATTTTCTCTCCATATCTCTGAAAAGTATAATGTCAGCAATTTTTTTGTTTGGCCAGTTCAATTTGAGGTTTGGGGGAAAAAAAACCAAACTTTAAGATCCCTCTTTTTCATTCTTCTTTTCGTTTCGGTCCGGAGCAGATAAAAATTTCAAGTTTTTGGAAACTTCTTATTTAGTCACGTCATCTCGTTTAACTCGGGGTGCTGCTGTGCTGATTTTCATCAGAAGCTCATGCCCAGCTTTGCACTGATGCAGGTAAAAGTACGAATACTGCATGAACACCTTAAAAGTGGATTCAAAGAAAGGAAATTAAAAAAAAAAAAAACAGAAGATCTGGCTAAAATAATAGTATGCATCTTAAAAAGATCTCTAAAGGCTAGAGGATGGAAATGAGATAAGCCTGCGCAAACAAAAGTACGCGATCACGCTGTTTTTAAAAATCTACCCCAGTATGCACACCTGGTCACGCCAAGCCTGCATCCCACCCCCAAGGGGTAAGAGAAGTTGTGGATAAGCTGGAATTTTCCAAGCTTCTTCTTTAAGACCACATCCAAGGGGGGTTTTCACCAGATTGGGAAATGGAGCCTCCTGAAATGGACCTACTTCCTGCCCTAGGCTGATTTCCTTGTTTAGCTTCTCGTGGCCAACGCCTATGTGTAAGTAGGTAGATTTTGCATTTTTTTTGTACCCTATCCAATAACATTCCACCTTTACAAGGAATCCTAAAGCCATTCTTAAAACCTTCAAAGAGAATCCACACCACCGGTCTTGACTGGGAGGAGATTCAGCCAACCAATTGTTCTATCTACCTTGACCAGGGAAACCACTTTGGTTAGCTGTCCACTAATTTGGACTAAGCTGCCCAATCTTTCCCTTCCCCCCCCCCCTGAAAGGGGGGGTTACAACGCTGCTGGCACCTGGAAATTGGGTGGTCCCCTGAACACCTGGAACGTACGTGTCCGAATTTACATAGATACCTTCTGCACTAATTTGTATTAAATTATCTGCATATGGGTAGCCTGGGTCTGCATGGTGCTCTGGGACTACTGCCACTGACATCCCACCCAAACTGCTGGTCCCAGCCTGCCACTGGTGCACCTCCCCAAAAGGGAATGGGGGATGCAATTGTCATTTCATTCAACCATATATCTATATTTCTAAATCCCCATGTGTCTGATTTATCTTTGGCTAGCCGCTTTCATAAAATGCTCATCATAATTCAGTACAGGCCCATCCGCCACGGGTTCTATGTGCCCTGATTAAATTTGAGTAGGCCGGGGTACAAATGTGGTTTCTTTCCACCAAGTATCCCCACAATTGCCAAGAAGGCAAGAATCTAATTGTTGATTGACTTAAACACCTTATGCTTCGTCCTCTTGTTCTTTTCCCCTTTTTAAATTCTTCCTTCCCTTTATCTGTATCCTGAAACTCTTTGCTAGGAGGGAGAACATGTCGATGTATTTCCTGATCAGTCTGCTGGGCAAATTCACCGCCCTGTAGAAACATAGAAATGTTGGCAGAAAAGGACCAAATAGTCCAACCAGCCTGCCCAGTAAGCTTATGGTAATATCTGCTGTGCCCTGTAGGCTACCCCACCGTAAAAGTCAGGGTCCTCGTTGGTTGATGTTTGAATCTAATTCCCCATTATGCCTTGCCGTTGAATCAGAATTGCATCAACAGTATAAAAGCTTATTGGTTAAGGGTAGAAACCGCCGCATCAGCAAGTTACCCCCCATACTTGTTCCCCAGACCGTGTAAGTCGGGGCCTTTGTTGGTCACTGGATGAATCCAATTCCCTTTTTCCCCCCTGCCGTTGAAGCAGAGAGCAATGACGGAATTGCACCAATGGTATCAAGGCTTATTGGTTAAAGGGTAGTAACTGTAGCGCCAGCAAGTTACTCCATGCACTCTATTCTTCTTTTCTATCCTTCAGCCTCTAGGGATCCACAATATTTATCCCAAGCAGTTTTGAATTAGTTCATTGTTTTGGTTTTCACCACCTCCTCCAGAAGGGTATTCCAGATATCCACCACCCTCTCCGTGAATAAATATTTTTTGATGTTGGTTCGAAGATGTCCCCCCTGGAGTTTAATTTTGTGACCCCCTAGATCTACTGGTTTCTTACTAATGGAAAAGGTTTGACGTTTGCAAATCATTAAAACCTTTCAGGTATCTGAATGTCTGTATCGTATTACCCCTGTGCCTCATCTCTTCCAGGGTATACATATTCATATCCTTCAGTCTCTCCCCATAGGTCTTCTGATACTGACCCCACACCATTTTGGTCGCCCTTCTCTGGACTGCCTCCATCCTGTCTCCATCTCTTTTGAGATAAGGACTCCAAAACTGAACACAGTACTCCAGGTGAGGCCTCACTAAGGACCTGTACAAGGGCATCTCCACCTCTATTTTCCTACTGGTTATTCCTCTCTCTATGCAGCCTAGTATTCTTCTGGCTTTAGCTATTACCTTGTCACATTGCTTTGCCACCTTCAGATCATCAAAGCTCCTCTCCCAGTCCATGCACATCAGTCTTTCACTGTCCATCACATAAAGCTTTTTTGGATTGCTGCACCCCAGATGCATGACTTTGCACTTCTTGGCACTTAATCCCAGCTGCCAAATATTCGACCACTTTTCAAATTTGTTTCTTTTAAATTGCTTTTCATTCTTTCTACTCCTTCAGGCGTGTCCACTCTGTTGCAGATCTTAGTATCATCTGCAAATAGACAAACTTTACTTTCTATCCCTTCCGCCAGGTCATTCACAAAGATATTGAACACAATTGGTTCCAAAACCAATCCCTGTGGCACTCCACTTAACACCGTTCTTTCTTCAGAGTAGGTTCCATTTACCATTACACTTTGTCTCCTGTCAGTCAACCAGTTAGCAATCCATGCTACTACCTTGGCACCCACTCCCAGTCTTCTCATTTTGTTCACGAGTCTTCTATGTGGGACTGTATCAAAAGCTTCACTAAAATCCTAGGAAATCACATTGAGCGCTCTTTCTTGATCCAATTTTCTAGTCACCTAATCAAAAAAATCAATTAGATTTGTCTGACAGGACCTTCCCCTGCTGAATTCATGCTGCCTTGGGTTAAGCAACCCACCGGATTGTAGTTGTTTCACTATCCTTTCCTTCAGCAGATTCTCCATTAATTTTCCCACTACCAAGGTGAGGCTAACCGGCCTGTAGTTTCCAGCCTCCTTTCTGCTCCCCCTACAGAAATCCTGCACCTCTGGTTCTGCAAACAAATATTCTTTGTCCCAGTCAGAGTGCAGAGCAAGAGGAGGATGTTTCTCATCATACAAAAATGAATATTCAGATATTGGCATCACCTCAGTAGCAATGATACAAACTCCATCCTCTACCAGGCACTCTGAGGCAACACAAAACCCTACAAAAAGCACACTCACAGGTACATTTTAAAAGGAGCGTGCACGCGCCCGTAAACGTGCATATTGAGCACGCGAGCAAAGATACGCTTAATTTTGTTTTATGCATGCAAGTACACGTGTATCATTTTAAAATATCCCTGCCGCGTGTATATGTGCTGCCTTTATGTACATTCTCGCACAAGTGACTACATGGTGGGGGGGGGGGGGGAGAGACAGAGAGAGACAATCTGACACTCTATATATCTCCCAATGTAAAAGGGGCATTTTCAACTCAGGGTGGGTTTTGGGGAGGGGGGAGGTGTTACAAGGGTCTACAGAGATATACAGAGTGCAGATTGTCTGTCTCTGTGTGTGTGTGTGTGTCTCTCTCTCTCTCAGATCAAAATGCCATGTTCATCCTTGCAAAATTCAAGGCTTATGCACATGCCCTGCCCCTTTTCTGTCTCCCATTATTCTTGATACGCGCACGGGGTACGTCACGCGTACTTCCCGGCTTCTAAAAATTTGCGCTGCTTGCGCACGGCCCACATACACGAGTATGGGGCCGTTTTTGGGCGACTAACGCTTTTAAAATCTATCTGTATGCACCTATGTAGCAAACCTGCCATCTCCAAACCGCACTAACAACCAGAACTCAAATAGCAATAATCCTACTTATGAACAGGTAGCACTGCAAATATTGCAATGGGCCCTAGAACATTAATATACCTCCTATTGGGAAAACAGAAAAAAAGCAGATTGCTATCCATCCCTATATAAACTTCATACTAGCCGCATACATCCCCTCAGCCACTTGTGCAGAACACAGACAGACCCTCACCAAATACAGAAGAAGTGACCAGAAATTAGAAATATTGAAACAAAAGCTGCAATGGAAATCCCAAGAAGCCAAACTTAACATATTTACTTATTTATTTAACACTTTTTATACCATCAATCTGTAAACAATCTTAACAGTGTACAATAAAATAATGCTAAAAAGAAAATAAAAATGTAGTAAAAAAGACATTAAATTAAAAAAAACCAAACAAAATAAGATACATCAAATCAAGTACAATATATAATAAAAATAAAACATAAGTTAAATATAAAAAATTGCTCTGACCACTAATGGAGCTAGTCTCAATCCCTTAAATGCCGATTAATGCTCAGTTTTCGTATGCTTTTTTAAACAACCAGGTTTTAAGATCTTTTTTAAATTTTGCATAATCCTTTTGGAGTCTTAACTCGGTGGGGAGCGAATTCCACAGTTTAAGGCAACACTGAAGAACTCGAAACCGAAATACATTTCTTCCTTTGCTGAGCAATATTTCCAAAACAGACATATTCCAATCAATGAATTAAAATTAAATTGTTTTCTCTTACCTTTGTTGTCTGTACATCTTTTTTTTCAAATTGTATGGATCGCAGTCTCTCTTTTCTGCTTCTTCTATGACCTTGTCCAGGGTCTCCTTTTATTTTTCGCTTTGGCTCTCTTTTTCACTGTCTCATCTACATTTGTTTCTGAGACTGAGATCTCACTTTCATCTCCTTTCTTCGTTTCTTTTTTCTGCCTCTAGTCACTCATAGCTAGATTTCACCCCTCCTTTCAGTCCTTAATCTCTCTATTCATCTCTCACCTAACCACCAGCTTTCCATCTCCAACTCCCTCCCACCATCTTCCCTGTCCATCTCCCCACTTTCACATTCTTTCCCAATTTCCTATTCCCCCACCACCTAGTCCCCATTTCCGCCCTTTATACACAACTCCTCTCCAGTCCTCAACTATTTTCCTCTGTCTCTAATCAGCACCCTCTTCTCTTTTGTTTTTCATGTCCTCTCCTACCTCCTGCCCCTTCCTTTGTCTTCCACCCCTTACCCAGCATCTAAGTACCATTCTTTTACTGCCTCAAACTTATTCCTGCTATCTCACCCTCCAAAACACCCCCATCCTATTCCTCTCATGGGGGGGAAGGGGAGGAGAGACAAAAATTCTCTCTCTCTCCCCCCATACATACAGACATGCTTTCTCTCCCTCCTACACACACACACACACATACATGCTCTCTCTCCTCACACACACACACAGACATACATGCTCTCACTCTCCACACACACACATACACACACACATACATGCTCTCTCCCCACACACACACAGACATACATGCTCTCACTCTCCACACACACACACACATACATGCTCTCTCTCCTCACACACACACACAGACATACATGCTCTCACTCTCCACACACACACACATACACACACACATACATGCTCTCTCCCCACACACACAGACCTACATGCTCTCACTCTCCACACACACACACACACACACACACACACACACACACATACACGCTCTCTCTCCCCATATCCAAATAGGCATACATGCTCTCTTTCCCCCACATCCGTACACAAGCACAAGCTGTCTCCCCCATACACACACATACATGCTCTCTCTCCCCTCGTACATACTGTGCTGTTTCCTGGCTTTCCTCGGGTTGAAATGCAGTTGTAATTTTCTTCAACACAGTCGATGCTTTAGTAAACAGTTCTCCTCTGAGGGATACCTCAGTAGAGTGAGGTAAACGCAAAACATGGCCCATGCTTTAGCAGACCATTCATCCCTGCAGGATACTTAAAAGTGAGTGGATAAAGCACTTCCATCTACTTTAATATCCCCGTTCCTGGCAGGCCTTATGAAAGTAAGTCCAGCCTTCTCTGCACAGATCAATCAGCAGCTCCTCAAGGGAACTGCATATTTGTCAGTCCCTCCCCAGCCCTGTGTGGGGTCTTTTTTATGTCCACCCTTTTTCTTCTGGCCTCTTGTAGTATAAGCTTCCACGTGTCCAGCACAATGTGGTCTCCTGATTCTGCCACAGGGCTCAACCCTGTCTGTTTCAGACAAGGTTGGCAGCTGGCTCCAGATTTTCAGGGCAGGTTGACTCAAGTCCTGGTTTTACCCCATTGCATGCTGGGACTTATTCTGATTTCTCCTATTGCATTCCCTACGAAAATCAAGACTACAAGTACCTGCATGCAGGGGAGTAAAGCCAGGACTGGATCAACCCGTCCTGAAAATCTGGAGCCGGTTGGCAACCCTATTCAGACACAGTCTCTGGCTTCTGCCACACTTTATAGCTGAGACCAGAAATATCTTTTCAAGCGCAGCTTCGAGTGCTTGTGGGCTTGGTTTGGGGAAACCAATCCCAACTGCCACCACCCACCGTAGCTTGCAGAGGGAATTTATGCCCTAAGGGCCTGATTTTTAAAAAGCATTTAATCGAATAGGTGGGCTTTTGAAAAAGTGCTACAATAGTAATTACATTTACGCGCGTAACTCCTTTTGAAAATGACCTCCTCATTTTTGCCTTGCCCGACTACAGCTACCACCACCCACGGCAGTTTCTTCCACCAGTCTCTAACCTGCATGGCTTTAGCAATCCAGATCTCCCTGTAGGAGTGAACGCCATTCGTCTCCCACCTCCACTGGCTCTGGGTCTGGCTCAGGATTCTCCAGCACCTCCACCTCCTCTGTCTCCTTCTGCCTCTGTTAGAGCTCCTTCCCGTTCCTGCCCTTCCCCGTCTCCCCCCAGTACACCTGGGCTTCCCTTCCTCCTTGATAATGTGAAATCTGTGAAGTCACTCCCTCTTTGTTCTCAGAATCGCCTCCTTCCCCACATCTTCTAAGTGAGGGACTTTTCCTTAGCTCTGAAGGTTCCTCCTGGGTCCTCTTTCTTGCCCAGCTTCTCCGACTGGTTTCCTCACGTAACGATCACAATACACACATTCTCTCTCCCCCCTATAATCACACACATACATACATGCTGTCTCCCCCCCTATATACACACATACATGTTGTCTCCCCCTATATACACACATACATACATTCAAGCAAGCCTTCCCTGACTCAAACTAATGCCTTCACCATCTACATATTTAAAACAAGCAGCTCATCTCCGTCTCCTTGTACATAGTTTTTAGCCATTACTAATCTCTTTCCTTTATCTCCATCTTCTCCCAGTTAATCATTCCTTGTTATTTGTAACTGCTTTTTCCTTCTAGTTGATGTATTTATTCACTCCTGTTCATATGTAAACCAGCATGATGTGATTCCTATCATGAATGCCGGTATATAAAAACCTTCAATAAATAAATAAATAAATAAAATAAAATGATCTCTATCCCCTATATATAAACACACACTCATGCACTCCCCCCAAATATATACAACACATAATTGTTCTCTCCCTCGCATCCATGTACACATACACGTTCTCTTTCCCCATATATACACACATATACATGCTCTCCCTTCCCCCATACAATACATGCTCTGTCCCCTATATATACATACACATAAATGCTCTTTCTCCCCTTTATTCACACACATACATGCTCTCTCCCTTTTACACACACATTTTTAAAGATGGTGCCAGTCATCCAATGCTCCCTCCATATGACAGGGGCCGGCCAATGGCACGTATACCCTGTCACATGGTAAGGGCAAAGGCCATCGACGCCATTTTGATTAGTGGCAGCCGACGGCCTCAGAGTGGGAGATCGCTCCCAGGACCCCCACTGGACCACCAGGTACCTGTAAAATGTTTTTTGGGGGGGGGTCGGGAGGGTGGGGGAAGCAAAGGGATTAGTTTTAAAAGGTTGGGGTGGGTTTTTTGTTTATCGGCTCGGGCGCAGCTGATAAACAAAACCACAATCGGGCCCGATGAAAAAAAACCCACATGTGAATCGAAACCGGAATCCGAACCGATTCCCGTTCCGATTCACATCTCTACACACATATATTAATGCTCTCTCCTCATATATATACACACATGCTCTCTCTCCCCATATAAACACACATACATTCTGTCTCCCCATATACCCACATGCATACATGCTCTCTGTCCCCCATACACACAACAAATAGATGCTCTCTCCCCATACACACATACATACATGCTCTCTGTCCCCATATACAAACACATGCATGCACTCGTCCCCATATATATACACACACACATGTTCTGTCCCCCCTATATACATGCTTTCTCTCCCCCATATTCACACACACATATACATGCTGTCTCCCCATATAACAAACATATACATGCTCATACTCCCCAATATTCACACATATGCTCTCTCCCCATATATACACATACATACATGCTCTTTCCCCCCATATACACACACATATACATGCTCTCTCCCCAATATACACACACATGTATGTTCTCCCTCCCCCATATAGACAAATATACATGCTTTCCCTCTGAACAACACACACATACATGCACTCTCTCCCCATATACACACACAAATGCTCTCTCCTATATATACACATGTTCTTTCCCTATACACACACACATTCTCCCTCCCATATAAAAAGCACACATACATGCAATCTCTCTCCCCCATTCACTCACAAATGTTCTCTCTCTCCATATATACAAACACGTATATGCTCTCCCTGATATAAACAAATGTACATACATGCTCTCTTCCCCACATATACATGCACATATATATGCTGTCTCTTCACCATATACATACACATACCTGCTCTCACTCCCCCCATATGCATATACACACATGTATGCCCTCCAGCCTAAATACTCATACCATGCTCCCTCTCCCCATATATACACACATACATATAATGCTCTCTCTTCCCCATACACACATATTCATGCTCTCTCTCCCTCATATACACACACACACACACATACATGCTCCCTCTCCCTCATATATGCACAAGCATATATGCTCTCCTCACCCTCTTCAATGATGGGAGATGGAATTTTTCAAGAATGCCTGGGGGTATATAAGCTAGACAGATTTGCAGGTGAGGGGATTTAAAAAGCCCGATTTCAAATTTTGGGGCAATTTGCACAGGATATGAGATTAGTTGTAATTCCTTTTTTGTGGCAAGCAGTAGCCCACCTCCCTTTTTTTTGGGTCTTGGAATCGAGTAGATGTTATATATGTCATTGGGCAATTGATTAAGTAGGACAGCGTCAGTTTCTTTCAGCCAGGTTTCGATTATTAGGAATGTAGATAGCTGGGTGGCTGGTGGGCTTGAGGATCGCCTGGTAACATGCCTACCTGGTGCGAAGGTGGCGGACCTCACGCGTCACCTAGATAGGATTTTAGACAGTGCTGGGGAGGAGCCGGCTGTCGTGGTACATGTGGGCACCAACGACATAGGAAAATGTGGGAAGGAGGTTCTGGAAGCCAAATTTAGGCTCTTAGGTAGAAAGCTTAAATCCAGAACCTCCAGGGTAGCATTCTCTAAAATGCTCCCTGTTCCACGCGCAGGTCACCAGAGGCAGGCAGAGCTCCGGAGTCTCAATGTGTGGATGAGACGATGGTGCAAGGAAGAGGGATTCCGTTTTGTTAGGAACTGGGGAACCTTTTGGGGAAGGGGGAGTCTCTTCCGAAGGGATGGGCTCCACCTTAACCAGGGTGGAACCAGACTGCTGGCGCTAATCTTTATAAAGGAGATAGAGCAGCTTTTAAACTAGAACAAAGGGGAAAGCCGACAGTTGCTCAGCAGCGCATGGTTCAGAGAGAGGTATCTTCAAAGGATACTAATGATGCATTAGAATTAGGGCATCCTGACAGTGAGGTTCCGATAATTAGAAAAATAGTCCAAGTGCTTGTAACTAAAAACTCACCTGAGCTAAAAAATTCCAACTTATCACTATCAATTAAAAAGCAGAATGAAAATACAAACAGAAAACAAACTTTGAAATGTTTGTATGCTAATGCCAGAAGTCCTGCTGTCACTCCTTGTGACCTTGGGCAAGTCACTTTACCCTTCTTTGCCTCAGGTACAAAAACTTAGATTGTAAGCCCTCTGGGGATAGAGAAATACCTACAGTACCTGAATGTAAACTGGTGTGATATCTCAATTGAGATCGAATGTCGGTATATAAAAAAAAAATAAATAAATAAAAATAAAAAGTCTAAGAAGTAAGATGGGAGAATTAGAATGTATAGCAGTGAATGATGACATAGACTTAATTGGCATCTCAGAGACATGGTGGAAAGAGGATAACCAATGGGACAGTGTTATACCGGGGTACAAATTATATCGCAATGACAGAGAGGAGCACCCGGGAGGCGGTGTGGCGCTTTATGTCCGGGATGGCATAGAGTCCAACATGATAAACATCCTGCATGAGACTAAATACAAAATTGAATCTTTATGGGTAGAAATCCCTTGTGTGTCAGGGAAGACTATAGTGATAGGGGTATACTACCGTCCACCTGGTCAAGATGGTGAGACGGACAGTGAAATGCTAAAAGAAATTAGGGAAGCTAACCAAATTGGTAGTGCAGTAATAATGGGAGACTTCAATTACCGCAAAGTACAAATAATGCAGATAAATGTTCAATCCTAACAGAATACTCCAAACAGCGTATTACGGTTAAGAAGTTTTTATATTTCAATTGGCAACTCCACAGTTTTAAACGAACACCAGCTTAATGGCGTCCCCCGACACGGTCCCGTGTTTCGCCGCGGGCTGCATCGGGGGGGATCGCCATACAGGAATTCACACAAGAACTGTAAAACAAACAAATTGACAAAAGTCAGGATAATGGAGGGACTTACAGCCAACCTACATACAATGCAAAAATTATATGATACAGAGAACTATAATATAACATACCTGGCAACAGCATTCAAATAGTAACAGGGAGCGCAATGCCCTTCATAGTTGACAGGTATTTAAAGGAGACAATGGCGCCAAAACCTGCAGGAGAACCAACCACGTGAGTCCAAGGACTCCGTTCATTGGTTCCCAACCCTGCAGTGCACCCCAGGTCACCAATTGCATTTTACCTTTTTCCACTCTCAGTCGGCCCATCACTGCCATGATCAGGCGACATTGGGAAGCTTTATCCCTTAACACGCTGTTCCCTGGTCCCCTCCGGTTCACTTTCCGTCGGGGAAAAAATTTACGAGATAAACTCGTCCACACGGACCTCCCAGTACCGCCTGACTCTGTCAGTGATCCGGGCCATTATGCTTGCGGCCGGTGTGCCGTATGTGCCTATACTTGTGTCATTACTCACTTTTCACATCCCATTTCAGGTAGAAGATTTCAATTGCGTTCTCATTCCGACTGTACCACGACAGGTGTCATTTACATTATTATTTGCCCCTGCTCTTTACTGTACGTTGGGAAGACCTCCCGTATGGTTAAGACTCGCATCATAGAGCATTGCTCTAACATACGGCTACAGCGTGAAAAAGAACCCTTGGTTGAGCATTGGATTCAGAAGTCACATTCCCTTTCAGATTTAACATATTTTGTGATTGAGGTCGTTTCTCGGCCTTTACGGGGGGGCAACTATGCTGAACTATTGGGCAGGATTGAGCAGCGTTGGATTTTCTTATTGGATACTGTACACCCTAAGGGTTTGAATCGCGATATCGAATGGTTCCTATTCACTTAGACACACTAGCAGGGTTGGCTGGTCTCTGTACTGCTGGGGTGCACTGCAGGGTTGGGAACCAATGAACGGAGTCCTTGGACTCACGTGGTTGGTTCTCCTGCAGGTTTTGGCGCCATTGTCTCCTTTAAATACCTGTCAACTATGAAGGGCATTGCGCTCCCTGTTACTATTTGAATGCTGTTGCCAGGTATGTTATATTATAGTTCTCTGTATCATATAATTTTTGCATTGTATGTAGGTTAGCTGTAAGTCCCTCCATTATCCTGACTTTTGTCAATTTGTTTGTTTTACAGTTCTTGTGTGAATTCCTGTATGGCGATCCCCCCCGATGCAGCCCGCGGCGAAACACGGGACCGTGTCGGGGGACGCCATTAAGCTGGTGTTCGTTTAAAACTGTGGAGTTGCCAATTGAAATATAAAAACTTCTTAACCGTAATACGCTGTTTGGAGTATTCTGTTAGGATTGAACATTTATCTGCATTATTTGTACTTTGCGATATTGCCTGAAGTGCAGATCTCGCCCATCCGTGGTTTCTTAGACTTCAATTACCCCAATATTGACTGGGTAAATGTATCATCGGGACACGCTAGAGAGATAACGTTCCTGGATGGAATAAATGATAGCTTTATGGAGCAAATGGTTCAGGAACCAACGAGAGAGGGAGCAATTTTAGATCTAATTCTCAGTGGAGCACAGGACTTGGTGAGAGAGGTAACGGTGGTGGGGTCGCTTGGCAATAGTGATCATAATATGATCAAATTTGATTTAATGACTGGAAGAGGAACAGTGTGCAAATCCACGGCTCTCGTGCTAAACTTTCAAAAGGGAAACTTTGATAAAATGAGAAAAATTGTTAGAAAAAAACTGAAAGGAGCAGCTACAAAAGTAAAAAATGTCCAAGAGGTGTGGTCATTGTTAAAAAATACCATTCTAGAAGCACAGTCCAGATGTATTCCACACATTAAGAAAGGTGGAAAGAAGGCAAAACGATTACCGTCATGGTTAAAAGGGGAGGTGAAAGAAGCTATTTTAGCCAAAAGATCTTCATTCAAAAATTGGAAGAAGGATCCAACAGAAGAAAATAGGATAAAGCATAAATGATGGCAAATTAAATGTAAGACATTGATAAGACAGGCTAAAAGAGAATTTGAAAAGTTGGCTGTAGAGGCAAAAACTAACAGTAAAAACTTTTTAAAATATATCTGAAGCAGAAAGCCTGTGAGGGAGTCAGTTGGACACTAGATGATCGAGGGGTGAAAGGGGCACTTAGAGAAGATAAGGCCATCGCGGAAAGATTAAATGATTTCTTTGCTTCGGTGTTTACTGAAGAGGATGTTGGGGAGGTACCTGTAATGGAGAAGGTTTTCATGGGTAATGATTCAGATGGACTGAATCAAATCACGGTGAACCTAGAAGATGTGGTAGACCTGATTGACAAACTGAAGAGTAGTAAATCACCTGGACTGGATGGTATACACCCCAGAGTTCTGAAGGAACTAAAAAATTAAATTTCAGACCTATTAGTAAAAATTTGTAACCTATCATTAAAATCATCCATTGTACCTGAAGACTGGAGGATAGCAAATTTAACCGCAATATTTAAAAAGGGCTCCAGGGGCGATCCGGGAAACTACAGACCGGTTAGCCTGACTTCAGTGCCAGGTAAAATAGTGGAAAGTGTTCTAAACATCAAAATCACAGAACATATAGAAAGACATGGTTTAATGGAACAAAGTCAGCATGGCTTTACCCAAGGCAAGTCTTGCCTCACAAATCTGCTTCACTTTTCTGAAGGAGTTAATAAACATGTGGATAAAGGTGAACCGGTAGATGTAGTATACTTGGATTTTCAGAAGGCGTTTGACAAAGTTCCTCATGAGAGGCTTCTAGGAAAAGTAAAAAGTTATGGGATAGATGGCGATGTCCTTTCATGGATTGCAAACTGGCTAAAAGACAGGAAACAGAGAGTAGGATTAAATGGACAATTTTCTCAGTGGAAGGGAGTGGGCAGTGGAGTGCCTCAGGGATCTGTATTGGGACCCTTATTTTTCAATATATTTATAAATGATCTGGAAAGAAATACGACGAGTGAGACAATCAAATTTGCAGATGACACAAAATTGTTCATAGTAGTTAAATCACAAGCAGATTGTGATAAATTGCAGGAAGACCTTGTGAGACTGGAAAATTGGGCATCCAAATGGCAGATGAAATTTAATGTGGATAAGTGCAAGGTGATGCATATAGGGAAAATATAACCCATGCTATAATTACACAATGTTGGGTTCCATATTAGGTGCTACAACCCAAGAAAGAGATCTAGGCGTCCTAGTGGATAACACATTGAAATCGTCGATTCACTGTGCTGCGGCAGTCAAAAAAGCAAACAGAATGTTGGGTATTATTAGAAAGGGAATGGTGAATAAAACGGAAAATATCATAAAGCATCTATATCACTCCATGGTGAGACCACACCTTGAATACTGTGTACAATTCTGGTCATCACATCTCAAAAAGATATAATTGCGATGGAGAAGGTACAGAGAAGGGCTACCAAAATGATAAGGGGAATGGAACAGCTCCCCTATGAGGAAAGACTAAAGAGGTTAGGAATTTTCAGCTTGGAGAAAAGACGGCTGAGGGGGGGATATGATAGAGATGTTTAAAATCATGAGAGGTCTAGAACGGGTAGATGTGAATCGGTTATTTGCTCTTTCGGATAATAGAAAGACTAGGGGGCACTCCATGAAGTTAGCATGGGGCACATTTAAAACTAATCGGAGAAAGTTCTTTTTCACTCAACGCACAATTGAATTCTGGTATTTGTTGCCAGAGGATGTGGTTAGTGCAGTTAGTGTAGCTGTTTTTAAAAAAGGATTGGATAAGTTCTTGGAGGAGAAGTCCATTACCTGCTATTAAGTTCACTTAGAGAATAGCCACTGCCATTAGCAATGGTTTTAGTTTTTGGGTACTTGCCAGGTTCCTATGGCCTGGATTGGCCACTGTTGGAAACAGGATGCTGGGCTTGATGGACCCTTGGTCTGACCCAGTATGGCATTTTCATATGTTCTTATGTTTCTTATGTTCTTATAGCGCAAATATCTGGTTTATCGTCGAGTAGCATATCATGTAGTATGTTGGGGTTTTTTTTGTGATAGATTACGCATTAAACAACATAATGGCTAGAGTCGTAAGTCCTAGAAATTGTGTGAAAGGCGTGAGCATGATTGAGATGAGTTGTCTGTTCAGTTGTTGCGGTTTAATGGATGTGTATGTGTATGGTCGATAATTGTGTTTGAGTATGGGAATAGAGTTGCCATGCATATTGAAGGGGATGAAAGGTGAATAGAGGTGGTCAAGAATCTTAGGGGATACTTAGGGGATATAGTAGGAAGGGGGTGAGGGGTAAAGATGGTAATAGGGGGGAGGGGGCAAATCGCAAGAAGTAACACGGATTGAGTTAATCTATATGCGGGGAACATACATGCTCTCTCTCCCCATATACACACACATACATGCTCCCTTCCTCCTGTACACACACACACACATGCTCTCCCTCCACTATAGATGTGAATCGTGTGATCGATCGTCTTAACGATCGATTTCGGCTGGGGGGGGAGGGAATCGGATCGTCGCAGTTTTGTTTTTTTAAATATCGTGTAAATCGGGGGAGGGCGGGAAAACCGGCACACTAAAACATCCCTAAAACCCACCCCGACCCTTTAAAATAAATCCCCCACCCTCCCGAACCCCCCCCAAAATGTCTTAAATTACCTGGGGTCCAGTGGGGGGGTCCCGTTGTGATCTTCCACTCTCGGGCCATGGGTGCATTGATAGAAATGGCGCCGGCGCTACCTTTGCCCTGTCATATGACAGGGCAAAGGTAGCGCAGGCGATACGGCCGGCGCCATTTTTCATTACGGCAACACGATTTGAATGCAGGAGATCGTTCCCGGACCCCTGCTGGACTTTTGGCAAGTCTTGTGGGGGTCAGGAGGCCCCCCCAAGCTGGCCAAAAGTCCCTGGGGGTCCAGCAGGGGTCCGGGAGCGATCTCCTACGCTCGTGACGTCGGGGGACAGGAACCAAAATGGCGCTGGCGCCATTTCTATCAACGCACCCATGGCCCGAGAGTGGAAGATCACAACGGGACCCCCCCACTGGACCCCAGGTAATTTAAGACATTTTGGGGGGGTTCGGGAGGGTGGGGGATTTATTTTAAAGGGTCAGGGTGGGTTTTAGAGATGTTTTAGTGTGCCGGTTTTGCCGCCCTCCCCCTTCCCCCGATTTACGATTTTTGACGATAAATCGGGGGAATTCCTATTAAATATCGCCTCTAACGATTTTTGACGATTTAAAATATCTCGGACGATATTTTAAATCGTCAAAAAACGATTCACATCCCTACCCTCCACCCATTTACATAACACTCTCTCCCTCATATACCCACACACAAACATGCTCTTTTCCCCCATACACCCACACACATACATGCTCTCTTCCCCATATACACACACATACATGCTCCCTTCCTCCTGTACACACACACACACGCATGCTCTCCCTCTACCCATTTACATAACACTCTCTCCCTCATACACCCACACACATACATGCTCTCTTCCCCATACACAAAAATACATGCTCTCTTCCCTATATACATAAACACTGTGAGCTCCAGTGGCAGTTGAAAAGCGCCTCACCATCAGGCGCCAGTGAACGGGGAGGCCACCCTCCATCCTGGGCCCCCGCAAGAAGTGAACACCATCTTAAATAATAAAAAAGAAACGGAACTATCATCAGGAGGTGAGGGAAATGGGTGACTGCGATGTGTGACCACGCCCCTCCCCCGACGTCACTGTGAGCTCCGGCGGCGGTTGAAAAGCGCCTCACCATCAGGCGCCAGCGAGTGGGGAGGCCACCCTCCATCCTGGGCCCCCGCAAGAAGTGAACACCATCTTAAATAATAAAAAAGAAACTGAACTATCATCAGGAGGTGAGGGAAATGGGTGACTGCGATGTGTGACCACGCCCCTCCCCGACGTCACTGTGAGCTCCGGCGGCGGTTGAAAAGCGCCTCACTATCAGGCGCCGCGCAACGCAAGGCGCGCGCCGAAGAGGAGCAACAAAGGGGCTCTCCCCTTTGTGCACCCCTTCCTGCAACTCTTTGTGCTTCATTTAATATTTTTTCTTTTACGTTTTCTGTTAAGTAACCTTTTTTTCAAGTTCCTACCTTATGCCTTTGTTAACAATTCTATTATAAATGTTCTCTGTATTTGACTGTGGAAATATTTTTTCCTGCTTTTTCTGTTTTATGTAAACCGGTATGATTTGCATTTTAATGTAAGAATGTTGGTATATAAAAATCTACCTTATAAATGGGCTCTGACTGACGGCCCGCAAATGCGCAGTAGAGAGCAGCTCTACCGCGCATGTGCAGGCGAGCACGTCAGTCAGAGCTGTGCCTGCCCGAAAAAAAAAATGGCGGTGGGGCCGCAGGAGCGGGAGGAGCAGTAGCGGCGGCAGCAGCGACGAAAAAATAGCGGTGGGGCCGCAGGAGCGGCGGCGGCCGCGAAGCAGGAGTGGGAGGAGCAGGAGCGGCGGCAGCCGCGATGACGAGCAGGAGCGGGAGGAGAAGCAGCGGCGCCGCGCGTGCGCGGGAGTGACAGCCCCCCGAGATCTGCCGGCAGGAGCGGGAGGAGAAGCAGCGGTGCCACGCGCGCGGGAGGGACACCCCCCCCCCCCGAGATCTGCCGGTTGTGGATGATCTTAAAGGGGAGGGGATTGAGAGAGGGGGAGTGACTGAGGAGAGGGAGGGGAAGGTGAGGGAGAGAGGGGGGGGAGGGAGGTGTGAGAGAGGGAGGTGGGAGAGAGGGGGGAGGGAGGTGTGAGAGAGAGGGGGGGAGGGAGGTGTGAGAGAGGGAGGTGAGAGAGGGGGAGGGAGGTGTGAGGGAGGTGAGAGAGGGAGGGGGTGAGAGAGGGAGGGAGGGAAGGTAGGGAGGGGGTGAGAGAGGGAGGGGTGAGAGAGGGAGGGAGGGAAGGTGGGGAGGGGGTGAGGGAGGGAAGGTGAGGGGGTGAGAGAGGGAGGGAGGGAAGGTGGGAAGGTGAGGGGGTGAGAGAGAGAGGGAGGGAGGGGAGGGAGGGAAGGTGAGGGAGGGAGGGAAGGGGAGAGGGAGGAGAGGGAGGGAGAGAAGGGGAGAGGGAGGGGGAAGGTGAGAGAGAGGGAAGTGAGAGGGAGGGGGGAGAGAGTGAAGGAGGAGGGAGAATGAGGGGGAGGGAGTGGGAAGGAAATGGACCGAGCCCGTTGTTACGGGCTTAACGGCTAGTTATAAATAAATAAATAATAAACAAATACATGTGCTCTCTCCTCCATACATACACACATGCTTTCTCACCCCCATACATACACATACATGCTCTTTCTCTCCCCAATACACACACATGCATGCTCTCTTTCGCACTCCCAAATAAACATGTTCTCTACTGAGAGAGAATGTATGTATGTCCCTAACCACACATATATACTTTCTCCTCCTTCCTCTCACACACTCTTTCTTCCAAGAATGTCCAGGTAGCACCAGCCTCCTCCATTTGCCCACGTGGAATTGGGACACCTCTTGCTTCCATTTCTGGAGATGACACTTCTCTCTTGTTTAGCTGCGTGGTCCGCCACTGAGTCTTCATCTCCTTTGATCAGCCGGGAGTGCCCGGCCACCGCAGCGGCCTCCAGCTCCTCCCTTTGTTCGGGAGGGCCTGGTCACCACTTGGCCGCGTTCTCTTGTCAGCTGCGAGGGCCCAGCCACTGCCTCACTGCTTCCTGTCTTTGGCCTATAGGGCCCGGTCACTGCTGTTTTGGCTCCTCTCTTTGACCGGGAAGACCCAGCCACTTCTACTCCCATGCTCTGAGGCTCCTCTTGGGGCACAGTTGAATGCCAGCTGATTGAAGCGTGTGAGCTACAGAGACCTGCACAGTCCCAGACAGCTGATGTTTGAACCGTCAGCTTCAAGAGACATCATGCGACTGTGGCATCATTAGGTGAAGGCACCATGTGCGGGGCTGGAGGAGCAGTGCTCATGGGCAGCTAAGATGGCGGGGATGGTAGAGGAGGGAATTGCAGCTGCACCTAGAGTGTTAAAATCTGGACATTTTATCCCTCCTCCTGGCTTCCAGACAATCTCTCTAATATTCGTATTGTCCAGAGAAAAACCAAACAGTTGGCAACTCTACTCAGGCACTGGCAATTCTGTGCTACTGAGCTGTGCTACTCTGCCTGCCCCTCTACACCCTTCTGAAGTAGCTGAGGTTTTGCTAGGACTGGCCTAGGAACTGCCTGGACAAAACAGCCTGTTGAAAAGAGAAATACCTGCAACATCGGCCCCTGGGGAAACTGGCTTGCTGAAGCCACCGACAGTGAGAGGGAGCTTCCTAAAACGAAAAGGAAGCAGGCTGGAGAGTAGCTGGGGAAAAAGGTCCTACCTGTACCAGCAGAGCCTTAAGTGGTGGCCCTACCAGCGCCATTCAATGCTGCCCTCCACCCACCCTGACTGGCCAGCCCCTCACTGTCCCCATCTCCCTCCATGACATCAAGTGCTCCGCTCTGGCAGGAGAAAGAACAAAAAAGCCAGAAGGGGGATGGGGACCACGAGGCACGCCATGGCACCCTGGCCCCACCATACCCAGCCAGCTCAGCAGTGGTCTTACAAAAATTTTATTTATTTAAATAATTTATATACCGGAGTTCCTGTATAATATACATATCACCCCGGTTTACATAGAACAGTAACAATCGCTACATTTAGCGGTATACATAGAACAGGATTAAACAACGAAGTTTTACATTGAGCAAAAGACGTAAACAAGTTTTTACATTGAAACAAACGAAGTAAACAAGTTTTTACTTTGAAACAAATTAATAGAAGTAAGCAAATAGTAAATACTATTAAACCGTTAATAAACATGCGGTTAATAAATCAAAAAATAACATGGAGATATGTAAGTCCACATGAGTATATGTATGTAGACTGTATGTAGTCAGCATGAATATGTGAATCTCTAATTGAATAAGGAAGAATAAAATAGATCTAAAAAATATCATTGTGGGAGTGAAAAGACTTTTTTCCTGTTCTTGGTTCTAGGGGAAAGCTAGTTTGAACAACCAAGTCTTAAGTTTCTTTTTAAATGTAGAGTGGCATGGTTCCAGACGCAGGTCTGGAGGGAGCGAGTTCCAAAGTGAAGGGCCCGCTGTCGACAGTGCACGTTTCCTTAGAGCGGATTTTGCCGGTTGTGTGATTAGTCTGTTCTGATAAGCGCTTCTGGTAGGTTTTACGGATGTGTGTAGTTGAATTTGAAATGTTAAGTTGAGAGGCGCGATGTTGTATAAGGTCTTATGTATCATCGTTAGAGACTTGAATTGGATCCTGTATTTAATTGGAAGCCAGTGGAGGTAGTGGAGGATTGGGGTGATATGATCTCTTTTCTTGGCATTTGAGATAATTCTTGCTGAGGCGTTCAAGACCATCTGAAGTGGTTTGGTGGTGCATGCTGGAAGGCCAATATGACTCACAAAGATATCAAACCGGGCCAGGATCGAGGGTCATGCATATTATAATGAAGTTAATAATGTATTGCGTATTCTGCCTATTAATTACTATAAGGTGTGGGGGAGCATTCATATGCCCCCAAGATACTTGGAGCTCCTGAACCGTATTTTTTATGTAGGATATGTTGATATTTTTATGTAACAAGTTACAGAATATCCAGTTTGGCCTGTGCATTGTTCAAACTTAAGATCTGGGGTGAACTGAGCCCATGTTCAGTGCCCCCCTGCCCATAGTTGGAGGAGGATGTGAACAGCTGTTAAATGAACACTGCAGAACAGCCAGTTTCTTCCCCAGTATATTACTGAACAAACATGGCCTGCAACAGTTTGAATATCCTATTAATTTGCTTCATAAATTCTGCCAAAAATGTTCAGTTGCCTTAGGCACTAAATTGATTTTCAGCATGTTAATCTTGTATATTTTGGCTGTCTATAAAGAACACTATCTTGTCCCTAGCCTTTTCTCCTTCACACAGAAAGATACTACATATATATATATATATATATTTCTTCAGAGTTTCTACCCTTTACTGGTTGTGATCGGAGTGTGTGCAATAAATGGGAGAACCACGATAGTATTTCAGGCATATTAGAACCCAATATGAGTTATCAACTGCAATTACAAGTTCTGCTCACGCTGGTCTCCAGCAGCGAGAGAGAAAGAGGAATGGCACGAAATCCTAGCAAATAAAAACAGTAAAGTCAGAGGAGTGGGAGTGGAAAAGGGCTGGGGGTATTCCACTTGGAAACGGTGATGTAGGTAGAGGATTAGTATCACCCCCTCCAAGAGAAGCCTGACTCCCTGTATTCCTCCAGGACACAGAAACAGCCTCACGTCTTCTCTGTTAAGATTGGCAGAATAAATGAAGGCTTTGTCTTTCTCTCTCTCTCTCTTTTTTTCTCTCTCTCTCTTATTTTGTGGACACCGCGCCGGGCATCCTGCATTCCCCGAACCAGGCAGAGAGTGTGCAGCTCCCCCCCTTCGGCTGAGTGGTACGGCCCAGCTTTGAATGCATGTGTGCTAGCCGCTCTCAGGCATTGTAGGGTAAGGAGCCTGCCTTCCATTCAGATGTACGCGGCGTGCGTGTCTCACTGTAGATCTCTCGTGTAGGGGGGAAAAAAAAAAAAAGGATGGGGGGGGAAATAAAGAAGGGGAAAATAGCGAGAGGAGAAGCATAATACGAAGTGGATTCCTGCTGTTAATACCGTGCAGCCCTGCCAGGGGCAGTGTCTGCTGTGAGCCATCCTTCCCCTCTCTCTCTGCCTGCCAGGATGAGAGCCGGTGCTTCGGCAGGGACCGGGAGGTCGTAGTTGCTCAGTTTTTTTTTTTTTTTTTTAATTTCATTTATTATTTATTTATTTATTTGTTTTGTGGATCTTGGCAAAGAAGAAGAAGAAGTGAGCTCCGGGGGACCAGGGAGGAAATCCTGCACGGACATGGTAAGCTGGCGGCGCTCGGATCGGATCCTCTTCTCTCCCACCCCCCCCCCACCCCCCCGTTTCCCCGGGGGCGGCTGGCTCGGGCTCGTACCTGGGCAGCGTTGGTCGGCAGTGCCTGCTGCCTCGCCGTTCCCCTCCGTGGAAAGTGGGAGCCGGGGGGAGCGGGGCGGGGGGAGAGCTTTTCGCTGCCTCAGACCTTCCTTGCCAGACGGTACTTAAAAATCGCACCAGCAACCGTCCCTGCTTCTTTTTTTTTTTTTTTTCGTTTGTTTCATCCCCCGGATCTGCTGCTCTAGGATGTTGGCGATGTAGGAGTTTAGCAGCCACAAACCTGTTCTCCTCCCGTCTGTGGCCATTGAGTGATGGTGGTGGTCAGATCATGTATTTTTGATCCCCCCCCCCCCCCCTCATCCCATATTTTGTTCCTCAGTAATTCTCAGTGCATGTGCGTGCGTTTTATTTTGTTTCCACACCCCCTCCCCCCCCCCAGAGGGCGAGGGGGGTCGCATGTACCCCACTCCCCCCTTAAAAAAATGCCGGATCTGCCCCCCCGCGCTGGCACTTTGTGGACCGGCGGACGGGTGCCGGGGGGCTGCTTCGCTCTGCAGCTTTCCCGCCCCCCGGCACTTTTCAGGAGCGGCGATTTCATCTGCGGGATGCAGCTTACACAGCCCCGGCGGCTGATCGCGCCCAGTGCCGGCAGTAGTGGGAGAGCAAACAGTGCCACTGGGTTCCCCGTCTGCTGCTGGTGGGGAGGTGGCGAGCGTTATTTTGAAAAATGTGTTTTGTTTTTGTTTTTTTGTTTTACCTTATTGTAATTTCCTGCCTGGCTTGGCGGGGGGGAGGGGGGGGGGTTGTGTTTCACCTGCTGTTACCGCTCTGCAGAGCACGCTTTGCTTTCTCTCAGGCTCCCCTCCTCGCGGTTGCCCGCAATGAGCCTTGCAGTGATGGTGAAGGAGGGATGGTGGAGAAGCCCCCCCGGCTCCCCTCCCCTCCCCCCTACCGAGTTGGCACGCAGATGCGCGGGCAGCTCCGGGCTTCTTGGGCGCCTAATTTCGGCGGACGGGAGGGTTTACGGTCTCCGGTGTGGGCGTGCCAACCTGTGCACTGTAGATGCCAAACCGAGGCGTTAAATCTCCGCGGTGTGCTGAAGGCTGCCTGCCCTCCCCCCCCCCCCCCTTTTGGGCGCTTCATTCGTTATACTGCCCTTAGGTCTTGCAAAGAGACTGTCAGCGGTGGGAGCCAGCAATTCCCCACCTCTGTGCGGAGCAAGTGTCCTTTCTAAAGCCAGCAATAGAGATTCGGCTGAACCTGATTGTGACCTCCAGGCTTAAAGCTGTTTCACTGCATTTAATTAACAGGCTTACGTGCATTTCGGGAGTTGGTACGGGTTAAGAGAGGTTTGAAAGTTTTTTTTGGGGGGGGGGTGTCCCCCTCGAGGAAGTCAGTCACCCCTAAACCTGCCTGGCGCCATGACCTGGGAAAGTGGGGGATGGAGCTCACCCCGTCCTCCCCTGTCTCGGCTGGCAAGACAGTAAATGTGCTTTGCACGCTTGGAACCGGGATGGTAGTGGTTACTAGCAGAAAGCTCATGTCCTTGAGGACTGTTGGATTGTGTTTTGGTTTTTTTTTGTTGATTTTATTTTTTTTTTTTGAGTGTGTGATGTGGGGGGGAGGGGACGTTGTCTATTGGCCTTTCCTTTTTAATGTGGGTAATTGTAGTTCAGATATGGTATTCCCCCCTTATGGGGGGAGGGGTGAAAAATTAGCATAACACGTTCCTTTTTCGAGGGGGGAGGGAGGGGGTAAGATTGCATTTGAAATAGTATATTGAATGGTTTCGTTTGTTGGGGAGCTTAATTACTAGTGTCTTATTTTTCTTGCTAGTAAGAAAAACCTCTTCTCGTATATTTTAATTGTATTGTGATGCTGACTTATGGAAAAGAAATCTGGTAGGATGTACACTTATAAAATATCTCAGATGTTTAGACTTTAAAGGAAAGCACCCTTCTCCTTTTCACAGGGGGAAAAAAATCATTTCTAAGTTTGTTAGGATTTCAGCTCGAATGGGTTTTCTTTTGACAGCTTCATAACCTCCTTGTGAAACGGGGCTCTTGATTTTATGTAACTTGATATTTGCCGATCAAAAACTGCACACATTTGCTGTAACACTCGGCCAACCTGGCACTTCAGGAAACCGATGCTGTGTGAAAGCAGGATTGCTTTATTAGGATTTCCAACTGTGTGCGATTTCTCAATATTTGCGAATAAAGCAGAGTGGTTGCTCTGTTAGCCCAGTTGGATATAAAGGTCAAGAAATAAGTTGCAGCTATCTTTTTTTTTTTTTTTTTAACGGGCTAGTAATACATTTGTCACAATGCATTAAGTTACTCCATTAAAAAGTTGTGATCTACAACTTATCTGTGTGGCCTTTATTTCTCAGTATTTGCCAAAAGAGCCCCACAACTAGCAAGTTTGGATAAACCAAAATAGGTTTAGTGATTTTTTTTTTCACTTCTTATTCACTCTCTTTATGCAGCATCCAAACTCCTTTTCTTCTGTGCTCTGGCGTTTGGCTCGCAGATAAACTCTGTGCTCAAATGGCATAAAGGTTTAAAAACGGGGGTGGCTCGGTTACCTCGAATCCTGATACTCCTGATTCAGGGAGCCGAAAAATGTGTATGGCAGTGTCTGCTCAGATTGCAAAGGTGATTGTCGCCTGCTCTGTTACACGCTCTGTCAGTGGAGCTTAGTGTAAGTAAAAGCTCAAGTATTCTGTTTCTGCATCCAAACCGAGCTGACAGTCTCTTGGATAACAGCCCTGTGCTGTTTGCTAGTGAACTGGGTCTGCACCGATCCCTGGCCAGTTTTCAAAAGAAAAGCCCCCTAATGAAATGTTGTTTGAAAAAAAATGAGATAGATAAATATATTTCCACTTTGACAGAGATTTAAAAAAAAAAATAAAAAAAAATATATATATATATATATCAGAAGGTGATGTGTGATCTTTGGCTGATCTCTCAAGCTCAGGAGTGGTGCAGCTAAAGGTCTGTCCTATTACTTTGTATTTGCACACAGGCACAGGGGGAAGATACATGACATGAATTTTACCCAGCGGTGCTGATAGGCAAATTATTTTCCTAGGAATTATTATTTTTTTTCCCTTCACAGCTTTTTTTTTGTGGCTGCTGTGTAATTGAAACATGCAGAAGCGTGTTTGGAAACGCGGAGTGGCGAGTAGGCATCTGCGGTGCGTGCCTGTTAAAAAAAAAGGAAGGCTGCCCAGGCCCTGCTTTGTAATGCTGCATCTTGTACCTGGTTGAGAGGTTTGCTGCAAACAAGTGCTGGTTTCTAAGAATTGCAGGGCTCTTCCCCCCCTTTTTTTGTTTTACCCAGGACAAGTTTAAGCATTATTACCATACAGATCAAAATCTATTTTATTACAAAATATTTCTTCTGGAAGACCTTTAGTCAATACAAAAAAAAAAACCAAAACAGACTTATTTACATTTTTTTTTCTGTATGCATTCACCTTTAAACTGTGCCGTATGTTGGAAGAAATCGAGCACCGGAGTAAGAAGTATCTAATTTATAGTTTGCTGAAGCTGTACTCAGTGAAAAGGGTTGTGGCCGGCTCCCAGCGACTTTGCTTGCTAGTTTTTTTTTTGACAGATTCTCACTGTAAAGAAGGTTAGTGAGAATCGGTGGGAGAGGAAAGGGATGGCCGGTTTAGGTAGACAGAGCCGCAGTTACCAGTTCCACTCTACCAGTCCATTTAATTGGAGGGAATTCGGTCAGGTTTGGTGGATGCTCCCTCCCCGCTCTCCTTCCTCCCAAAACTTCTGGAATCCTGCTAGGAGATCTGCTTTAAATTTCCGCCTTTCCCTTGCTGGCAGCAGTAAGAGAAGTCACCGTGCATTCGCAGAAACACGTTGGCAGTGAAAAAAAAAAGACCATAGGGGCCTGTCTAGTCCGCCCATGGCTACAGTCCCTGCATCTCCTTCACCGATCCCCTGTGCTTGTCATTAGCAGGAAGAGGAGTGGTACTGGCTTTAGGATTACATATCGGATGGTCTGGAATTCACTAGGTAAACATGACTGTAAAAAAAACCCAAACAAATATGCCATGTAAAGTGTCAGGGGAAGAAATGGAATGAGTAAGCAGAAAGTTTAATGATCCTTCTGATCCTGGGAGTTAGAATGTGGTCCCAGCACTGATCTTTGTGCCTAAATATCCGTGGGGGCAGTCTGAAATGGATTCTGGACTTACAGGAACGTGAACCTCTGTTTGTGTAATGCCCTGTGGGGGGAGGGGGGCCTTTTTGTGGTATCTTTCCTCAGGGTGTACAGGAACAGTCACCTAAAGAGCCGAGGTCCCTCTTAGATTCCATCACATAATCTTAAATACAGTAGGTCTAATATTTCATAAATCCTGGTTGTTCTGATTGATGGTTGGTACTTTCTTAACAGATAAATCAAGGCTGTCATTTGGTTTCATGTAGGGTCCTGTTACTACAATTAAGTGCCATCAGCTTTATTTTCTTAGGCAGGGAGAGTATCCCTCTTTCTCCTCTCCACCCAGATATGAAACAGGAGGTTACTTATAAAATACAGTAAGGTCCTGATGTAAACGTCCATTATAATGAGCTTGAAATGTATTTCAAAGATATTTCATGCAACCTGTACAGCGAAGCAGGTATAGCAGTGGTTCTCAAATCTGGGGATGCCACAGCCAGTTGAGTTTTTAGGACTTCCATGAACCGTATGGATGAGATATATTTGCATGCATTAGAGACCTAGCATATTTACATTTATCTTGTGCATATTCATTGTGGATGTCCTGACAGCCTGATTGGCTATGGGATGAATAGGACAGGTTCAGGAACCACTGAGGTATGTGTTTCTGCCTCAATGTGCATTTCACTTCCAGTGCCTCTGAAACTTAAAAGTCAAAATGCATATCTAATGCATCTAAGGAAGTGTTAAATAAGGACTGAGCTGCATGGTTTTGCAGAGAATGTTTTCCATTTTTTTGGTGGAATATAATTGCCATGCTGGGTCAGACCAAGGTCCATGAAGCCCAGCATGCTGTCTCCAACAGTGGCCACTCCGGGTCGCAAGTATCCAGAAGATCCCAAAAAGTAGAGCTATTTCTGGTTACTCAGTCCCAGGGAGAGCAATGGCTTTCCCTAGTCTACCTGGCTAGAAATGTTTTAGGGATTTTTCATCCAAGAACAGGGTTTGCATTGGTTTTATTGGAATATTACTTTATATTAAATTTTAATGTCCTCTTCTGTTGATCCAGCCAGTAATTAGTGCTTTGCAGGACGTATTGGGAGACTAGGGTTGGATCAAGCTACTGCTTCCAGGGATAGCCAGACCTGGCAGTCCTGCAGGAGGGTTGAGTTCTTGCATCTTAATGTGCACAACATTGGACGTGGGGGAGCCAGCTGGATCCATTAGAAGGCTAATCCAGTCCTGGTTTTACTCCTATTGCATGCATGAACTTAATCTTGGTTTTTCTTGGGGACAAATCAGAATTGCAAGTCAATTCATGCAATGGATTGGCTTCGTAATATAAAACAGCGAACTGGCAGCTCAAATTAGCTGTAGGCTCTGGATAGAAATGGAGTCAGTTCTGAGCCATTCTTGACCACTGATTTACAGCTCTTGCACCATTTTGGAGAAAAGAGAAATGGAGGAGTCCACATCTGATGATTACTTGATGAGAGCTGTGTGGGCTAAAGGAAGGAAGCTCTTGGGGCAGGGTGAAAAGAAAAACCCTTACAGTGGTGTCTATCAAAAGAGCAAGAAAAGAGAAACGTTGCACACAAAACCAAGTTTACTGGTCATGTGGGATTAGGAAAGAAGTCAAATTAACGAGAAATGGGACAAAGCTAGATCATAAAGCTCTTAACACGGTTAAAACATTGCTGCTTTGCATTTACCGGGGCTTCAGAAAATGTTCATTACAGCGAGAAATTCACTGCTGTAGGACCTGTATTTCATTGGAAATTCTTGTAGAATGAGATTTCGGAGCCAACTGCAGTGCCAGGAATCCTTTACACTCCTACCTGTCAGCCCTGCTCACCCTGATATTAGCGGATTAACTGGGGGGGGGGGGGGAGGAGGGGGGCAGGATTCATTGCAGCACGTTCTGGTGTAGATGATGGTGCTACAGATTGTCATGTAGGCGCCAGTTCTCCTTTCATGCAGGCCGATGCCACCAAAAAGATAAGCAAGAACAGGCTCTCTTCGGCAGCACCTGCTTGCCAGCAAGGTGATTTTTGGCATTTTTCATTGTCCCAGAAAATACTGAGTATAGTGCCCTGTTTTCTGCCTCCCCCTAGATTTTTTTTTTTCCTCTCTTCATTCCCTCTCTGCCACTGGCTTCCCCTCCCTTCCCTCCTCCATTCCCTTTGTAGATTTCCCCCTCAGTTCTGCTTGTATTTCACTTTCTCCCTCCGCTGCAAGGAGCCTCGGCTTTTCTTCCCTGCAGCAGTGCAGGATCCAGGAAATTCCTTCCTCTGTTATCTTTCCAGACCCCCCCCCCCCCCCACCTCTTTGCTCTCTGTTTTTCCTCCCACTGTGTGCTTTCTTTCGCTTCCCTGTTGCGCGCCCTCTCTCCTCTCTCTCTCTCTCTCTCCATTTATTCCCCTTTCTTCTCTTCCTCCCCTCCCCTGTGCAGTCAGAGGCAGCAGCTTTCTGCACACGGCAGCTGACGGGCGCGAGTCCGGCAGATGTCATGCCTGTCTGGAAAATCAGGAGCAAGGAGGAGGCTGGCAGTTACGAGTCAGTCAGTCTGTCTTCCGTGGTGGAATCGCTGCCATAGGGAAAGGACAGTGAGGCATCTTGAATGTAGAGGGCTGCAGGATCAGAGGCAGCAGGCTTTTTACTAGAGCGAGATTGTGCCAAACAGGTCTGATCAGTTTCTTTGATTGAGTCACCAAGCAGAATAACAGGGAAAGTACAGTAGATGTAGTGTACTTGGATTTAAATAAAAGTATTTGACACCGTTCCATACAGGAGACTTATAAATAAGTTGAGCAGCCTCGTGGTGGCTCCTGAGAGAGTCAATTGGGTTAAAAACCAGTTGAGCAGTCCCAGGTCCGGTCACTGTTTTCAGAAGTGATATTGCACAGGGGGTCATGGGAAAGGTTTGATGTTTTATAGATATCTTAGATCTTCCATAGGGTGGATGCTTTAGTTGGGGTGGAAAAAAGGAGGCACGATATAAGAAGGCTTGAATATTGGTCAAGAGTCTGGCACCTAAAACTGAATGCCAAAAAGTGCAGCGTCATGTGCAAGGGGTACAGAAACCCGAGGAAGCAGTACATGATGGGGAGAAGTGAGGTAGTGATGGGCATCACCCAGGAGAGAGTGCTGGGAGTCATCATATCCCCTGCAGGAAGATATCAACCCGGGGGATTTTTTTCAAAGCCAACCCATGCACTATCTGTATGACTTCCTCGTGCACTTTGCCTGCAGTATGTGCTTCAACAGCTCCCAAAAGCATGTCAAGCTGACCCTTTCGAAGCATATTATGTGACCTGCAACCTGGCAAAATTGAGCCAAAAGTCTTCAACATAAATTTCACATTTGACCTAGATAATTAAGTAATAGAGCAAACTGAGCTGCAGTCCCTCTTCATTCCACCCAATCAGCTGCCGCCACAAGTTTGGTTACATCTTTCTGGTATTAAAGTCTCTTGCCAACCGATCAGCTCTTGAACCAGTTACTAAGTAATGAGACAACCACACTGCCAGCCTGTGTCTGGCACACACACTCTCAATCACAAAAGCACACATTGTGTCAGAGAGAGACAGTGTATATATGGTTGACTCTCTGACACAAAGACACACACACACACACTCTTGCTCTCAGTATGTGGGTGTGTGCGTGAGTGTGTATGACAGTGAGCGAGGGTGTCTGTATCTCAGAGAAAGACAGCCACATACTTTGTGTCAGAGAATGTGAATGTCTTTCTCTCTGACCAAAGACACATCTTCTCTCTCTCTCTCACACACACACAGTCTGCTGTTGTGCTGCTGCTCATGTGCTCACAGTGCATGCCCCTGCTACAGCACTACCACATCATTATGTAAAAGTGCTTGCTTGCTGCCAGCCTTTCTCCAGCCTGCAGCAGTCCCCTTCCTTTCCCATTCCCACTACTTCTTAGCACCCCCACTCTCCAGGAGACTCACTGGTTCCATAGACAGATGCCCCTATATGCCAGACAGAATCCTTACCATCCCTGCACAGGCACTTCCTCCTGGCTTAACTCCCCTCCCCTTCTGTGACTGTAGTTTGCCTCCACTTCTCTGTTCCATCCATCATCTCCCCCCCTCCCCCCGAGCACCACCATTCTAGCTCATTCCCATTGACTGAGAGCTACACTGAGTTTGCTGTTTTTATGGTTCCCCGGGCTCTGTTCTGCCTGTACTCCAGAGAAGACCAGAAGTGATCCATGCTGTTCCTTCAGAGCTTTAAAAAAGAAAAATTAAACCGTGGACAAGACTGGGCAGAGCTTCTGATCTAAAGTAGCATAGCTCCAGAAGAAATCCTGCTTTTGCATGTGGAATCAGTGCAGCCAGGGCAGGTGCAAGAGTATTAGGTCCCTTAGGTGAATCTTACAGCCTTGCACCACCCCAGCTACCCCTCCCCACTAATTAAAAATTCTGCATTTAGAATAAAGATTTTACATGAAAAAGTACAGTGTTCTGAGGTAAAAATATCACTTACAGCATGTATATTATATTTACATGCATTGCTGTGGTGCCAACCAGAAAACCCTGCAAAAAACAAAAAAGACATTTGGAACCTATATGTTAAGCCTATTATGACGTGCGTTGGGTGTGAGCTTGGCCCTCAGAAAACTTTGAATAAACTGAATTACAATTACAATATAGTAAATCTCCCATATTAAAACAGCATTAACTGCCGGCACTCAAACAGCAACAACGCTACTGATGAAAAGACAACACAACAAATATTACACTAGGCCCAAAAAGAACATCTCATATTCTGCTATAGATCCCTACACAGAAACTATATTCTAGCAGAATACCTCACCTCGGTCACACATGCAGAAACAGACCGACTCTCAGGTACAGAATGAAGAGACCATACAGTATAAACAGAACCATGCAGACAAAAACTGAACTGAAAACCATAAGAAGCCAGACTCTGTATGCAATGCAACAATAGAAAAGCAGAATTACTACCATTCCTCATAAAACAATAATACAATTAAGAAATATAAACCAGTAATCATAATAGTAAGCCATACTAATAAAAAAATAAATTTCAAAACAGCTGATGACTAGAATATCCAATAATTTAAAATGCATCTAAACATTTAATATAATTTCCCAAACACAAATAAAGTATTTTAAAACAGCAGATATGTCAAATAACACTCAGTGATTAAAGCTAATAGTGTCACTCCATCACAATCCCTATTTTCCCCCTTTAACCTGTGCGGGATCAGGTATTTAGCCTGGTCCACCTTAAATCCTAGAGAGAGAGAGAGCGCTTTATGGGACAGGGTGTCTCCAGGAGAAGGCAGCTCCTGTAACATATTCTGACCTAAGCTGGAGTTGTGTTGTGAGTACACTGCAAGTTGAAGTTGTGATATCAGTACACTGCAAAGGCAGGCAATCTATAGGTATGTTGATTTTCTGTTTATGTTAACAAAAGTTAAGATTGCATTAGAAAAGGCTGGAGACAGTGTGATTTTTGCTGCAGCCCAGAAGATTTGCTCGGTCACCCTCACAGGGAAAAAAATTCTCTGCTTTCCATAGCTGGGAACTTTCCAGTCCAGTCACCCTGAAATTGTTAGCATTAGTCAGGAGTTTGGGTGCACACAGACATTCTCCTCTTTCTCTCTCATATACATACACTTAACACATGTTCATTCTCACTCTCTAATATGCTCACTCACAAGCACACATTTACACATGCTTCCTGATAAACAGGTTGACTCACACACGGTCACGCTCCCTGACTTGCACACACTCTGCCATTCCTACACAGAAGCTCCCTTACATATGCTCACTAACTCACATACACACATGCTCCCTCACATACAGGCTGACTCACTCACCCTCATAGACAGGCTCCCTGATTTGCACGCTCTTTCTCTGACAGTCTCCCTGAATCGCATGCTCTCACACACAGTTCCCTAATTTGCATGCTCCCTGACTCGCACGCTCTCTCATGCTGATACACAGGCTCCTTGATTTGCATGCTGTCTCTCAAATACAGGCTGTCTGACGTGCATGCTTTCGCTCATGCTCTCACACATAGTTTCACTGATACATACAGACGTTTCCTCACATACAGGCTTGCTTGCACACTCTTGCTCATGTTCATACACAAGCTCCCTGACTTACACACTCTCACTCATTTTCTCACACACAGGCTTAATGACTTGCAAGCTGTCATTCACACTGTCACACACAGGCTCCCTGACTCGTACACTCTCGTTCATGCTGACACACAGGCTCCCTGACTCATGTGCTGTCTCTCAAGCTGACAAACAGGATTCCCTGATTTTCACACTCTCTCATGCTCTCTCACATAGGCTCCCTGACTCAGATGCTCTCTTTCTTTCATACTGTCACACACAGGCACCCTTCCACACAAGCTGACTCACTCACGTTCACACTTAGACTCCCTGACTCACACCTTCTTGATCACTCTTCTCCCCCCCCCAAAAAAAATAAGAAAACATTATTTTTTCTTACACTGGTTATCAGGGGGAATCCAGAAGCACAGGGTGGGCTATTTGTTGCTGCTCCCTAGGTGGTATCCATTGGTTTGAGAAGGAGCAGGCTGGAAGGCCCTGCTGCTTTTTAAAAAATTGTTTGTTTTTGCCATGGCTCAAGCATGAGAGGGCTGGCGGCTAAGAGCAGCACCAGGGTTGGAGGAGGCTGTAACACAGCAGGAGGTTTACTGGCTGCCTCCGGCCAGCAGAGGGAGCAGCATTGGGAGAAGAGGCAGTGTATTTCCCCCTGCGGCGGCGGTGGTTGGGTTGGGAAGGGAAGGGGTGCTGCCTCAGGAGAGCCACAGGAACGAGCCCGTAGTTCTGCCGCCTCTGCCACGGTGAAAATGAAGCGAGTGGGAAGCCTTGGGGGGGAGGAGTTCCCGCTGTAGCAGAAGAGCTGCCGCAGGGCCTGGTGATGGGTGACGCAGTTCCAAAGGCACGGGGCCGCTGCGACCAACACCAATCCGGGTGATTGGCTCAGACAGCCCACCTGGGACATGCCTGGAGCCCCGAGGAGCCAATCTCTCCCCCCGATCATATCTGATAATCTGAAGGCTGCCAAGCAGTGTGACAAGGTGACAGTGAGAGCCAGAGGAATGCCAGGACGGATAGTATAACCAGTACAAAAAAAAAAGGAAACGATGATGTCTCTGTACAAATCTTTGGAGGATCATGGCCAATGATGAAAGCCAGAACTAAAAAAAAACAAAAACAAACCCCAGAGTCAGGGTGGGGGAGGGCTCCCAAAATGGTTCCGATTCTATACCAGAAGACTTGATGGCTGAGATATAAAGGCCCGCACAAAATACACTCTACAGGAGAGAAGCAAGAGGAGGGATATGAGAGAGGAATTCAAATACCTCAAAAGTATAAATAAAGCACACGTGACTAGAATTTTCCCAGAAAAAAGAAAGTTATAGAAGAAAAGGTCATGGCATCAAGCTGAAGAGGGTAGACTCAGGAGCATCCCGGGGAAATACGTCTTCACAGAAAGGGGGCGTGGATGCACGGAGGTCTCCAAACTGCTTATGCTCCTATGGAGTGGTGGAGGCGAAAGCAGCGTTGGGATTCAAGACCGCGTGGGACTAGCTTTGAGATTCTCCTTCTGGTCTTAAACACCTATTCCTTCCTTAAACAGAATCCCACCATTTCCATTTGTAGGGTCCCTGTCACATAAAGGGAAGCAGGAGTGCGAGTGTGGTCTCAAATGTTTGCGGCCGGTCCTGACATAAGGCTGCTCATCCCGCGTTTCTTCATAGCTGCAGCTCTAGAAGGGCATTATCTCGTCACATCGAACGCAGCTGGACATCTCGAATACCAAGTGCTTTGGATGAGTGTATTTATAAGGTTCAGTCCAACTGTAAGATTATTTCTAGGTTTATATCACGCCGTGCTTTTGAGCAAGTTTGGCAAGGGCACTCCCCTTCATGTTATTCCAAACTGGAATTGGGGGGGAGGAGGGGGGCCTAGAGTTAAATTTGGGCCTTGATGAATGGCATAGCATTTGGGGTTGTGCACTTAAAAGCGCTGATCGGTTGCAGAAGATGAGCGCTCACTGTGGTGCCTTCCATGTGTTACTGTTTTACACTGATCTTTTCCAGGCTCTGCTGGTCTTTTATTCCTCTTTGCAGGAGGGGGTTGAGGGACCCAGGGATCGCACATTCGTGTCTAGCGGGCTTGCAGTTATACTTCTGACCTTTGCAACATGTGGGAATCCCAAAAACTGAAGCTGTCTTGTGAAGTCTTCCCACTGACCCCCAGTACTGGGACTGCGTCACGTTCCAGAGGAGGTTTAAGTATCTGAAAAATCAGCTTTTGCACACTGCTAGATTTACAGCTGCTTTCTTTTAGAAAACTGTGTCAAGCAAGAGTACTGGTAGGGTTAAGTTTCTGAAACTGCTCTTTTAGAATGCTTCCCTTGTTCTTTAAAGACTTGCTTAGATGAATACAAAAACGTTTGTCCCCTTTTGGTGATCAGAGTAAATCCGGGTGCTGAATATGAAATGTAACTATTTAAGGGTACAGTGATGAGAATTCGCTTGTGAACTCTCTTAGATGGTCTGTATTTTCACGCAGTTTATACTCACAACTTGATTAGATCCTATCTAACCCCTGATAAGAGAGAAAGGTAACCCCATTGAATAAATAACTCAGACAAAAAGAAACATGTTTTGATTATTCAACAGTAATTACTTCTGAGTGAACAGGTATGCAGACCCTTCATGCGGTAACTGGTGGCACCTCTTCAAGCAGAAATAACTTTAACTAAACATGTTCTGTAACTGTTGATCAGGCTCTCCCTTCACCCTTGAGGAATGATGAACCATTCTTCCATAAAGAACAGTTCCAACTCTGTGAAATTCGAGGGCCTCCTGGCTTGAGCAACGCAGTTCAGGTTTTGCCACAACATTTCAATAGGGTTGAGGTTGAGACTTTGACTTGGCCTCTTCTTCTTCAAACATTCTGTAGTAAATTTACTTGAAAGTTCAGGGTTGTCTTGCAGCACGACCCACTTCCAGCTCGGCTTCAGCTCACGAGTGGAATGGCCTGATATTATTCTCTAGAATTTTCTGCTAGAAAGCAGAATTCACGAGTCCCTCAGTGATGGCAAGCCATCCAGGTCCTGATGCAACAAAATAGGCCATACCGTGATAACGTAGCCACCATGCTTGACAGTCAGGATGAAGTTCTTACTTTGGAGGGTAGTGTTTGGTTTTCGCCAAACAAAACACTTTTCACCGTGACCAAAAAGTTCAATTTTTGACTTATCAGTCCAGAGACCCTTATTCCAAAAGTTTTGTGGCTCTTCCAGATGCTCTTCGGCGAATCTGAGGCAGGCTGAAATGTTATCTTTAGAGAGCAGTGGTTTCTTCCTAGCTTCTCGCCCATGAACACCTTTCCCACTCAGTAATTTTCCTTGTGGTTGACGAGCAGTGAGAGAGGCCTGCAGATCTTGAGATGTTAAGTTGGGGGTTCTTTGTGATATGTGGAGGATAGTCCAGTTTGATCTTGGCAGGATCACTGTTCCTGGGTGGAATCACGGTGGGCTTCTTTTTCCCATTTGTAGCTCCAGGTGTTTAGAAATGGCCTTGTAACCCCTTCTAGACAGAATGAGCATCAACTACTCAGTCATGCAAATTTACTCTGCAGGGTGGTTAACTTGTTACCCAAATATTTAAGCACCTGATTCTATTTCGCCAATTAACTGTGCAAAGGAATCTAGGCGTTTACCAACTATTTCATACACATTGATTCTGAATTAGTTTTCTTGTTCCTACTTTGTACGTTATTGTGTCTCAGGAAGCACAGAATTCTTTAATTTTTACCCCTTTTTATTGCATGAGAAAAGATTGGTTTCCATTAAACAAAGTTATCATGGTAAGAACTTGTAATTCTCATTATTATACTTGGGGTTAACAAACCTTTTCGCTGCACTGTGTAGCAGCTCTGTATCTTTTGTGGACTGTGGTTTATGTATCAGATGGTCTGACATGCTCTTTTTATGCAAAACATCATGCTATATAGGTAGAGTTGTTTTCTGGTTCTTTTTTTCTTCTATGTACTGTCAATTTTAAATAAAGTTTAATTAAACAAAAAAAAAGTATGTGGCAAGCACAGATGGTGCTTAGCAGTGAGGAAGCAAGAACAAAGTTGTAGATCAAAGTCTATGGGACTGCAAGAGGAAGGGAAAATGAGCAAACTAGATAGGCCTTGTGGTCTATATCCACTATCATTTTCTCTATTTTAAGTGATTCGGGTTCTTATCCAGCCACACTGGGGGAGGATGCTTTTCCAGTGGATATACATTTCCATATATCTGCCTAAAAGTTCTGAATAGTGCCTTTTCTGTTCAACCTGAGCAGTGCCAAAACCACCGGCCTGCATGTTGCATTCAAACCCATTATTGAAAGGCTAGGAAAAAAAAAACCAAACCCTAGTCATAGAACCTGGGAGGTGGCCAGCTCTGCTCAGGGTAAGCAGACAATATGGAAACCCTGTGTGCATTCAAAAGCCAAAGAGGCCTGCGAGCTCCGATAATTGGCAGCGTTACAAGTGCAGTGGGGGTCTATCTAGCAGCCGAGACCATGCAGCAAAGGCCCGATCCAGCAAGAGCTTTTCCCATAGACGCAGAATTAGGGAGAAAGGCTTTCGCGAACCAGGCCGTAAAATGCGCTTGCGGCTCCTATACGTGTTCTGTGGCGCTGGGAAACTGAAGCAGACAGCTGAACAAAACATCGGCCCAACGTGGTTTGAGTTACAGCGTTGGGTAGTATAGCAACAATACTTTCCCATAAAATCTCCATTTGTATGTAAACAGGATCCCTTTGTGCTGGAGCTTGCCTGTATATCCAGTTAATGGGGAGGGAGGGGGACTCCTCTTTCATTGGTTCTTTGTATACTTAGAAAGTTGGAAAGTCATCCCACGTCTCAGAGGTTTAGAACACTTTAACAAGAGTGATTTGTTTTTACCTCCCTAGTCATGCTACTGGCAAAATTTTGTTGTAAAAAAAAGAAGTTGAACTTGGATCTCTTTTTTCTCTCTCCCTCTGTTTGCTACTTGTAAACGAGGCCTCTGAATATCAGATGTTTCTGAAGTCTGCGCTGGAGACTGTCAGTTGTATGCCCAGGGGGAATTATCCTATTACTGTATGCACCTGCACAGTTTAGTTTGTGTGTTTTTCTTTATATTTTGCATGGGTTTTTGGTTGGTTTTTTTTACATCTTCCTCATAATTAATGTTTTGCTGGGGGAAAAAAAATAGCTTTTTATGGTGCCTGACTGCCTCTGAAATGACCCCCATAGGCAAGTGACTGCCTGGAAGAAAAAAAAAAGACATGTAGGAGACTGGAGAAGCCATGCTTCCCAGCTGTTGCAGTTTTGTTCGCTTGGCAAATTTTAATGAGGTAAAAAAAAAAGCAAGCATTAGGCCCGTGGTTACCAAATCAGGCTCGAAAGGACCCCAATGCTAGCGTCTGACTCCACACTTCCCACTGTACTGCATACATGGAATAGATTTTCCTGAATGGGTGCATCATGTTCCTTCTCTGGCCATCTTTCTATCCAATCTGAAATCTCACTTTTTCAAGGATGCTTTTAAATCTTGAACTCTATTGACATCAGTCGTCTTGACGTTAACCATTTATCTATAATAATTTTCCTGTAGCCTTTGGTTTGTCCCATATGCGCGTCCTGACTAGTTTGTAAGCTCCATGGAGAAGGAACTTTCTCTTCTATGTTTCTGAACAGCTCTGTGTATGTTTAGTAGCCTTATAAAAAATAAGCAAGAATGGTAGTGATAATAAAAGATAAGGATGTGCAGCCAGAAAATCTTCCTTGGTTTTGGTTGATTTATTTTGTTGTTTTCCATTTGTTTTGTTGGGGTTTTTTTTCATATTTGTTAATTGTTTGTTTTTTCTGTTTAGTGCATACTAAATCAAAATACTGAGCACTAAATTGATTTAGTTCACACTATATTTGATTTTAGTGTGCATTATTTCAGTTTAGTGCCCATTAAATACGAAATACAGAAGATCAAATGTCCATACCTAGTAAAACAACCCCCTACCTGATCTGATTATCCTGCATAACCACCATTTGCAAATATACCCAGTCTTTAACCCAACTGTATACAAATGTCTCATGAGTGTTCACTGTGGATATCCTTAAAAATGGACATTTTGTAGATTCTTGAACACAAAATTGGGAACCACTGCATTAGGGCATATGGATATTGTACCTTTAATTAGGTCAATAAAAGTCTAGGGGCAGAGTTAGGGTTGGTGTTAACGTGGACTCTTCATTCCCATCTCTTTAATTTTGCACACAGTTGGTTTCTGTCCTGTGTAGTTGAGTAAAAGGAAGGTACCAGTGATAATCTGTATAGCATAACAACAAATAAAATCGTGTAGTTCCTGGAGGGAACGACTTCAGACAGCAAATGCTGAGACTTAATCTCAGACCTTAGTGGGTGTGGAGAGGCCCCAGGAGTCAGGGGGATGTGAACCCCATGCCCCACGCAGGAGTTTGGTGTTTAAAAGGAAGAGGCATCTGAAGAGTATGATCTACCAGTCCCTTTGTGATGGGAGAGACCTTCCCCTCCCCTGAAGGAAGGGGAACGTCTGGTACTAGAGTATCATTCTGATAAGTAGTGTTTGAAGAACGTGATGGGCGTGATAGGGAGAAGAACATGCTCTGAGTTGGGAGGTGGTGCTCCAAGAGCTGGGGTACAATGTATCATTCTTTTGGCCAAATGTTGATCTTGACTGCGCATCGCATGAGCTCTGATTTTTTTTTTTTCGGTATTGTCTATCTGCCCTCTCTATCTGTTAAGTCTACAGTTGCTGGCTGAGATTTCCACATGAATAAAAGTTGAGTGTTTGAAGATATCCTTGAGCAGTTTTCGTTTTTCCCAACTCTCAAGGGATGGCCGGCAAGGGAAAGTTACCCTGGAGGGGACAGAGTTCACGGAGGGGAGAGAGAGGGGTTTATCTCTTCTTGACCAAGAGAGAAAGGGAGTAGTGCTACCCTCCCTATTGCCGTTACCTGGGGGTGGGTCCACCTCACCATCTGCAAGACCCATTTCCGGAACCCACTGAATAAGTCAGAGAGACTGACCCTTGCTATATACAGGTCAGATCCTCTCGATATTTTATGTACCATGTAAGAGGGGCTACCTGACTATCACAAGCGAGCTTCCAGAGATGGCACAGACCAGGCAGCAGTCAGCTCTGAATATCGCTTGAAATAAGACCTGAATTCTTAGAGGATTTTGCAAGGAGACATACGTTTGTGTGAATGAATGCAGATGTTTCGTGCTAAGTGCTATGCTTACAGCAGAATGCTTTTGTTTTGCTTAACTCCTCACTTACGCACAGGGCCCGACTGTGTACATTATAGGGCGTGCTGTAAGAAATACTTATCATATATATTTTAGGGATGCTGTGCCTTTGCCTGGGAAAAGAAAAAGGTAATGCACTTTCCCTCAGAATAGTTACCCTAAATACATGGGGACCTGACAATATTTAGATTTGGGATTTTAAAACCTGGCTGTTCCTAAGACAAATTCTCCAAAGAGAGTCAACAGCAGAACATACCCTTTGATTCCTTAACCCCAGCATAAAGTACCTGACTACTGGGATTATTTATTTTTCTCCACAAAACGCAGGTTTGGCTCCTTTAATAAAAACATGTAGAGAGTGGCATTTTGCAATTATTTTTATCTGACTTGATGGTAGTGGGTTTGAATTATTTAACGTATTCCTCTCTCTTGCCCTTGCTGCTGAGTTTCCATTGCAAGAAACCTTGTGTTGAAAATAATGCAGGTAGCAGAGAGCCATTCAGAGAGGGAGGGGGGGGAGGATAGAAGAGGGATTTGGCTTTAGATTTATCTGTTTTGTGTCCCCCGCTGATGGGAATCACAGTGGCCAGGTATAAAATCGCATTGAGCGAGATAAAACAGTTAATACATTGAGTGCAGGCTGGGGTCAGGGAATGAAAGGGTCAGTGTTTCTGGTTACTGTCTTTGGAGAGCTTTTCTTTGGAACAGCCGAGTTTTAAACACTTCAGGCTAAATATTGTTATGGCCTAATATGGAGCCCTTGTCCTGGTCAGCTCTTGGGCACGGGAGACCCCATGAGACCCCCCCCCCATGACCTCCCGAGCAGGGCCGGTGCTTCCCTTAAGCAAATTAGGCAGCTGCCTAGCGCATCAAGATTTTGAGGGCAGCAAAATCCTGCAAGTGTGAGATCTAGAGGGGGATGCTGTACTGGAGCCGGCACTGCTGAAGAAGGGAGCACCGTGCTGGAGCCACCACCACCAGTAGTTTAAGTTGGGGGTGGTGGTGGTGGTGAATGACCAAAGGTTCACTTAGGCTTGCACCGGCCCTGCTCCTGAGGTTCCTACACGGGGGGGGGGAGGAAAAGATGCACTTTTCAAGACCCTGAGGGTTTTCCTAGGGCTCTTCTTTTTCCCACCCAATCACTCCAGTCAAAATCAACAGGCTGTCACGCAGATCTGTTGTTCAAAAATAAAGTATTTACTGGTTATTTGAGCGGTCAAGAAGAGTTCTCATAAAATAAAACTTAAGTCTCCATACATTCCACAGAAATCCACAGATAGTCAGCTCTTTGGGACAGGTACCCTTCCTTCTTGGGGCACAGTTTCTTCCTTTTCTCTTTCTAAATTTTCAGGGGATCCTCCTGGCGGATGAGTTTAGTTAACCAGCACTCTTTATAGGGCCTTCCCAGGGCAAGTTGTTTCTCTGTGAAACTTCCCAAGGGCAGTCCTCTCCTGCTTTGTTTCCGAAGAAAATCCCTTCGTCTTGGGGCCCCTCAGACTTAGAAGCCTCCGCAGGAACACTTCTCTCAGCACGTCTCGGAATCGCAGGCTTTCTCCTCTCCTGAAATCCTTTCATAAGGCCTGTCCAACCTCGTCCTTAGGCCGTAGCCACCTTTCCTGGACAGGAACACTTTTTCTTCTTCTGGAACTCTCCCTGTGGGGGGGGAGGGGGGGATAAGGCCTGCTGGCACTCCTCAGCACTCCTCGTCTTGCAATTCTCATCGCAACTGCTCCGGCACTGCGTGGATGCAGGAGTTTTTATACAGCCTCACAACCCCTCCCAATGGGGGAGCGGCGCAGCTCCCTAACACACCTACACCGCACTGACCTCACCACAGGGGCAGGGTCTGCTTGAAACCCCTGGCGTACACTGAGGGCACTCACACCAGCTGAAGCCGCTGCTGCCATTTTTGTAAGGGGCAGAATTGGGCAGCCCATTCCGTGTATGACTCAGCAGCATCTATTAAGAGTTAATGTTTTGCTGGGGGTGGGTGGATTAGTACACTTAAAACAAGTGTAAATAAGCCAGGTCTTGTTTATTTACAGGCTCCTCGTCTTCACCTTGGGCCTATTTAAAAAAAATGTAATTGACAGCTGCGAAAAGGTAGAAAAATAAGATAAAATGAAAAGAAACATTTTGCCTTTTTTTTCCCCCCAGAGCGTGTAACTAAACTTGTAGAGACCAAAGGCATCTGGATTTTGAAAGCAAACCTTGTTCACAGATTGAAAATGGTTTGCTCACGGCAGTAGCACGGGTGCAGCAGTGAGGTGCATAAACTGACAACGATTTAGTGCGTAGCATTACATTTTGTGACATGATGAGCGCATTGCATTGCTTCAGCCTGAAGCCGTTATTCCCGTAAGCAATGGTGGCATCTGCCTAGGACAATCAAATGAGACTACAAGTTAGTAGGTGGCATTGCTAGTGTTCTCTGTCGTCGGCTGTTTCTGCAGGTAGGTCTGACTGTGCGGATGACTCGGCAGGAGCCCCGGTTATAACACCTGCTCTCTGCAACTTTTCCAGGACAGGACAGGACTGGAGGCTGGGAAAGATGGAGCTTTGACTGACCCAGTAAACAATAGGACATGCTGGCACTGCCAGTCGTTATGAGGCCGCTATGAAATATACACTTGTACATGCTGTGCCGCAACGCGGCTATTTTGTTGTTAGAAATGTATTTTGACTCCCCAAATCATTGCAAAAAGTCACAGCCAGGTACAATGCATTCCTGAATGGTTTTTCAGACTAATTGGATTCCTGAAACAATGGGATTTGCCTACTGTCACAGCAGGGGCCAGAAGCACTGTTGTGAGCAGGGGGGCTCAGCAGAAGACGGAAATCTTTACTTGGTTCTTTTGCCCGATATATGCAGAAGAAGGGGGAAGGTGATGCGCCCAAGATAGGATACAGAGATAGAAATGATTATCAAGTGATTGCAAACTGTTTTACAGAGGAGGAGGTAGTTGAAGTGCTTAAGGTAAATGAGGATAGATAAAACAAGGAGACTAGGCCTTGAAATGGTGAAAGAGCTCAAGGAAGTGCTAACAGCTGTTCAGTTGGCCAACGGAGACTGGAGAGGCTCTGAGGGTCTGGAGGAGAAATGGACCCAGTCCCACTGCCCCCAAACTGGGAACAAGGAGGAGGCAGGCCACCACAGACCCGTCAGTCTAAATTCAGTCACGGGCAGGAGGCCAGCTTTCGGGGCGTGTGACAGGATGCCGCCATGCTCAAGGGCGGTGCTACCGATCCCCCAACCACCTGCAGCCAACGCAAGCTCCTTCTCCGTGCAGCGGGTGGGAGCAGAACCTAACACTTACCGCGCACGCCGGAGAGAAAGCGTCTCCCGAACCTTACCTGCCGAGGTGACGAATCCGTCGCTGCTAGAAAGCGAGGGAGAAGCTCGGTCTGCGCCGAGGCAGAGAAGCGGCTGAAGGCGGGAGTCCTGGAGATGCTAGGCCGAGTCGCCACTGGCAGGAGGCGGGGAACTTCCCTCTGTGGTGGTGGATGAAGAATCAGCCTGCTGGAGGGAGGAGGGGAGATGAGGGGGGGGGATACTGTTTGGCAGGAAAAGGGGGACAGAGAGCGGGATGCTGGGCATTGTAAGTGGGGGAGAGTGGAGTGGGGGGATACCGGTGCTAGTTAGAGGATAGGGATAGAGAGAGGGCGGAAGCTGGGCACTGTGGGGAGAGGAATACAGAATGGTTTGGGGCATACTGGTACTGGGCAGAGGATGGGGGGAAGAGAGAAAAGGAGGGGAGCTGGACACTGTGGGCAAGGGGGAAGAGAGGGATAGTGGTGCGAGAGGGAGAGATGGGCATATCATCTATTGGTGCCCGCTGAAGGGCTGCACCGATTTCAGCTTTTGCGCCGGGCACCGGTCAGCTTAGAGGCAGCCCCGAGCGGGCAAAACTATGGAAAAGAACAGGGAATAGATGGCAGGTCCTTAAAGAGCCTGGGTCTACAGAGGGGAGATCTTGTCAGAGGGACTTGATTGCCTTCTTGAGGTGACACGTTTGAGTGGTGGCACCCGCACTAACTGATACTAAAGTGGGAAAGAACATTAACTGGGTCGGCAAAGGCCAGAGAGAGTGATGGTCAGTGTAGTACATCGGGGATTGAGTGCTAGAGCCGGTTCTTCCTTTCACTGTTTCATTCGATGGCATTGCAAAGGGCCTGGAGGAGGGGGGGGGGGGGGGGGTGAATACATCTGCTTGCTGATGACACAGCATCCAGAACGTTCCAGAAATCCACTGGCAACCTCACTCAGGAGGGCAAAGGACTGGAAACCGCTAAACCGGAAAGGGACTCGGGAGCGCTAATCATCTCACAGGGCCTGAAAGTTACCAGCATTAAAAGTTAACCAATAAAACCTAAAAGGTGGTACCGTTTTCTTGCACCAGCTTGACCAGCTTTCCACAGCTAAAACTTGCTTCCTCAGGTCAGAGTTTGAACGGGCAAAAGATGCCAGCAAGAGTAATAAAGCAGCAGGAGCTGCTAACAGCATGTTTCGGTACGTCAGGAGAAGCAGGGCCCGGAGGAGAAAGGGTGGCAGTGAGGCCACCTACTCCGAGTACTGTTTTCAGTTCCACAGGCCAGGCCTTTCCCAAGACGTCGGAAGGACAGAAAACGTTCAGGAAGCGGCTGCCAGAACGCAGGGCTAAGGTGCAGGGGGCCCACCTAGGACGTAACCTCCTGGGAGCGGCGTGGGGGCTGTACGTGGGTGCGACAACGCTGCAGACAGGAGGGGGCGGTGCGGCCAGGGCGGGTCTCCCTCTCCCCGCCGCCCCTCCGAGTCCCCCCCCCCCAGTGAACAAGACCACAAGGGAGTGGCGGGAGAGGCAGTGGAAGGGTTTTGCGTTCGTTTTCCCCTCCTCCCCACCCCGGACCTGAAATCCCCGTGCCAGCTTCTCAGCTCCTCCCTGGTGGAGCCCAGAGAGAGAGAGGTGCAGGGGCCGGACCGGTTGCTGGGAGAAGGCTTGCTTTGGAGTCAGTGTGGGGGGTACTGAGCCAGCCTGTACTTATCTTCGATGCACCGGGAAGGGCCATGGCCACTGTGGGGCCGGCTAAGGCCACAGCCATCAGCTCCAGAGCCTGCCCCCTGCATCTTTTCTGGGCTGCTGCTTCAGGAGCGGCGACCCGGATCTGGACCTCTAATTACATATAAATTTTTACGTTTAGAATAATATTGTTTTAGCACAGATTGGTTCACTCAAATCTGAAAACAGCCTGCTTCCTGCTGCCGTTATCTGGCCTGTCACCAGGGCGGCAGCAAGGGCAGATTGCCACAAGGTACTAGTGGACCACAATCTGAGAATCTGCCCTTCAGCTTACTTTGGAGATAGCGTCTGTACAGTGTAAAGCCCCTAGCTCAGGCCAAGCGACAGGAAAGGCACTGTGGCTGCCAGCTCTGCAGCAAGCAAGAAAAAGTAACAAAAAACAAAACAAAAAAAAAACCCAGCGCTGCCCATCTACCCCGCCATAAAAACCCACTAACTGGCAAAAATAATAATTAGTGCTTTCTTCAGGTACAATATTCTCCTTACGGGCTTGGATATGTTCAAATATTTCAAGGCCACAATATCAAGCAGCCTAACGTCTCTGGGTCACTGCAGCGGTAATTAGTGTGCGCTTTCACAGAAGGCGGCCTAAAGTTATTAACAGTTGTGTTTTCATCCCCGCATACAACTGGAACAAAACTCTTATGTGAAGCAAAAAACCAGAGAAAAGAAATAAAGGTGAACATGTGAATTAAGTAATCTAAATTGCATTGCTTAGGGAATGCAATTAATTATACATTTTACAGGAAACAAAAGGCTGATGATTGCAAAACCTACTTCCTGAAGAAGCAGAAGCTTGCACATTATGTGCAGCTGTACAGCTCCACGGCCAGTGGGACAAGCCGAGCCACTCCGGGTTTTGCCCCATCTCGTGCATGGAGATGCCGTCCCCCTTCGTCTTAAGGTACTCAATAGGGAAATGAGATCTGCGTCTCCCTACATGTGATAGGGTAAAACCAGGACCGGCTCGGCTTGCCCGCCTGGACATGGAGCCATAGGGTCGCTGCCCTGTGTCCTGCTTGGACAAATCAGTTTGTGTGTGAGATGACGCCGTGTAGAAGAGTACAGGGAAAGCCAGCCGTGCACATTCCAGGGTATCTGTCCATGCAGACTGCTCACAGAGCAGACTGCTTCCAAAAGTTACCCGTTGCTGAAGGTGATCCCACCAAGATGCCCCCATCGCTTCCCATGGAGCTCTCTGCGCACTTCCACAGCAACTGAGAAGTTGTTAGTGGCATGCGCCGTAATTTTGCCAGCCCCCCACACCAGAGACACCAAGTGACCCGGTCGAAAGGGGGAAAGATTTGGGGCCAGTCCCGGATTTCAGACAACTCCCCAGTCCGATGGTACCCGCAGTGCTGATTTCAAACGGCAGAAGCTGGGACTGCAAGCGCCAGTTCAGAAAACCAGGACTGGCCTGAAGGCTCCCCACCAGAACTGGACTGCTTGGCAACTCCGCGCAGCCTGCGCGCTATCTGCGTTCAGCGGCCTGTCATTCAGCCACGGGCCGAGATTTGTGTTCGTTCTCCCGCGCACACCCATTAAAGGACGAGAGCTTTACGTCAGGTAAGCCCGATGCAGCTGTCCCGGCCGTCCTTTCAAAACTGGAGGGAGGTGAGCATCCGGACGGCGCCACGTGAGCCACTGCATTCGCTGGCAAAACTAAATCAGGTCACATGGGGGGCTTCACTGTTCTTAAACGCTCCCCCCACTGACTGCACAAGTGGAAACAGCCACCTAATGCTTAAGAATATCGGAGCTCCCGTGTGGCCTTATTAGTTTGCTGGCGAATACGGCGGAGGCCAGAAGGCTAAATCCCAACCGCAGTTTAAACTGACAGACTCCACACCAGAGAATCTGAAGCATGAACAACAGTAAAGCAGCACTAAGTTAACCACAACCAGGCCACGCAGTATGAGAGAACACATTTTGCAGGAGTGCAATATAAAACACCCATAGAACGTTAAATCAAATTGCTTCACTCAAAGTCATTCGTCCCTCCCCACCCTTATCTAATTCCTGTCCAGAAAAAATGGTTTTCTTGCACTAGCTTGACCAGCTTTCCACAGCTAAAACTTGCTTCCTCAGGTCAGAGTTTGAACGGGCAAAAGATGCCAGCAAGAGTAATAAAGCAGCAGGAGCTGCTAACAGCATGTTTCGGTACGTCAGGAGAAGCAGGGCCCGGAGGAGAAAGGGTGGCAGTGAGGCCCCCTTTCCCCATGCAGTCAGCTCTGCAAACGTCATACCTGGGAGATTCAGTGAGAACTGGGGGAGGGATGCCCACATGGACTCCCTTCTGCACTCCCTTCCCCCGGCCCCAGGTCACCCTCTGCCTAGGCACACAGGGCTTGTTTAGGGTTTGTTCTCAGCTGAGAACAGACTTCCTGCTCCAGCCCTTCCCCTACCAGCCAGCCTGTAGGGGAGGGAAGGGGGCTAGGAGAGGCAGAGACTGGAGCAGAGGAAAGAACTACTCTGCTCCCTAATCCAGCCCCTAACCTCCTGTCTGGCAGGGAACAAGAGGGGAGGGAAAGAATTTAGAGTGGCAGAGAAGAGCAAGCAAAGAAGAACTACCCTACTACCCAATCCAGCCCCCACCCTTCCTGTTGTGTATGCCCCTCTGAATTGCAGAATCAAGGTGTCCTTCTGGCAGTGAATCCTGTGGCCCAGGCAGTATTGGCCATAGGCTAGCTCTGGCTATCCTGCTGATAAGAACATAAGAAATTGCCATGCTGGGTCAGACCGAGGGTCCATCAAGCCCAGCATCCTGTTTCCAACAGTGGCCAATCCAGGCCACAAGAACCTGGCAATTACCCAAACACTAAGAAGATCCCATGCTACTGATGCAATTAATAGCAGTGGCTATTCCCTAAGTAAATTTGACTAATAGCCGTTAATGGACTTCTCCTCCAAGAACTTATGCAAACCTTTTTTGAACTCAGCTACACTAACTGCACTAACCACATCCTCTGGCACCAAATTCCAGAGCTTTATTGTGCATTGAGTGAAAAAGAATTTTCTCCGATTAGTCTTAAATGTGCTACTTGCTAACTTCATGGAATGCCCCCTAGTCCTTCTATTATTCGAAAGTGTAAATAACCGATTCACGTCTACTCGTTCAAGACCTCTCATGATCTTAAAGACCTCTATCTTATCCCCCTCAGCCGTCTCTTCTCCAAGCTGAACAGCCCTAACCTCTTCAGCCTTTCCTCATAGGGGAGCTGTTCCACCCCCTTTATCATTTTGGTTGCCCTTCTCTGTACTTTCTCCATCGCAACTATATCTTTTTTGAGATGCGGCGACCAGAATTGTACACAGTATTCAAGGTGCGGTCTCACCATGGAGCGATACAGAGGCATTATGACATTTTCCATTTTATTAACCATTCTCTTCCTAATACAATCTAAGTTACACAAGTAAATTTATTCATTTAATTTAGCCGGATAACTCACCAGCTCAGTATGGCCCTTTTATTATTTCTATGGCCCCCCATCAGTTTCTTTCTGATTCTTTTCCTTTCCAGGTCAATTAGATCCAGCCTTCATTGGGCTACCGTGTCGTGAGTCTTCATTCAGAACTACCTGAGGTTTTTCTCCTATTTATGGAGCTACCTCCTCTTTCCACCCCCCCCCCCCCCTTCCTTTTAAAGAGCACGCTGAATAATTTCATGAGCATTGTATGGTAGAGAGGATCAATTGCATGGACACAGAAAGCTTTACGTAGACTGCAGATTATGCAGAATGTGGCGGCATGGCTGTTAACTGACAACCTTTGCTATTGCTTTTTCACTGGCTTCCACTTTCTTAACGTTGCCAGTTTGAAAGCTTGGTTTTCGTGTTCAAAATTCTGAGAGATAATTGCCTGCCTCCCCCCTCCTTTTGATAGGTAGGATAGGCTGGTATGAGGGTAGGGGGATGTCGTTAAATCGAAAATCTAGGTTACAGCTTCCAGCGGCAAAAGTCTTTTGTAATGTGCGGCTCCAAAACAGAGCCTTTTCAGCTGCCTTGACTTGGTTATGGAATTTGCTTCCATTTTCATTAAGAGAAGGAGTCAATCTTTTGGGATTTGGAAAAGGGCTTAAAAGATGGTTAATGTCCTTGAAGAGTGGTTGAAAATGATGGAGGTGGAACAGGGTACAAGCTGTTTAGTGCTTGGTAGGGCAGGTTACAATGCTGGATTGTCTTTTATCATTTCCTTTTATGCTTTAGTTTTATTCGCTTTTTTGTTGTTTTACTTTATTTTACTATTGCATTTTGTTGAATGCGTGTTCTGTTTTATGTTATATATTGTATATGTTATGTTTGTACATCGCTTTGGGCGATTTTATCTGGAAAGCAATACATAAACGAAATGAAATCTGAAATCCATGAATTGCCCTCTGTATGACTATAAATTCTAAGTGGATCTGTAATGCTTTTTCAGGACTTTTAGTAGATTAATATGGCTTGGCTATGGGCCTGATTCACTAAGCCTTTTTCCCCGTAGACAGAATGGAAGAAAAGCCTTAGTTAATCAGGCCTGATGATTTTCACAAAAGTTCAGAAATTTGTAGCCCATTAAAATAACAGTATCCCACCGGACACACAGAGGGAGGGTGTGAGCCAGGGTGCTTTCTCCCTACTAGACTCGCCTGGAAATATGGCATAGGAGGGGGCCTGGGTATTTGGATTAAATATTGGTTTTAGAAGAAGCAAAGCTGAAGATGGCAAAGGCCTACAGTGGCCCTACTGGCAGAGGAAGCAGATGTCATCACAGTTACAGAATTTCGAGAACATTTGGAATCGAAATGGAGGGTGGTGGGGAGCAGGGGATTGAGAGGTCAACTAAAGGTCACGGGGATAGAGCATGCAGCCAAAAAAAATTGTTCATCCGTATCATTTGGTTTCATTTTCATGATTTTTCATCCTGTTTTGTGTTTCGTTTTAACACAGGTTAACACAATTTAGCGCACTTTAGTGTGCGTTAACCATTTTAGCACATTCTAAAAACAGGAACACTTGCTAAATGAAACGAAACAAACGACAGCACATCGACTAATGGGGGAGCTAGTATTGGGCAGCATATGGAAATTTATAGGCGCATTGACCCAACGTGGACGATTTGCAACTGGGCAGACCGGATGGGCCATTGTAAACTATATCTGCCATTATATTTACTATGTCTCTATGCTAGGGGAGAAACCTAGTATTTTCCACTCCAAGGCAGTGGTGGTCTGATGGGGAGGGGAGTGAAGTGGATCCAGCCCATACTGAGGGCTGCGCCACAAGAATGAAAGAAGTCATCCTGGAAAAAAAAAAAATCAAGAGTGGGTTTTAGGCTCAAACCCAGGCTTTCCGCTCAACAGCACGAATGCAACCTAGCTTTGTCCCTTCTAAAGCTCAAGCTTCCTTCTTAATTTTCTTGTCCATTTTACCTTATTATGTTTTTGCATGATCTCCTAGCGGCTGAAACCTATTTGCCTCAGGTTTGATACTTATGCCAAATATTTGCCTAGACTCCCCTACCAAATCCAGCGGTGGTCACGCGATCCACGATAGCTCACGTTTCATGATTTTATGAACACTGTAACGAATTGCAACCGATAAAACGGCGCAGTGAACAGGTTCATCCCTAACCACTACTGCAGGCTGAAAGCTTTTAGTGGCTCAACATAAGCAATGAGAATTATCTCACATCAACGAGACTATGGATAAGTTTTCCCAAAACCCAGAGGTCCCTTCTTCAGACATTTGTAGAGGGGAGCCGTGGGACCATGAAAGCTCCTGTTCTGTAGTATCTCTGGATAATTCTTATGTTGGTCTAGGCTATGGGATCACAGTCCACAAAAGATGCAGTTTCCTTTAGGACTAGTATGGCTTGCAGAACTCTTGATCAGTGGCAAACCTTTTGTGGTAATATATTTACAGCAAAAGAAAAGAGTCTTAGAGACCGAGCCAAAATGAGTCCTGGCCACATGTGACACAACTTATTCAGTGCCCCTTTGGCCGAGATGATATCATATTTTATTATCTGCTTTTTACATAAAGATGAGATCGGAAGTTTAAAGGTCCCTTGTAAGAGACAAGCAAGTTCACATGTTTCATTTCACCTTGTCAAATAGGTTGACTCCTGTGATGATGCCAGATGAATGCTAATGATCTTTGTACATTAATTTGTAATATGTTTCTCCTTTGAAGGGATTTTGGGTCAACTGGTGTAACTAGGTCAAAGGGAGATAGAATAATCCCCTTCCATGCAGGGCTTCTTCTGTGGTTGTGCTTTATTTGTAGATACCTTAGTGCCCTGCAGTGCTCGCATCTCTAGCCTTGTATATGGACAGAGAAAAAAATGGAAGATTTATTTAAGGGATCTGCATTCATTTCAGAAAAATGAGTAATTTTAAGTTTTGGTTTCAGTGGGGATTTCCTGAAATGAATGCACTATCCCTAAAAAAAAACCCCTCAAAATTGTTGGGTGATTTTGTTTCAGGAAATACTTTGCTCTATTAGGAAATAATACACAATATTTCCTCGGGGGGGGGGGGAGCACATGACCACTAACTGAGGCTGGGGACTACCAGGCTGAGTTTGGCGGCACCTCCCAGGGCTTCTCCAGTCCTCCCTACTCAGCACCTAGATTCTGGCGCCCAGGCCAATCTGGGTGGGCTGAGCCCAGCGGAAACTTCTCCAGTCCCCTCCAATGCCCCCCACCCAGCTCCCAGAAATCAGCCAGGGCTGCGAATCTCTCAGGCCCCACGCACCCCTTCTGTGGTGGTCCCCAGGAAGTGATCCCCACTTGCTTCTGTCCTGCTGGAATCCTTATAAAATGGCATCGGCCAGCCTTGAGGTTGGTACCATGTCGATGTCTCACTTGGCAGCAGTCTCAGGGCCAGCCGGGCTATTTTTAAAAGGGGTAAGCAGAGGCCCTGGCTAATTTCTGGTGCACTGGGAGAAGGTTTTGGGAGGGGACTAGTTAGACCAGCTGGATCTAACTTAGTCTAACTGGGTAGGTTCAGGATTAGGTGCCTTTCTGGGAGTGGGGGCCCAAGGAAGCCCCAAAAAGCAGTAGTGGAAGCCCAAGAAGGCTCTTTTTTTGTTCATTTTATTTTATATTTTTATGTTTATTTTGGTTTGGCAAATGACCCAAACTGAAATAAACATTGAAGCAAATCTAAAAAATCCACCCCTGAAACGAATAACGAACCAGAATAAAAAGGTTTTGGTAGGACATCCTTAAGATATATATACTTTATATCTATATATGAACCAGTTGTTCAAAACAACACTTGGACGGCTAAGTGGTGCCACTGACTATTCGGCTTCAGTCAGCGGGTGCCACTTAGTCGGATAAATGGCTTAGCCAGCTAAGGCAAGGTGGAGAATCGGGGAGGAGCTGAGTTGGCCGGATAAATTAACCGGCTAACTCGATATGTATGAATGTATATTTGAGAGAGAAGAAAAAGTCTGTGCACTCCACCCTCACCTCTACTAATCCACAACATCATAGGCTGCCTGGAAATGAAAAGTTCCCAAATATGCTGAGCAGGTGATGATTTTTTTTATCCTTAATTTTAATTATTTGGTGTTTGATGTATCTGATTTAAATATTTTACTGATGTTTGGAAAAAATTTTTAAAGTTTATATAAGCTTTTCATTATTGGATGCTCTATTTGTTTGCTCTTTTGAAATATCTATTTTTTTATTAGTATGGTTGTACTATTTTGATGTGTTATTTTTCTTGATTTTATTGTTTGATGTTTTACGAGGAATGTAATGTTTGGTTTTCCATTGTTCCATCACAGAGTCTAGCTTCTTACAGTTTCTAGTTCAGTTGTCTGCACATTTGTATTTCTATTTTATGGTTTCTTTTTATTCTGCATTGGATGATGATTTGTCTGTGTTCTGCATGTGTGACTGAGGTGGGGTATTATGCTAGGGTGTAGTTTCTTTGTCGGGATCTATAGCAGCCTGGCTTGTTCTGTTTTCCTAGTAAGAGATGTATTGATGTTGGCCTGGTGTCATATTTGCAGTGTTGCCTTTTCATGGGTAGAGGGTCTCTGTCCCATGTTAACAGGAAGATCAGAAGTAGATGTTTGGGTTTGAGCTCCTCCATATGGGAGGCTGAAATGGTGGAGCGCATAATGTATAAAACCTAGTGCCACCATTTTGCAGTGTGGATACAGGAGGCAGTATAACTCTCTTCCTGCTCCTGTTAATGTTGCATTTACTTTTGGGAAAGGACCCTTAGACCTCATGGAAGAAGATTTGGTAACGGCAAGGGAGAAAGAGTGCATTGTACCAACCTTAATGCTTTTAATTTTGTCCCTTTAGAGTTGAAATAAAGGAAGTTTTATTCCACCCTTTCTTGATCCAGTTTTGGTTGTATTTGGAACTGTTTATTTTTATTATCAAGTTGAGTTCCCCAAGGATCCAGAAACTCTGTGCTTAACATCTCAAAGGATTTTGAAGCCTCTCACTGAGAGAAATCCAGTGCATACTTGGAAGTCCTGCAGGACTTCCCGGGAGGAGGAAAAAATGTTTGCTGTGATATCACCTGGATCCTGTGTTGTATCATTCAGGTACCTGTAAGGTCAACAAGTGTAGTGAAGAGACTGGATGAGAAGTAAGAAGTAATTTAATTTCATCAGAATAAATGTATGAGTTATGGGACTTTACTTTGTTACAACTAAATTGGATTTGAGACACCTCTAGATCAAATAGATTCCATAACTGGAATTATAAAGTAACAGATTTATTGGAAATTAATAATGTTAACAGACTGTATTGAACAAGGAACTGTAAAAGACCACTTTCAGTAAAGTTAAGTTGGAAACCAGTGTTAGCTTCCAGTGTGATTATTACTGCTGTATTCAAAAGACTTTCTTAACAATGCTTAGACTTGGAGAGAAGTCTGTCCTCTTCCCCGACAGGGAATTTTGGACTCAGAGGGACTTAATATCAGTAAAGAAAGTTTGAACAGCAGACGTTCTTAATAGTAAAGGTGACCCTGGGTCTCTTTTAGCCCAAGGGTTACACATAGGTAGGATTGTTTAGGGGTGTGCATTCATTTTCGATGTATTGGCAATCCGCAACGTATATGTCCCTATTTGTTGTATTCGTTGGGTCACGAAATGTATGGCAAACCCCTACGAATACAACTTATCTAACGAATAAACCCCCACCCTCCTAACCCCCCCAAGACTTACCAAAAGTCCCTGGTGGCCCAGCGTGGGTCCTGGCACTGTCTCCTGCACTCGGGCTGTCGGATGCCGGTATTCAAAATGGCGCCAATAGCCTTTGCCCTCACTATGTCACAGGGCTACCGGTGCCATTGGTCGGCCCCTGTCACATGGTAGGAGCAATGGACGGCCAACGCCATCTTGTGCCGGCCGGCGCCATCTTGTGCTAAAGCCAGGGTTGGCAAAGTTTATTTACCAAGCTGTCTCTCACACTCCCCCACACCCCCTCTCCTCTCTCACACACACATTCTCTCTCACCGGCATCCCCCTCTCCTCATATAGGCTCCCTCTCTCTGAAACCCACACTCAAGCATCCCCCCACCCACCCTCTCTTACCTCCCATGCTCTCTCTCACACCCTCCCCACCCCCCTCTTACCAACCATTCTCTCTGTCACCCCCCCATCTCACACACACATTCTCTCTCACTGGCATCCCCCCCCATGCTCTCTCTCACACCCTCCTGCTCTCTCTCACCCTCCCCTCCCCGACACACATTCTCTCTCACCGGCATGCTGCGGGACCTGCGCCATTCGCGGCGAAGATGAATGCCTGGCACGCCATTCGCAGTGAAGATGAAGGCCTGGCGCGCCGTTTGCTGCACACGGGGCCTTCCATTTTCGCCTTGAGCAGAAAATGGCAGCGGAGACCCCAGCATGCTGCGAACGGAGCGCGTCCCGCGGCACACGCTCCGTTCACGGCGAAGATGAAGGCCCCGGCACATGGGGGCCTTCCCTTTTTGACGCGAACGGCATGCCGGGCCCTTCATCTTCGCAAACGGAGCGTGTGCCGCGGGACGCGCTCCATTCGCAGCATGCCGGGGTCTCCTCTGCTATTTTCTACCTGGCCCGCGATGGACACTGTCCTTCCGGTTTTGAATAGTCTTCTGGCGAGGGAGGAAATCGGCGAGGTGAGGGAGGAAATCTGCGGGAAGGAGGAATTCTCCGCAAATTCTGCATTCCGCAGTAGCGCTGAATTCCCCCAGGAGTACCTCTTGTAGCTGGTGTTCTGACATGGCCGCTGTACGGCGTGTTTGAGCCTCTAAGGCGGCCAGGGAGCCACATGCGCCATCTATCGGCGGGCTGGGGAATATGCGCGAGCACTGACGGTCACACTACCAAGCCCGATATATTATAGAAGTGCATAATTTTATGTGTGGTGAGGGCCATTGGGGGGGGGGGGGGGGGAGAGGGCGGGGCAGAAGGCTGTAAGATTCATTTAGAGCACCTAATACCATTGCATTGACCCTGGTGTAAAATATCCTGGTACCCAATTCAAAGTCTCTCACACAGAGTTTACATTGTTTGGGGGGGGGGGGAGGGGAGGGGGTTCTGCATTTATTCTTTATTGATTTGTTTTATAATCTGCATGTTTCATCGAATGTTTCTGGTGCAGAATTAATTCCATTGTATAGGACATACCCATCAGTCCTGAGGCTTTGTATTGGGGTTGAAATATTGAGTGGCTTCGAAATTCAAAGAATGTTCTTTTAGGTAGATTTTGAGAGTAGATTACTACAATCCACCAAAGAACCACTCGTCCCCACAAACGAACTACCTGTCCGCTATTTGGCGCTATAGGGAAGAAGTGTCCTAGTTTGCCCATCTGAAATCTGGTGGCCTTACTTTAACCTTACAGCACCTGTAAAGGAGGCTCAGACACCATTATCGTTAGGAAAGAAGTCCATGAATGGCTCCATTAGACTTCGTGGGGGTTTGGGGAAGGGGAAGGCGGGCAGCACAGTAATTTATTTATTTATTTATTGTTTTTGTTATACCGAGTTTCATGATAGGCATCACATCAACCCGGTTTACAAATAACAAGGAGTGTAAAGCATAACGTAATGTAAAAAACAATATTTTCAATAAGAACCTTGAACTTTAAATACAGTGAATCAGAAAAAGGGAGAGGGAAAGTTACAAAAAACAAGGAAAATAAACTTGGGATGGAAGGGGAGAAATTGAACAGCACAATATTTACATTTCAGCCTATTGATACATTAGAATAGCAAGTGAAAAAATAAGACTATGAAACGGTACATAGGTAATCAAATGAATAAATATGACAGTTGTGAATGGTAATAGTATGATAAATATTCAGCAGGAATTAGTGAGAGAGGGTTTGAGGTTGGTTGATTCGTGTTTACATTCCATTATTGCATACGAGTTAGTGCTAGTGAAAGGAGGTTTTATTCAAGGCTTGGAAATGCTTTTTTGAAAAGCCAAGTTTTTAGTCTTTTCCTAAATGTTAAAGAGCATGGCTCTTGTCTCAAATCAGGTGGGATCGAGTTCCAGAGAGCTGGACCTGCTGATGAGAAGGCTCTGAGACTCAAGGATTTATGTTGGTAGGTTTTGGCCTTTGGAATTTGGAGTGACTCTTTGTAGTGTTCCCTGATAGGCCTGGCGGAGGTGAATTTTTTAAGTGGTATTTGTAGGTCAAGTTGCGTGTGTTGGTTGATAGTTTTGTATATGATGTTAATGGTTTTGTACATGATTCTATAGTGGATCGGAAGCCAATGGAGGTTTTTGAGAATAGGTGAAATGTGGTCAATTTTCCTGGAATTTGTAAGGACTCTGGCTGCAGAGTTCTGAACCATTTGTAAAGGTTTGGTGTAAGAAGCTGGGAGGCCTAATAGTAATGAGTTGCAATAATCTAGTTTGGAAAAGATTATTGCTTGCAAGATTGTTCTGAAGTCCTGAGTGTGAAACAGCGGTTTTATTCTTTTCAGGATATGTAATTTGTAGAAGCAATCTTTGGTGGTTTGGTTAATGAATGTTTTGAGGTTGAGACGATTGTCTAGGATGGCTCCTAAGTCTCTTACGTGGGTTGTTTGAAGGAGTGTGTCCTTGCACAGGTCAGCAAACCAGGTATAAGCATTACTTCAAAATATACCTGCCTCCGCATTTCATCCTGGCTTAGGATGCGCAACTTACCCTTGGCAGAGAAAGAGCGATTCCACTGGCCGGACCTAAATTATGGAACGCTTCACCTGAAGACTTAAGGCTACAAGCAGAATTTAAGAAGTTTCAAAAGGCACTTAAAACCTGGCTGTTTGAGAAGGCATCCACCATAGGTAACGGTGGATAGCTTTTCAACCTCCAGCTTTCTTATAGCACCATAGTCCTACAGTTTAATCTCTTATACTCTCATATCTTTTATTATGTTTATTAACTTTATTTTATGATTAAGAAGCCTTTTTGTAATACCTTTTATATCTTTTTATTAACTTTATTTTATGATTATGAGCTTATTTTAGTTCTGTTTATGCTTTTATAAATGGATGTCTTGTATTGAATTTTGTAAACCGTTGTGATGGCTTGTCTAAATGACCGTATAGAAAACCTGACAAATAAATAAATACAAATAAATAGTTATTAATGCACGCAAGATGTTTGCACATGATTGTTTTAAATGGGTAGAGAAACTATGCGATTTTCCTGCATTACAAATATATGATCCTAGAAAGATCCTAGAAAGAATTGTCAACAAACAACTCTCCGAGTTTCTGGACAATAACAATATCCTCTCCCCAGCCCAACTAGGATTTCATAAAGCTAGAAATACAGAATCTCTCCTTATTTCTCTGTCAGATATCATCCTCATGAACCTGGAAAAGAAACGGCCCTGTCTTCTCATCCTCCTAGATTTATCGGCTGCATTCGACACAGTGAACCATCAGTGTCTCATGGACAGGCTAGCGGAGATCGGAATCAAAAATACCGCACTAAACTGGTTCAAGTCCTTCCTTCAAAATAGGCAATACAAAGTCAAGATTAACAGCAAAGAATCCCCCCCTTTCATCTCTTCCCTAGGAGTTCCTCAAGGTTCATCTTTATTCCCGACACTATTCAATATCTATCTTCTCCCCGTCTGCAATCTACTCTCCGATCTGAAACTTACATATTACCTTTATGCACACGATGTCCAAATCCTGATACCGATCTCCGACTCGCTGCAAAAAACCCTTCTCCATTGGAATGCTTGTCTCATCCACATCAACAACCTCCTCTCAAAGCTTAATTTGCTACTCAACACCGACAAAACAGAATACATCCTAATCACACAAGATGGCAGCGTACCCCTAAATAACGTTCAACAGTCAATGTCCCCTACTTTCTCACCCAAGGTAAGAAAACTCGGGGTAATCATAGACAGCCAAATGACCTTCACAGGCTTCATCAACAACATAGTAAAGGAGTGTTATTTTAAACTCCAAGTTCTAAAACGCCTAAGACCCCCTCCTCCATTTCCATGATTTTAGGTCAGTCTTACAAGCCATCATATTCTCCAAAATTGACTATTGTAATTCACTCCTTCACGGCCTGCCTGATATTTCACTCAAACCTCTCCAGCTACTACAGAACGCTACGGCCAGGATCCTCACAAAATCCAACAAGAGGGACCATATAACTCCAATTTTAAAGAATCTACATTGGCTACCAATTAAGTTTAGAATCCTTCATAAACTACTAACAGTCACTCACAAAGCTATACACAACATTACTCCTCTGGATCTTACAATACCTTTGCAACTCCACACCTTGGTCCGTCCAATTAGACTGGCCCAGAGAGGCACTCTTCAAGCACCCTCCATCAAGACCTCCCTCAGTAAGAGAGCTATATCCGCCTCGGGCCCCAAGCAATGGAACCTGGTCCCTCCTGAACTGAGGCTGGAACGATGTCCAATCACCTTTAAGAAGAGACTTAAGACTTTGTTATTCGAACAAGCCTTCCCATAACTACTCACTTCAGCCTTGGTTCTTATCCGCATCATGAGTACACTATCCAACTTGAGGCCTTCATAGTCCTCCCCTATTTAATTTCCCTGCTTTTCGCCCAAGTTATACAGACCCAATTCTCTATACTTGCTTTACCCATTTTATGTTTATCCAGGTTATTTCTATCCTGTTCATTGTTTTAATCCAGGTTACTTCTACCCTGTTCATTGTAAAACAAGACTTTGTCTCTGTTATTTTTTGCTGGTTGTAATGTAAACCGAAGTGATAATTAATTTTGTTAATTGAACCTCGGTATATAAAAAGTTATAAATAAATAAATAAATATAAATATGGGAGCAGAACTACACAGTATTTTATAAACGGCGCGGCTCCCACCACATAGTTTATAGAACGCCAGCATAAATCTTGCACTCCCATTTAGGCGTGCAAATGGTGTGCCACAGACAAGTTGGCCTCCATGTGCATGTGTTTAGTTTTGGTTTTTTAAGGGAAGAGCTAGAGGTGATGAAATGATATTTTTATAGGTTAAGATTTTATTTTTGTGTTGATGCTGAGGTTGAGTAGATGAACATTTTTAGGGGTTTAGAATTCACTTACATCGACTTGTGCAGGAAAGGGATGCTAGTAATGACTGGAGGGGCCAAAGAGTGAAAAAGAGCAATAATGTCTCTTTTTGGATAAAGGGAGATCATTAAAAAAAAAAAAAATCACTCTTTTCATTCTTTGAAGAACATTCTGTTGAACTTTGGAGGGGGTGGGGAAGGAACAGGAAATGCACATTTTGAAAATGTGTCTGACCTTTGCGGAAGAAAACCAAAGTTTCTCCTGGTTTTCTGCGTTACTTTTGTTTACCGCTGGCCGTGCGGGTCTTAAGAGCTGCCTCCGTGCTGCAGCCCACTACACCCTGGCTTCAGTACGCTGAGAAAACGTCTTCAGAACTGAATCTGCGCACTGCAAGAAAGCATTGAAGCAGGGACCTCATTTTATCATTTTTTTCCTTCTAGCCTTTTCATGAAAAGAAAAGGTCACTTTTCATTTTGCTTTTTTTTGTAGCTTACCAATGCATGGAAACCTCGTTCTGGCCCTGATCTACCGCTATAACCACTGCCTCCTCCCTCCCAGGCCTAATTCTGCTCCACCCCTTCCGGGCCCCAGTCTGCCGCCGCTGCCTACTTGTCCCTCCTTGCCCCAATCTGCCAGTGTAGGTCAGCTAACCCCCTCCTCCCTACCCGGCCCTGATCCACAATGGCGGCCAAGAACTTCACATTGTGTCAGCAATTGGGCACTTTTCCATTGTGCTTGTGATAAAAATCGGGTCTTTCGTAGAAATGGTGGCGACATTGGCAAACGGCTGTTACCAGAACCAAATAAAGGTAGAAGTGGACCTTGCAGCAGGTGGTCCGAGGATTGGTCAGTATAGGCAGTCTTCACGCTCGTGCTCTTTTGGCTATTGAGGAACCTGGTGGCATTAAATATCGAGCAAACTAATTGCCCGGGGGTTGAAAGAGAAAGAAGTGAAGAAACGTGTCCAGCAGGTCAGAATCAAATTTCCCGCCCCCCCCCCCCCCCCCCCACGTTAGTTCGCTCCGGCACATGTACAAATGTGGAACTAGGGAGAACGAATTATCTCAGCGAATCCACGGTGAGTACAGATTGAAGAAGGCTCAGGGTAAATATTAAAGGTGTTCAGGGCCACCCCACAAACTGGGGTCCTTGTGGCTGCCAGCCCTCAATGGTTCTTTTCGTCCTCTTGGATGTTGACCATCCAGCCACGTGGTTTAATAATAAAACTTTTCAGCATAACTGTTTTGCTTGAGTGACATTTATCAGTCGTCCTTTGGCTGGAAACCTTTGGCTCGAGAGTGGCAGGGCCCACCAATCGGCTGCCCTTTGTCTAGCCGGCAGCAGATTAAAGGTAAATATTAGATAGTATGACCTGGGACTGGGTTCTAAGGATGAGATCTCAGTAGGGACAAAAATGAAAGGAAGTCGGTTTCAAGTCAATCATGGGTTTTTCCAATTAAGTCTGAGAAGTATGGCAAGAAACTTCACACGATTACCTCTCTCTCGCCCTCCCCCCCTTCTTTTTCCTCTTTAAAACTCCCCACCCCAGATGGCATGCCTGGTGCTTGGCACCAGGAGCCCCCCGCCAGCCCGACATCTCCGACGAGGTGATCCATCAGCGTCACTTGGCATGACAGGCAGAGACCACCAGACTGGAGAGCGCAGCTGCCTTCCTTTCCTCCAAGGTCAGCAGGGCCCCCGACGGAGCGCCCGCTCCGGTCTGCGCCCACTGCATGATCCTAGCCTACTGCATGGCAGCCTGAGCCAATCTGATAAATGTTTTCCTTTCGCTAGCAATGTGTATGCAGACAGAAACGCATCCTTTTGGCAACAAAGTTTATTGTGAGTAGGCAAGTTCAGATATTCTTGACATCTGATAAAGATGAAGGAATTAGTTAAATGTCTTACAGATTTCCTAAGTATCCGATGCCTGATTAAAAGATGCATTTATTAGTATAATTGGCATGCATGCCTTCTTTCCTATCAGTTTTTTTTTTCATTCTGCTCCTTTTGGGGTTTCCTGGTTGATCAGAACGGACCTCTATTTTTTTGACTTCACGTGCCACAACCTGAGTTTCTCCCCCACCTTCTCATTCCCTTCCGTCCCACAGCCGTTGTTATCCTTGCCAGGGAACCCAGCTCCCTGAGCCTGACCAGTAGCTGTGATAATTGAGACCCTCACTCTCCCCAGGAGTTGTGAATGTAGGCCCTGCTTCCAGCTTTCCCCAGATTTGTTCATTTGAATTTGTATTCCGCTTTTCTGACCCCCACATGCAAGGCGGATAAGAAAACATTTACACTAAGATAAATTATAAATAGCAAAATACCTGTCAACAAGGCAAGAATACATAAGAATCAAATAATAAATAATACACATCCTTTAAAACATTAAATACAATATATTCCTGAACAGTCTCCAGGCATTAGCATAACTCCAACCTAGAATCAAAATTTAATAAAATTAAAGTTCAGCCAATCACAAACATGATGACTCCTAGGGATGTGCATTCGTTTCATTCGTTTCCTATACAAGCATATAATATGAAACGAATGAAACGAATGCACATCCCTAATGACTCCCATAAGCATCTTTTCCAGCAGGTTTTAATGGCTGTACACTATATCTCAAGGCAAAAGTTGTATCAGTAATAGAAGAAATTCGTGGTGAGAACTCAAACATGGATGATCCGTAGGCCACTGAGCCATTGGGTTGGCCCTTCGCTTAGGGTTCTTAAATTGTCCCGTTTGTATTATCGGTAAATTATTCTCTTTATGGAAACTTAACCATGCCGTGGTTGACTAGCTCAGAAAATAAAACAAGAGCGTAAGTCTTGAGAAAAATAGCTTCAAAGCAGCTCCTCATAGGGAAACCCTACACCTTTCATTCTGATTTTATCTCGCTGTATTCAAATGACTATTCTGCCACCTGGCTCGCCTTAGACGTTTCTCCGTTAGACTCCTTCTTCGTTTTAGCTTGTTGAAAGCAACAGGACGTGCACCCATATTTTAGGTAGCAATTACGGACCTCCCATGCCCTGCCCAGACCACACCCATACTCCACTCCTTTCTAAACTCTTTTCATTTGCGCGAGCATTGGCAAGTATGCGTGCATGCAGCCAGCCCAACATATTTGCATATCCCCTCATTTCTGCATGCGTCGGGCTTTTAAAATTCATCTTAAAGTGAGCAGCATAGTAAATAGTTGACAATGTAAACAAAAGTCAGATCAGTTGGAGCCATAACTTTGGAGTTGCTTAAAATTATTTCTGGTACTGGCTCCAGTTATCAGTGCTACAGCACAGAAAATTTGGTCACCATTTCATATGAGTGTTTTCACCTGTGGTCCACTACACCGCCTAGTTGACGATTGTGCAAAACATCAAGAATTGACCCTCTGAACAAATGGTTACATTTACAAAATTAATAAAATGCTACTGAATTGAGCAGATGAATGTAATGATAAAAGTAGCAGAAAAAAATCAATAAAATGTGTGGGACGGCTTAGGTAAGGTTTGCCATCTACCATGTTGAATCTGTTACAGTGAGATCAGGTGCCATCCACATTTAGTATTTAATCCTAGTTAGTGGCCGTGTTTGTGGAAAAGACTTGGCCGCGCGGACTTAGGAGTGCGTGAGTGTTTGTGGACCTAGTGACTTCCTCTGCTGGTTATATTCTTTTCTGGGCTTGAGAGTAGAAGTTGAACACACACTTCTGGTTGAAATCTGAAGCTAGACTGGGACATGGAGGCTGCACGGAATAAGCCAGGGGCGCTCAAACTGGTCCTTGGGGGTGGGCTCCAGCCACTTAGGTTTCAGGATATCTCTAATGAATATGCATGAGATTTATCTGCATATACTTGTAATTCTTTCTCATGCATATTCATTAGGGGTGTCCTGAAAAACCGACTGGCTGGGAAGGACCAGTTTGAGCACCCATGGAATAAGCCATAGTGAAATTAATAAAGTTCCATTCCTCTAGAAGAAGCTCGAATTAGACTAGGTATGACTATACTGAAAGGTAAAAACTGTTCATGTTTAATATTTGTGCCAGAATTTCCCGGAAATTCGTTTCCATGAGATCAGAATGTTGCCTTGTTTTTCAGGGCCAGGTTTTGACAATTGATTTGCATATGCTTGTGCACAGCTGATGGCAGCCGGCAAAATACAGACAGACCCATTGCCAGCAGGTAGTACTAAGACTGTCTGATGCCTCAGGTTGGAGTATTTTGCAAGGTTTGATCTCATTTAAGCCTCCAGGAAGACATAAGTCATTACCACAGCCACAGGTCCACTTTTAAACACAACTATTGTGCATAACAGTTTCAAATTTCATATTATGTGAAACTAAGCAAGGAAAAACGTCTCTTATCGTAGGGGACATTGATACCATAAAGGACATAACATCTGTTTTTTTCTCCTGGTTTCCTTACTTGTTTTCTTTTGGTTAAATAAACTATGGTTTTTCAGTGATGCACCCGGTTAATCCCTGACTAAACAGATACTGGACACATTCATGTGGATTAAAAATGATTTTCACAAGAATACATTGCGGGCCGGATTTTAAAAGCCTTACGCGCGTAGGGAGGGATACGTGCGCTGGGCCTATTTTGTAAAGGCCCGGTGACACGCATAAAGCTCTGGGGCACGTCTAAGTCCCGGGGCTTTACAAAAGGGGCGGTCCGGGGGCGGGTCCAGAGGCCTCCGGTTGTGTTGGAGGATCGCGTGCCGGCACGCGCAACCTGTGCCTGCCTCCAGGCAGGCGCAAAAGGTGAAATAACAATTTGGGGGGGTTAGGTTAGGGGGCGGAAAGGATAGAAGGGCTGGGAAGGTCAGGCTAGGGGGTAGGGAACGGGGGACGCCTGCGGGTGTCGGCGCGGGCAGGGTGCACAATTGTGCACCCCCTTGCGCGTGCCGACCTCCGATTTTATAACATGTGTGCACCTGCGCGCACATGTTATAAAATCGGGCGTACGTGTGCGTGCCGGGTAGCGCGCGCACACGTACGCCCACGCGTATGTTTGAAAATTCATCCCAAAGTGGGGAGTCTGCAGTCAGCTGCATTCTTGGCCAATGATCGGGCAGGGCGTTAGCACGAATGCATCTTTCTGCGTGCAGCGGAAAGTCAGGCTGGCACACACAGACCCCACTCATTACAACGGTTGTCATTTTTATCTCATTGTTATGCCAGAGAGGAAACTACAGCCTCTCGCGTGTCGTAGGAGTCATAGGTCCTTCCCTCACATTGCTGAGCCAGTAAAGTAGCATTTTCTCTCTCTCTCTCTTCAGATAGAGTTTTACAGCCAAGTTCTGCCCCTTAAAAGTAGTTCTGTCCTTTACAAAACTGGCAGCAGAGGCTTCAGCTGGTGTGAGTGCCCTCAGTGAGAATCAGACCCCTATTGTGAGGTCCGTGTACTGTAGGTGTGTACTGGGAGGGGCTGGGAGTCTGAATTTGAGGCCTGCGCCCGTGTGGTGCAGACAGAGGCTCCGGAGAAGGTTGGAGGGTCAGGAGGAGTCGCAGAGGCTGTGGGTCTCTCTCCTTGCAAAGAGATCCTCTGTTCCACAGGGAAAGGACCAGGAGGAAAGAAGACCCTCTCATCCAGAAGGGCATTTGTGGGGGGGAAGGAGTCCAACGTGAAGAGGTTCTGGGATGCCAGTGCATTCTGGGAATTCATTCCTGTGGAAATTCTGAGCCCAGGGAGGAAGGGATGCTCTCAGAGGCATTGTCCTGTGCGGAGCATCGGAAATTGATGCCTGCTAGAGGAAAGCCCCAAGCAGTTGCCGACTGACCACATAAATCAGCCAAAGGATCTATTGTGAGCGGGAATTCAGAGGAGATACAGAGAGAGAGAGATCCACTGCACACACCCAAAAAGTACGGGGAAGGCCGAGGGAGGAGCTTACCTTCTGGGAAACGCTGGGGAGTGCTGTGAGAGGAAAATGATTTATTTTTTTGTCTTGTCTTTGGACGTTGTCTTACAGTATTGGTGCTTTCTAAAGGAGTAGGCCAGATACTTTAGCTTTGTTTTCCCACCCTCGGTGCCAGTACAGTCTTTTTTATTTCCAACAGCAGGCCTGGAGTCAGAGTACTGGTTTTTGGGGTGACTGGGCTGGCGGGCAAAAGAGCCCCAGAGTAAGCAAAGCCCTAAGGGACTTGAAAAGTACATTTTTTTCCCCTCCATGTAAGAATCCCAGGAGATCATGGTGCCTTGCGCCATTCCCTTATTCCCCCATGCCCCAGAGCTGACTGGGACAGGGACTACACAAGAAGGCATAGTCTGATTGCTCGCAAGGTGGTTTAACTGTAGTGCATAAGCACAATAAAAAAAAAATCTTTAGATGACCGTTTACAGGTACAGAGTGTGTACCAAGCGATGTAAAACACACCAAGGGCTGCCTGTCTCTTGCTGGATGCTTCGGTTGCAGCGTGTTTGGTTTTTTCGAAAGCACAGCAAGTTCCAAGCACGTATATCGGTGGAACGTGGGGCAGAACTGGACCAAAATTAGACTTGCTGTATGCCGAAATAATCCTGCTGTGAGCAAGTGTTACTCCAGTCAAGTAAATGAGGCCAAGAAGTGGTGAAAGAGATAAAATTGCTTTCAGGTGGGAGCTGGAGGCAACGCGGCTTGGAGACCCAAGGGCAAGCCAATGAAACAGAGCCAGCAATTCTGGTCTCTGCTTCGCGCCACAGTACACTCAGAGCTGCTAAGTGCACCCTTTTTAGGTCTGATTGAAACTTGGATCATGTGTATCAAGCCGAGGTTCACTCTGTGATCCAAAAATATCTCAGAGGCAAGATTTCTAGGGCTTCCACGCTGACTTGGTATGCAAAATTTTGTTTTCTTGCTTGGTTCGGGGGACAAAAGGGGTGGCTGGCAGCACCCGTGAAACTGCAGAACACTCGCATTGAATCAGAGGCGAGCATCACTAACCAAAAAAACATTAGCAAATATAGTGAAGCTATTCTAGAGCAGATTTGAAGCTACCTAGCACAGAACATCTTTGCAGATGTGGTGAAAGTCCATGCCGAGATGCTGGCATCAGCATAGGAGAAGGACTTTTGACCCAATTCAGTGTTCCTTCTGGGACAACTTAAGTTTTCTTTCTTTTGTCAGCTGACTTGGGAGAGTCACTACTTTGCTTGGGGAAGATGGGAGTAGGGAATCAGAATAACTTTCGATTGTCAGTTCCAGTCACAGGTTGTTTGTTTTTTTTTTTTTGTTCTTTGGCCAACCAGAAACCATCCATTTAACATATGTAGCAAACAACGATTGTGTGGCTTTTGAAGGGTTAAGAGCAAATCTACCGAGTCCATTCTACAGCAGCCACACTGCCTCAAGGTTTGAGGTAGGAACCATGCAATATACATTTATGCCATAATTAATTGTTGGCAGTAATAATTGCATCTCAGCATGCTCTTGATTTATTCATGTGTCCTGCCCATTATTTTATATAGGGTGGTTCCCTGCCAAAAATAAACTGTAAACACAATTTTACGAATTATCTGTTGACATACCCTTCATTGTCAGTTAATTACTTAGGGGTGTTAAGTATTGTATGTTATTAGGGGTGAAAGTTTGCAGGGTTTTATAATTTTGCAAACTGAGGAAACCAATGGGAGCTCCAGGAGGTTGTTGCTGTTGGCCATTCAGACTCTGCGTCAGGCTCTGTGGCTTCCCTGCAAACATTAGCCTTGTAGTCAGCCTATCATGTACATACAGCTCTCTGTGTGTACGCGTTGTGTACAGGCCTTAATAGAACTTGCATAAAGCCATGTTATTATAATTTTGTCTCTCCTCACTCCCTCTGGGCAATGACACAATATTGACCTAAGGATAATAGCTACAGCACCGCAACTATGACCACAGTTGACTGACAGAACAGTAGCATTCATTATGTAGACATCAGAAGGGGTTGCTCAATCTGCTCGTACAGCGATAAGAATTAGCAATAAAGTCCTAGACTGATGGAAGCCACCAATCGTCTAGGGTGCAAAATGGTTTGCTGCCCGCTTCATGTCCATAACCTTAAACCCTATCTTTCTAAATCCATAGAATCTCCCAACTAGTCAGTTCTCTCATTGTTTTCTGGAGGATGGAAAATGATAGCATGGAGGAGCCCACTATAGGTGGCACTCTATAGGGGTAATCTTGTTGCCCCAAAGACCATACTGTCAGTCTAAGTTTGAAAATAGGAAGGTTAAATGAAGATCACGCAGATTGCTGAAAGTCACACAGGAAGCAGTGGATAGGGGAACTTAACTGGGTTTGCAGCTTTGGGCTCACATCGGATTTCTAACCTGAGGCCGGACGTACTAAATGACTTATGCCATTCTGTGTCCATGGAGGAAATGCTTCGTACACACTAGGGTCCAAGGGTAGCACAAAGCTTGCATTGGGGGGGAGGGACAACTTTCAAAATGGTGCATTTTAATGCAAAATCTGCGGGTACTTTCAGTTGTTTCCAAAGGAAAAGAACACATCCGTTTTCCCTTTGAAAACTGCTGAAGGAAAAAGCACCCACAGATTTTTGCACCTCCGTTTCCTAGATGCCTTTTCTGGCCAAATCAATGCGCGGAAGCTTTGAAAATGCAAAAGCATGCGCTTTGTTGCCTCCTCCAGCCTAGCACTGCCCCTTGTACATCTTGAAAAAAATAAAGGTAAATGTACGGGCTTAATAACACAAAATGGTTATTTTTACCCTCATTCAAAGTGGGCAGTTTTCAAAAAGCCCTTCTGCCTGGGTAAATAGCTTTTAAAAAAACAGAAAATGACAAAATCATGAAAGGACATGAACAAGTTAATGTAAATCGGTTATTTACTCTGTCAGATAATAGAAGGACCAGGGGGCACTCCATGAAGTTAGCAAGTAGCTCATTTAAAACAAATCGAAGAACATTCTTTTTCACTCAGCGCATAGTTAAGCTCTGGAATTCATTGCCAGAGGATGTGGTTATAGCAGTTAGTGTAACTGGGTTTAAAAAAGGTTTGGATAAGTTCCTAGAGGAAAAATCCACAGACTATTACAGTAATTAATAAGTAATAGTAGCTTGTGATCTATCTAATATTTGGGTACTCGCCAGGTACTTGTGACTTGGATTGGCCACTGTTGGAAACAGGTTACTGAGCTTGATGGACCCTTGGTCTGACCCAGTACAGCATTTCTTATGTTATGTTCACCCCAATCCTTATACAAACCTCCAGAACATATTTTCTATACAAACTAATACTGGAGACTGTGCCCTCTGTATTTTCTTTTGTTTTGTTTTTGTTTTTTACAAATAAGTTTGCTATTGTTCCAGTGGCTGCATTAGCAAATAATAAAGAAGGTGTATTTTTGCGGATATGGCTCCCATTTATCCAAAATGAGTTTAAATACAAAAAGGGATCTTTGTCTATTTGAGTTGTCAGGGGTTTTTTTTTAGGTCACTTTACTGTGATTTGCTTGAAGATTCATCCTGTATAACACGCTTCAGTTCTTTAGTGCAGAATAGTCTATGCTGATTGTAGATCTCATCAGGTGTTCAATGCCAAATGGTCTGTTGACCTTCCAATGCCTGCCATGACTTATCAAAAAGGGAAGAGAAGCCTTTCCATACTGTGTCCATGTGATATTTTATGGGTGTTCTAGAGCACGCTATCATGTTTTTGTTCCATATGGATGCTACTCAACTTATCTTGTTGCTTGTAGAGGCTTTCTTCAATTGGTCTAATTTCACTCATTTTTCAGTGTTGCAGATTTTTATTTTTTTTTTCAGTTCATCCAGCAAAAAATCATTTTGGTCTTGGAAGCTGCTGCTGCTACTGCTCTGCAGCTCAGTAGTAATACCTCTTTTTGGCCCAGTAAATATAAACATTTCAGAGAGGGAACAAATTCAGCCAGTCTGAGTAGAATGACAATGTGCGCCTTCAAGATGATTAAGATCCTGCTGTGCCTTGCAAGTGGCATCTGGTTTCTCTTGCATGAGTGGTGATAAAGTAGTCATCCTTGAAATCTGAAGGCAAACATTACCATTAATTAGACATTCTCAAGTCCGGTTTATCACATCTAGTGATTTTTCTTCAACATTCATGGACTAATAAGAAAATCCATTTTGGATTATTAAAAGGGATATGTGTTGAGTACTCTACCCATGGCACTCTGAAATAACATAGAGCCTCATTTGTCAAGGGGATGCTAATCATGCCCTGTGCTGTGCCGGCATGAGTAATTTAGCACAGGATGAATTTATCATCATCGCTAAATTAATGAGGTGTTGGGTAGTTCGAACCAGGACGTAAAATTAGCATTGCATTGCACATGCCACCCAGCTTGTTTGAATCTCCTGCTGGAGTCAGATATTTCTTTTTTGGCTGCTACCCAAGCGTAGGGTCTAAGGACTGCTCTATGGATGGTCCCTTCTTGGCCTTTTAGTTGTGATTGAGAATCTGTGCAATATAGGGGGTTGGTTAATGCCCTGCCACTCAAACCCATTGTGGACACAATTGTTATGACCATTGCAAAAGCAGGAGGATTAAACATCCTGCTTTAAAAAAAAAAAAATTGTTACACTGGGGCAACCGTTTGATAAATGAGCTTCACAGAGATAGACCCAGCAGTTTTCTATATTTTGCCCCTAAACATTTAAAGGTGAATTTTAAAAGCCCGATATGCACATCAATTAGGGGATGTGTGAATATATGTCGGACTCGTGCGTGTATCTCCAGGAACGGGCACATCTCGAAAGCTTTCAAAAATGGGCGGGACATGGGTTTTTAGGGCATGAACCTGAGATGTTCATATAAATACTTACGTGATCCGGCATGTGCCAAATCCCCCTGCCACTTAACTTTACTTCTGCTATGGACATTAAGACAGAGTGGACCTTTTTTGGATCTTGCAGTAATGAGATCAGTGGCATATGCATTAGTCTTGTCTTACATTGACTACGGCAATGCGCTGTATTTGGGGATGCTAGGGAAATTAACGCAGAAATTGCACGGCAGCCCGGGACGTCACTGGGAAGACTAGATGGATTTAAGCAGGTCCCTTTACTAAAGGCCTTACATTGGCTCCCAGTGATGGCACATAGTACATGAAAAATCTGCTCTTGGCATTTAAATCCATTCATGGATTGGGTTCTCAATAGCTGTGTGGTCGTTTGAAATGGATGCAATCAGGGAGGAACTTGTGCTCAACTAAAAGGCGTTTTTTACAGTTCTCAGCAGCTAAAGCTTTCAGACAGTTCCATCTTCAGAATAAGACTTTCTCCTCTGCTTTCCCAGCTCTACGGAATGATTTGCCATGGAAATTAAGGGAGGAAATGGGGGGGGCAGAATCAAGATGGCTGATGGTGAGGAGCGTTGAGAAGAAATCCTCTGCTGCGTTATTTTTCTTCTTTTCTATATTGCCTTATTGCCTTAGATGCCGCATACAAATCGAAAAGCCAAGTTGCGGGGGGGGGCTAGCACAAGCTCCCCGACACCGGGAAACTTACAGCTGCGGGTAAAGGGCTTCTTCTCCCTCACTCCCAACAATGGCTCCGGAAGTGATCCCAAGTGGGAACAACGCTGAGCAAACGCCGTTCCCGCAAATTGAGGAAATATCATTGACCCCCGGGGGGCCTAAAATGCCTTCTCCTCCTGGAATTGAATCTTGTGACCATCTTTTCATGAGGGAGGGGAACCGAGCTGATGCGTCGGCGGGGCCTATGGAGGCTAACCCCAAGCAGGGTGTGAATGTCAAGGAGACAGGGTCCATCTTGGGAGCTGCAGGAGGAGTGAGCCTCGATGGAAAAGTCATGGAAGGGGCCATTCCTTTACCTATAAGTAGAACTTTGACTTCACTTGCACAGCTTGAGGGCTGAATAAGGAGCAGAGGTGGTGCAGATTGGATTGCAGCCTTCCCCAATTTGGGTTTAGTCAAACTCCCAGAAATAATTGCTCGAAATACTCTGGCAAGCTATTAAATCCATGGGGGCCGATGCAGTACAGTGCGCTCAGCTGAGCGTATGTTTAACCTGCTGTCGGACTCAGATTAAATAGGCGCTAATCCACCCCCTAATGCAATAGGGAGATTAGCGCTTATTTAACGCACGTCCGATGTGGAGTGAATGAGTTAGCGCTCATCACATGCAAATGCATGTGAATAAGGCACTCATACACTCCAAATGCAAAAAAATAAATGTGCGTCTCAGACGCACATTTATTGCTCAGATATTAACGTCTGCCTGGAGCAGGCGTTAATAGCTGAGTGAATTGAAAAGAAGTACAGAAAAGCAGAAAAACTGCTTTTCCATACTTCATTTTTAAAGTAAAAAAAAATAACTCGGCAGACCGCCAAGTTACGAAGACCGATGCCGGTAAACTCGGCCTCGGTCTTCATAATTGGTCGTCAGCCAGTAATGAAAATGGCCGCCAATAAACTCGAGCGACCCTAGTGCCTCCTTCCTAGCGCAACCCCCTAATTTACATACTGCATGGTGCCCCCCCTTGCGGGCACCATGCGTGCGTTTAGAAAGCGGACACTGAAAAGTCAGCGCCCGCTTTCCGTGAAGATTATTGCTTCGGCCCCTTAGAGTTTTCTATTTCCAACCTCACAAAGGTTTTTTTGGATACAAATTCTAAGGTTTCGGCTAATATGAAATTCCATCTCTCAGCTTGGGTCCAAGTTGGAAGCTTTGGAATCAGATTTACTGTTGTGGATCAAACTCAATCTACTATGGTTCAATCTGACCTAATTACATCTAAGAAGTTGGAAAATATTGAGAATACCTTGAGGAGTTGTAATCTCCGAGTAGTACATTTTCTGGTTATAAAATCTTTGTCTATTATTGATTTGTTTAAAAGCTATCTTTCTCAGGTTTTGAAAATGCCTGAGTCTACTATGCCGGTGATTACTAAAATATATTTCCTTCCTAAGTCTGAGGGATTGGCACCGACTGACCCTCCTGAAGAGACCTCATTAAACTTAACCCAAATCCTGGAACAGTCGCATGAGATGGTAGTTTCCAAACGAGGAACTTTATTGGTTTCATTTGCCTTTCTTGCTGATCGGAATACTATCCTTCGATTTTTTTTTCCGCAACCGAGAATCTATGTTCTACGGACAGAAACTGTGGATCTTTCCAGATGTGACAAGGGAAACACAACTTTGGAGGAAAAAATGATCAATGCGTGAAGAGGTTCTCTTAAAAGGGGCTAAGTTTCTATTACAATATCCATGCAAATGTTATATCAAATTGGGGAATGTTAAATACCTTTTCTTTGAGCCTTCACAATTACGGGTTTTTCTAGATACGCACACCTAATATGCTCTGAATGTTTAGGCAATATATGATTAATGGGGTGTCGTTTTTCCTATTTCTTTTTATATATTTCAATGTATAGTGCTCTTTATAATCCTCCTTCCCCCCCCCCATCTTTTTCTTCATTTGACATAGATGATAATCTTATCGTTTTTGCTGGATACTATTTCCTGTGAAATGTTTATTTTGAAAGAGAATTGTAGATGCCTATTTCTTGATATCATCATTAAGATGTAACTCGGGATATCTTACCGTAAATGCAATAAAAAAAGAAAAAAAAAAGAAATTAAGGAAGGAAAGAGACCGATAGAAATTTCATAAACAATTGAAGATGGGTCTAATGGAAGGCTGTCACTGCTAAGTTTGAGGGTTGGAATATGATGGTGTTAACCAGTACAAAATCACCCCAGGAGTTTAAATATATACCGATGCAAAAATCCAACCAGTGCTAAGGATCAAGCCCAAACGGCACTGTTCTTCAATCATTACATCTCAACAGCCTGGGTGCTGCGGGGAAACACTGTCCATCCTGAGGCTCTGCTTAAATTCACTTTTAATTTTTTTATGCAGATAAAAGTTTTTTCAGTATTATTGAAAACTTTTCACTGCTTTCAAAAAAACCAACACTGAAGACTTATCTTTCTGCCAAGAGGCGAGGAAACATTTTTGTGACAGATCTCCCTCTTTTGAAAGTAATGAAAAGGTTTCAGTAATATTGAAAAGTCTATTATCTGCATAAAAAAATTTAGACGTGAATTTAAGCAGAGCCTCATGTGACAGTGTTTCCCCGCAGCACCCAGGTGTAATTATTTAAGGTCTCTGTTAATATTAAGAACAGTGCAGTTTGGCTTGATCCTGAGTACTGCGTTATTTTTTGTATTTATATGTGGGGTGTTGACATGGTAGGCAATAACCCTATGCTATGGGGGTCATTTACCAGGCGGATCGCACGCAAAAAGTCCCTTATCGCGTGCGATACCAAGATGGGGGCAGAGTCGACCCTGGAAGAGGAGAAGTCGGGGCGTCACCGGGGCCGACTCCGTGAAGACGGCGCCGTCAGTGAAAAGGTAAGGAGCCTTTTCGCTGCCTATTTCGCGCCCAATAGCTACACCTTCTATGGTGGCGCTATTGGGTGCAAACCGGCAGCGATCGCACCGCGGTGGTACGATCGCTGCCGGCTAGCGCAGGACCGCCCCGCCCCCCCCCCCCCCGTTTCGGCTCCCCGCCCCTCATTACCTAAAGTATCGCAGGCCTGCGATACTTTAGAAAATGAGGCCCTATGTTACTTGCTTTTATTGTATTTTTTTCTGGATTTATTGCATTTTTTTAATATATTGATGTTATTGTAAATCACTTAGGGAGTTTATATCAGTCAAGCCATTCACAAATGATTTTAAATACATAAATACATATGGATGATGTGCAAGTTAAAAAATAAAGAAATGTAGGCAAATCTGCAGGGCTTTAAGGGTTGGTTAACTGGGGTAAGTGAAGGGTATTAAACTAGGGGGAAGACCTATCTCTTAGCTGGGAAAACTGGTGATGAACTGGTGAATCGCATTGGCGCGCACCCCTTTTAAAATCCCTTGATTTACGCGGTAGAAGCGAGATTTGTGTGCACATGCGCTCGCCCGTTTAAAATTTGGCGTACATGTGCGCGTGGCCAGGCTATTGTATAATGTGCGCGACAGGCATGTTATGAAATGCCTGCGTACCTGGGCGTGGGCTGATGTACGCGCACCGGGATGAAAGTTACTTATTGAATTCCGTCACTACAGCTTTTATAAGAATTGATCAAGAAGACGCAGGAGAGCACATTATAATCCTCATATTGCATTTTCTGTCGATTGACTGTATGAAGTGCTTCCTGAAGAATGTTTTCTTTTTCATAATGAATTTTTAGAGGGGGGGTCCAGGACAGTTCATTAGTTATTAAAGGATTTTGCTTGGCCCTAGAGAGCTGGGACATTTATACTCCAAATAAAGAAAAAAAAAGAAGCCATTTTTAATCACTGACATGAAGGTAGCTTGCACGTCTGCTCTCAGATCTCCGTATTTTATGAAGTAGTCTTTTTTAATCCTTAGTCTTAGCAGGAGTAAGGTGATATCTGTTCCTCCTGTCCTATGGTCATTCAAGGAGCTGTATGGAAATGTTTCCTAAAATCAAGTGGTGAGATTGGATAGACAGGCAAAGAGGAACTAGGGATGTGCTTTCGTATTTAACAACATCATTTTATTTCATATTGTTTCTAAACTGAACCAACACATGCACAAAATATTTTTTTCAAATTTTTTGTTTTGTGAACACTATTTCAATTTAGTTCGCACTATTTAATTACGGGTAGATTTTGTAAGTTGCGAGCGAGTCCATGTGCGCGTGCTTGCCAGCGCACACACATGGACGCACCAATTTTATAACATGCGGGCGCCGGCCCGCGCAAGTTATAAAATCGGCGGGCCACGCACATGCAAAGGTGGTTAAAATTGTGCAAATTCGCACAGCGACGCATCGCAGGCTTCCTCATTTCCCTCCCAGTCTGCTCCAATTAAGGAATGGACTGGGAGGGACCTTCCCTACCCCATCCTCCCTTCCTCTTCCCCTCTCCTCCCCACCCTCTAAACCCTTTCTCCTACCTGTGTATTTTTTTCTTTTGTTGCTTACTGCTCCAACCCCCTCCCTGGTCCCAGACCACCCCTTTAACTGGGCCCTGCACTTCGGCGCGTAGCAGGGGTTACACGTGTGGCCCGATTTTAAAACCCTCGTTTTTTGAGCGCAGAGGGGTTTTAAAATCAGGCCTTTAGTATGCACTATTGTAACTCAAATAGTGTGCACTAAATCAAAGTAGTGCGCATTAAATGAAAAATTAAAAAAAAAGAAAGAATACTTAATGAAACAAAAGGAAAAAGAAAAAAATGAAATGAACCAAAAGTTTTATTGATGCAAACTGGACGGGAAGGAGAAAGCAATATAAATAAGCTTTTATTATGTTCAACAATCAGACAAATAAATAGATTTTGTCTCCCAAACATGATAGTCTCTATAAATATCCTAAATCAAATACATTTGTAGGTAGATTTTCCCATTCTTAGTCCTGATCTACATGGATAATTAAAAAAAAAAAGTGAGAAATATAGGTGGAGTAAATAATTCACCAGTTCCTTGAGTCCGAAAAGGGAGCAAAAAAAATTAATAAAAAAGTGACGCTGGTGGAAGGAATGAATCCACCTAGGTAGATTTGCTGCTGCTGCTGCTGCCTAAAAGTACACGTAGACTTTCACATCTGTACGTCGGCCACATTAAAACAAGGCTGTCTGGGGCCATTTCAGAGGCACGGTTGAAAACTGTATACATTTAAAAGTGAATTTTCCGACCCGCGTGCAGTTCACAGCCAGCAACAGAAGGCAATGTGAATTATGCAGAAAATGCACCACCCAGTTAACAGACCTCTATAATATACCAGTAAACAGCATAACACCTGGCATAAAACTACCACAAATTGACACAATAACTCTGTTACATGAAACATATAGTATTACTACCCCCCCTCCCCCGCCATAAGTCTACCCCCTACCTCGTATACATCAGCTGTGCAGGATATCATAAATAATACTGAAATCGTTTGAAAAAGTCTGATACTTTACCATAACATCAGTAAGGAAAGCGAAATGCCTATATTCATACCAAATTAATCTCCTTCCACCTCTTATAAGGTTCCCAAATCTGAACAAATTTCTATAAGGTATCCCTTCTATGTGCTGTGATGTATACAAACAGAAGACTCTGAAGGATCCTGTGCCCTCGTCCGCCAACTCATCGGCTCACACTTGGCAGCAATAAGCAATTGACCAATCAATATGGCAGCATTAGTATCCAAACGTGGAGAAGGGATATTTAATCCAAAAACCCTCTGGTTCCTTAGGCACCACAGTCCCCGTCATTTGTTTTAACAAATGTACTGTTCCGTCCCAGTATGTAGAGACCCTTGGACACTCCCACCAAGTGACCCACACTTAAGCTAGCAGTCTCCATCAATCGATGGATAAAACTTATGTAAACGATCAGGCGTCAAAAACCACCGATACACAATTTTGCAACTGTTCTCAACTATGGCTGAAGAAACGGAGCTCTTCCCTGTACATGAAAAACATAAATCCTACACAGTATCCTCCAATTGTTTCCCAAGCAAGAGTATTTGTTGGTTTAATGGTAAGCTCCTCATTCAACAGTGTATCTAACTTTGAAATGGACTTTGTGAGCTAGGCTTGTTCACAATATACCTCAAATAAAGTTTTCCCTTTAAGAAGATCCTGCGTTACCTCATTTTGTTTTATAAAGTGTAATAACTGGATATATGAGAAATAATCTCTCTCTAATAAGGAAAATTTAACCTGTAGAGATACTAAGGAAATCACCCCCTGTCCACCCCACATCTGCTCTAATCTAGTCAGTCCCAAGTTTTCCCAATGTAGGAATGTCCTATTAGATCTGCCTGGCCAAAACTCTTTATTATGGTGAAAAGAAGAACAAAATCAATTCTACCTACCCTAAATTAATATCCATTTCCACTTGTCCCACATCTCCAGTATCAATTTAGAAAAATGGAGACATCCCCTCTGCTTCATACCTTGCCCACTTAGGTAACCATATCAGAGAATCGAGGGAAAAAATACCCCCAACAAATCATTTTCAATCTTCATTCACCATTAAGAGTTTGTCCTTCGGTGCCAATCAGTTACCGCTCTCAACTGAGAAGCGACATAATACCACTGGAGGTTAATTACACCCAGACCACCCCTAGACTTTGACAAAAACATAACTTTCTCCACAAACCTAGGCGGTCTCTGTTTCCAAATAAAACTGGATATCTTCCTCTTCCAAAGTTTGAGCATCTCTTCTGGACTTGATATGGATAAAGTTTGAAAAAAAAAAATAGCAAAAATGAGATAACACATTCATTTTAACCACTGCTTTTTTTCCCAACCCAATAAAATTAACCCTATCCCACCTTTGTAAATCCCGAACAATCGCTTTATAAAGTGGGACATAATTCAGTTGGAACAACTGGTCTCTAAAAGCACCAGTTTTTACCTCCAAATACATAACTCCCTCCTAAACATATTTAAATGAATATTGCCCTTTCAAAGCCTCCATCTGAGCATTGAAAACTAATATATTTAAGATTTCTGATTTCTCGTCATTAATTTTAAAGCTAGAGACCCTTCCATATCTCTCCATTTCTAACAATAAATCTCTTAACAAAGTTTCCAGCTCAGATAAGGTAAATAATAGGTCATCAGCAAATAAGGACATTTTATATATATCCATCCCAATGGTTATCTTCTTAATGCGCATCATATTCCAGGCTTTCTCCGCAAATGATTCTAGAGATAAAGCAAACAAAAGTGGAGATAAAGGGCACCCTTGACGAGTTCCATTTTCCCAAATGAAAGGAATCAGAATAACGCCCATTAATCTTAATATACGCTTGTGGTCATCATATCATTTTTTAAACCACATTAGGAAATTAAGTGCCAGCCCCATTTTCTCAAGCACCTTGAACAGGAAAGACCAATGGACTCTGTCAAATACCTTTTCCGCATCTAGCATCAAGAGAACAGAAGGAATAGACTGTTAGAGTGCTCCCCATATTAAATTTAAAAGCCTTCGAACATTATCAGAAGCTAGCCTATTGGGTACAATCCGATTGATCTGCATGAATCAAAGATGGAACCACCTGACCCAATCTAAGGGCAAGCACTTTGGTCAAATTTTTCAAATCTGTGTTAATGAGTGAGATGGGTTTATATTGAACTGCAGGAAGTTGCATTCCTGCCACTCTTCGCCAGAATTGCGATGCCAGCAATGTTAGAATCAGATGCTATCCTTCCGTCAGCTAATAAGGAATTATACATGGAATCCACGGGCTTAATAATAGTAGCTCTGAACACTTTATAAAATTTAGCAGAATATCCATCAAGTCCTGGTGCTTTACCTTTTTCAAGATATTTTATCACATTGGCTACCTCAACTTCCATTATATCTATTCAGAAATTGCCTCCTGTCCTCATTTAGCACAGGCATAGTTACCTGAATAAGATAATTATCTATAGCTTCCTTACCCACAGATTCATCCATAAAGTATAATTCTCCATAAAATTGGATAAATCTATTGATTATACTTTTATTATTGAAAACCATCTTAGCCAATGTATTCTTTATTATGAGTATCTGATTCTGAGATTGCTTCTCTTTTAATCTCCTGGCTAGGAGCATACTTGCCCTATTGTCAAACTCAAAATATTTCCGCTTCACCTGTTCCAGTTGAAAATATATAGATGATTTATCTAAGCCTTGTAATTCTTTTCTCAAAGACTCAAGTTTAGAGGGCACCTAAGATTGTAATGACCTCTTATGTTGGACCTCCAGTTTGTTCAAGAAGTCATAGTCTCATGTTTTCCCTCTCCTTCTTAATCAGGGATGCTCAAGATATTAGTCTACTCTGACTGCCTTCTTCAAACAGTCCCATAGAACAGCAGAAGTTATCTTGCCATCATCATTAATGTCTAAGTAAGCTTGTATTTCAGCCATAAGTGTTTCACAGAGATTTATCATAAAGAAGACTATCATTTAGCCTCCAGAAATGCACTCCTTCATTACTTCCTGTAACTGACATAGTAATCCAAGTAGGGGCATGGTCCGACCAAGTTATCTGGCCAATATTCACCTCTTGAATTCTGAATACCAGAGACTTATCAACCAGAAAGTAGTCAATTCTGGAGTATGAAGAAAGTATAATTCCTGGATGCAGCCTCCAAATATCTACTAACTCCCAGAGATCTATGAAACCTTTTAGGCGGAGAATCTTCTGCTAGAGTAGGATCTCTACCCACTAGAATTATCAAGAAAAGGATATTTGGTTAAGTTATAGGTAATAAGGTGTCCCTCAACCGAACCATCAAGAACAATAGAGAATTTGTCCAGAAAGGACCCCTGATGTGGTATTATGAGCAAAGATATTAACTAGCAAATATATCAAGTTAATTCCCATCTTCACTGGTATTTATCGTCCCACTTGATCTTGTAAAACAGCACAAACATCCACCACCAAATCTTGAGCAAAAAGGATGCCTACCCCCCCTCCTCCCCCCCCATTTTATGATCAGATGTGGAGGATTCTAGATATTGTTGAGAAAAGTGTGTGCATACTAGTAACCTTTCATAAAATTTACACAAATAAGTTTCTTTATAGAAGAGCATGTCCACCCTAATCAATTTAGCTTCTCTAAACATTTGCTTCCTCTTATGAAAGGAATTTAGCCCCTTAACATTTAAGAAGACAATCTTTAAACTTGCTATCCTAAAGGCACACCTAAGTTTTGGTTCCTATCAAAGCACTTTTAATGAGGCATTTTTCAAAGCATAGGCTTTTTGCCTGATAGCAATTACTGTTCATTATTTTCCAAAGGAGTCAATCACCAAAAGAACTCCCACATGTCACATGCTCAATCAAAATATCCCACCCTCTCATCTTACCCATCCCATCCCATCCCTCCCTGCCCTGCCTCCCTTAGCTTCATCGTCTCCCTACCAGGTGAACCAACTCTTGATCCAGGAATGACATCTCACCCATGACCCTACCTATGTGTATTAACTCCTGCAGTTATAATACTTAATACTAATAAAATCCCCAAATGAAACTTAGATTATAATCGAAAAGCAGAATTATGTATCACATCTAGCATAAACAGCTTTAACCCTTCTTAAATAACCCATCAGGTCACATATACTCTGACTTCTCAAATATAGGAAATTAATCTCCTTAATCAAAAGACCAACTAGAATAATGATTTTTCAGTCACGTAAAGATGTTCTTTGATGAAGAAGAAGAACCCCTTGAATGACATTGCAGCCTCCTTCCTCCACTAGGCACCTGTTGCCACTTGGGTGGACCCTCTTTCAGGGCTGATCTCAATGTGTCTCAACTTGCCAGGAAAGGAGCAGTGGAAAAACCTGCTGTACATGAGATCTGAGCAGCCTCCTCCATGGTCTTAACTCGGGAAGAGACCCCATTGATAGGAAAGCTTTACCCAAAAAGAAAAAGCCAACGATATTTCAAACTCTCTCTATGAAGAATCACAATGATATTTTTTAAATCGCATCTTTTCTAGATAGATATTGGAGAAAGAGCCTTTAATACCTGTAAGCGAATGATCTTTCCAAACTATCATGCTTGCTAAAAAAATGATTTCTTTAATAGCACACAATATCCCGTGGACGATCACTACATGTTTGACCCTGAGACCTATGAGCTCTCTCAAATTCAATGGTAGGCAGCTCAGTCTCCCCTTCGTCTGCCCCAAGTATAGCCATTCAGATTCTAGTTACCATCATTATGCAGTCATTATATTCTGGTCCTTCCAATATCCCTTAAAAAAGCAAATTATCCCATCAGGATCTATTTCTAGAGCCTCCAAATGTACAAATAGCTCTGCATTAGTTTTTTGATATCAGACGTCTCCGAGTTCCACTGCACCATCACTGTGTTGTGCTCTTCTACCTTCAGCTCAGCCTCCTCCACACGCTTGCCCAAATCGTTAAAATCACTATGGAGCTCTGCCACCATATCCAAAGTTTCTTTTTTAATGGATACCATATCTTGCCGCTCCTCTTCAAACCATCTCTGGAAATCCGTCCAGGTGAAGCCTTCTGAGGTTTGAAAGCTCTGCCTGCTGCTTTCACTACTGCAATCTGTGGCCCCCACCTTTTTCCTCCATTTTTCTGCTATCTTCTGGGCCTACCTCAATTTGCGCTGTACTGTTGCCATAAGAAAAGTACCATAAGTCCTCCAACTTTTTTTTCTGCGCCATCTGCCAGGTAGAGGAAATATTTATACAGTGTTTCACCGTATATTGTAAGCAAATTGCAAGATTAAACAGGGATGGCTAAGGATAATAGCGTGAGCTCCAGCCTCAGGCAGCCATTTGGTCAGATGACATTACTTCCTCCAGTTCGACACAACTTAAGGTACACATGTTTTGTTTATCCTCATAACAACCCAATCTTCAATCACAAATTAGGTTTCTCCAAGGACAAGCAGGATGGTAGTCCTCACACATGGGTGACATCACCAGATGAGCCTGATGTGGAAAACTGATGTCAAAGTTTCTAGAAACTTTGACTAGGCACAATGAGCTTGCCCTACATGCTGTATACCATTGGCTTTGACTTGACAAAATGAAAATCCTCTTCAGGTCGAAGAAGTCTGACCAATCAATGTCGGCATAGGCATCTAAAAACCTCAGAGCCGCACTGATGGACACCTTACCATTGACATCGGTGGGACTGTAGGTTCCGTCAAGGTCGCCTGTGGATAGGGGCGCTAGAGACTGACCACTGTCGTTCTCCTCCAGATCGAGGATGCCAGGCTCATTGTCTTCGATCTCAGCACCAGGGAAAGACTGGGCCGAGCATCATGGGAAGATCAAGAAGCATCGGCACCGGACCCCGTCAATGCACAATGCTGGGCACGAGGATGCACTGGCTTTTGCCGCGATGCACCTGAAACAAACCCTTGGTGAGGAGAGCCAGTCCTCCATTGATGCCCGGGATCCACGACAGTCTCCACCAGTCCTGGTACCAGTCATTGATCCTTCTGAAAGGTCCAAGGAAGATCTGGCCACCCCTCCTTCCTCCCAGTCATTATTGGCATCAGCAACATTCGAGGAGGAGCTGGAGTGTGGAGTCCAGCTGGCAGTGGAATAGGATTGCAGGACCACAGTCCTGTGGCACAGACAGAACTGGAGCTGGTACTTCCCATTCTCATACTGCTTCTGGAGAAGCTTAGTGTGCTATTTGGTGCCTTACCAACCCAGCTGGTATTGGTTCCTGGGCCGGCCCCGGTGCCCGGCGGGGCACTAGGGCCGCCTCCTACCGATAACGGTGGTCATTGCTGGTTCCTCTGAGGAGGATGCTCTACTGAGGCCGATGGGATCGCTGAGGCCTATAGCCTCCCCTGTCCAGTTCCATCGATGCCTGCACCACTAGACGTTGGCCGAGCACCTAAGGCCCCATCCCCTGTGACTTACAGTGAGGATGAGGGTCCCTATGACTCCTGGGGGGATGATCGGATGGAGTCTTCCTCCAAGGACTCGGATGATCTCCCATCAGACCCTTCTCCTCCGGAGGAGTGAAGGAAGTCTCCACCTGAGGACTTAACCTTTGCAGGTTTTGTGAGGTTGATGGCTGAGGCCATCTCTTTCCAGCTGTTGACAGAGAAGGATGCCAGGCACAAGATGCTTGAGATCCTTCAGTTTGTGGAGGCTCCTAAGGAGATCGTGGTGGCCCCGATACACAAGATCCTTTTGGAGTTTTTGCTGAGGATTTGAGAACACCCCCTCACAGTGTCTCCAGAAAATAAGAAGGTGGACAGGGTTTACCTCCTCTACAAGGCTGTTGGATTTGATAAGCGTCAGCTGCTCCATCAGTCAGTGGTGGTCGAATCCGCCCTCAAGAGGGCCAAGCTCTCTCAAACCCACTCCTTGGCACCCCCGGGGAAGGACCACAGAGCAATGGATACTCTTGGGAGGAAAGTGTTCCAAGGCGCCATACTTATTGCCTGCATCACTGCCTACCGGTTCTACATGAGCCAATATTCGCGGGACATCTGGAAGCAGGTGCAGGAGGTGGCTGAGCAGCTGCCTCAACAGAAGCAAGACACCCTCATGTTGCTGGTGAATAAGAATTTGGAGTATGAACAACACGAGACCCATGTGGCCTACGAGAGTCTCTGCAGTGGGAATCAGCACTAGCAGAATGGCAAGGCTGAGCCTCGGATCTCTGACTGGAGGTACAAGAATGACTTGCTAATGGGCCGTGTACAGGAGAGAATCTCTTTGGAGATAGGGTGAAGGATGCTGCAGCCCAACTCCAGGACCATCATGAAACCCTACAACAACTCTCAGGGAGTGCTTCAAACCTGACCTCTTTTTCCAGGAGGCCGTCAAGGCAGAGGCCAAGGAAGTCCTTCTTTCACCAAAGAAAGTACTATCCTTCGCCTCCTCAATACCGTACGCATCATCAGAGCTCTTGCGGCCATCCCAGGCAGCAGAGAGCTCCCAAGCCCCAGCCGGCTCCTCAGTCAAACCCAGGGACGGAGTTTTGACTGGACTGCAGGGAGTATCAGCCAGTTGCCCCTACCCAGGGCGATGGACCCTCCGGTCGGGGCAGGCTGTGGCTCTTCGCAAACCAGTGGCCTAATGTAACCTCGTACAAGTAGGTTCTGTCCATCATCCATCAGGGATACCAATTAAATCTATTGGGTGTCCCACCAAATTGCCCTCTGTGCCCGTATTGGGAGCCGGTAGTGCATCATGAAATACCACTAGCAGATCTCTCCTCTTTCTTAACAGCCAGAGTGGTCGAACCTGTTTCACCATGGCAAAGAGGGTGGGGGTTTTACTCCAGGTACTTCCCGAGTCCAAAGAGAACAGGAGGACTTCGTCCCATCCTAGACCTGAGAGCCTTAAACAAATTTCAAAATAGAGAATACTTCAAGATCGTTTCCATGGGCACCTTGATTCCTCTTTTGCAAAAAGGGGACTGGGTATGCTCCCTCGACCTACAGAACACATACACCCACATCGAGGTCTTCCATGGTCAAAGGAAGAAACTCCAATTTGTAGTGGGGGAACAGCACTTCCAGTACCAGGTATTGCCTTTCGGGCTTGCGTCCGTCCCAGGAATATTCACAAAATGCCTGGCTGTGGTGGCGGCACACATCTGCAGACTGGGAGTGCCGGTTTTTCCCTATCTGGACGATTGGCTGGTCAAGAGCACATCTCAGGCAGGGGCAGCCAGGTCCATGCATTTGATCATTCAGGTATTGGAGTCACTAGGGTTCTTTCTTATCTACCGAAAATCCTATATCAGTCCACACCTCAAGTGGACTTCATCGAACCCTGCTAGACACGGCTCAGGCCAAGGCCTTTCTGCCACACCAGAGGGCTGACACAGTAGTGGCGGAAGTTCAACAGAGCCAGCAGGTATCAGCTTGGCACATGTTGAGGTTGTTGAGCCGCATGGCCACGACCATCCATGTTACTCCCTTGGCACAATTTCATATGCACAGAGCCTAATGAACCCTGAGGTCTCAGTGGCGGCACGCTACACAGGGCTCCAAGATTGCATCCAAGTCACCCCATCCCCCTGGGCCTCCTTGTCCTGGTGGCAGGTACTTTCCAATCTGGAACAGGGGATCTCCTTGCAGAGCCTTCCCATTCAAATTGGGTTAACCACAGATGCATATACCCCAGGGGGTGGGGAGCTCATGTGGATGGGCTTGGCACCCAGGGCTTATGGTCTGCTCAGGAACGTACATGTCAAGTCAACTTCCTGGAGCTCCCAGCGATCAGGTATGTGCTATGGGCTTTCAGAAATTGGCTGTCGAACCAAGTTGTCCTGATCCAGACCAGTAACCAAGTAGCAATGTGGTATGTCAACAAGCAAGTATCGTACCTCCTGTGTCAGGAAGCGGTCCACATATGATCATGGGCCCATTCCTATGGGATGGTGCTCAGGACCATGTACAGGGCCTGGATGGAGAATGTGGTAGCGGACAGGCTGAGTTGGGCTTTCAGACTCCACGAGTAGTCCCTGGACCGGGTGGTAGCGTATTGGGTATTCCGCCTCTGGAGGAGCCCAGATGTAGATCTGTTCATGTCCCCCTGCAACAGGAAGGTGCCTCGGTTCTGCTCCTTGCACAGGACAACCTCAGATGCCCTCGCCCACCATTGAGGCACAGGTCTTTTGTATTATGTTTAATTTTTACACTATTTAGTTTATTATGTTAGCCTCATTTACCTTTATTGTATTCCATTCGGTTTGCCGATTAATCAAGCATGAAACAAACTAAACTAAAATTCCCTTAGTGGTGAAGACTCTCTTGAAACTTTGACGTAAGTTTTCCACATCAGGCTCCATATGATGATGTCTCCTATATGTGAGCACTAACATCCTGCTGTCCTTGGAGAAAACCTCTTACTGGTAAGCAAGTCTGCGTTCCAATATCAGATTAGTCTATGTGAGTTCAATAGTAAGCCCAGGTGTTGCCTGTTAGGTGCTTTATTGAAAAATACCTCCTTTATGCTTATTGTTTTCTGAGTCTGCATTCAAATCAGGGAAATATGGGAATAGCAAAGGAACTGATCCAAACATACTATCCTCAATAACTTCTCATAGAGTAATTCCTGCCACCTTAAAATGGAATCATGGCTGGGACTGGCCCTATCCCACTGCACGCGTCCGTTTCTGCCCCTGAGCTGGTCAGCACCCCAACAGATGTATGAGGGGAGCTGAGCTCTGACTGCCGGACTTTAAAAACCTGCAGAATGAGGCGGGGCCTCTTTCGGGGACGGTGAGTTCATTCTGGTTCACAGTTTTGCACTTAATGCAATTGGGCTGCACCGTGGGCTGCCACGGTGAGGTGCTAACCAGGCACCTCACCGTGGCAGGATAGAGGAAAGAAAGGAGTGGAAGTGTAGTGTATATAAATTGTTTTCATCTTTTATTTATATTCTGATTTTCAGGCACTTCAGAGCGGATTACATTCAGGTACTGAAGGTATTTCCTTGTCCTCAGAGGGCTTACAATCTAGGATTATTTACTAAATGTTTTCTACTATTTTGTGGCTATGGGGAAAATGCTTAGTAAATAGGACCCTAAGGTTGTATCTCACATAATGGAGAGTGAAATGACTTGCCCAAGGTTACGAGGAGCAGCGGTGGGATTTGAAGCCTGGCTTCCCTGGTTCTTAGCCTGCTGCTCTAATCACTGGGCTACTCCTTTCAAAAGTTGGAATTCCGGGATAAATGGAAATTGTTCTTTACATCTGAAAATATTTTTTTTCATACGCTTGCACTATTCACCAGCTTATGGGACATCAGATATTTTTTTTTTTTCTTGTTGCAATGGCAGCACAGAAACAGAAAAAGGATTTTGTGCATGCATTTTCTCTTTTCCTGTCCCTGATGGAGAAACATCTAAATATCATATGACTGTCGTCTTTTTTTGGCTAATAGAAACATGATGGCAGAAGAAGACCTTATGGCCCATTCAGCCTGTCCACCGTCCAATTCATTTAGCATTATAATTCTCAGAACTTCTTAAGAGATCCCCTGTATTTATCCCACGTTTTCTTGAATTCAGATACTGGTTTTTGTCTCTACCACCTCCACTGGGAGGCTGTTCCATGCATCTACCACTTTCTCTGTAAAGAAATATTTCCTAAGATTACTCCTGAGTCTACCCCCTTCCAACCTCATCTCATGACCCCTTGCTCTAGAGCCTCCTGTGCATGGAAACTATTGAGATGGAGGAGATACGATAGAGACATTCAACTATGGCACCTTTCCTCTAGGGTATACATGCTCAGATCTTTAAGTTATATTTATTCTCACCTAATTTATATTTTGTTTGATAGGTTCAATCTATGTTCAGCTCCTTAAGCGATTCACATTTTAATAGCTTTTTACTTAGTTTATCCTAGTTTATCCTAGTTTATCCTCTGGTTCCCAGTTCTTTGTAACCCCTGTTCTATGTAATGCTTTTACTTAGTTTATCCTAGTTTATCCTAGTTTATCCTCTGGTTCCCAGTTCTTTGTAACCCCTGTTCTATGTAATGCTTTTTGCAATAACCGTTTCATTGTGAACCGATGTGATATGTAATTTTCCACATGAATGTCGGTATATAAAAGTTAAAAATAAATAAATAAATAAGTCTTTCCCCATATGCTTCAGAACGAAGTCCACTGACCATTTTAGTGTCCTGGAATAGTGTTCAATCCACTTGCTATCCCTTTCAGAGTACCACAGGGGTCAGTGTATCTCCCCTGTTGTTTAGTGGCTGTATGTTTCCATTAGTTATGCTGATTACGGAATACGGAGTGGACTCCTGTTTGCTGATCACATTCAGTGGGTTGTATCTATGGGTGCAGATCCGCTGCCCAGGATTACCTGTGCGTTTGCAGGAAATCTCCGCACGGCTTAGCTAGCAGAAACTTGAATAGAATCCACTGAAAACGGAATAGTTATGGGGGGAATAGGGAGAAAAGGGAGCTTGGTGTTTACCATTTCTTGTGAGCTGTGTGCTGCGCCCAGAGGAGGCAGTATGTAGTCTGGGAGTGTGTCTGGATTCGCAGCTTACGGTGTCAGCTCAGATATCACAAGCGGTACGGTCAGTCCTTAGGGCGCCGAGGTACATCTGCCTGGCGTGGTTCCTCTCTTGCTAAGGGAGACTTGCTTGCATTAAGTCTTGGGGGAACTTGGCTATTGTAATGCCCTCTACCAGGAACTGCCAGCAAAGAGACTGAGGCAATTAAATCTGCGTTGGAATCCAGCAGCCCACTTGTAAAAGAATAAAAGGAGTTCAGAGCGTGTTACTCCTGCTCTTTATGAGCTGCATTGGCTGGCAGTGGAGCAAACGCTGCAGATTAAAGTGATCATGGTGATCTTCAAATGTCACCATAGAGCAGGGCTTCCCAAACTGTGGGTCAGGACCCCAGATGGGTGGCACAAAACCTCCAGCTGGGGGGGGGGGTCACAAATGCCTCAAAGGGCAGCAGCAGCAGTGGTGGAAGACAGCGTGGGGCCTGTGAGCCCTCGCATGATTTTAGTTTATTTAATACTTGATTAATCAGCAAACTGAAGTGATGTGCAATCAAGGTAAATGAGGCTAGCATAATAAATTAAATAGTGTAAAAATGAAACATAATAAACTAAATAGCATAAGCAATGTAAAACAGTAGTCAGCAATAAATGAAGAAACCATGATCAAACAGCAAATAAAACGGTGTATAAAATAAACTAATAAAAGACTTTATACAGTAATAAAACAATACATTAAGACAATCAAAAGTAACAATAATAAAAGGAAACCCATGCCCTAATCCAGTGAGAAAGCTTGTATGAACAGTTAAGTCTTTAAATTTAAAATAAAGAGTTTCTGTGGTAACAGGGAGCGGTGCGTGAAAAGGAATGTGGGCCCTTGCAGGACCTGTGAGCTTGCACTGGCTCACAGTGCAAGCTGTGCTGACTTTCATTACTAATGCTGCTGCCGCTGCCCACTGCAGATCACCATCAGGCTTTAGACTGGTGGCCATTGGGGAAGGATAGCCGAGTGAGCACAGGCCTGGAGAGGTTGCCACTGCTCCTCTGTCACCCGCCGTTGAACCTACCCAAGAGAAAAAAATGTTACCCCTGTCATCAGCCTGCCCTCTCTTCCCAGCAGTTGTCATCCAGCTTTGGCCTGGGGCCCAAAAGAAAATGCTGCTGCTGCTGACCCCAACCAAGGAGATGTTTGGAGGTGGGGCTGTTTGAAAGGGGGGGGGGGATCAGAGGAAGAGCGATTGGCTGTGAAAGATGAGGGAGGGAATGATAGAAGATCCCGGGGGATTCAAGGGTGGAGCTGGGGCTGGATCAGTGGGAGAGCGATTGGCTGTGAAAGATGAGGGAGGGAATGATAGAAGATCCCGGGGGATTCAAGGGTGGAGCTGGGGCTGGATCAGTGGGAGAGCGATTGGCTGTGAAAGGTGAGGGAGGGAATGATAGAAGATCCCGGGGGATTCAAGGGTGGAGCTGGGGCTGGATCAGTGGGAGAGCGATTGACTGTGAAAGGTGAGGGAGGGAATGATAGAAGATCCCGGGGGATTCAAGGGTGGAGCTGGGGCTGGATCAGTGGGAGAGCGATTGGCTGTGAAAGATGAGGGAGGGAATGATAGAAGATCCCGGGGGATTCAAGGGTGGAGCTGGGGCTGGATCAGTGGGAGAGCGATTGACTGTGAAAGGTGAGGGAGGGAATGATAGAAGATCCTGGGGGATTCAAGGGTGGAGCTGGGGCTGGATCAGTGGGAGAGCGATTGGCTGTGAAAGGTGAGGGAGGGAATGATAGAAGATCCCGGGGGATTCAAGGGTGGAGCTGGGGCTGGATCTGTGGGAGAGCGATTGGCTGTGAAAGATGAGGGAGGGAATGATAGAAGATCCCGGGGGATTCAAGGGTGGAGCTGGGGCTGGATCAGTGGGAGAGCGATTGGCTGTGAAAGGTAAGGGAGGGAATGATAGAAGATCCCGGGGGATGCAAGGGTGGAGCTGGGGCTGGATCAGTGGGAGAGCGATTGGCTGTGAAAGATAAGGGAGGGAATGATAGAAGATCCTGGGGGATGCAAGGGTGGAGCTGGGGCTGGATCAGTGGGAGAGCGATTGGCTGTGAAAGGTGAGGAAGGGAGTGATAGAAGATCCCGGGGGATTCAAGGGTGGAGCTGGGGCTGAATCAGTGGGAGAGCGATTGGCTGTGAAAGGTAAGGGAGGGAATGAAAGAAGATCCCAGGGGATTCAAGGGTGGAGCTGGGGCTGGATCAGTGGGAGAGCGATTGGCTGTGAAAGGTGAGGGAGGGAATGATAGAAGATCCCGGGGGATGCAAAGGTGGAGCTGGGGCTGGATCAGTGGGAGAGCGATTGGCTGTGAAAGGTAAGGGAGGGAATGATAGAAGATCCCGGGGGATGCAAGGGTGGAGCTGGGGCTGGATCAGTGGGAGAGCGATTGGCTGTGAAAGGTGAGGGAGGGAATGATAGAAGATCCCGGGGGATTCAAGGGTGGAGCTGGGGCTGGATCAGTGGGAGAGCGATTGGCTGTGAAAGGTGAGGAAGGGAATGATAGAAGATCCCGGGGGATTCAAGGGTGGAGCTGGGGCTGGATCAGTGGGAGAGCTATTGGCTGTGAAAGGTGAGAGAGGGAATGATAGAAGATCCCAGGGGATTCAAGGGTGGAGCTGGATCAGTGTGAGAGCGATTGGCTGTGAAAGGTGAGGGAGGGAATGATAGAAGATCCCGGGGGATACAAGGGAGGAGCTGGGGCTGAGAGAGTATCAACTGGGAGAGGGGATGTGAGAGAAGATTTGGAGGAGGAGAGGTGAAAGAGGAGATGAGGAATTGGGGTGAGAAGAAGGGGTTGACAAGATCAGTTGGGGGTTATAAAAATGACATAGAGGTGAGGGATCTTCGACAGGGAGGATGTGAACATGGCTAGAGGGGGTGAGAGAGAGAATGGACTGGGAAGTGAGAGGGGAGGAGCTGGAGGAGAGGAGGTTGAGAGAGGATGTCCTCTGGAGGGGAATATGTAGGTTGAAAGAAAGAATTGGAGTGTGGGGAGGGTGGGGGTCGAGAGACGGGATCACATGGAGTGCAGGGAGGATGAGAGTGGAGTGATTGCTGGAGGCAAACCACACCCCTGCTAATTAGGTTTGTTTGTCCTTTGGGGGGTTATGAGAATTTTCGAGTGCTAAAATGGGGTCCCATTGGTTAAAAGCTTTTGGAAGCCCTGGCATAGAGAAATCCCAGGTTAACAGAGTTGCTACCTTAGTATGTGCCTCAGAGGGCCTTGACGTCCTCAAAACGAGCTTTTCTGGAAGTTCCTAGGTTAATATTTGGAGGCTTAAAGACTTTTTGTCTGAAGCACTTGAATCAACAGGGGATGCTTGTGTTTCTTCCAAAGGGAAAACGCTCCCTAACTCTCAGCATCACCTTGGGAAAGTCATATTGTCTTTAAACGCCTCGGTCTATCCTATTACGCTTCAGCAGTAACTCCAGGGGCAGCGGCCCTCCTCGGTTTTCGCCTTCACAGGCTGTCACACAGTTGAGGAATCAGAGATCCTCGCTCCAGCAGTGTAAGCCGCCCCACATGCGACTTCATCAAGTCTTAGACCTGCAGAGCGGGTTGGCCTGAATCTAAACCACTCTTATTACTAACATGGGTCATTTTCTTGCTCTGGTGATCCCAGAACCCTCGGATTGTGGGCGTAGAAAATCCCGTCCTTGGCTCGTCCGACTTGTGGTCTGCTCGAGGCCTTTTGTACGTTTGCTCTTTAACCTGTTTCCCAGCTCTCTCCTGGAGGCACACCCGGCCCGCCGGATCATCATGAAATGAACGCGTGAGATGGATTTGCATCCACTAGGTTCCCAGTGTATGCAAATGTAACTCATGCATATTCATTACAGGTGTCCGGAAAGCCAGACGGCTTAGGCCAGGAGAGGGTTGGGAAACACTGCAGGTTTAACCGTCCGCTAAGCCAGTAACAGGAATTCTGTTGGCAAACGTTGCTGGGGCTTGCGGCAGTGCTGTCGAGCTGCAAACGCAGCAGAAATCAGACGCAAGAGAGGAGAGCCAAGGTCAGCTGGGGTCTATAGCACCGGACCACGAGTGGAGATGGAGAGACTAGAAAGGCCTGATAGTACTTACCTGCTGTCATAATCTCTCTCTTTCTGTGTTAAAAATAAACCTGCTTAAGTACATGAATTTTCCTAGGACCTTTTTTTTCTTGGGGGAGGTAGGGATGGGGGGTGTAGCTATCAGTTTCCTTCTGTTTATTCAGGCTTGCAGTTCAATCAGAACCAACCTCCACTGGACTACGGCATCCTGAAATTTTATTAACGGGGGCGTGGGTCCCCTCTATTTTATATCTCCACCGCCTCTGCAGTGAGAGTCCTCGCACAGAGGCCACAGACCTGCGTGGCACCCTCTGGAACCAATGCGTGCGCAGCCAGAGTCCGGCCAGTAGGTGTCGCTGCTGAGCAATGGCTGAAACTCCTCCCCCAGCCCCAGAGACTGTGAACACTGCCTCCGCAGCAACCCCCACCCAGGGAATAGAGGCTGGGCCTGGGAATCAAAGCCGGGTCGTCCACCTGGCAGCACACAGCACGCCAGCTCTGTCCTGATGATTAGCAATTACTTGCGGGAAGTAGCTTGGTCACGTGATTCGGTGACTCTGTTCGGGTGCCAGTGATGCAATAAAGGAGAAAGACCGCAGCACTGTTTTACCCGCGGCATCAGCATCTCCTCTGCCAGTCTCCATACTGATGCAACCGTGTGTCAGCTGCCTGTACTTAATGTAATGTTATTACCAAAAAAATTCCCAAATGCCTCTTTTTTTCAAACAGTTATTTAAAAAGATGTGGTGCTTTTTTATTCTAATTATTGCTGAGACATCGAGCGCAGGAAGGAAAGAGAATAAATTTTTTGTCTTCATGTAAAAAGATTCTGCAGTTCCTGACAGGCTGAATATTCAAAGCCAGAAGAACATGTTTTATGCACGCAGACGGATGCCAGGAAATAGCTGTGGGCTCAGTTCATATCAAAGCTCAGAAACCCAATTTTGCAGGTACTTTTACATGGCCTGGGGATAGGCATTCTGGGGGAGAAGAAATGGGACGGAACTGGAACTGAGGGGCAATTCTCTCTGATTTTAAAAAGGATGACTTCCATATTTGGTCAGTGGCCGGTTTGCAAAGCTAGCTGGAGAAATTTGTCTGGCTAACTTTGGAGGGATATTCAGTGGTGCGGCCGTGCCAATGAATATAGCCGGCTATCTTAAAGATGGCCGGATAAGTTCGTCTGGCTAACTTTAGCACTGCTTTGGGGCATGACCAGAGTTAGCTGGCAAATAACTATCATAGGGCCTCATTTTCTAAAGTATCGCAGGCCTGCGGTACTTTAGAAAAATGCGGTAATGAGGGGCGGGGGGGGGGGGGCAGTCCTACGCTAGCCGGCAGCGATCGCACTTCCGCGGTGCGATCGCTGCCGGCGTCGCGCCCAATAACTACACCATGAAAGGTGTAGTTATTGGGCGCGAAATAGGCAGCGAAAAGGCTCCTTACCTTTTCGCTGTCTGTGCCTTCTTCGCAGGGTCGGCCCCGGTGACGCCCCGACTCCTCCTCTTCCGGGGCCGACTCCGCCCCGATGACGCTAGTGTACGCTTGCGCTATCAGCGCAAGCCTGCGCTGATAGCGCAAGCGTACACTAGCGTTAGAAAATGATTCCCATAGTTAGCTGAATATATTATCTAGCAAACTTAACTCTGCCAAAAAAAAAAAAATGCTCCCAGAACACACCTACGTTAATCTGAGTAAACTTTAACCAGACAAGTTCCTAAAATATTCAAAAGTCTGCATTTGGCCAGATAACTCATAAGGTTAGGGTTAGAGTTAGGGCCCCCTGTATGCTAAGTGAACCCACACAAGTTGTGCCCTCCAGAGAGCAGTTGTAACTTTGTGCGAGTTATTCGGTGTGCGTACCAGGCCAGTTACCCATGAATATTATGCATTTAGTGATTCATTTGACAGCAAACTTGTATGCAGAAGTTTGCTTTGAAAATTCAGAGCAAAGACTATGCATGAAAGGTAAGCCCAGACTTTACCCGATGCAGGCAGTAATAAAATGAAACACAGAATCTAAAGATGCAGACATGTCTGGAGTTGCAGTAGCTTAGTTGTATATTGTGGTGGGTATGAAGGGGAAGTAGAGGGAAGTGGGACCTCCGGAGAGTCCTTTTCAAAGCCTGTTCCACTGGTAAAATTACTGCTTTGCCAATGGAAATGGCCCAGTACAAGATTGGCCGCCCGATAGGGAGGCCAATGTAGGTGGCTACGACCTGTATGCGCACGGGTTTCTCCACAGGCTCGGAGCTGGGGGATGGGCTTGCACTTAGGCACACAACGTTTGCATTTTCAAAGTCTGCAGGTGCGATTGGATGCAGGTAAGCTTTGGCACGTACAGTATGTTCCCTTTGAAAACTGATGTCAGGTACGTGCATAACTGCCTTCAAATTTAGGCGGGCTGTTATAAGATTTCCCCATAGAGTAATTTGGTAACAGCCCACATAAATGTAATGTCTATTGCCTGTACATTTTATGCCAGTGACCTGCGTACTTTCCTGTTGAAAATGATTCCATCAAAACTAACTGTACACAATTAACTATGAAAATGTATGTGTGTACTTATGAAAATGCAAAAGTATGCATATTAAGGGTCAGCCCTTCCCCAGTCCTGCCAACAAGAACAACGCTGTTAATTGTGGATAAATTACATGTGTGGTGACCATATATGTGTAAGTTTACCTGCTTATCAGGCAGTCATGTTTACAAAAGGCCATTTCTGCAAGAAAAATACGAGTTACTTTGAAAATTATTCTCAAAGTAGCAGTTCAGAGTTTTTGCGTGAGAAGAAGTATTTACCTATGCTACATCTTTGAGCCTCGTATAATGACCTCTTGTTCTAGATGTTTCTTTACATGGAAATCTATTTCTTCTTTTGCATGTAATTTTCCGTTGAGCGAGTTAAATGTCTCCATTATATCTTTGCTTTCCTCCCTCCTCTCTTTTAGGGTATACATACTTAGGTCCTATTTTTTTCATTTTTTAATAAATGTAAATAATCAGTTCATGGGTCTTGTGGTGCAGACTTTGCATCGTTTTGGTAGCCTTTCGCTGGACTGTGCCTATTCATTCCATATCATTTGGTGGGACGGCCTCTGGAACTGAACACAATGCTCACGATGGGATCTCACCCAAAACCTTTACAGAGGCCTTGTTGCCTCCTTTTCTCTATTGCCAAAATCTCTGCCTGTGCAACCCAGCATTTTACTGGCTCTAACCACCACTGTGTCACACCGTTCTGCTATCTTGAGCGCATCAGATTACCTACGTACGGTCTCTGCCTGGACCGGTGCACATCAGTACCTCCCTCTTCCCCAGTCCCTCCTGCTACCACTCATGCACTGTATTACTTCTCTTGTATTTCTCTGCTTCAAACGCATCGAATTTTAAATCGCCAAGTTTTTGACCATTCCTTCAACACTCTTAGATCACCTTATTCTTTCTACGCCACCGGGACCATTCACCCTGTTGGGAATATCATCTGCAGAAAGACAAACCTTTCCTACAACCCCAATGCAATATTCCTTATAAAAATCTCGAATACAGCTGAACCCTGGACCGATTCCTGAGCCTTTCCTTAGAATGGACTCCGTTTCCCTCCATCCTCCTCTTGCCTTTCACTCAATTCATTTCTAACCCGGCCCTTGGCCGTCCAGCTCCAAAGCCTTACTGCAATCTTAGTATGCCACAAACTGTTGGTTTTCTAAACGACCATATTTCTTCTAAGGGCGATAACACCTCTGACAATGGACTGTATCAGAAAAAGGCCTCCATATAATCTTTGGCTCGTGATAACCGTGAGCAATTATCTCATGACTGTGCCTGCCATTAGTTAAAAAACATTTCTGTTTTACCTTCTTAATTGTTCTCAGCATTCCGGGTCTCTATTTCTGTTTGGAAAATGTGGTAACGTTTTAAGATGATCCTTTATCTTGCAATAATCATAACAGTAATCCTCTCTGGGGAGAGCATTTACACTTAAGGTATGCCCGGTCTGCATTACAGGCTCAGTGGCTTCACCTCAAGGCCGTTAAGCCTTCCAGGCTGTGCACTTACAGTCAATAAATCCAGGAGCACTGAGTGAGTAAACACCGAATAAGAAAGGTAGTCTTGCTCTTACAAAACCTAAAGTTAAGCACGTTAAAGCAAGAGCTATTTTGCGTCTCAAAACATGCAAACTGTTCTATGCCAGCATCTCCCTGCCGGGACACGGGGTCTGTGATGCAGCCAAGAAGGGAGGAGCCCCCTCTCATGAGCTTAGCGATAGAGAACAGCGGCGTTTCAATCTCATTTTACTTACGTCTGAGGTCAGTCATGCGCAGGGCTGGGACGTGACTCAAGCCTTCAGAGGGCGGCTTTCTTTAGGTCCACTTTTGGCTTTTGACCTTCCATCCTGGTGCATGATGGTGTTTATAGCTCAATACCAAAAATAGAGAATCCACAAAAAACAGGAAGTCAGTAGTGAAAACTACAACATATAAATCCTGAGACATATGTCTCAGGATTTATATGTTGGTGTTTATAGCTCTGCGTCTTCCAGGTACAGTAATCATCCCATTTGCGGGCACCTTGTGCCAATCACTTGCGTGCCAGGCGCTCTGGGTGGGGCCTCGTTGTACCTGTGTGGAGCTTCCTGTGAAGAGTCCTGTTTGAGGGCACATGCACTAAGCATTTTCCCCCAAGGATAACCCTAAGCACATCTGGCCCTGGAAAAATGCCAAAACACCTTTTTGGTTGCGGGGGGAGCAAAAAAAAAAAAAAATCAACCAAGCTCCTTCCCAAACTCCACCGTCAGCTCCCACTGCCAGCTTTTTTACTTTATGTTTACAGTTAATATAATTCTTTCTTCCATATATTTAGCTTGGAAAAGAGGCGACCGAGAGGGGATACGATGGCAATTTATAGAATCATGAGTAACATTTCTGTTTAGCTGGACATGGTTTAGATTTACTGTCCAGGGTTTCCTGCATGCGCGAGTGTGTGTGGGGGGGGGGGGGGGGGGGGGAGGGGAGGGAGCTTTCCTTTCAAATCCCTCACATTGCCTTTTACTTTCCAACGTTTGGTCAGCCGCGACCGACGCAGCATGGACGCCATCATCTTCTTCCCATGGGTCCACCTAGGCGCATGTGTGCGGCACGCACTTAAACTTCCACGGCGGGAAAACAGCAGCGGTGCTGGCAGATGACGTCAGCGCGAGCTGGGGATTTAAATCCCAGCTTCGCTTCCCGCCGGCGCCTCAGCCACAGGGTCCCTGTGTCTCGCGGTGCATGGTGCTCCGGGTTCCTGTGCCTTGCTCCTTAGTCTTCTTGCCCGTTTCTTGATCCTTGCGTCCTTGTTTGCTTCTTTGTTCTCTTGCCCTGCCTTCGATGCCCTCTGTGTGTCCTGTCTCAGGACTTTGTCTTGACTGTCCATCTGCCTCTGCCTGTTTTCCGGCTCTGGCCTCTGCTGCGGACACTGTTTGCTCTCTTGCCTGCTGCCTGGTTCTGACCTCGGCTTTGGATACTGACTTCACTTCTGGATTGCTGCCTGCCCTGACCCCAGCTTGGACCCGGATACTGTTTCCTCACTGGCTGCCCTGACGGTGGCCTGGCCTCGGATTCTGTCTACTTGCTGCACGCCTTGACTTCTTCTGACCGCTCCTAACGGGGCTTTCCCCAAAGCCTTGCCGGCCCCTGGAACCCAGAGGCTCAACCTGTGAGGAGCGGGGCTGGTATAGGTGAAGCTCCTGCTCCAGTCCCAACAAGAGCTGTCGTATTCGCCTGCTAGGCTACGCCAACCATGCCACAGTCCAAGGGCTCATATTTGTGACATACTTTCCCCCTACTTAAGTCTCTTGCACCCAGCACAGATAATCTCAGCAGTAGAGAATAATGAAATCACTACTCGATCAGACACAAGAGAGTTGTTTGGTAGTTTCTAACAGTTCTCGTTTACTGATATGGTGCAATGATGATTTACAGCTAATCTGAGAAAATTCTTTTTCACTCAACGCACAATTAAACTCTAGAATTTGTTGCCAGAGGATGTGGTTAGTGCGGTTAGTGTAGCTGGGTTTAAAAAAGGTTTGGATAAGTTCTAGGGGGAGAAGTCCATTAACTGCTATTAATCAAGATGACTTACAGGCTGATACAGAAAAACGCGTGGGAGAGCTAGTGAGCGCCCACTCTCCCGGCACGCGCACAGGCCACTCTCCTGGGCGCGCGATTCAGGAGGGTGGCCTATGCAAATTAGGGCTCGCGGTAAAAGGAGGCGCTAGGGACACTAGCGCGTCCCTAGCACCTCCTTTTTGACAGGAGCGGCGGCTGTCAGCGAGTTTGACAGCCGACGCTCAATTTTGGCGGCGTCGGTTCTCAAACCCGCTGACAGCCACGGGTTCAGAAAACAGACGCCGGCATAATTGAGCGTCCGTCTTCTGACCCGCGGGCCAATTTTTAATCTTTTTTTTTTTTTAATTTTTACTTTTTTTTTTACTTTTGGGGCCTCTGACTTAATATCGCTATGATATTAAGTCAGAGGGTGTACAGAAAAGCAGTTTTTTCTGCTTTTCTGTAAACTTGCCCGGCGCCGGCAGAAATTAACGCCAGCCTTTGGGCAGGCATTAATTTCTGAAAGTAAAATGTGCGGTTTGGCTGCACATTTTACTTTCTGTATCGTGCGGGAATGACTAATAGGGCCATCAACATGCATTTGCATGTTGCAGGCGCTATTAGTTTCGGGGGGTTGGACGCGTGTTTTTGACGCGCTATTACCCCATACTGTATAAGGGGTAAAGCTAGCGTTCAAACCTGGGCTAACAGTGTGCACTGTACTGTATCGGCCTGTTAGGGAGTAGCCACTGTTATAACTAGCATCAGTAGCATGGGTTCTTCTTGGTGTTTGGGTAATTGCCAGGTACTTGTAGCCTGGATTGGCCTCTGTTGGAAACAGGATGCTGGGCTTGAAGGACCCTTGGTCTGACCCAGTATGGAAACTTCTTATGTTCTTATTGTATTTACTGTATTTGCAAGAAAAATCATTTAAAGAATTTTACATAAAGATGAGTATATGAAGGATATTATATGTGAAAAATGGCATATGATTAGAATTGGTGCCATCTAAGCCTTATACTGCTGTTCTGCATCTTGTATGATATTGGTAAGTCTGGGCTTAAAATATACAATTGCTCTTGTTTTGTTGTCTGGACAAATGTGATCAATTACAGAAACAAAAAAGCCCAGTTACCACCTTGCTCATTAATTATCAGTCGAAACCCAAAAAGAGAGCTGGTGATTCTGTCTCACACTGACTTCACTGGTTTCATAAACCCATAGCTTCTCTGGATTGTGCTGATATTGGATTACAAAACTAAGTATTTTTATTTTCATGCGTCATCAAGAGTCTGTTTTATTTGCTGATTAAAAGTATCAAAATTAAGATTTTATTGAAATGTAGTTCCTGAATTATCATTGGTAGATGATCATAATAGTGCCTAAACTCATATTGATTTAATGCCTATGTCATGTTTTCAGTGATTTAATCTATGGATTTATGATACCAATTAAGTCAGTGAAAACCTAATCACCAGCTCAATTTTTCGGTTTCAACAAATATAATCGACGTCATCCCCAAGGGGAGCAGGAAACAGCGCAATTCAATAACAGGAATTGCCTAAAATAATCGCCTAGCACAATATCCATTTGCCAGTATCATTAGGGCAGACCCTTGATTGCAACATTTTGTTGGTCTCTATCAGTGACAGAATCAGGAAAGGTCCTATAAGCAAGGAAAAAGCCACACTACATCATAGGACGATGTGTCCAAACCACACAACCGTCCAAATACTGTCAATGACTTCACTATAGGGAGCAGAAGGGCTGAATGAAAAGACTGAATTGAAATTCCGGTACAGTTTTTTTTAGCAAGTCAAATCCACTTAGCAATAAAAAGGATTTTATAGAAACATCTTCCAGTCGACATTCAAATTCATACTGGGTACTGCCACCGATTGCAACTTACAAATCCCATCATTTTTCTAACTTCAAAAGACATTCTTCCTTTTTCTCACACCAACAGTCTTTGCAAATATCATCGGCACTACAAAAGTGTTTAAAATTTAATTTGCTGAAAGATATACTGAAAAACAAACAACGATGAACCATAAGGCCATCAAACTTGACCACTGAACTGATTGACACTGCTCAATCAGCCGAATCCTCACTATTCTAGACGTTTGTCATACCTACATCAAGTCACAGGGACAAAGTATCACATACACTGAAAAAGAAGATCTGCAATATCTTGGATGTTGTAAACAGAAAATGTCTCCCATCAACAGAGGCATTATTTACCAGTCGGGGAATCAGGCAAGTAGCTTCTGCTGCCCTGCCTGTGGGAGTCACTTATTTTACATCATCTACGGCAGTACAGCGCCCCTGAGGCTGTTGTTCTTCCTTGACACTTTGCCTAGGGCAACCTGGGGTATAAATCTGTCACTGGCTGCCATCATAGGATGTTTAAACCCTTTAATATCCATACACAGCCACTATTCACAGGTATCATGAATAGTAGGGAGTGTAGAGCTTACCGCTCAATCCTTTATATCAGGCCTGTAGGAAAAGGCAATAACAGGATCCAGTTGAAGTCTCATGCAGGCCTAAAGTATCTCAGTGTTTCCTTATACTTCAATATGATTATGGAAAAAGGGAGAATGGTTTAACAGATCCAAGGTCAGTTATCATTAACTTTAGTCCATGTTTGAAAAAGTATAGCACAGTTAGAAAAAAGGGCCCATTTATTTGCACTCCAGATAGAATCCAAGGGGTAATTCTTCCTGATAAAAATGTTCTCTTAGTATCTACACCTGTATCTTATGTTCCCCAATGGTACTGCACAATTTTCTAATGTGCAAAAACCACCTAGTTGGTAAGTTTTCTTGCTTTAATGCCCTGGAATGGTAGCTCTGATAGTGCAGTAACCTACTGCAGTCCATGGGCTTCCAGTACAAAAAGAGTTGCAGAAAACGATGCTATCTCACCTAATCCCTATGCTGCAAAGGTTATGGAAGACCTATTGAAGGCCATAGACAATTTCAAATTCAGTTCACAAGAATTAAGCCATCTATCTACTAAAGCCCATTCTGGGCCTTCTCGGTAGGAGGGGTAAAATATCGAAATAAATTAAAGAAATAAATAATCCAGGAAAATGGCTAGTGCCTCCTGAGAACCCCCGTACCATGAAGATACAATTGATAAACCGTTGCCACATCAAGATATACTCTTTAAAGGGCGATGTGTAATCCACAAGTTCTAAACTTCTGCACTGGGAGCCAATGCAATATACACCATGTAACATATCTCCAATACACTTAGACAGGTCCCAGTTGTAGAATCTCATTACTATATCGTAATCTTTGTAATTTATACACCTTGCAACTAGCACCATGTAACATGACTTCCAGATACTCAGCCAGGTTTCAGTTATAGAATCTCACTACCTAATCATTATCTTTATAAGTTACTCCCCAGTTCCTTGATCCAAGTTTTTTCTCCCGGTTTGATGTAATCGCATTCTTACATGCTTGTTTCTGTTATAATGTAAACCGAAATGATATGTAACTTTGCCACATGAATTTCGGTATATAAAAATGTTAAATAAATAAATAAATAAATAAATGCAACATCCATGCTGGTCCCTTTGATTCTCCTTCAGACTAAAAGGAATTCTTACATAAAGTCAGTTCTGTCCACTGTTTATGGATAAAAACTGTTGGAACCCAGGATGGCATAGTTAGTTTTCCAAGAATTTAAGTACTACTGTGCAATGAAGAGTGTTGAGGGATGTTTATATTATACCATTTTGATGTTCAAAGTGAAACGTCAGAAGAAAACAAAGCTAAAATTAAGTATGTTAGACATGCCTGTAAGAAGCGATTACAAAAGTAGTCTACAAACATGGAAACTGGTTACAGCAAGGGCCCTACTGCCGAAACTATTAGTCGTCCAAGAGGCAAAGTAAGGTAACATAAGAACATAAGAAATTGCCATGCTGGGTCAGACCAAGGGTCCATCCAGCCCAGCATCCTGTTTCCAACAGAGGCCAAACCTGGCCACAAGAACCTGGCAATTACCCAAACACTGAGAAGATCCCATGCCACTGATGCAATTAATAGCGTTGGCTATTCCCTTAGGGGGTAATTTTCATAAGGATTTACACGTGTAAATGTAACTGCTATTGTAGCAATTTTCAAAAACCCACTTACACGAGTAAAGTGCATTTACTCGAGTAAAATCCAGTTTTAAGTGAGTAAATGCTTTTTAAAATCAGGCCCTAAGTATAATTGATTAATAGCCATTAATGGACTTCTCCTCCAAGAACTTATCCAAACCTTTTTTGAACCCAGCTACACTAACTGCACTAACCACATCCTCTGGCAACAAATTCCAGAGCTTTATTGTGCGTTGAGTGAAAAAGAATTTTCTCCAATTAGTCTTAAATGTGTTACTTGCTAACTTCATGGAATGCCCCCTAGTCCTTCTATTATTCGAAAGGGTAAATAACCGAGTCACATCTACTCATTCAAGACCTCTCATGATCTTAAAGACCTCTATCATATCCCCCCTCAGCCATCTCTTCTCCAAGCTGAACAGCCCTAACCTCTTCAGCCTTTCCTCATAGGGGAGCTGTTCCATCCCCTTTATCATTTTGGTTGCCCTTCTCTGTACCTTCTCCATCGCAACTATATCTTTTTTCAGATGCGGTGACCAGAATTGTACACAGTATTCAAGGTGCGGTCTCACCATGGAGTGATATAGAGGCATTATGACATTTTCTGTTTTATTAACCATTCCCTTCCTAATTATTCCTAACATTCTGTTTGCTTTTTTGACTGCTGCAGCACACTGAGCCGACGATTTTAAAGTATTATCCACTATGTTGCCTAGATCTTTTTCCTGGGTGGTAGCTCCTAACATGGAACCTAACATCATGTAACTACAGCAAGGGTTATTTTTCCCTATGTGCATCACCTTGCACTTGTCCACATTAAATTTCATCTGCCATTTGGATGCCCAATCTTCCAGTCTTGCAAGGTCCTCCTGTAATGTATCACAGTCTGCCTGTGATTTAACTACTCTGAATAATTTTGTATCATCCGCAAATTTGATAACCTCACTCGTCGTATTCCTTTCCAGATCATTTATATATATATATATTGAAAAGCACCGGTCCCAATACAGATCCCTGAGGTACTCCACTGTTTACCCTTTTCCACTGAGAATATTGACCATTTAATCCTACTCTCTATTTCCTGTCTTTTAACCAGTTTGTAATCCACGAAAGGACATCGCCTCCTATCCCATGACTTTTTAGTTTTCGTAGAAGCCTCTCATGAGGGACTTTGTCAAACGCCTTCTGAAAATCCAAATACACTACATCTACCGGTTCACCTTTATCCACATGTTTATTAACCCCTTCAAAAAAATGAAGCAGATTTGTTAGGCAAGACTTCCCTTGGGTAAATCCATGTTGACTGTGTCCCATTAAATCATGTCTTTCTATATGCTCTACAATTTTGATCTTGAGAATAGTTTTTGACTTTTACCAGTTTATAAATAACTGCAGTGATGGGATGCGATACATGAACAAACTTGCTTTCTTTTCCTGTGAGGGAACCTTTAGGGTGTCAAAAATCAATAAGCTGTTTACACAGAAATGACGGCAGAAAAAGACCAATCGGCCCATCCAGTCTGCCCAGCAAGCTTCCACACTTATTTTCCCATACTTATCTGTTTCATCAACCTTGTTGGTAACTGTTTGATTCAAAACCTTCTTGGTAACTGTTTGATTAAAATCTCCTGCTGTATTTTTGGTATAGGATCACATATTCGCCGTTTGTAGCATGAAGCATCCCGGAGCATATGACGAGTTTCTGTTAAAAAGGCCATTCTAAAAAGAGTCACCTTGACACCTCCTTTATCAGTTGATTTAATAACCACTTCTGCTGCATTTTCATGTTTGGTCAAATCAAATCAAAGATTTTTAGCTTTCTCCTCTAAAAGAGACATACAGGGGCGGATTGGCCTATTGGAGGATCGGGCATCCCCCAGTGGGCAGGTTGCTCCAATCACCTGCTTTTTTTTCATCTTCCTGGCCCGAATAGGTATGATCTCATTCATATCTGACCACCTCCTTCTGACACGGACCCCACACAAATGCGGCTATTGCTGCAATCAGCCACCACTCAGGCCCTTCCTTCAGAGCTGTTCCAGCACCTCTTCTTCACATCCCTCGTGGCTTGTTCGAATCGTGGCCTAGTGCTTCAGCTGCTCTTGTCATTGGTGCTCATTGCGGTTTAATGCTGTCTTTGGCTGCAGGGAGCCTGAATCTTGCTCCCGCAGCGTTTTCATTACCTCCCGCCACGACTCTTGGCCTCTCTTTAGGCTGGACCGGCCTGACGCTGTCTGTTGCTGCCTCAGCCCTCACTTTAAAATTACCCGCCACATCCTCAATCACGGCCTACTCTTTGCAGTTCCTCTCTCCTTTCATGGTTTACCACCGCCGACTTTGACCATTGCGACTTAACTCCACTGCCCTCACTGCCTGCTTAGGCAAGGCTCCCTCCTCCCGCTCTGACCGCCATTCGCTCTATCGCAGCCCTTCACTGGTGCGGCCTTCCCTCTTTCTTGCTGCAGCCTACAGCATCCTCCATCAGGTACTTCATGGGATAGACTTTCCTCTCATCACTGCCCCAGGTAATTTTTATTTTATTTATTTATTCTTTGGGTAGCCCCTACATTTGCTTGGCCATGGCAGAGCCCATCCTGCCACAGCCGAGGCCTTCCCACCCTCACCTTGCAGGAGCAAAAGCTGCCTTCCACTTCTCTTCTGGCAATGAGGAACAGAGCTGCCATCTCACAGCGGCCAACGATATGAAATCTGTATGTGTGTATTCTTGTGTGTATGAGAGAGCGAGCGAGCCTGGGTGTGTGTGTATAAGAGAGCGAGCGAGCCTGGGCGTGTGTGTGTGTGTGGGTGAGAGATTCCGTATATAAGACAGAGTGAAAGAGCCTGCATGTGTCTGTGAGAGCCTGAGCCTGGTGTGTACCTGATAGCGAAAGAGGCTCTGCGCACGTGTGAAAGTGAGAGAACCTGTGTTTGTGAGTGAGAGCCTGTATGTGTGACAATGTGTTTGTGAGGCCTCCTGCCCCCAATCCACAACAATCTGTGGGTGACTGGAAAACAAAGGATCCCAGGTAGGGAGAGCTGGAGAGTTTGAATCCTATTATTTTAAATTTTGGGGTGTTATTTCATATGTCTGCTATTTGAAATATTTGGTGTTTGGGAAATATTAGACAAAATTGGTGAATTATTTAAATTACTGGATGTTTGCTGATTGTTGCCTGCTTGACATTTTTTTTTTTTATTAGTCCTAATACCATATGGCTGCACCATATGGTGTCTTTTTTTGCAAAGTTTTCTGGTTGGTACCATATCAGTGCATGTAAATAATATACATGATGCAAGTGATATTTGTACCTTAGAACACTGAATGTTCTTTTTCATGTAAAATCGGTTACTATAAATGCATAAGTTTTAATTGTTTGTGGGAAGGTGAAGCCAGGAACTTGTGCAAGGCTGTAAGGTTCGCCAATGACACCCAATACCCTTGCACCAGCCCTGGCTGCAGTGGCTCCATAAGAGAAAGCAGGATTCCATATGGAGCTGTACTACTTTGGATTAGTGGCTCTCCCCAGTCTCGGCCAGGACTTAATTTTCTCTTTTTATAAGCCCAGGGAACAGTAGGGGGTCACTTCTCGTCCCCTCTCCCCTGGAGTCGGTAGGCAGAACAGAGAGCCTAGGAAACCATAAAAGCAGCAGACTGCGTAGCCTGCAGTCAGTGGGATTGCGCTAGAGTGGTGGGAGGGTTGCGGAGAAGTGGAGGCAGCCTACAGGCACAGGAAGGCAGGGGGTAAGCCAGGAGGAAGTGCCTATGCAGTGTTGGGGAGGCTTCTGTCAGAGGTGACTGCATTGAGCTCTGAGAGAAGCAGCTGGGTGTGGAACCAGCGAGTCTCCTAGAGAATGGGAGGTGACTGCTGCAGAATGGGGACGGGCTGGCAGCAAGCAAGAACTTCACACCATGATGCAGCAGTGCTGGACTGGGGGCGCTCACTGTGTGAGCACATAAGCAGCAGCACAACAGTAGCATGTCTGTGTGCGTGTGTCAGAGTGAGAGACGCACCAACACCCATACACACTTTGTTTGTGTGTGTCTAGGTATCTTTCTCTCTGACACAGACATACACCCACACTTTGTGTGTGGGTGTGGCTTTATGTCTGAGAAAGAATGTGTCTTTCTGTGTGTCAGTGTTTATGTGCCAATAAAGTTTCTGCAATCTAAAAATCTGATTGTTACTGAGCATGTGTGTGTGTCTGACACTGGCGGGCAGTATCATTACTTGTAAATGGTTCAAGAGCCAGACCGGGAATCCAGGCTGTATCTCTATGAAATATAAGCAGATGTGTAGGGGGCCCAACCAATTTGCAGGCATGGAACGGGAGCTGCAGCTCTGCTCACCCCTGGTCTCGAATGTGCTCAACTTCTTAGTTATTTAGGAAAGATGAAGTTTATTTTGGAGATATTTTGGCTCAGTTCTGCTGGTTTCCAGGGTCGACTTAGCATGCTTTTGGGAGCTGACACATGTGCTGCAAGGAACGTGCATGAGGGAGCCAGATATCCAATGGGCCGGTTTTGGAAAAATCTGCTGGGCTGACATTTTCCCGCAGTCCGCCCCTGGAGACATATTCAGTACCTACTTAAGACTAGATATAGATATAGGAAGCCATTGGACCAGGGGGGTGTCCAGACTGATTTATTAGCCATCATAGAATCATCTCTATTATCAAAGACTTCGATTTTTTTTTTTTAATTATTTCAGTTCTAATAAATTTCTGCGGTATTTAATCAAACAGAAAAATAAGTGTGATGGTAGCCTTAAAATAACAGAGCCTGATCCATCAGGGGTTTCTTCCATAGGCAAAGAGTGGGGGGTGAGACCCCCTTGGTCAGCCAGCACCTAATTAAATGTGAGGCTGCATTTCCAATATCTGTTTCCCCCAAAAGAGTGCGTGCATTTTATCAGCCGTACGTGTTACAACAGCACGGTCAGCCAACGAAAGGAAAGCGGATATAAGTAGCGCGAAGGTCCTTGGCCAGCTTTTCCTGAAGTAACTCTTGTCGATAAAAGCTGCGCTATAATTTCCTACATTCCTTCATGTAGCCTCTTTAATAACGTTTTACAGGGCAGGAAAGGCAGCTGCTGTCCAAGGGCCCAAGTGTAGGCTATGAATGCCGGAGAAGCTTGTGCCAGTCCAGTGTGCAGCCTGTTGACCTTTCAGAAAATCAGTAAGAAGCATAAGGTAATTATACGAAAAGTCAATCCGTAGTCCGGTCTTTTGTTATCCTAAATTGGAAGGCTGCGGTGTCTAAAATTGTATTTCTGTGCCTGTGGGGTGAAAAGTACCATTGAGTGAGGACAAGAAATTCAGTGCCATGGGAAGTCGGGGACAAAAATGTGGAAATTAAAGTGTTAGCATGTCATCAAGTCAGTAATGGCTCTGCATTTAAATGGCAGCATGCAAAGAGGAAAAATGCAGCAGATGCCCGGACAATAGAAGAGCAAGCCCCAGTTTCCTGCCGAGCCGGAGGTGCTGTCATAGTTCATTGGCACACATGGAGACCCAAGTGCTTTAACATTTTCCAAAAGTGGTGTATGAGGCAAAATAGCATTCATTGACTTTTGCTTTTTTTTTTTTTTGCATTGTTGAAGCTTTGGAAGTGCACCCCATATAATAAAAGCTGTTGTGTTCCAGTAGTGATTTACCTCTCGGCTTTGTTCCCATGTGATGCTGGAAGTCAGGAGCTACTCCAGGAGATTATATGCCCATCTACCCTTTGCAGCTCAGCTGGCTAAGTGATTTCATGGTAGGCTGATAATCCAGCTACCGAGCGGGCAATTTTTAAAGGCATGCACGTCGGTCAATAGCGATTGACGCACATGTTAGCGCTCTCTCGTGCCCTCGCTGTGAAGAGGGTGCTGGGTATGGTTGGTTTCCAAGCAGAGGAAGAGAAGCCTTAACTTCTGGATCTTCTGTGTGGGCTTGCTGAGATCCACATGCAGAATGGATTTCCAGAATAAAGTCTTGAACAAAACTTCTTCAGTAGCCGTGCATTTTTGTGCTGAAGAATCTTTACCCTCTATTTCACTCATCCAGTAACTCAGGATTTTCTTCTTCTCTCTGTGGCAGGTTCTCTACTGACTCTACTAAGGGGGAACCCCTATGCCTTTTAGGATACTTTTCTATCTGAAAATCCTGTAATGTGGCACGTCTGCGAGACATTTATTGGCACAGCTCCTCTTTATCAAACAGGAGACATTGTGCTGGCACCTGGGTACACTGACTGGACAAGCCAGCATACTCCTTTTTCTTTCTTAAGAATCACAGCAGACTGCTGTGTGGGGCCCAGATTCCTTCTGGACAACTCAACTTTTCTTTCAAGGATAGGATTCTCTCCTTACTGACCACTGCTAATGCAAGAGCTTTCAGCCATTTCTTGGAAAACGTCTGCTCCTCTTCTATTCAACCTCAGAACACGAGGAAATAATATTGGGATTAAGAGCGACTCTTTTCCCTTCCTGATTCCCTTGGAGGGAATTTATAGACTTCTATCTCTGAGGCTGCATAAGAACATAAGATATGCCATACTGGGTCAGACCAAGGGTCCTGTGTCTTGTTTCCAACAGTGGCCAATCCGAGTCACAAGTACCTGGCAAGTACCCAAACATTAGATAGATCTGAAGCTACTATTGCTTATCAATTACCATAATAGCAGTTTATGGATTTATCCTATAGGAACTTATCCAAACCTTTTTTAAACCCAGTAACACTAACTGCTGAAACCACATCCTCTGGCCATGAATTCCAGAGTTTAACTATGCGCTGAGTGAAAAAGAATTTTCTTTGATTTGTTTTAAATGAGCTACTTGCTAACTTCATGGAGTGCCCCCTAGTCCTATTATCTGAGAGAGTAAATAACCAATTTACATTTATTTATTTATTTACTTACTTTTATATACCGGTGTTTGATTTTACATATCACATCGGTTTACATTTAAACAAAATTTGCAGGAACTTATGCGTTACCTTTGTCAAATACATTAAACATTTAAATATGGGGATTGTTAACAAAGGATATAAAAGAACATGGGGAATGGCTAACACTACGGGATGCACGAAGGGATGCACAAAGGGGAGTGCCCCTTTGTGCATCTTGTTCTAGTCCTTTCATGATTTTATAGACTTCTATAACACCCCCCCCCCACACACACACACACACACACACATTCGTCTCTTCTCCAAACTGAACAGTCCTAACTTCTTTAGTCTTTCCTCATAGGGGAGCTGTTCCATGCCCCATATCATTTTGGTCGCCCTTCTCTGCACTTTCTCCAGTGCAACTATATCCTTTTTGACATGTGGTGACCAGAATTGTACACAGTATTCAAGGTGCAGTCTCACCATGGAACGATACAGAGGCATTATGACATCCTCCGTTTTATTTTCCATTCCCTTCCTAATAATTCCTAACATTCTCTTTGCTTTTTTGATCGCCACAGCACACAGGGGCAACGATTTCAATGTATTGTCCATTTTGACGCCTAGATCTCTTTCCTGGGTGGTAACTCTTAAGGGTCCTTTATATGTATTAGTGTATTTACTATTTATTTATTTAACAGTTTTTTTTTTTTTTTAATATATATATTTGGTAGTAACCTAGAAGGGAATGATCAACCTTTTGATAAGGTGTGGGGAATTTCTGAGTTTAAGTTCAAAGGCTGATTTTTTAAGTGTGAAAGTGGCACCTGCCTATAAATTAAAGGGGTGGTTGGGAGAGCGGTGGGAGGGTTGGGAAATACAAACACACAAACTTCAGTTTGTTGCCTGATTTTCTATCTGTTTAAAATAAAACTCACAAACTTCTGTTTGTTGCCTGACCTTCTGACTTCAACTAGACCCTCTAGAAACACTAGCAGGCCGATGCAGTACCTTGCGTTGGCCACAGTGCACGGCTCAAGCACAATTGGACGTGTGTTTTGGACGCGCATCCATAACCCCCGATGCAAAATGGGGGTTACTGCGTTCAAAACACACGTCCAATCGTGTGCGTAGGTAATAGCCACTCGTCACATGTAAATGCATGTTGTTGAGGCGATTCCCCCAATGTGCCCAACGCACAGATTTTTATTCGCCAAAATTAACACCTGCCCTGAGTAGGCATTAATTTTGGAGGAGCCCAAAAAGTGTACAGAAAAACAGAAAATACTGCTTTTCTCTACTTCCTCCAACTTAATATCATGGTGATATTAAGTCGGAGGAACTAAAAAATTCAAAAAGTCCCTATAAAAAATGTAAAAAAAAAAAAAAGGGTGTCATGGTTAGGCTAGGAAAAGGGATGCTCAAGTAACAAGTGTCCATTTTCCTAACCTGTGGCTGTTCACAGGTCTGTAAAAGGAAGGCTCGTAAACTGAGCATCCATTTTCCAAACCCTTTGACCCGAGGAGGCACTGGGGTGCACTATTTCCCCTAATGCCTCCTTTTTACTGCGGCAGCCCATTTGCATTTTGGATTGGGCGCCCGGGAGAGGTAGATTGGCACTCATTAAGGGAGCGGGTGCTCAATCAGGAGCGCCCATTTAACGCGTGGCGATATTGCATCATCTTGTAGGGGATTTACACATCCCATCACTGGAACAGTCCATTATGGCACACTCTGAAAGGGGTGTTCTTAGAAATGGAGCATACCATATACTCATTCCAAAATAGGTACCCTAAAAATTAACAGAGACTTTAGAGAGGTCTCTACACGTGTAAACTGACTGAGTGAAAATTTCCTTCTCTCAGAACACATAATTATAGCCACATTTAGAAGGGGTGTCCTGAGGTGCATTTATGGCTTGAAACGAAAATAGCACACAGGGAGGATAACTTTCAAACAAATGCACGCAACAACATATAAATACATACATGGCTACGAGCAGATATATGCAAGTATTTTACAACCCATACATATGATATATGTGCTTTTTATAAAATGTGCATATCTCTACCCCCAGCATACACACGTATGTATGCTTATGTGTGAATACATGCGATTCATTGAAAGCACCTATTTTATAGCTATACTTGCGTATATTTTATGCATGAAAGTAAAGGGAGGAGGAATAAAGGGAAGAGGAATAGCCTAGTGGTTGAGCAATGGGCTACGAACCAGGAGACCAGTGTTTAAGTCCTGCTGTCACTCCTTGTGACCTTGGGCAAGTCACTTTATCCTCCATTGCCTCAGGTACAAATTTAGATTGTAAGCCCTCTGGGGATAGGGAAATACCTACAGTACCTGAATATAAACAGATATGATATCTTAGATTGAATGTTGGTATATAAAAAATAACAAATAAAAAAAGTAAGACTTACTCTTGTAAAATAGCAAAATTGAAAACATGCGCACATAAATGAAATTAACCCGTTTACCAATTAGTCCCCCAGTTTGCTCAGTCCTTCTCCAAGCCATCAAGACCTTATTGGTTCTTCATCCTTAACTCCCCCCAGTCTACACAGACCTCCCACCCAGTCAGTACTACACAATACACACATTTAATATCAGATAATTGGCAGGTGTAAAAATATACACATTGTGTCTTTTAAAATAGCAACTTAAAAGCATAAGTGTTGGCCCTACCCTGGATTACCCGTAGACCGCCCCTCTCCTACACACATCCATTTGCTTGTGAAAGTGAAAGTATTTGCATATTTTTAACATTTATAAAATACAGAATATGCGAGTAGAGGCACCTTACACACGTGTATGCTAATTTGCATGTATGTAAAGTTTTGAAAACTCACCCCAGTAGACTGTATTTTCAGTTCCTTGTGTGTTTTTTTTAACAGGGAAAAAGTCTATACAAAAGGCAGGCACTGTGCACCTGCAGCATGTGTCAGAGTGAATTTCTCTTTGAAAATTGGTGTGGCATCTGCAGGTAAACAAAATACCCACGAACTAAGTCCCAATATAGACAATCTGAATGTGCAGCATGGATAAGTCTGTCCCGAATACATAGTAACCACTGGTTCCTGACCTGGGTTATGGGTCCTAAGTAGTCCGTGGTCAATCAGATGTTGTAGTAGGACTGAGAAGCATTTACTGGGTAAGACCAAGCAGACCTCTCTGGGGCTGGATAAACGTCTCCTTGTTAACACAGAATAAATTCAGGGAACTCACCTCTCATGCTCCAGCTGGGGGTGCTAAGCCATTGGAAAAAGCCCATGCAACATCATCATATGTGGCTCCAAACAGGTCTGTTTTTATTTACAAGGAGAGAATCACTTTGCAGTGAATGCCTTTTGATCCATGCTTTGAGAAAGCTGTTGCGGCAGTAAAACATTACGTCAGAAGGGCATACTTTGCGGGTGAAGCCTCGCCAGTTTGAAACTGAGATTCACAGGCATCTCGTGGTCCCTACGGCAAATGGGTCGAGTCCCCAGATTCTGCGAGCTGACTGCATGGCTCAGGTTGTGTTGCAGGAGTTCCAGCAAACTGGCCCTGAATTCCTACAGTCCTCAGATGTCGGCACCAGACGGGGCTCTTGGGGACGGGGGGAGGGAGGTTTTGCGTACACTACTTCATTCGTTTTCTAGGGGGTCAGTAAGCGAGCCCAGCCTAGCAGGATGGTAAGCGGCTGGCATATTTCCTTGCTGGTTCTGAAGGTAGCCTGGTGAGAGATTCAGTCTTCACCTGGCTACCTGGAACTGTTTTATCATTCTACACAGCTCCAACACTAGAGGTCTCTAAGGAACACGCTACAGGGTTCCTGACCCAGTTTACAGGGGCCTCTACATAGGAGATCAATGGCTTATGGCCCACAGATAGATATTCTGGGAATCAGTGCTTGAATTCCTTATTACTGCACACCAGCAAGGGTCCTTTAGGTAGAGTATACAGAATGCTTGAGTCTGTTGCACAGAGTCTACGCCTACTGCAGTTCTCCAGTAGATCAAAAGAAAGATGAAATACACTGTAGTGCTCTGTGACAAACAGATAGCTTAAGGATTGGGGTTTGTGTGACAAATCTTCTTTTTTCATCGGCCTTTGGAATCATTCACCTGCTAGGGGCCCCAGCCAATTTTTAAATACAGAATACGTTTGCAGTGACTCCATTGGTTGTGACAACAACAAGGATTGACTTTCCTGTTCTTTATGACCAGTATGAGACAAAACATAATTGCACCTGATCATGCTTTTTCATTGCTTGGTGCATCCTGTAGCACTACAGATTCGGACATTTCTCCTCCTCCGGCACAATAAAAGATGCTGGGGAACCATCTTTAGCCACTGGTTGAACAATATTTGCAAGCATGAGTTCAGATTAATAAGAACGTAGGAAATGCCATGCTTGGGTCTGACCAACGGTCCATCCAACCCAGCATCCTGGTTCGAACGGTGGCCAATCCAGGTCGCTTGAGAGAGATACCATGAAGTAGCCATTCCCATTTCTGCCTGCCTGTTCTTTGTTAATTGACCTGCCCTATGGAAACTTGCCCAAACCATTTAAAGCAAGACGAGAGAGTACTGTGACTTTTTTTTGCTGCTGCCGTGGTTCATTGCATAGGTCTTAAGTAAATGCCTGGAGGACAGATACCGAGCATCAAGGCCGTAGAAGCTGCAGGACCGCTGCGATGCAGAAAAGGCTTGGATAAGTTATTGTCTCCTTCTCTTACCCACTGGGCAACCATTTTCCCAGGCTTCTTTCGCTCTCTAATTAATAATTACTGCTGCATCACCAGTGAGTGTCACCTTTGTTTAAGGCTGGAAGCACTGGCCGCTAATATTTTCTCTCGCCACTGCACTAACGCCAGAGAGCTGGAGGGAGAGAATTAAAAATAAAACGCCCATTAGGAAAACAAAGAGAAATTAAAAGCAAGGGCTTAGCTAGAAGTGCCTGGATGGGAATCTCTGATAAACAGCTAGAGCTGACAGGGAGCGAGTTAAAAATAATTCAGCCCTTTTGCACTGCCAGTCCTTTTTAGCATTCCACTTAAAGCCTGAGTGGTTTTTCTATTGAAGCACTCACCTCTGTTCCTTTCTACATCTCTGTACCCATCCGTCCTCCTTAGCAAGACTGAAAGCAAATGGTAATCGTGATAAAATGAAACTTTCCTATCTGGACCAGCAGATGAGAAATTATACATGCTGATTTCATCCCCTGCTTAACTCTGGGTAGCGATCCCTGCATGGAGAGACCTCCATTCAAGGTTAAGTGCACGGACCCTTGTCGGAGTTTCAGCTTCCAGCTCTGAAACTGCTTTGTTCAGCAGCAGCGTTATTTTCCCTTTTTTTTTTTTTTCCTCCACTCCCTTCCCTCTGCCATGTGCTTTGTTCGGTGAGCAGCCAAGGTTGGCTCCATGGTGGATTCGGATTTAAGCAGGGTCTTAGCACCATGAACTTGGCTGATGGCAATCCCTGCTCGCAGCCCCTAAATAAATTTGCAGTCTGAGGCAAATTCTGATGAAATAAGAAGGATCTGAGGAGAAGGGGGGGATGTTAAATATTCGGCTGTCCCGTTTTGCTTTTTTTTTTTTTTTTTTCAGAGCTTGGCAGGTCTCGCAATGAAGTCAAGGGTAATGAATGACTCGGGGCTTGACCTGTCGGAACGCAGCGCCGGGAGTTCATCCTCGCTTTCTCGTCCCTGGCTCAGCCTCTCTGGATGCCATTACTTTGCTGATGAACGATAAACAGTGGGGGGTTTGGAGAGAGTTGCTAAATTTCTGTTCTCTCTTCTGCCTGAGTTACACCGCAGTCCTATCCAGGTACGGGTAGAAAAGTTCTCCGTTACATTATAATGAATCTTGATGCTGTCCAGGTTTGCACACCCAGACTATCCATAAAGGTACAAGGCCAAAAGAGATGGCACCCATAAAACAGCGAAAATAGTTTTCATTTCTAAACTTCAGAGGAGAATGTGGAGCTGCCGCTCAACCCCTGATCACCTCCTATTCTTTTGTGTTAGATTTTCTTTTTGTCCTCGGAAGATTCCCTGTTAGCCGGTGCCTGGAAAGCAGGACCCCACCAGCGCTGTGGTGATATTGTTTCCTCCTGCCACCAGCAAGTGACTCTGGCAGGGCGCAACCACAGGCTCTCGTTCCAAGCCCGAGCTTGTCACCGCTGTGAGCCAACTGCATCCTGCTGGTCCCATCAGGCAGGAGGCCTAGTATCGCCTCCCTTCGGCCACAACACCACTGCCAAACCATGAGGCTAGTTTTTATCTTACTTTTAGCCTGTAAAACAGGGCTTCCCACACCTGACCTAGGAACTCCACAGCCCCTCGGGCTTTCAGGATATCCACAATGAATATGCATGAGGTAAATTTGCAGGACAGGTGTGGGAAGCCCTGCTTTTAGGACGCTCTATCATAGCAGTTCTCAAACGAGTCCTGGGTGACCCCCTCGGTTAGTCTGGTTTTCAGGAAATCTACAATGAATATGCATGAGGTAAATTTGCATTCAGTGAAGGGAAGGTAAAGCATGCGGATCTACCTCTTGCATATTCATTGTGGATATCATGAAAACCCGATTGGCTGAGGGTTCCCGAGTACAGGTTTGGGAACCACTGCTCTGTCAGCTTTTCGGTTCAGATGCATGAAAACGGGAGATGACTAGGGGGTGCTTTCGTTCGAAATCAAAACTTTTCAACAAAATTTCCTGGCTTGTTTCATTTCATTTTGAAAATGAAACAAAAGAAAAACTAAATTATTCATTTACTTTCATTTTATTGTAAAGGCTGTAGAAGTCAGCCCTGGGACCCCCTTCCCCTGCCACAAAAATCTTTTCATCAGCCCCCTACGCAACCCCCAAGACTCCACCACCAGCTTATCCGTAATTGTAAGTATTCATGGGGCAGGAAGGACCCCCCCAGATGCTACTGTCTTGCCAGTTCGCCATTCAAAATAGTAAGGGCGAGCCCTGAGGCTGCCGCCATTTTGTAGTACGGAAGTATTTTTATAGCTGCTTATTGAGGTGCTTCCATACAACAAAATGGCGCCATCCTCATGGCCTGCTGACATTTTGAATAGGTATCACAACACAAAGGGAAATATTCAAACAATCTTCTTTATCTATCATATAAGCATCACACACAGAAGAACTGTATACCTTACAATTTGATTTTATTTATTTATTTATTTATTTATTTATTTATTTATTTTATTTAAGGTTTTTATATACCGGCAATCATGAAAACATATCTTGCTGGTTTACATAGAACAGGAGTGCAGTAAATACATCAAACTGTAACAGGGGTGCCCGAAGGTGCAGTTACATTTAACAAGGGTAGCAAACTGGGAGGAGGAAGAAGAGAGAGATAAATTAGTAACGATTAAGCAATATACAACTTAAATACTATGTACAAAAGGATGGTTGAGGGCTGCTTGCTTTGAGAGTGAGATAGTGAATATTTGGTGTTTATTCAAACACCAAATATCACAACTACCTAGACAAAAAACTATCTATCAAATACATCTCCATACGTTCATCATTCTTACCATATAAAATCACACCAGTTATATATAATACCGTACTAATTTCCCAGCATCCCAGAAATTACAATATATATTGTTATTCATCCACTGTTATTAAATTTGATATAAATTCCTAAAATGATCTTCAATCATAAACCAAGTATAAGTGCTATTTCAACCACTTGATTTTGTTCAACCACTTATTTCTAGTGCAGAAGCTTGAAATAATCTTCAATCATGAGCTAAGTCCAACAAAGATATCCTCGTTTCACCCTCTTTCATGAGGGCTGCCTCGGGGACTAACCCGGAAAACAGCACTTTCTTCAAAACTTCAATTTCTTCCAATAATTTTCAATGTACTCGTAACATAATCTCACCAAATATAATCCACCATTCGAATAACCGAATACTTAAGTAGCTATCTGCAGCAATTCATAACAAGCTTGCCCATTCCTTTCTTCAGACCTTAGAATTCAATGCGTTTACCCAGAACTGACGCACAATTCGTCATTTAACGCATTCCGGATGACGAATTGTGCATCAGTTCCGGGTAAACGTATTGAATTCTAAGTTCTGAAGACATTTTGATTAGAGCAGCACCTGCTGAGCAGGAACATCTGGGGATTGCTCCTGCCCCATGAAGATGCTGATGATTCAGATAAACGGGGGAGGGTTTTCCGGGAGGGTAATGGGAATGGTAACCCTTTTTACCGGGTTTGCCCCAAGAGATCACATTGCACCTGTGTTGAGTTCTTTGCACTGGTTGCCAGTTACATAGGGTGAACTTTAAGCTGGTCACCTTTGTGATTCAGGCTTTGCGACGGGAAAGTGCTTCATATTTGATGGATGTTTTAATAGCGTACGACCCTACATGTGTCTTTACAGTCAGCTGGCTTATTAGTAATCCCATCCAGCAAGGAAGCACGATTTCAAGATATCGTAGAAGGGTGTTTTCTGTTATTGTGCCCGGTTCTATTCCCCACCAGCTGTGAGACCTTATTGATCATTCCATCTTCATGGAATAAGTTCTAGGCATTTCATTTTCCACAGGTATATGTGACTGACTGACTAACAAGTTGGAGTGATCAGGTAGATAAGTGTACAGACTGGCTCTTGACTGATAAGGCTGATGTTTGCAGAATTCTGTTTTATGTTCATAAAGTTGAACATATTTTATGTTATATCTTTAGTATGGAAAGCGGCATAGAACATTGTAGTCCAATCAAGGGAGCACTTTGCTGGACAACAGGCCAGAAGTTTCAGCCAGTGTATTCTAGGGGTGTGCGATGGTTTATTTTTTTGTTTTGTTTTGTTAAAGGGGAGGGGTTCATTCCATTTTGTTTTTTAAAATGTTCATTTCATTTTGTGTAAAAAAAACAAAAAACAAAAAACAGGTCAGCCCTGCTGCAAAAATCACAATTCTAAACATTGATTTTTTTTAATATTTTAATGCGTGTTTACATCCAGCCCAAGCCAACACAACATCTTGGCCTGTTTATTTATAAAACTGTATATACTGCGCATTGTGTGCGTGTTCATGGCGGTTTACATGGGAAACATACGTAGTTAAAAACATACGGGAAAAAAACCGCTATCAACAATACAGACCTAGCAAATGAGTAAAAAAAAAATTCACTGCCAATAGACACATCAGCCTTTGAAAGCCAGAGATAAAGGATAATGCTGTCCAGGAACGTGCCCCTTTGACTGGACGACAATCTTAGACTCAAACAGATCTTCAGCCAGCTTACCTCAAAGATGGGGGGGGGGGGGGGGGGTGTGAGGTCAATCTTTCTATGTGCCGAGAGCAGCAGAGTCGTGAACGATGTCGGTAATGTCCTCCTGTCCCCACAATGGGGGCAGACGAGCTAGCGTTGCCTTTTTATGGCTGCGACATGAAGACCCTTTTCAATATCCGCTACCTCAGGACACGTTAGGATCAAAAGTGAATTCCCTAACCAGAAAAGCACTTTCACAATCCATAGCTTTCGACTTTGAACGCGAGTTCCCCCGTAACCGGCATGGTCCATGCACGCCGGTATTGTCTACCCCGGCTTTCACGTTTTATGCTACCTACAAATCTTATGTGGCAGGATAACAAACTTGGTGCTCCCATTCATTTGGAGAAACAGATGATGTGCTGGAATTTGGGGAAGATGGGATAAAGAGCTGCTGAAAACAGCTTGTAAGGAAGTAGTTTTATCTGTAGTGAAATGCTAGTATTGTAACATCTTTACAGAGAAATAGAGATATTGTAGATGGCAAGATATATGTACACTGAAGAGAGAGATAAGTAAACTATTTAACTTCTGCTTTTCAACTCATTTTGTGGTGCTGCATTTTCCTAGGTCTGCTTTTTCCTGAAATTCCGTTCCATCCGGAATATAATGGGTGCAGGTTACAATCAAAGTGATGCAATTTCAGTCTTTTTAGAGGGGCTTGTTTGTATCCTACAACAGGCAGACCATTGCTTTTTCTTATACTTGGATACTGGAGCTATGAGTGGATATTTTCTTGGGCCTAACACCCATGACTGTCATTTCATAAGTCATTTAATTTGAGTGTTTTCATTTTAAGGAAGTGCTGTCTTCATGTTTAGTTCTATGCCAGAAGCCTAGGTATTGGATGCTGGGATTTATAAGCACCAGAGGAAGACAAAAGCTGACCCGGATCAGGAGTGGTATTTTGTAGAGAGACCATCAACCTTTTAAGGCTGAGAGCAGATAAATAACCTTAGCGTTTGACAGGAACGGCCAGATTGTCACGAAGGGCCACCCTCCCATCTCCTGTCATTCCCCAGTTGTAGCCAGGGCCACGAAATCTGACCCTGGCTGTAGAATCATCCGTTGCCTGCAGAATCATCGGATACCCTAAGGGCCGGGTCGGAGCGGAGGTAGAAGCCCAAGGTGCCACTGTGTGCTGTTCTCGTTCGAATGCCAAACCCAGATCAGTACAGGATGGGAAGGAGAGAGAAGAGACTGTTGGGAGAGGGGATTGGAGGGAGATGGACTTAAAAGTTATGAATGAGTGAAGGGATGAAGGGGAACATGGAGGAGGTGTGGGGTTTGAGTGAGAGAAGGGATCTCCTGCTCTCATTTCTCCCCCCTCGCTGAACCATGATCCACCCTCTTTCACCTTTACCCCTTCCTGATCCTCTTTTCCTTTCCTGCCTGCCCCTTATCTTCTTCCTTTGCTGATGATCTTCTCCCCCTTTTCTTCTCCTCTTCCTCATCCCCTATTTCTCTGCCCCTCTCCCCAAGATCTTTTCTCCCGTCTCCTTCCTTCTAGATCCACTCACTTTTCCCTAATCGCTTTTGCTCCCCTTCCCAGAATCAAGCACTGAGATCCATTTTCCCGCAAAAAAGAACACAATTCATCATCCTTGTATATAAAAATGGAGAAAATCAACATTATTTAGTAAGCAGATATAAGCACATTGGTGCAAACATGTAAAGAATTTCAGAAATATTGCTGTAGAATTTTGTAGCTCTTGCTGCAGATTCTACCGTTTAGCTGCCACAGAAAACTGGGTCCCTGACCATATGTTAGATTCACAAGAAAGTGGAAGAGGGAGGTGGGTATCTAGTGGGTACCTACCAGCAGAGGTGGTGGATGCCTGTGCTTTGGTGGAGTCATAGCATGTTTGAGACATGGGAAAGGCACTGACTGACACAGGGTTGAGGAGCTGCATGGTGGGAGAGAGGTGATTTGGGTTTAAGTCTGAGAATTTGTATTCTCCTCTACCCAACGTGGTAGAGAACTAGAGGATGATAACTGGGCCTGCCTGGTTGGCCAAGTCGTCCTTATTTGCAAGCTGCTATATCTACTACGATCCATTTAAACTGGCCATTAACCCAGTAGTAACTGTGGGCGTCAGCTGATCATTTAAGTCCCAGTTTAGGGCATTATGCCTTTAATAAATGGGTTTTATTGAGGTAGGTGACGCATCTGCGTAACCAACCACTGTAACATCAACCCTAATCAGGCTCTGACTCCCCCTCCCCACGTTCAAGACACGAGGTTAAGTCTGCATAGTCCAGGCAGGTTGATACAAATTGTATTAGTTAATGCAGTTTTCACTGACTGCATCAGAATATTAATGAGCTGCTTAGCACGTATTTGCATGCATGCATGCATGCATGTATCTCTATGCTACAGTTTATTTGAATATTTTTCGCATAATGCTGGAAAACGATGTGTTCATTCTAATGCCAAGTGCATTGTGTAACCACGAGCTCATTAATACTGCTTTCACACGGGCGTTTAATGCGTGTCACAAAATCTTAGTATCCTACTTTACAATGATCCCTTAAGTGGCACTTTGGCGACGTAAGGTGCTGTGACGGACTGCAGAGTCGCACAGGTTATCAGGCCACAAAAGGCTCGCCTCAGCCGGGTTGGCAACCCAGTCCCGTTCAGGAGTAGATGTCAGCGCCACGTCTGTTAAAATGACCCCCTTCCAGTGCTGGCATCGGCAGCAGGCGGTCATTTTTTTTTAGTGCCGCCAGTTCAGGAAAAAAAAAAGGCAGCCCCAGCGTTCCAAACCATTTTTCCTGTGCAGGAACTGCACGTCTGTAAAGAAGCACGCGTGACATAAAATCACAGGTATATAGACAGGAGAGAGGTGGGGAAACTGCAGCTCTTCTGTTCCCTGAAAGCGAATTTGGAAAATTCCACTTTTCGCAGAACAGAAAGCGGTGAGGCCCAGAAACCCAGCACCTTCTTGCATCCGTTTATTAAGGTCGGAGGGTGACCCAGCCGAAGCGAGGGCCCTAGCGGAAGAAGCTCGGCTCCCTGCATCCAGTAGAGTAGAGATACCCATCGTGCTGCGGTGACATTATGCTGCCCGTTCTGACTACTTCAGCTGTTGAAAACCATCCATCAGGGGAAGCTTGGCTAAAGCTCCCAGCAGTTGCTAAGGACTTGCAGCCATCTCGAAAATATTTGCGGTTTTACCTATTGATGCTGCTCACAAAACCCATCAGCATGATTAATATTTACCAGAAAGTAGCACAAAAGGAGCAATCTTCCCTGGCAAATGAGAGTGCGAGCTCGTGCTCCCTGGCCGCTTGGGTGGGTCCTAAGATCTCTTTCTTTGGCAGCAGGACACTCGAGGGCTGTGCGATCCTGATGGTTATTGTGCTTCTTGGGTGAATGAAGACACTCGCCCTTTGTCGCCAGGCTGCACCCCAAGGCCTGCAGCAATACCTCGCCTGCCTTCCTGCCGTCGCATTCGTGTGAACAGATATTGAATGGAACTGTGGAGAAACTGAATGGGGGGAAGAAAAACCCCTATCGGTAAAGCCCTTTTGTAAGTTAATTAGCATGTTAAGGCTGGGAATAAAAGGGGAGCGGTTCTGTGCCATTATGAATCTTTATCTGTGTGGGCAAGGACTGGGCCCGGCTGCTTTGATACCGTACTCCTGAGGCAGGAAAGTCCTGGAACACAGCGAGAATAAGAGACGCGCTCCTTAAACCCATTACCTCTCCTGGCCTTCAGGCGATTAATGAGCCGTGAGCACAAGGCACGGGCGTCACAACGGTGTTTACACCGGCCTTTAAGGGAAAAAACAAATAACAAATGAAGCAGACGGATTCCGCTGAAGGGCGATTCGGGCTACTTCGTTTCCGCAGGTTTATTCCACCACCTGCGCACAGGGCGCTGAGCATTTCTTTCCAGGATGGGTTTGGAAGTGGAGCAAGGGCAAGGGTGTGGCCTGCTTGTTACAGCAGTTGCTACCCCTAATTGAGCTGGATGTCACTTGGATGCAGATACGGCGCTGCTCTCTAAATTGGTGGTGGGGTGGAGGGGAATTAGGGCTGGAGGGTACTGGAAGCCAATAGTAACAGGTGGGAGAGAGAAAAAGGGAAATAAAAATGGATAAAGTGCGTAGCTTGCTGGGCAGACTGGATGGGCCGTTTGGTCTTCTTCTGCCGTCATTTCTATGTTTCTATGTTTCTATGTCTCTCCTCCAGCTTTTCACTGTTCTGGGACTCCTCAGCGAGTGCCACTGCAGCCCATACCTCCCGTGGTCACAAAGAAGAATCGATCGACAATGTCATGCATTAATTAAGAAGACTCCCAGAAAAGTATTAGATACTGTATTATTTTATTTTATATAAAGGAAATAAAAGAACAACTAATAGACAGAAAATAGTTGGAGAGGTTACCACCGCCGAATGTGCTTGGAACGTCTTTCCAAACGGTAAGCGTCCTAGGATGGAGCGGCAGTATTTTGCATTCCAGTTAGTTCTTGGAAAGGCCGTTTCTCACTCTAAGGACCCCTTCTGTAAATAGGACGGTGGACACATAATTATGGAACAGTGAGGGCCATTGAGGCATCCACCAGTGGTTAAAGTAGAAGCACGCGACTAGTTTCCTCGCACTTTTAATGGGCCCAAATCTTGGCTGTATGGCTTCCACTTTTGACTCTGCTCATAAGTTTCCTCTTTGTCTTTTTTTTTTGCAATATATTATTTTTTCTCTTAAGCATTTACTCTCTTCTAATTAAAGGCATGGATTTCTCATTATGACCATTCCTGTTTTTTTAATGATATCCTTCTAGGGCTGGCCTGGCGGCTGTGCTTCCTGTTTCAGATCATCTGCTTCCTGGGCGGGGGTTGCTGCAGAGGCAGCGTTACCAGCCTCCTTGGTGGCCACACCTAAGTGGTTGCATTTAGGGCCCATGAATGCAGATTTCCGGAAGGACCCGTGGTGCGTGGCTCCTGGCTGAGGACTGTTGCTGCAGTGTTTGGTTTAAGTGAGTTGGGAGGGGGAGGGGAGATCCCCGGGTAATTGTGAATGAAGGCAGCAGATCCCAGCTCTGGTTCTGATTGAGCTGGAAGCCCAAAGGTTCAGGAGGAAACGAGCCTGAAGAAGTCTTTCCATGAGTCCACACTTCATGCTCTGTTCATGCCCTGTATGTGTCAGGGTGATGCCTGTGCTGGCCAGAGCTGCAGCGGGTGTGGCTTTGTCAGAGGATATATCAAAAGCACGCAGCGATCTAAAACTTCAAACACTGGCATTTCCTAAGGAGAAATCTCTTAATGAGGTTATTTTAATTAGCTGCTTTTAATCATTTCTGATGCTGGTGTTGTAAGTCTTTTTTTTTTTTCCCCAAAATGTGGTTAATAAATCATAATAAATCAGATGAATAAATAAAAATAAGTCAGGGAAGACTTTTTCATACAAATGGGTGATGGATACATGGAATGCCCTCCTGGAAGAGATGGTGGAGATAAGGACGGTAACAGAATTCAGTAGATCTCTAGTGGCTAGAGGATGAACATGAAGGATCTTGGTAACCTGGGTATAAATTTGGCGTAACATTTCTGCATGGAGTGGATGTTACAACCCTAAACACCTTGCTGGGTAGACTGGATGGAACATTATGGTCTTTATTTGCCGTCATTTATTATGTTACCATGTCCCATGATCTCTTGAATTCCGATGCAGTCCTGGTCTCCACCATGCTCTCTGTAAAGCAAATTTTCCTTAATTACTCCCTTTTCATCCTCTCCCCATTGCTCCTTGTTCCCAGAACCTTCTTTCCATTGAAAGAGACCTGACTCCTGTGCATTTATTCCTTGGAGACATAAATATCTCCCTCATATCTTCTCTTTCTCGCTATTCCTCCAGGGTGTACATGTTTAAAACTTTGTCTGTCCTCATATGCTTTATGATAAAGACCACTGACCGTTTTAGTAGCTGCCTTCTGGACTGACTCCATTTGTTTTATCTCCAGAATTCCCAATGAGGTCTCACCAGAGGCAATATTACCTCCCTTTTCTTAACTGGCTATTCTTCCCCGTGCATCCAGGCATCCTCTGGCTTTTGCCATCGCCTTATCTACCTGTTGGGCTACTTTAAGATCAACCCCAGATCCCACTCCTGTTTTGTGCACAGAAGACCTTCGCCCCTTATACTGTACCACTGCCTTGAGTTTTTGCAAACCAAATGCATGACCCTCCATTTATTATCATTAAATCTTAGCTGCCAGACCATTCCTCAAGCTTTACTAGATCCTTCCACATGTTTTCCATGCTTTACAGGGTATCTACTCTGTTACAGATTTTGGTATTATCTTCAAAAAGGAACATTTTTCCTGTTAGCCCTTATGCAATATAGCTAATGAAAATGTTAAACATAGGGGGGGTCCATATTCAGTAGGATGTTTAGTGGACAAGTTATCCAGCTACAGGTAACTTGTCCCATATATTAAGGTGGGGGGGGGGGGAGGTAAACATCCCGTTGAATATACTTGCTTAAAGTTATCCAACTAACCATAGCTGGATAACGTTACACATAACCAGATATTCTTTTTGAATATCACCGGTTATGTATAAAGTTATTTGGCTATGGTTAACCGTATATATATTCAAATTGCAAGCTTGTTTTTTCCATGACAGATCATGAGACGAGGCCATGGTATGAGGCTAAAGGGGGTGGGGTAGTCTCCAGAGGAGCACAAGGAAATATTTCTTCATAGAAGAAGGGCTGGATGTATGGACAGGCGCCTAGTAGAGCAGATGGTGGGGCCAGAAAGAGTTTTGGAGCCCAGGAAGGCATTGGTCAATCACAGAGGATCCTTGGCAGTGAGGAGGTGGAGTTAAAGCTAGAGATCAAATAGGCTTCAATCTAGGAACAGAAAAGGAGAATGAGTAGACTAGATGGGCCTTGTGGTCTTTATTTGCAGTCATTGTCATAAGAAAAATAAACTATAATTTGTGTTTCTTTCTCCTTGGTAATGTTTGCCAGCTGCTTATCGTGAAATGACATATGAAACCTACACTTCACTGAAATCTTTACTGAGAGAGCTGAAAGATGTTCTCTTCCAGATAATGAAGGACATTACCAGTGAGAACCTTATGGGTCATAGTTTTGAGTCTCGTCATCAGTTCTCTGACTTGGGCCGATCCTTCTCTGACTAATAATTGGTACTGAAAAGATTTAAAAAAACCAGACATGGGGACTCAAAACACAGGATTCACAACACTGAGGACCTTTGATTTCTGTATCATAAGGGACTTAAATGGACTGCCAAGTCAAAACTTCTTAATCTTAGTAAAAATTATTTCTAGTTTTCGTAATCGCCTCCCGTTTCTTCCTCTCAGTCTTGAAAATCCCCTCCCCAGATGATGTGCATGGTTCGCTCTGGGAAAATCCTTTCCAGCCCGAGAGCTGTCTCTTCCAAGGTGCACTTCATGAGTTGCTTTTGATATCACATGATAGCAACAGACATCTTCCTTCCATCAGTGGCACAGTACTAAAGCCCGAGCCATGGAGATGGTCCTTTACATAACCTTATATTAATTACCTCTTATCCTTATCCTAATACTGCCTCTCAAATTCAGCTCTCATCCTCCATATGCGCACTTTCTGTTGACTCCTTTAATTAATTAATTAATTAATTAATTAAAACTATCTTATTTTCCACATTTATCCAACATTACTGTCCAAAAGTGAATTACAACATGAACATTCATAAAATCAGGTACAGACAGTACAACATACTTTCAAAGGAACAGGAAAACAAATATACTAAAACTGTGACCAAACACAGTAAAATTATTGAGGCATAATTATTTATAGAAATTAAACATAGAAATGACAGCAGAAAAGGACCAAAGCAAGCTTATGGTAGTATTTGCCGGGCCATGCAGGTTACCTCCATGCTTATCAGTTTCCCCAACCGTAAAAGTCAGGGCCCTCGTTGATTACTGTCTGAATCCAATTCCATGTAACTCCTTGCTGTTGAAGCAGAGAGCAGTGATAGAGTTGCGTTGACATTGTGTAGGCTTATTGATTAAGGGTAGTAACCGCTGCACCAGCAAGTTACCCCCATGCACTCTTTTCTTCATTTCCATCCTCTAGTTTTAGGATCCACATGGTGTAGCCAGGTGGAAAGCACCGAGTCGGGAATTGGTGATAGAGAAGGGCTTGGATAGGCGTGACCTGCCTGATGAGCGGAGTGCACAAGAGGAGTGTAGAAAGTGATAAGAGAGGAGAGATAGTGAGGAGCTGCAAAGTAAGGCTCTTGTAGGTAAGAGGAGCTTGAACTGTATGCGGGAATGGATAGGGAGCCAATGTAGTGACTTGAGAAGAGAGGTTATACGGGTGTAGCAACTTTTGCGAAAGATAAGTTGCACAGATGAAGATTGTAGTGGCGAGAGATGGTTCACTGGAAGACCAGCGAGGAGCAGGTTACAATAGTGTAAGCGGGAAGTGATGAGAGGGTAGATAAGTCTTCTGGTAATGTGTTCAGAATAAAAGGGACAGATTTTGGTGACGTTATAGAGAAAAAAGACAGCACATTTTAGCAGTATTTTGGATATGTTGTAGAAAAGGAGAAAAAGAAGTCAAAGATGACTCCAAGGTTATAGGCTAAGGGGACTGGGAGAATTGCATTGTTATCGACAGAAATAGAGAAAGGAAGAAGAGGGGAGTGGGCTTGGGGGGAAAGATAAGGAGCCCTGTCTTGGCCATATTGAGTTTAATGTGGTGATGAGATATCCAGGCAGGAATGTCAGACAAGCAGGCTAAGATATGGGACTTGATTCCTGATGAAATTTCTGGTTAGAGTGGTAAATCTGAAAATCGTCAGGTATAAAGGGTAGCAAAAGCCATGAGAGGAAATCAGAGCACCAAGGGAATTAGCATACAGAGAGAAGAGGGCCCAGGACAGAGCCCTGAGGCCCAGCAGTTGATAGTGGGAATAGCAGTAGAGGAGGATCCACCAGAGGAAACACTGAAATTGTGAAGGGTGAGGTAAGACGAAAACCAAGACAGGACAGAGTCCTAAAATCCAAGTAAGGACAAAGTATCAGGGAGTAGGTAGTGATCAACAGTGTCAAAAGCAGCAGATAGGTCAAGGAGGAGAAGGACTGAGTAAAGGCCTTTAGTTTTAGCCATAAACAGATCATGAGAGACTTTGGCAGGGGCTGCTTCTGAGAAATGTAGAGGGCAAAAACCAGACTGCGGTGGATCAAGAATGGCTTGAGATAAAAGAAAGTCAAGACAGTGGCGGTAGCACGTTCAAGTAGTTTGGAAGCAAAAGGGATGAGGGAGATGAGACAATATTTGCCAGGGCAGCTATGGTCCGTTGAGGTTTGTTTGAAGAGTGATGTCATCGCAGTATGTTTGAAGACAGGAGGAACAATAGCAGTGGAAAGAGATAGACTGAGGACGTGACAGATGAAAGGGATGACTGCAGTGGAGGTAGAGCTGAGGAACTTGGTGGGAATGGGATCAGAGGAACAAGTGGAGAGAAAATGGGCAGTTTCAGAAAAGGAAGAGAGAGTGGTAGAGGCCAAGAGAAAGGATGAGGAAAGAAACGGGGAAAAGAGAATTAGAGAGGACCTGGATGAGAACTCAAGACTAATTTTGTGAATCTTGTCATTGAATCAGTTGTTGTGATTCTGCTTGTAATGCAGTCTCCCAACCACCAGAGGCCCCCTGGGGAGCTGTTCTTATACCCTCTCTCCACTCATAGTCACTGTGATCCCATGACTCAGCAGGGTCCAGACTATTTAACCCTGGCTCTGGTTATGCTCAGGGCCTTGTCATTGAGCCTGCTCAGCTCCCTGTTTGGCCCCTCTTTGAATAGTTTGTGGCTTTCCAAAGTCTTCTATTTCAAGTGTGCTCTGTGGCTTTCCCAACCCTTCTGCTCCTAGTTTGCTCTGTGGTTTTCCTAAGCCTTCTGTTCCAGCTTTGGCCCTGTGGCTTTCCCAGGCCTTCTGCTTTTGCCTTGCTCAGTGGCTTCCCTAGACCTTTTGGGTGAGAACATAAGAAATTGCCATACTGGGTCAGACCAAGGGTCCATCAAACCCAGTATCCTCTTTCCAGCAATGGCCAATCCAGGTCACAAGTACCTGGCAAGTACCCAAACATTAGATAGATCACAAGCTACTATTGCTTATTAATTACCATCATAGCAGTTTATAGATTTATCCTCTAGTAACTTATCCAAACCTTGTTTTACACCCAGTTACACTAACTGCTGTAACCATATCCTCTGGCAGTGAATTCCAGAGCTTAACTATGTGCTAAGTGAAAAAAGAATTTGATTTGATTTGTTTTAAATGTGCTACTTGCTAACTTCTTGGAATGCCACCTAATCCTTCAATTATCCAAAAGAGTAAATAACGTGCATGATATTACAAAATTCCCTCCAGGGGTTCATTTTTCAAAGCCATTTACACTCCTAAAATACGGGTTTATGCGCGGAAAAGCCTTGCTATAAAATTGCCCTGGGCTCATGCTCACAAAAGTATTGCATAACCCGATTTCGTGCATCCTTTAGTGTGCACGAAAGAGAGGGGTTCGGGGGGGGGGTGGAGTTGGGTCGTAATTTGGATGCCTGTGCATGCTTTCTGATTCTTAAAAAGTATACATACAAATTCATATGCACAAGTTCTGTCCTGTGAAGAGCAAGTTGCAACCGTGCGGTTGAGTTTGCCTTATGTTATTTTGCGGACTTGTGCGCATAGATTTGTTTCGAAAATTGCCGTAACTTGTATGTTTTTGAGCTGCATAACTAACGCGGGTTGCTTTAAAATCATCCTCCCTACGTGCAGTCCTCTTCTGTTTTAGACCTTCTCTTTCTTTTTTTTCGCTGATGTAACAAAGTCGTCCTGTTGTGCGTGCTGCAGTCGCAGGTTGTAAACAGCAAAGCCACAGCCTGATTTATTTTAGCTTCTGTAACATTGGGGTGGGGGAAGTGTCAAGGAGAGGCTCATTTGGAAGCTTAAATTTGGAGAACCAAACAGAAATTGAGAGAGAAAAAAGCCTGCGTGGGGTTTTTTTTTATCTCCCCCCCCCCCCCCCCCTTAAATTGTTCTAACTCGGATTCTTTGTAGGCTGTGTCACCTTTTATGAGTCCAGAACAATGGAGACCAAATGAAACGCCACAGATTGATATTGGAAATCAATGCAACGAGGAGACTGCGGCGAGGAATGCTTCTCATGAACCGTTTAATGGCACACAAAACACGAACACTGGCTTACCCGACATCTGACTTCATAATTCTTGCTGGGCGGCGGCAGAAATGACCGAATAAATAGAGATCACAACGCTAAGTCTCTGGCATGCGTCAGATTGCTGGATCATACGTGAGCCCCTGCCGAGGCCCATGAAAAGATAGGGTCGGGTGCCAGTCTCTACGTTAAGGCTGTAAATGCCGTGCTGGACAGGGATACCGCCTCCCCCTCCCCCTCCCCCTCCGTGACCCCCTACAGCCTGCTCCCCAACCTCTCGCACAACGGATAGCCGCCTCTGTCAAACCCCATGCCTCGGGGGAAGGAGGATCTCACGGCAAGTGGTCTCGTCAAACAGTTTTTGCTTTACGATCTGGGCGATATCCAGCAGCCAAGAGCAAAAACTCATAAAAATCGCTGCTTTCTCAGGGCGCATGTGACTATAGCAGCAGCAATGGTAACAGCAAAACACATTCTCTCCAAAAATCCCTTTCAGAATAGTATCCGCTCATTTCTTCCCCACCCCCCCCCCCCACACCCCTTTCAGCATAATCCTTATTCCAAAAAAAACAAAACAAAAAAAGGGGGTGGGGGCATTCAGTACTCACATAACCTCTTCCTTGGTCCCCCATGCCTGAAAAAATCATTGTATCCTCCCCCGGTAGCTCAGAAGCACCGCTCAGGAGTCCAGTCTGGCTGACCTGGAGCCGTGGCCTTGCTGGACGGCAGCAGTGACCTCAAGGAAGGAGAGAGAGGCTCCCCCCTCCTTGGCTTTACTGCAGCCTGAATCAGCAAGACACATTCCTGCCCTAAGCACCCCCTTCCGTTGCCCCCGCCCACACACTCACACTCACACTCCCCCCAGTGGTTCTCCCACGCTACAACATTTAAAGAGAGATACCTTCCCCCTTAATCAATCTCTAGCACGGTGACACGTCACTCAGCCCCCAAATGTAAGGGCCACGTGCATGGCCTCCAGAATTTCTCCACGGGCCTCTTTCTGTTTACCAGGCCCTGCTACGGCCGACATCATGGATACGTGATCATTTCTGAAATGTTTTTTTCTGGCCGTTCCAGAGTTGCACATTTTAGATTTTCGGTAAACCAGTGTTCCCCCCAAACCTCTCCCGGAGGCCGCGCCCACCCAGTCAGGTGTTCAGGATTGCCTCAGTGACTATGCAGGCGATGGAGTTGCACAGCCTGGGTCTCCAACGTGTGCAGATCTGTCTCATGCACATTCATTATGGATATCCTGAAAGCCTCCAGGAGAGGCTTGGCAAACACTGCAGTAAACCACTGTTCTTCTCCAGCATGCTATTAAACTGTTCCCGAGAAGCTTTCTGGCCATAATCTCCTCGGTTTTTTTTTTTTGCTTTGTCCATAATCGGTGCAACACAAGCACAGTCCAGAGATGTTATGTCCTGACCTTCTGCAGCTCCTGTACAATGCCTTTGGGTAATTCTTATGTGTACAGTGCTGCATACATTCGGTAGCGTTACTGAAATGATAGGTAATAATAGTTCCTGCAATACAAGCCATCACCAGTCTGGAAAGACTCCAGCTTTCTCCAGGACAAATAGGGCTACCGCAGAACTGTTCTGAATACAGTTTAAAAAAAAAGAAAATCTTGGCAGCACAGTACCGCTGCTATAAATATGAAGTAGACCGAATGACATACAGGTAAGGCTCGTGCATTGCTGTTCTATTGATGGGAGCCAGGTGGCCTAGTCATTAGAATAATCCTCGTGACCCTCCTCGTGACCTTGGGCATGTCACTTTATGTCTCCTTGCCTCAGGTACCCACTCAAGACTGTAAGCTTTGTAGGGAAGGTGCTTCTAGTATGTACTGAATATATAATTTGTTGTAAAGAGCCTTCGTTGAGAGTGCTTTGTAAAAACTGTTATAATACTAATGGGATCCTAAGATTGAAAACCTATCATATAGGCCTGAGGAGGAATTTTACCTGGCACCAGTTTTCATATAATGCTTTTCTTTATTTATGTTATCAAAAAGATTTAATTACTCATTCTATCAATGGAGCACCCCAGGCAACGCACAAAACCATAATATTAAGCAAAGAATAACCATAAACAGGAATAATATTAAAATGAAGCAATATTATAGCTCAAACAATGAGCCTTAAATGATATATTGCAATCATACATAATGCCTCTGGCATTTATTTATTTATTTATTTATTTATTTATTTAACGTTTTTGATAGTTCGCTATTCCCTGAAGCATCACAACGGGTCACAGCTGCAGTGCATGCTGAGACACACAAAATGCAGCCACCTCTAGTGTGGAATTGTGAGCAGAATTATATCTGCACCAAACCCCTAGATCGGAACAGAGGGAGAAGCAACAGGAAGGAGAATTAAGGTCACCCTGGAAAGAGATTAAAAGTAGAGAGGGCGAGCAATTGTTCTGGGACCTGCAGAGACAAAAATACCTTTGACTACGGATGTATGGAAAGTAAAATTCTCAGTTTGCCAACAAATTTGGGAAAAATCCATACATTTTATTCACCATAGACATTTGAGAGGCTTATATGCAAAAAAAAAAAAAAAAAGGTGATCCCCTCAATTTAAAGACCTAGGTTAAATGACTGTTTTCAGCCAAATTTCGGAGGTTAATGGCACAACATCTGTTTGAACTGTGGAAGTTTGCAAAATTGAGCAGGTCCGCAAACTCTCCGCACAACCCTGCGGACGCAGTTCTCAGCAAAGCTTGCTTTTTTGGGTCTGCTCCAGCCAAAACCTCTTCTCTTTAAATCCCGTGGGCACAAAACGAATCGCGGAAGTGTAGGGAGGCTGCGTGGCAGCCGAAAAGTCGCTATTTGTCTGGTTCACTCGTGCCGCCCCCAAACTTTGCCCATCATTAGCTCGCCCTGCTGGTTTCCCCAGCTCTGTGCTCCCCTGCCCAGCAGACCGCAATGTTACGCACCTTGCAAGGGGGGGTTCATTTCCAAACTCTCCGCCTAGGCACCGCAGACCTTGCACCCGATTTTCACAGGGGAAACTATCCACCTGCTGGTCCACGGATACAAAGCGCCCATGGACCTTTTGCTCTTGCATGAGTGGAGGAAACTGAGACGGAAAGTAACGCGAATGGATGCGAAAATAGGAGTTTCTGTGGGCCATCTTCCTCCTCCCCAGACCCCAATGCTCCTCCGGGAATGTGCCCTCACGATCCAGCTGAAGGTGCGCGCACTGTGGACGACCGTGTGCAGTGCTTAAACAGCCAATGTACCCGGCAGCTTGGGGGCAGAGGGAGCAGAGAGTGGCGATAGTGCTTTTGACCTTTGCATTGTAAGGGATGTGAAGCCTTTTTTTGCGGGGGCGGGGATCTGCATTATCCCCTGCAAGCCTTCTCCCCGTCGCCAGCTCTGGGTCTTTGCCCCGGAGCTCCTGTTTTCCAGCACTGTAAAAGTTCATCGTGCCAGCCTCATAAACACTTTGCTCTTGCATTGCACCTACCTTGGGTTGCATCATGCTTTCCAACAGCCAGGCACTGGTGGCTTGTCATTTCTGTGACTCAAAGACAAATAGAAGGCTTCCTGGGTCCAGTGCCCGTTCGGATGGTGCTCGTGAAGCAGATGGGAGGAAAGAGAAGGCAGGAAACGTCATCTTCTCTTACAGGACCCTTTCAGGGTGAGCAATGAGAAAAACAATAAGGGATGAGTGCATGCCTGGTAAGAGTACTCTGAGCAAGCAAAACCCAACAAGGTAGTGTATATAAGGCTAGTGAATGTTTAAAGTTGTATAAAGCTCCTCCTTCCCGGGAGCATTAAACTTTAGTTGGCCATACAAAAACAAGCATTTCTGCCCAGCTGCTTCGTTGCCTTTCTCGCCACTAATTTTATTTTTGGCAGGCCGACTCGGCGCTCCCTTTCTACCGACTTTAACGCTAAAAGTGTATTTCCCCCTGTTATTTTTTTTTTTTACCGTGGCGTAGCTCCGTGGTCCAGTTGAGGAGCTGACTGACAGATTGGGAGGAGACAGCAGAAATCAGCAGATTAGCAGGGGGAAATAAAAAAAAACCAGGAAGATTTCTCTTCTCTTTTTCATACTCCATGCAGCATCTAAAATTGTTTTTTTTTTCTTTTCCTAGAGTTTTCCCCATGTTGCGGCTTCGTTCTTATTTTCAGATGGCATTGTGCTGGGAGTGGCACTGGGCAGAGCAGATGAGCCTGATGGCGCTTACCTGCCCGTCATATTCCATGTCTGACACTGGCAGGAAGAGGGCCAGGAGGGCAGCACGGCAGACAGCCTAGTGATACTGCAGGCCATGGGCTAGCCGAGTTGGTACCAGTAGGCTGCAGCTGCACAAAAGCCAGCTAGGGCAGTGCTGGCAGGTTGGTGGTAGTCAAGTACTGTCCAGTAAGGGCGCGGGGTCCTGGAAGGCTGAGTGCTTGGAGAAGAGCCTCACTAGTTCTGGACAGGGGAGGGGAGAAGTTCTGAGAGCCGGATTAAGCACAAGATGCTCATTTACTCAGGATGGTACGGCAACCCCGGGGAGTAACGGTTACAGTCCTAAACGGCAGGGCTATGACTGCATAGCCCTTCTTCTGGGATTATCTGGGAAGGCAGGGGTCACACCCTCAGTCCCGAGGCTGAGTCCCCTTCACAGACCAGCAGCCCTGGGGCATGTGTGTATGGGGGGGGGGGGGGGGGGGAGGGGATAGACTTCCAGTACACAGGGTGAGGCTGGGGGGAGCTCTAGCTGGGTGCTCCGACTTAAACTTTACTGCAGATCCTGCGGTGCAGTCCTTGGCACCCTAGGCACTTGTGTCTGGTGTCGTCCATGTCCTAACTTTGTTCTTCAAGCACTTCGCTGCCTGTGAAAGTGTCCCTCAGTATTCTCACCCTGCAGGGCACGGCATCGTACGCATCCCAGGGGGGTCTCCCTTCCCACTATCTTCTAAAAGGGCCAGGCAGCCAAAAGTAAAGCCCCCCCCCCAAAGTTCCTAACAACCCCCCACCCACCTCCCTGCCGCCTGTGGAGGCAGCGCAGCCCAACAAGAGCAAAAACAAAAAAGAAATGAAATCACGCGAAGATGCCCCTCGCCCCTTCCCAAACCCTTCCACTTTGCGAGCAAACTCCCCCAGATACCGAAATCCACCCCTTGGTGCATCCACCCCCCACCCACCCCCCATCCCCTTCTTAAAATCAATCCCTGGTTTCTAGGGGTCCCCCCCCCCCCCTTACCCAAAATAATATCCTGGTGGACTAGGAGGTCCCTGGACCCCTTCTGCTGCCCCCGCAGCCCCGGACCTAAAAGCAGACTCCCTGGTGGTCTGGTGGCGACCCAGCACGTCCCCTAGCTCCAGGTCTGGCCAACACCATTTTCAATAAATCTGCCAACTGCCCTTTGGCCCTGGCAGGTGCTCGGGGGCGATGGTCGGTCGGCACCATTTTGGAAAATGATGGTGACAGGGCCCAGAGCTCCAGGACGCTCTGGGTCACCACATGACCACCCCAGATTCTTCCTTTAGGTACAGAGGGGTCCGAGGGTGGGAGGAGGGTCTGGGGACCCTCCTAGATCAGCGGGGCATATTTTTTGGGTAAGAGGGGGGCCCATTAGAAACCAGGAACTGATTGTAAGGAAGGGGGGAGGGGGTTGGAGTTGGTTGGATGCCTTGGGTGGGGTTTGAACCGGTGGTGGTGGGGGGAGGTTTGATATATGGGGGCATTTAGTTGCAAAGGGAATGGGGTTTGGGGTAAGGCAGGGCATCTCTACACAATTCTCTTTCTATTTTTTTTTTTCACGTTCTTGTTAGGCTGCACTGCTCGTAAGACCCCCCAGAGAGGATTTGGGATACTTTGCCGGTGGAGGGTTACCTTTGGGCCACATTTCCCTTTAAGAACATCCCGGTGTTTCTAGGATAAAATAACTACACCTCTTTGAAATGCGCTAACATAACAGGGCTGCTTAGTTTTAAGTCAGCCGCGTTGTTTTATTTGCTTTGTCTTGCCTGTGCATTAGATGCTTTGCATGCATTAGGAAATTCTGTGCATGGGAATCATGCAAATCAGCTCTTTTCAATAGCGGGTGGGATTCTTTTAAAAACGTGTGATATGACTCAGATATGGGGATACTTTGCGAGAAACGCCGTTTGGCATGCCTTATGGCCTTATCACAGCTTAGTAAATCTAGGCCTTAGGTTCCTTAAATCTTGACAAATGACCCTAAATGTAGGTGAATTTTCAGCTGAAAATTGAGCCCCCCCCCCTCCTCTAAATTTTGGCACCTCGTTTATTTATTTATTTGCAACATTTAGAAACCGCACTATCAACACTCCTAGGCGTCAGCATGCGGGCGGGGAGCATTTTTGGAAAACTGACTCTTACGTAATGGACATCAATACTCAACAGGTCGATGAGCGACGTGTAGCCAGATAAGTCTTCCCCTGAATAGCCAGGTAACGTTCCCAGGGTAACTTTAAGGCAGCGAGTTTTCCACCCATACTTCCCTGCCCATCTGCAAGCGCCGAGTATTGGTGGTGGCCAGATAAATTCTAGCAACTTCCCTGGAAGCGCCCTCTGCCGCCCACCCTGCCTCTTCATATCCGGCTGAAATTATAACAGGGTAATGACCTACCTACGTAAAATTTTGCCTGGAAGAGGGGCGGCAAATTCAAGTCACGGGGTTTTGTCCGGCTAGCTTTTTAAGTTAGCCGGAAAAAACCTTTTAAGCATCGACCTCCATGTTACCGTTTTCATTCCGGGAAGAGCTCTCATTGCCCTCTAGGGGCACTGTGGGTAACGGCTCGCGTGGAAAAGGCCTTTGCCGTGCTGCCAACCACTCTCCATGGTTTGTTTACCTGACGCTCGGTTGGCAGCGCCGACAGAGGAAGCTAAGGCAGCATTACAGGACCTCTGCTTCGCCGACAGTTTCCTTCTTCAGCAGACAACTCGCCTCATCTCGTTCCATGATTTCACCCGTTACTGCACGAAGGCAGTTAGCATTCCAGCGCTTTCTCTCTCTCCCGCTCCTCCCCCCATGCCTGACTTTCATGTAGAATGCAGAACAAAAAAGGGTTAACAAATGCTACTAGGTTCATTGATTAAGAAACTGCAAAAATCTCTGGAACAAAACATGGGCAAAGAAACTCTCCCTGAACATCTCCACGCCAGTATCAGTAATGACCACAAATATGAAAAAAAAAAAAAGGTTTGCTCACTTATGAGTATATTTTCAAAGGGGTTATTGCTCGGAAATTTAGCATATGCACGTGTAAGTAGCCTGCGTCCGCGTACATGCTATTTTACAAACACAGAAAGCGCACGTATATTTTCAGTTTCGCGTGCACATTTACCGGCAGAAGTAAGGGGCGTCCCGTGGCTTTCCAGGGCGGGGTCAGATGGTAGGTGCGGAAATTGCTATTTTATAAGAGATATGTGCGTATAAATTATCTAACTTATTCGCACAGTTTTACGCCTATTTATTTATTTATTTATTTATTTTTAGCTTTTATATACCGATCTTCTTGCATTGGATACAAATCAAACCGGTTTACAGTGAACAATAAACTTGCCTATGAGCATTACATAGAACAAGAAACATCTAAGAAAACTTTGAGTAACATAGTGTGAAACTTAAATAACAACTTAAACAATTTGAAATTACATAGCAATAAAGTTATTATAAGCGATCGATCCAATTAATTGGGCTTGGTTGCATTAAGGGTGAGAGGAAGATAGATGAGGTGCAAAGGGCTTGAAAAGAAAGAAAGACATGGGAAACAAGACCAAAGGGTATCTGTGGCCCTCATTGAGGGAACGTGTGTTTAGAGAGAATAAGAGAGAATTTGAAAGCAAATTGTAGCAAAACATACTTGCGAGGAGAAATTAGGAGGGATATGTTGAGACTATGGTGAGAATGTATTGGCTAACCTGCGGGTTCTGGAAACGCTAGTTTGAATAACCATGTTTTGAGTTTTTTCTTGAAGGAAATTGGGCAGGGGTCCTGTCGGAGGTCAGGTGGGAGAGTGTTCCATTGAGTAGGACCTGCTGTGGAAAGGGCCCTATTCCTTAGAGACGTTTTAGCTTGAGGGACGAAAAGAGTGCCTTGGTATGCTCTTCTAATCGGTCTGGTGGAGTTGTTAGGGCGAAACTGGAAGGTGAGATCAATTGGGGCTAGGTTGTGTAGGGTTTTGTGCATGTTGGTCAGGACTTTGTAGAGAATTCTATATTTGATGGGGAGCCAGTGGAGGTTATAGAGGATGGGCGTGATGTGGTCCCTCTTTTTTGAGTTCGTTAAAATCCTGGCGGCTGAGTTCAGTAACGCCTGCTAATTAACTAGCACAACCGATGTTGGATTTGTCTGCTGCCTGCAGTGTTCGGGTGGGAGGTCTGGGTGAAATGGTGGCGTTTTGGGATGAGGCGCTGGCTGCGGGTCTAGGTGAAGTGGAGGTGGACTGGGCGAAGAGGCAGACTGGCAATTTCAAATATGCATGTAAGCAAGTGTTTATTTATGTGCACGTTATCAAACATCCGGTTTTACCTGTACATGTTCTGGTTTTTTTTTTTTCGCGCCTAAAATAGGCGCGCACATGTTTATTAAATGGGTAGGAAAAGTACGTGGTTTCATTGCAGCGGAAATATATGCGCAAACTGAAACCGTCACACGGACTTTCGAAGCTTAAGTACCCGGTATTCAGAAGCATATGAGACATTGGTTGCGAAAAACTTTGTTGCTTGCAAAAAAAAAAAGGCTTTTTTGCAGTGTTCGTTGAAAGAGGAGCTGCCCCCGTTCACCCATGTGTATGTTCGAGAAGTGCATCGAACAAGCTGAACCATCGAAGAGAGAGAGACTTTTCTGAGAACCCGGGAGCCTTACATTCAGTCATTGCCGCATAAAGCTCGCAGTGATACTCTGAATGATTTTTGAGGGTGTATTATGCACCCTTCCATGTCTGGGTATAGTTTACTGTGATGTGCAGTGTGGTGGAGGTCTTACGGAGGGGGGAGGGGGACAACGCTGATGACTGGGGTGAGGGAAAAGACACTTGGAGGAATAGGGGCACTGGGAAGAATCCACAAATGTTTCTGATTTGTTCAAATTAATGCTGTTTAAACGGAATAAATGCTTGTTAAAAACGGAATAAAAAGATTTAAACATAATACTGGGATCAATCTCCGCACCTCCACTTATGTGCGCACATGTAGTGATATGAATAGCCTTGAAAGTTAAGAACATAAGAAATTGCCAAGCTGGGTCAGACCAAGGGTCCATCAAGCCCAGCATCCTATTTCCAACAGAGGCCAAACCAGGCCACAAGAACCTAGCAATTACCCAAACACCAAGAAGATCCCATGCTACTGATGCAATTAATAGCAGTGGCTATTCCCTAAGTAAACTTGATTAATAGCAGTTAATGGACTTCTCCTCCAAGAACTTATCCAAACCTTTTTTGAACCGAGCTACACTAACTGCACTAACCACATCCTCTGGCAACAAATTCTAGAGCTTTATTGTGCGTTGTGAGAAAAAGAATGTTCTCCGATTTGTCTTAAATGTGCTACTTGCTAACTTCATGGAGTGCCCCCTAGTCCTTCTATTATCCGAAAGTGTAAATAACCGATTCACATCTACTCATTCAAGATCTCTCATGATCTTAAAGACCTCTTCTCCAAGCTGAACAGCCCTAATCTCTTCATCCATGGCTTTATATAAAGCCACTAGGGCTGTCACTTGACGCAACTCTGACAGGGCTGATGCAGTTTCTGTTTTTCCCTACTGCGTCCTGTCTTTTCCTAGAGAAATTGGAGCTAAAAGTCCAATGGGACAAAAGCAGAACCCAATGAACCCTTTCAGGAGTTGACTTGGTTCAGGTGGCAACCCTAGCAGCTGCCTAATTCCAGTCATGGTCAGGACATAACTTCAGACCACCCTTTCTTAACATTACCATATTTTGTTTAATAATAGCTTTTAGAATTATTTTTTTTTAGCAGGTTTTGCAGTCTCTTGACTTTCATATGTACCGCCTCCAACTCTGACATCATCTGAATTGCACTATGGGAGCTCAGGGCACTAGGAAATTGACATTACTGGTCTCCTGTCCTCAGTTTATTGCTATTTCAATGTTAAATATTTGTCAAATGAGGCATCGGAAAATGATCAAAATACCTGAGATATTTTAAATACGGAGTAAGGGCTTTCAGTTTTGTGCTTTGTAGTTGATGATACTTCCCTTTAAAGGGTAAGGAGCAGATGGCACGCACACATGCAGTAGATATGTGTGAGTGTGTGTGTGTGACCAAAAATGTTGCTTTCCTTATAGCATTCCTGCAGCACATTTGTTTACAATCTGAGACACAGTCTGATATACAAATCAGAGCTGAACCCATTGCATTGGAGCTGATGGTTATGGCGATGTCTGGTGAGTTCCTGCTGCTCCTTGAAAGTCCAGAGGGGATGGTGTAAATCTTGCAGCAGGCTCTACCCATATCCACAGCAGGTCTCCAAGGCAGGCAGCCTCTGGCAGGTTAGAGCAATGAAGGCAAGCAAATGTGGAAAATTGCTGTGTAATTTGGGGATAAGGATTGGCTTTTTAAGTGCTGGGTCAGTCCAGCTGGGGGCGTGAAGTGGGATTGGGCGTGTACTGCAGCTGGGTGAGGCATCGCATCCAGGGGACAGCAGCCAGGCTGGATGCGAGCCGGGCGCTTCCTGCGGATCACCCCAGCTGCAGATGGCCACTTTTCCCTCCTCTCCTGACGGGTTGTGCTTCCATTTTGTCCAGCATCTAGCCACTGACTGAGAACTGGTACAAACTGGTAAAATCCAATGTTTAATTAAAGCAAAGTATTGCAAAGCCCTGCAACAGCGGTTGATGCAATGTGAAGAAATCCACTGAAGCGCGGGTAAACAGCAGGAATAACTGTGACTCTCTTAAAATAGCCAAATATCTCGTCATCTAATTAATGGCATGCGTGAACGGATAAATGAGATTCCCACCCAAGAAGTTAAAATAATGCACAAGAAGCAAACATTTTTAGGAGGAAAGGAAAGTCTTGATAGGAGCCTCAAAGGGGAATAGACCCGAGAGTTCGATTAGAAAATACTTCTTCCCAGAAAGGGTGGCGGATGCGTGAAACGGCGTCCCAGTGGCGGTGGTGGAGGCCAGAATAAACGCAGAGGCTCCTTTATTGCAAAGAAGTGAAGGGGAAACCAGAGCTCTGCGGGGGCTCGCTGACATTGCAAAAGGAAACAAATTGGGCAAGCTTGATGTTTCTTTGCCATTTTCGCTGTTATGAAACTGTGGCGTCAGAGGGCAAACAAACCAGGGGGGTCAACCCTAGCACCTAAGAAATGCTACAAATAAAAGTAATTTTTATAACCGTAAACTAATCCGACAGGTGCTCCACAGCTCAGAACCATCCTGTCTCTTATTGAAAGGAAAATGTTGCATCTTAATAGGACAGAGAGATGTTCTAAGGCATTTTCTCTTCCACAGAGCATACGGCTCAGCACTGTATTTTTACTCTGCTGAAATGCCGCTTTAAGTTTAAAGTAACAACCCCCACCCTCCATATGGAGAAATCTCTTCAGCCTTCCTCTAGAACCTAGGGTAGTGAATTTTGTGTTTAGTTTAATTTTGAAATTTTGTAGATGTAACCCTTTCCCTGGGCACATAAAATAACGAGAGGATTGGACACATATTTAACTTAAGAGTCAGGCTCTCTAATTTATTGGTGGGTTCAGTAAAATTAGGTCATGCAGATGGGGAAGTGAACCCACTTAGAGGCAGTGGGGTAGGTCACTCTTCTTCTCTGGTCAGGGAGTTATATCTACTACCCTCCCCTCCATGAGCCCTGTCCCTTTGTAGCACATTAGGACCTACAAAATTTATTCCACTCTGGGTCCAAGTCATACGCTCAACTTTTATTTTCTCAGAGATCCAGCCAGCAACTATGTACATAGCCTACTAAATTATTCAGAATTCATGGGATAATCAGCCAAGTTAAACTTTAAGTGACTGGGGTGCTAACTTTATAATCCATGAATTTGGACTGCCTTCCTCCCACTTCAGTGTTATGGCATTCCTTCCACTGGTCCACCGCTTACATTTCTTAATATTCGGGTACCAAGGATTTCTCCAAAGTACTAGTTCCCTTTTTTTTTTTTTTTAAACCAAGGACAGGTGAATCACACTCTCCAGATTCCTCTTTCTTTTAAACACCAGAGTCCAATGGGGGACATGGGCTTCACATCTCTAATTTCTGAGGCAAACTCATTTCATTCCCCCTTCTTCTACTCACATCTCCTTTGACACTTGCACCTCTCCTTAGTCATCCCAATTGCAACCTAACAGCAGAGTGCAGGTATCCCTGGTCTCCTCCACATTCTGGTCTCCTTGGTACACTCCTCCTCTTGGAATTCCTAGCTCTTGCCATTTCCTCAGGGGGAGGAATCACCTCTTCTCCAGTATCCTCAGCTTCAGACCTCTTCCCTTGAGGGGAAAGGGCCCCACTCCCTCCTACGCCAGGCTCCCTACATCCTGGAGGTCCCTCTCTTCTTTTGTGGCATACTCCAGAATAAAGGAGAAGTCCCACCAAACTGACCCAAGTTTTATACGCTTCTAGACCACTTCCAACCAGTCACTACTTCCCAAGTCACTTAGCGGAAATCCATACCAAAAAATACCCCTGGTAACTTTAGGTTAAAACCGTAATAATCACAATGCAATCCATAGCTTAGCACTATGCTTGATGCCATCTAGTGGACATCCAGTAGTACTACATGCGCAGGCAACATTTCTCCTAGTAGCTTCAATCAAAGACGCACCAGGGTCTCCCCCACCCAAAAGGCTTTGAAATATTAACTCATGAATGGAGACACAACTGGTGATCCAATCACATAGTTATTTTACTGTCATAGTTCTCGAGTGCTTTATTATGTTTATTGTTGATTTTAGTATTTTTTGACTTCTGTTTTTGTGTGCTTTGTATTGAATTGGTATGTGAATTGTTGTACCATGCCGTGAGCACTCCAGAGGGAAGGTGTGCTATAAATAAATGGTGGTTAAAGGGTTAAAGCCAGCTGGCTGTATACCAGATGCTGTATTCTGGCAACTCCGATTCTCAAATGCTGCAAACAGGTCTGGCTTTCAGGATATCTACGGTGAATATGCGGGAGGTGTATTTGCATACGGTGGTGACATTACAAGAAGGCTACATGGACACTTTTTTGATTTTTGGGGAGAGGGAGAGGGGCGGTTGGTTGAAGGGACAGCCTCATGGCATATATGGAATGGGATGTTGGTTATCTCAAAAAAATGTTCTGGCTTTCCAGTTTCTGAGTCAGCAGGTTTTGTTTCTTTTTGTTATAAACTTTATTGAAAATTGTCAATCAAGAGGAAAATGAAAAAAAAAACCAAAAAACCCACAAAAGTCAGGGGAATACTAGCACTACATAATGTCCAGCACAACAAACAAATCTAGGCCTTCCACTCCTGAGATGATGCTTTTTCATTACCCTCTGAAAATCTTGTTAATTATTTGTCAGGCCCTTTTATTACCAACTGAGGTGCCGCACCCTCCCCCCCCCACTTCCAGCCGCTCCCCCACCCCGAGACCCCACGTGGCTTATGCAAAGCAGCACTTCAGTGAGCATTCATTAATTATTCAGAGATCCCTCTCTATAAGAAGAGACAGGAAAGGTGCCCCTGCCTCTCGTGATCTTTCAGCCTGTGCACAAGTAGATTCATCTCTAACATAGACCACTCTCTTTCTCCTAGGAGAGCCGTTTTTTTTTTCCTTTCCGTTTAGCGAGAATAATAGCGTGCCCATTTATCAACAATTTTCTTGTTAAAGCAGAAGTTAGGCCGGAGGGGGAGAAGAGAAGAAGTGAGGCCTAGTGTGTGTGATCTGATAACCCCTGGCAATATTTACTTTCAGTGTGGTGTCAATGAGACTTACTAGTCTTCGTCCAAAAGTCTTTAACAATTGGACATTGATAAATAATAATGTGACAGTGTAGCCCATATTCCATATTCTCTCCAATAATGTAGAGCTGTAAGGCTATACTGTCTCTTGTCTGAGTCCAGCTTAGCCTTCCTCGTGGCCTTTCACCTTGAGGGCCAAATGTACTAAACATTTTCCCCATGGACTTACAATGGGAGAAATACACTAGTCAGTGCTTCCAGCCCTTAAAGGCTGGAATAACTAGGGGCTAGCCTAGTTATAGGGGGTTTAAAATCCTGTTAAAACGACAAAGCCTTTATCTGGAAAAAGGCAAAAAAAACCCCTCTTCCTTCTTCAGATAACAGAAAATGTGCAGAGATTATGCCCGCCTCCCACAAAGCCCCCCACGCTTTCAGTCTCACTTCCACCCGTCAGAATTTGGAAACATCCAGGTATGTTAAAGTTAGAGTCGGGGGAGGGGAATGACCTGACTTCACCGTTCCACGATAGGCGATAGGCCCTCCATTCCCGGGCACCCACGGGTCTCCCCTCTGCCTAGTGCCCTCTGATCTTTCTCTCAGTCCAGGAATGATCCCTGCTAGGTCTGTTTCACTGAGCCAGCGTAAGACAATGAGCAGCTCCCTGGTGTGAATGGAAGGCAGGTGACCCGAATAGCCTTTTGCTGGTGTTTCTGTGCAAACTCTTTATACTTTGTGCTTTTCAGATTTGCACAGAGGGACGGTAACTTTCAAACCGGTGCGAGGGCGCACATGTACGTGTAGATGCGCGCATGTTTATAAAACAGCCTGGCCGCCTGCGCCAAATTTTAAGTGGGCGCGCGCATATGCGGGCAAATACAGCTTCTACCGCGTGAATCGGATTTTAAAAGGGTCATGCGCCAACACTTATTTATTTATTTATTTAAACATTTTTATATACCGCAAACAATAAGACATTTACATGTCCGTCTAGGCGGTTTACAAATATACACAACAAATTTACATAAAAATTTACATAAAATTACGTTAAAATAGTCAAACACAATAAATTTAAACATGATAAAGGTCTAGTAGTATATCGTATTATTGTAGTTAAGTTATATTGTACGCATCATTGAATAGATGTGTCTTTAGCATTTTCTTGAATTCTTTACGGTTTGATATAAGTCGAAGGTTTTCAGGGAGAGAGTTCCATAGGATTTGACAGGCAATTGAAAAGGTTCTTTTACGGATTAGAGCCAAGCTGACTGTTTTACTAGTTTGTCCCCAGTTAAGAGAGACTTCCTCCAAATCCCCCTAGTTTAATGGCCTTCACTCCCTCCAGTTAGCCCCGACCCTAAAAGCTCGGCAGATCTGCCCGTCTCGGCGCGCACCGGATCACGTAAGTATCTATGCCCCCGAAATGCCCATTCCCTGCCCTGACCACACCCACCCCCGCCCCTTTTCGAAAACTTCCCAGATGTGCGTGCACGCAAGCCCGATATATTTGCGCGTTTCCTAATTAATGCACGGGTCGGGCTTTTAAAATGCACCTTAAAGGCAGTGCTTTAGTCAGACAACAAAAAGAAAGGAAAACCTACTTACCTTCAGCAGGGCTGGCAACAAAAGATCATGACTCACAGTTTTAGCAGTTCTAACAAACTCCTACCTCCACCTCCTCTAGTCTGGGACCTAGGAAAACGCTCTGGGCCTTGGCTTCTTATTCCTCTCCCCGGGGGAAACGTCCTGCAACCAGGATTCTCTTGGGGCTGTCTTAAGGTGGACTCGGGCTAACTGAATGCCTGGACCTGGAATTTTAGGGATGGTCTAACGCACACTCCCTTTACAGCCCGTTTGTTAGTTAGTTATTCCCTTGTCTGTCTTTGGCTAACAGATTTTCCCTCCTGCTCCTTCGGGCTTGCAGCTCATTCCGAACTAGGGCGGGGATCTGGTGCCATGAGCCTTCCTTTCTTCTGTTCCCTCCTCCTCCCTCTCCCATCTCCCATAGCTCAGCCACTGCAGTGATAATCCTCAGCTGAATGCCGTTCCCCAGGGCTCCTTATATAACCCTACAATTGTCAGCCCTAAGCCCTAAGGGTCTAGGTGCGGACATTGTGCAAAGGCTGGGGGCCCTCTCCCGTCCAGTGTACTGTATACCCAGCCCTGGCCAACCCAGCAAATGGAAGATCTGGTCCAGGGACTAAACCAGGGCCCCCCTACGTAGCAGTGCACACTCCGTGCCACTGGGCAAATCAGTCGGCTATTTAATATCATCATGGAGCCTACTCCTTATATTGCTTCGTCTCTCATAGGAATGTGCTTTCGTTTGAAAAGGTGTGGACAATATCACTGACCCCGTCTATGTCATTTCTAAATGACGGAAAAAAACAATGAAATTTCATGTTGTTTTTTTTTCTATTATTTTTAGTGCAAACTATTTCCGGATAGCACGTGCTGTTTCCCCCGACAGACGTCCCAACCCTGAAGGTAGCTGAAGTTCCCCCAGAAATAGTTAGAAACTCCGATCACAGGCCCTGCACCTGACTCCCCAACCCCTCTACTTTGCTAAAAAAAATAGCCTCCCTGTCCCCCCCCCCCCGGAGCCAGCCCCCTCCTATCCTAGCCAACCCTAGTCCCCCCCCCCCAGACTTCCCGATTCTGAACACTGAACTTCATAAAGAAAAAAACCCACTGCCCCCCAATGCCCCGTCTCTCCTGGGTCTCAGTTGGCCCCCTCCCACCTATGACCGCTCTAGAATCTGTCCCTGTCATCCCCAGCAGAAGGGACATGAGACACCCCCCCCTGGCTGGCTGCTGCTCACTGCTGAATGGCGCCACCTACCAGTCTCTTGCACGGGTGTCGTCCGGAAGTGCTGGTGGGCAGCGCCATTCAACAGTGAGCAGCAGGTGGCAGAAGGAAGTCTGGAGACCATTCGGGCTCAGATCAGAGGTCAAGAGGGAGAACCAGAGGTCTGAGGGTTCTGTATGGAGACTCAGGTGCTGGGGACAGGGAAAGTGACCAGTGCTGCTTCTGAAGATGTAGGGGGGAAATGCAAAGGAGATTGGGTGCTGATGGGGGGGGGGGAAGGGTTGGGTCAGTGCCAGGTCCATGGAAAAGGAAAGAAGGAGGGGTATTTGGTGGATAGTGGTCTAGGCTTAGGCCTCAAGCTTAAGCACCTAAACCTAGCAGCTAGTGCTAAAAATCCATGCTAGTCATCTAAGTCCTCCCCAATTCAAGGAATGCCTCTGGGTCTGCCCACTTTCTGAGTAGCTAAGTTTTGTTGCTTATTGAAATCTCTCAGCCCTGGTAAATTTTCAAAGGCAATTAGAGTGTTTCTTCTTTCTTTTTTAAGTTCATCCGTTGCAGAGGAATGAATCGAGTCCTGGTCCTCTCAGTTACTAATTCTTTGCCCAGCCTCTGCAAACCATGGATATATTGCATCAAGATTGCTATTCATATTTCCCATTGTTTCTCTGATTGTTCTTGGCTCGCATGAGAACTGACTGCTCCCTATGGCAGTTGTTACATTCAGCCAGTCGCGGGACAGCCCTGCGACTGGCCACGCTCGTCCCGAGACGCCTCTGACCATCCATTGTGGCATGGATACCCCAAGCTCCTCTTCCCCCAGCACGCTGCACCGTCCTCTACATGTGCGCATGTGCGACCTCGAGGTGGGAAAGCATCACTCGGGCGCCTCCTGATGGTGTCATGCAGCTGGGGTATTTAAACCCAGCTGCAACTCCTGCACTTTATCTCAGTCTTAGGGTTTTGTATGTTTGTGGGCCCCTGGGCTGATGGGAGTGATGGTACCACCCACAGGGAGTCTCACCGTCGGGAGGCGAGGTCTCGGCCGGCTTCAGACACAACTGTGGAATAGTCTTTATTAGAGAGAGAGGGAGAAGGACTGCCCGAGAAGCGGGCAGTGTAGAGACAAGCAAAATGTTTGTGAGATGGGGTAAACCCAGAGGGAATACCTCCTAGTAGCAATCCGGTAATGGTCAGCAGAGCGGGGTACACCAATAAGGTCCTCTCGTAGAGATGGCTTGGTAGTGGCCTGCAGCACAGGGTACACCAGCGGGGTTCCTCACGTAGATCAGGAATGGTAGTGGCTCACAGCGCGGGGTATGCCAGAGGATTCCCACAGATGATGGCATGGAGGAGGTCCTCAGGATGAGGTGCTCATAGGAGGTCCTATGAAGGTGAACGCGGTAGTGGCCCGCAGCGCGGGGTACACCGGAGGTAGGAAGTAATCCAAGGATTCAGAGTACTCACAGCAAGGTGCATTCCAGCAGTAGTCCTGGGGTGCAGGATAGTGCGATAGCCCAAGGAGGAAGGCCCTCCAAGGAGCGGATAGCCAGAGACAAGGAAGGGCCCCCGAGGAGCGGGTACCCAGAGGGTGTCTCGCCAGAGTTAGGAGCTGAAACGGACGTCCGTAGCGTGAGGTGTGGAATCAGCAATGAGGGAACTCGCTGCCAAGTCGTCAGTGGTCAGGTTTGGGTGGCGTAAGTATCCGGGAGTGGAGACGTCATCAGCAGGGGATGCCCCTGAGGTTCCCGCCAAGCAGTGCTTAACCTGACCTGTGTGCGCGCACACGTGCGCCTATGTGATCCCGGAGACAAGATGGCGGTCGGCAGCGCCCACGCCGTCCCGGGAACGCCAGGTGGGTCAGCGGCAGCTGGTGGAGGCCGTCACTTCCCCCAATGGAGTCACAGAAGAGAAGAGAGAGGTGAGCAGAAGTGGTCGCAGCCATCTGCGACCGACGGGCGTAACACTCAGCAACGGGATCCCTGCCTTGTGTAGTGCGTGTTGCTTACGCTCCTGCTTGACTCATCTGGTCCAGCTTGCCCCGTCCAGCCTACCTTGCCTCATCAGTCCCCTTGCCTTTCTCCTGTCTTCTCCTGGATTAATACCTGCCTGGACCTTGACTACTCCTGCTTCCCGCCCCTGACCCTTGCCTGGACACGGACCTCGTTGCTTGCTACCTTCCCCAGACCCTCTGTCTCTCCTTAGCCCCGTGGGACTCTTGCCGGCCCCCGGAACCCCAAGAGCTCAGTCTGCGGGGAAAGAGGCTCGTAAAGGTGAAGCTCGGCCTCGTCCCAGGGTACGCTCGCCAGCTGTCGGTGTCGGCCTAGGGGTTTCGCTGTCCAGGCTGCGCCAACCACACCACAGCACTAAGGGCCCACCTTCCTTCCAGCTGCGCAGTCGTATGAAACGACATAGGGAACGTCAACAACATTCCCTATGTTGTTTTGTGTTATCTAATCCAAATGACAAAACAAAAAAAACCCCCCAAAAAATAAATTTTGCTTTTATTTATTTATTTTTTAAAAATTGTAGACCGCTAAAGGCAAACTTCATGGCGGTTTACAATAGCGTTGCTATTTCTGTGGCTTTTGCATGCTAGTTTTAAATAACGCGCAATAAAACCAAACAAAATAAAAAACGAAACAATTTCAAAACAAAAGGAAATAAAAAGGAAATGAACCAGAACCAAAACCAAATTGTTGTGTTTGTATAACTCTTGCTGCCCAGGGTCTCGCGCCCGCTAATCCCAGTCAGGCTGAGGCCCAGCCTTCCTCGAGGGGCCCTCATAGTTACGTTTGGGTTGCATTATGCTTTGGTAAACTCTAAACCCTTTTTTTTAGGTTTTATTTTTTTATTGAAATGTAATGTTGATTCAAGGCGCTGAGTTTTTACAATTTCTCTCACTCACACATTCAGGAAGTACAACCCCTTGCATGATAAAAGTAGCAGACCGGCCATTACGAAAACATTAAAATTAAAGTAAAAAACAAAACAGAACCCAAAGCTTGACCAAATCTCTTCTTCCCAGCCCTCCGAGCTTATTATCATCCCTAAGGGCAGAAATAGGGTGAATGGTGGACCATAGAGAAGAAAAAAGAATAGCCTGACTAAAGCAATAGGAAAAAAACTAAAACGGGCCTCAATCTATTACTTTAAAGAGTAAATCCTAGGCTGGCGTTATAACTTTCATCCCCCAGGAGTTACCTTGCTTTGAATGGCGTCTGCTGATAGAGATTTGGGAGATTTTTTCTTTTTCCCAGATTTTAAACTCTGCTTGCAGTTAATAGTTGTGGCAAAATAGGGGTGGGGGGTCTTCTGTCTGTGAAGCTGCACCCCCTACTTGTACTGTATCGCTAGTGAGGTAAAGTCTGGCGCGCTTTATGGATTGTAATTTGTGCGTGCGTCCGGGCTGTCTTCCTGACTTTATTCCTGTCGCCGGTTGCTTATGCCGACAGAGATTTACACAGCATCTTGTAACCGCGGCGTATTTAAAACACCTTATTCATAGTATTAAAATACCTTATTCATCGTAATTCCCTCCATTAGACATTCAACCTCTCTCTGTGTGACATAGCCGCAAAAATACAAATTAGATTTAGGAATTTCAGGTCAACAAAAGGATTTTTCACCTATGCATGAGTAAGCTTGCGAATGACATATTTTTCATTTGCTTTAATGATGTTTATTACCTGAAAGCCTAGCCCTGCCTCAGCCTCCTACAGAAACACAGGTCTGCTATGCAGAGCACAAGAAGATGCTAGAATGAACTGGTTCTGGCGTGTTAACTTGGAGCGTTACCGCACCGGTATTGCGTGTGCGCCGTGACTCACGGGCAGTCGCCCAAGCCAGGGTTGCACATGGGGTCTCTCAACCAGGAAGGAACGAAGTCCTCCAGGAAGTTTGGAAGAGCAGAGCTGAAAGGCCGTCCGGCAGCTGCTGTTAGGGGAGGGTCTCCGAAACGCAAAGGGAGCTGCCTTACCGGGCGGCAAAGGCCGCGCCGTTCACTGTGCGACTCCCGTGTGGCCCGCTCGTTAGGAAACGTTTCAGTTAAAGTAATGGACACGATTTTATTTTCTACCTGTGCTTTCACTGCCTCCCCCGCCTAACTCCAGTCACTTTTTTGAATGCAGGTAAAAGCGCGTGGTGCTGCGAAAGAGTGGGGGGGTGGGGCCTCAGTTAACCAAACGCGCGTTCATCCACGGAAAGCCATCGGATTATTGCCCTCTTGCCGCAGAGCTCTGGATCGTAGGGCCCGTGAGAAAGATGACCATGAGCTTGGGAAACCCCGCAGGTCCCTTCGTCCGGTGAGGTTACAAAGGGGTCACTTTTCAAACGAGGGAATCGCCCTTTTTTCTGGAGGAGGTGGAATCCCCACCTTGCAGTCACTTATGTCGGGAACAAGGGGAGGGCGGGAGGAGAAGAAGAGGGGTGTCCGCTGCACCCGGAGTCATTTTTGCACTTTGAAAGGCAAGGAGAGTGGGACGATTTTACATTTTGGGAAGGGTGGAGGGTGGAAAGGGCAGTTTTTAGAATCTATTTTTAAGGGTGATGGGAGGGAGGGAGAGAGTTGAGAAGCTTTAGGTACTATTTTAAAAAAAATATATTTTAAAGAGCTGGGGGAAGAAAGTTTTGTGGACAGGGTCGGATTGCAGGAAAATATCAGCCAGGAGATATTTTTTGAAAACCAACACACAGGGTACCTGATCAGCTCCCTCTTGTGCTTTCCCTACAGCGCATGCTTCAAAAGCAGGTCAAGCTGACCTCCTGAGAACTACCTCATGTGACCTGGAACCTGGCAAAATTCTCCAACATAAATGTCACATTTTTCCAAAATAACGAAGGGGGTCCTGTGTGTGTAAGTGAGAGCGCACGTGTGTGTGTGTGTGTATAAGTGAGAGAGAGCGTGTGTGTGTGTGTGTGTGTGTGTGTGTGTATAAGTGAGAGAGAGCATGTATGTGTGTGTGTGAGTGACATTAAGTGCCTGTGTGCATAAGTGAGAGAGAGAGAGCATATGTGTGTGAGTGACATTAAGAGCCTGTGGGCCGGATTTTAAAAGCCCTGCGCCGGCGCGCCTATTTTGCATTGGCCGCTGGCGCGCGCATAGCCCCGGGAAGCGCGTAAGTCCCGGGGCTTCATAAAAGGGGCGGGAGGGGGCGTGTCAGGGGGCGTGTCAGGGGCATGGTTGAGACCTCCGGACCAGCCCCCGGGTCGGGTGATGGCTCGCCAGGAGCCCGCTGGCGCGCGCAGATTTACACCTGCTTTCGGCAGGCGTAAATCTTCCAACAAAGGTAGGGGGGGTTGGATAGGGCTGGGGGGGGGGGGGTTAGGTAGGGGAAGGGAGGGGAAGGTGAGGGGAGGCGGAAGGAAAGTTCCCTCCGAGGCCGCTCCGATTTCGGAGCGGCCTCGGAGGGAACAGGCAGCATGCGCCGACCCCGGCTACGCGCGTACCTTATAAAATCCAGCATACTTTTGTTCGCGCCTGGTGCACGAACAAAAGTACGCGTGCGCATAAATTTATAAAATCTACCCCTGTGTGTGTGAGAGAGAGCATATGTGTGTGAGTGACATTAAGTGCCTGTGTATGTGTGAGTGAGTGACATTAAGAGCCTGTATGTATAAGTGAGAGAGAGCATGTGAATGTGCGTGAGTGACATTAAGTGCCTGTGTGTATAAGTGAGAGAGAGAGCATGTGTGTGAGTGACATTAAGAGCCTGTGTGTATAAGTGAGAGAGAGAGAGCGTGTGTGTGTGTGAGTGACATTAAGTGCCTGTGTGTATAAGTGAGAGAGAGAGAGCGTGTGTGTGTGAGTGACATTAAGAGCCTGTGTATATAAGTGAGAGAGAGAGAGCATGTGTGTGAGTGACATTAAGAGCCTGTGTGTATAAGTGAGAGAGAGAGAGCGTGTGTGTGTGTGAGTGACATTAAGTGCCTGTGTGTATAAGTGAGAGAGAGAGAGCGTGTGTGTGTGAGTGACATTAAGAGCCTGTGTATATAAGTGAGAGAGAGAGAGCGTGTGTGTGTGACATTAAGAACCTGTGTATATAAGTGAGAGAGAGCATGTGTGTGTGTGTGAGTGACATTAAGTGCCTGTGTGTATAAGTGAGAAAGAGAGAGCATATGTGTGTGAGTGACATTAAGAGCCTGTGTGTATAAGAGAGAGAGCTTGTGTGTATGTGACATTAAGAACCTGTGTGTATAAGTGAGAGAGAGCATGTGTATGTGTGTGAGTGACAATAAGAGCCTGTGTGTATAAGTGAGAGAGAGAGAGCGTGTGTGTGTGTTTGTGTGTGTGTGTGTAGAAACTTTCAAGCAAAGCCCCCCCCCCCCCCCCCCCCCCCCCGCTAATTCACAACAATCTGAGGGCACCTGGAAATCAAATGTTCCCAGGTATGGAGAGCTGAGCATTTTTTTATCCTTATTATTTTTAATTATTTGGTCTTTGTGTCTGCTGTTTTGAAATATTTTATTGGTGTCTAGAAATGTTTGGTATGGGTTTTTAATTATTGGATATTCCATTCAGAAGCTGTTTTGAAATAATCTGTTCTTTTTGTTAGTATGGTTTTACTGCTATTGATTTTATATTTCTTGATTTGTTTTATGAGGACTGGTGATGTTTCTTTTTTTCCTTTGTTGCACTGCATACAGAGACTCTGGCTTGTTGCGGTTTCCAGTTCAGTTTTTGTCTGCATGCTTCTAGTTATGCGTTTTGGTTTCTTTATTCTTTGTTAGGTGAGGGTCAGCACATGTGATTCAGGTGAGGTTTTCTGCTGGCGTGTAGTTTCTGTGTAGGATCTATATCAGCCTGGCTTGGTCCGTTTTCCTAATAGGAGGAGTATTGGAGTTTTAAGGCCTGGTGTAATATTTTCAGTGTTGCCTTTTCTTAGGAAAGGTGGTTACTCTTTGAGTGCTGGCAGTTAGTGCTGTAATTTCTGTTCAGAGGGAATGCTCTTATCTTTCCCTTGTGTCATTCTTAACACTACAAGTAATACTTAGGCTTTTTAAAAATTTCTGCCATGGAAATGAGTATACCTGGGAACTCTCCGGATTTGGCCCGGAGACTGAGGACAGAGGGCACTTCAGAGTCAGATGCATCATGCACCTTTTCTAATTCTGCTCCGTCTTCCTTGAGATGTGGTGTGCAGAACTCCACACAGTACTCAAGATGAGGTCGCACCTTGGCGCATTACTACTATATTCTCTGTTTTAGTCTCCAAACCTTTCCTAGTAATCCCTAGCATTCTGTTTACTTCCTTGATCCCTCATCCAGTGCACCTTTTCCTAGTCCCAGTCCGCAAAACAAAGCCATTATTATCCTCAGATGTGTTCAAATGCAAATCTGTTCCGAATCCATACGTTTTGTATTTCACTACTTTTGGTCATGGAGTGGAGAGTAACATGGGTTCTTTACAAGTTTTGGGGCTTTGATTTTTGGAACAGTGTACAAAACACAGATCAGAGATGAGCTTTCAGAATCACCGGGATCCCTTCATATGTGGTCGTGAAGACTCGTGTGTAACGACTACTTCTGGCTAAATTCTCCATTCTAGAGCTTTTAGGTGTTTGATGTCGCTGAGCTGCCTGAATGGTGAAGCAAGTTGTCCCTCTGTGTCCTTGGGTTGTCAGTGGCATATTATCATCTTTTGACCTAATAATTCTAAAAAGCCAAGCCTGGACTGATAAAGCACTTACTCAACAGGCCCTAAAACCCTCCTTATCTTAGCTTATTTATTTGCAGGGTTAAGAAGAAAATCACTGGCCTCAGCTGCTTGATGCAGTAATTGTGTTTACCAGCATGGGAGCGTTTCTTTGTCAGTGTGGGAAAGATTGACTTTAACAGCGTGGAACAAAGGCATCTAAGGGTTGGTCAAGAATATCAGGAAGCGTCAAGCCAACTGACTAGCCAGGCAGTCCAGGAAAGCTGGAGTGGGCTTTTTTTTTTTTAATTCTAGGGACACATTCACCAATATGATTTCAAAAAAATTATCATTGTGGTCAAGATGTAGGAGATTAGTCTGGTACAGAATATTGTGGCTGATATATCTTGGCTTGAGCAAATGTAGATGGGATGAAGGCCCCGTTCTCTTATTTAGAAGATGAATTATCCTGGGTTGCAATAATATTTTACCAAACTCTAAAAGGGTCCGTAATTATTCCTTTCTGTGGTGGAAAACCAGGCCAGCAGTAGGAAAGAAAGGAATATGGATTGCACGGCTTCATATCTTGCCGGAATAAGTAATTGTTGCCTGCAGCATCCATTATTTATCTTCCCTGCATACTTTAAGCGAGCCTTCTATAACAGAGGAGGGTAATTTATAAGCACGTTGGGTGTGTTTCTGCATGGCTGTCTGTCAGCATAGTTTATAAATAAATTATCTCCTGACGGTCACATATCCTAACTCTTAATGCTCTAGCAGTGTCCCGTGCTCGTCAACCAGACGGACAGAATAGATATTTTTTTAAATTTTTTTATTAAAACTAATAATTAAAAACAGCGGACCAGGGTGTGCTAATGCATATAGGTGGGAAAAGAGATCTCGTTGCTTGGTAACCAGTGCAAGAAGGCATGATAGATACAGGATGAGAAAAGCGAAGCAAAACTGGAAAGTGGGTGAGTGGGCAAGTGGAAATTAATTATAGGTTTCTCAATTTGTATTTACTTTTTTAAAAAAAAGAGAGGGAGAGAGAGCTTCTCCTGTTGGGAAACCTATGCAGGTGTGGTTGTCTTGGAGCAATGTAGGAGTCTAGCGTAGGAATTCTCCTGTCCTACGAGGCAGAGCTTGTTTGCAGAAACTGCAATCAGTTCCTGGTTATGAGTGTGCTGGAGCTCTTTGTGCAATATTGTAGGGCTGCAATGCCACGGGGGGGGCATTTGCAGCTCATTCTTAGAAATCACACAATGAGTTAATGAAATGTCAGAGCTTGGAGAGCGGTTTTTGAGCCCAAGCATTGCAGAGTTCCAAGTGCATCATTGGCGTGTTGGAAACCGCAGTATGTTAATGGTACTTGTAGTTTCCTTCCCAGTAAATTTGAAAGTTGAAGGCTTGAGCTAGCTCATTATGAAATGGCCTGATCCAATAGTGTTTCATCTCATGGGGGTGGGGGAGGGGGGTGTCCAGTGGCTCAAGTGGCAAGTGATACACAACGGCCAAGAAGAATATCAACTAAATCCTAGTTTCTGGGCCAGTTAGGCCCGGGGACGCTGGGGAGGAGCAACCCAGGGAGAGGGGGAATCTTATATATTGCTCAATAGCGACATCTAGTGGCCACACAGAAGGGTCCATGTTAGGTGGGTTCCTGAGTTGTATGTTTTGGTCCCTGCACAAAACTATTGCTATGATTACTGGGCTGAGTCAGGAGGAAAATATAAAAATAGGGTTTGTGTGTGGGGGCAGTTAACCCTGGGTACTTCTGAATGAAAGTTTTTGGCACTGTTGCCCAACAGAGATCTGCTCTGCTTGAGTTGGAAGCCCAAAATAGTAAGAGAATTGCTGGGACAAAAAAAAAAACCTTAAAAAATGTCATCTGATGAAGAAATAATAGTAATTTTCTAATATTTGCAGAGGTGGAAAAATGATCATTCAACATTTGCGCCTGGAATATAAAATAAAACATCAAGTAGTAGAATACGCACAGGTGGCTGCAAGAGCATTCAATATGTAGGCAATCCAAGGCACAACATTCAGGGAAAAGAAATTATGGAGAGCCTGCAATGTTATAGCAGAATGTGGTATGGACTGAAGACATACTGTAATCTTTCCTAGAGCATTTCCGAAGGACTGCGTTAACTGGAGAGTGGGATTCTCATGCAAGGAGTTTGGATCAGCTCAATGACAGTGCTTGGAGATCTGGGTTTGATTCCCAAGCTTGGCTTATGCTCCTTAGAATGGCACTCACAGCTCCTGGGAGAAGGGGAGGAATGAAGACTAAGCCATTACTTAATGGCCATACCTACTGTGCCTGAGCTGGTTTCTGGAGAGAGAGGTCTGTGACCTCTGACAGAGGAGTGTCATTGTACTGTCTTGGCTAGACTGGAGTAAAACCCCCAGATAGCCACAGATGAAGGCTCATGACATCACAGCCTCCGAGGAGGGTGGTCCCTGTTGAACCCGACAGCTCGGAAAATCAGAAAACTGCTGCATCCAAAAACCCCACACCAGAGAAGCTCATTGGTCCTTTTAGGAAGGCTCTGGCACCGTACAGACTGTTTGGACTGCACTTTTGAGTAGCAGGAATGATATCCTTGAACTGTTTTGCATCCGGTTTTAAAAATTAGCAGTAATGTTGAGACTAATCCTGGTAAATTCGGTATCTCTGTAAAAATCTGGATAGTGAATTTATTAGACTAAGGTTTATTTGTTTCAACTTCATTTACTACATAATCAAAAAATTATCTAAGCAATGTACCAGATTCAAAACAAATGAAATAGACTATAAAAAAAAAAGATCCAACAAAGTGTAGATAATATAAAAATTATAAAACAAATCAAACTCTGACATAACAAACAAGATGAACTAAAATAGAATAAAGTAATTTAATAATACAAATCATAACAATCATATTAATACAGTAAAAATTAGAAGTCCCACCTAATACATTTTTTTCTTCACAAACAGAACAGGTCCATTCAAAAGCCTACTTTGAGGGCAAGACCTAAATTTCTTTTCCATGCTGCTGTTTGACTTCCCATAGACTGGTGGAGGGGTTAATCTTCAATACCTTTCAGTAACGAAGAAACCGTTTTAATTAGCATTACCTCGGAATGACAAGACTACAAGTAATTAAGTTACACTGGGATCTGGTTGGAATAAAATTGATACCAGGGGATAGAATAAACATAAATCAGCATGTAAATAAACCGAAATCAGATTGTAGTAATTAAAAGGAAAATCCACTGGCATTAAGATGCAAAATAATTGATATGGATGGAATGAAAACTCTAAGATAATATAGTTAAGAAAACGTAAATGAAAGGCTGCGGCATTAGGTTAGGGTGAGGGAAATAACATCGGACAGAAGGAGAGAAATTTTCAGCAGGGAGCAAACATTAAAAGCAGGAAACAATCTTAATCATATTAACCTGATGCGTTACCAGCCAGTCAGAAGAACTATATACAGATAATTAGTACTTTAAGCAGACTCCTCGAACAATAACCGAGGAAGGAGGGCTGGGAAAAAAACCCCTAAGCACCAAAGAAAAGAGTAATTATGTGCACACATTTATCGAATGAAATGACAATTGTAGGCGACCAGGGGCAGAGCTTCCTGTTGGAGGTTTGGGCTTTCCTCTGTGGGCCAATCATGCTGCAGCGGACCGGCCCCTTTAAAGGAGGCGCAGGGGCTGAACTGAACCTGGATTTTTGTAAGTCCAGGAAGGGAAGCTGCTACCAGCACTGCTGCTGCTGCTGCTGTTTATGGTGCTACACGACATACGTACACAGCACTGTACAAACACACACACAAAGACAGTAGAGCTTGGCATCCGATAAGACAAACATAGAGAGCAAGAGACTTCGGGTGTTTCTTAAAGCAAGACGACGGTTAAAAAGCCAAAGAAAAGAAATTTAGTTAATGAGGCTAAAAGCAGACAGGCAGGCCTAAGATTTAAAACCCGGCAAGAGACGGGAGCAAGAGAGGGAAGTCTATTCCAGGCACACGGCGCGGCCAGGTGGAAAGCAAGGAGTCGGGAACTGGCGGTAGAGGAGAAGGGCACAGGTAGGAGTGACTTGCCCGATGAGCGGGGTGCACGAGGAGGGGTGGAGAGAGAGACAGGAGAGGAAGTGAGGTGCTGCCAGAATGAAGCAGTAAGGGACAGGCCTTGCACTGGAGGAGAGGCAGGAAAACGCCTCGCACCCTACACCAGCGGCTTGGAGGTATAAGAAAAGCGTTTCACGACCGACCAACGAATCATGTCTGTGTCGTAGCGCTAAGCACGTGCAGAGTAAGAGTACATTGCAGTTCTGTATATAACTGTGTAGAGGAGGCTTGGTTTTCCTCGTACAGTTTACTGAGGAACATTCCAGCAAGGGGAGGTTCAGGGGATGCGGTGGTCACTTGGAGTGTCGGGAAAGGTCCATCCCCCAGAAGGTTGGGTCAGTAAGTCCAGGTGATGATAGGCAATTCAGTGAGTTATGTTGAGGGGAGTGGGGCCCATCGGAGGCCCACGTGAGCTTGTAGGAGGCAGCTGTGGTCTGTGGCTCTTGCTGGGCTTCAGGAAAGGAGATGGCTCTTCTCTTCTCTTTTCCATCCTAAGGTTGGAGCAGGTTCCACGGAGATGCAGTTCACGGCCAGATTCAGGAGGGATTTCCTATGGCAAGAGGCAATGGCTAGGGACATTCCTCCAGACAAGCTGGGACATTCACCAGGTAGCGTACTACCATTTTTTTTAGAGGAGTGGACCATCTTCTTGTTTCTGGGGGTCTGTATGGAAGACCTTTTGGAGAATGAGGTTTTCCCTACGTACTCAAGCACCATGACCTCTCGGGGGATTAGCCTGGAACTTTGCTGAAAGATTGTTTTTTCCTATCTGCTTGTATTTTGAATTGCCTTTACATTTTTTTTTTTTTTTTTTTTTATCGCTGGATAATAATTTGGGCTCTTCATTCACACAGGGACAGTAACTTTCAAACCGGCATGCGGGGCGCCCAGGGACGCGGCGATTTTGTAACTTGCGTGCACATGTGTGCCCAGTTTTAAGTGGGCGTGCGCCCAGCCATGTAAATCCCACTTCTAAATTAAGTGCGCGCCGGGCTTTTAAAAGTCACCTTTGTGTATGTAGTCTTTTTTTTTTTTTTTTAAAAGAATGAATGCAATCCGTCTGGGTCACACAAGTTAACGTATCCCCCACAGCAGAATCAGATTTCCAGAGCTGCAATGCGTTAGAGAGTGCTCTACTGCATCTGAAGTGAAAGGTGTGCAGGCATTTCAGCCCTGCCAGCCACTGATTGAAATACTGATAGATCATGACAGGAGATAAAGGCCACAAGGTCCGTCCAGTCTACCCAATGTCTTCCAAAAAGCTATGGGTGAGGGGGGGAGGGGCAGGTTTAACGCATCAGTTTCCTCTTGATCCTTTTGGACTATCAGCTCAATCAGAAACAGGGAATTGCAATGTGTATCTTCTTGCCAAGTACTGTCTCTGCGATGCCTAGGCTAGATAGGGGGCATTGGGCAATGCCCCCGACTAGCTGTGAATCAAGGCTCATGGCAGTGATGCCCAGTACAGGCCGGTTCTGATTGAACTGGAAGCCCCAGAGTTACAGGCGGGAACTGTTGGGCCAAAAACAGAGTTCAAAGAAATGGTAATAACATCCAGCTGTAATTGACTATTGCAACGCAATTTATTGGGGTTTATCCAGAGCCATTGTTTGGCGCCTACAAGCGATCCAGACATGGCTGCCAGAATTATCTTGGGTGCCCGAGCAATTCCGCTTCTTTTGAAGCCTCATTGGTTGCCCATTAAGTTGCGCTGTAAGTTTCAGATTTTAGTGTTGGCGTTTAAGATCTTGAGAGGGCCTTGTCCTCCACATTTACAAAATTGTCCGTGTTGGTCTAGATAAAAAAAAGTCATGACAGCAACACCAGCTTCAGCTTCCTTCAGTGAAGACGTGCCATCAGCTTGAACTTCAAATCGGGGCCTTTTCTGTGGTAGTATCAAAGCTGTGGAATGATTTACCGTGGGAAGTGAGGCAGGAAACAGAGCTGATGAGGTTTAGGAAAAAATGAAAAACCTGGCTGATGTCGGACGTGAGTAGTGCATAAGATGGGCCATTTCATATTATATTTGTTTGGTACAAGAAACGGAGTGGATATGTCTATTTGTTAATTTTTCTGCTTTTATTGTATGATATTATGCTTTTAAGCATTCTACATCGCTTTGGGTGATTCTTTTTTTAATCTGGAAGGTGGTTAATACGTTTTATTTTATAAATAAATAAATACAGCCAAGCTGCCATCTTGCTCTTCTGCACTGCACGTCTGCTTTTGTTGACTGACGGACCACGATCCTGCTACGTCTTGTAGTAGTCAGTTTCAGATCAGTTCTGTTTTGAGGCTGTTTACTTCCAAACCCCTCCGAACATAAGAGGGTGGCAGCCTTGTAACATTTCATACATATCATTTTGATATTTTTCTGCTGCTAGAGCAAACTGTGTTTCTAAGAAATAAATTCACTGTCTTCCAGCCCATCTGGTGTCACGAGAGCTACTATAATGATCTCCAAAATATGAATAGCAGGAATTTTTTTTTTTTTAATTTCTTAAAATAAAATCTTCTGGGATGTGGAGGGTGACCCTACAGCTCCATGACGAGTCCCACTGCATGCAAGCGGCCGAGGTCCTGTTTCTCTGATCGGAACTGCATTTCCAGGCATGCAGTGGGGTGACAGACGGACTGATTCAGGTGGTTCCTTTTGACACGGAGCTCTGTGGTCAGTCACCCCCCCCCGGGAGTTTGCTGGCATACTCCGTGCTGTTTTGCCTCAATGCAGGCGCATGTTAACATGCTTCCCTAAAACTCCTAGATGAAAGGTAAACATGCTTGTACGCCCTGGATTCCTTGTTCCAAACGAAGCTGCCGTATCTAACATCTTTGTTCTAATTGGGAAAACGGTCATCGTTTAACCTCCGCAGTCTTTTTATGTGAAAGGCACTTTGCTGAGCCCTAGTTAGGCGGTGGTTGACTTCCAATACAGTTAAGTGGCATCGTGCTGCTCAGCTGAGTGAGCCTGTGCTGAGCATTAGAAATTACAGTCGTTTCATCCTGCTGTGTGCAGTTGAGTAAAAGCTCACATTTGTAGACAGCAGGTTCTGTAAATATGCAGAGACACAGGTGAGCAACTTACAGTACCTGTGGTAGGCCAAGGAAGTCTCAGTTACAGCAATCAGTGAAATAGCTGCAATCTGTTTTTGCAATAAACGGCAGCGAGAATTTGCAATGCACCTGCATTGTTTTGCTAACACACTTGATCAGTTCAGCCGTCCTTAAATACACCATTGGGTGCCCAGGAAGATAAAGACCAAATTGTTCTCATCCAGTAAGTGCTTATTTTCCGTTCTAGCTGGGAAGAACAGAGGAGATTCAGCCAGGACTGCGCCTACCCTACCCAAATAAATTGGTTCCTCTAGGCAGTTTATTGAGATTACAGACAAACTAGATGAACACACCTACATCCAAGGGACTGCTGTAAAACAGTGGATATCTGAAATTGGCCCAGAGTTTTTCAAACTAGAGGCATTCAATTCGATCTGATTTTCATGGCAACCAAATTCTCATGGCGCATAGACCAACAGTTTACAGAAATAACTCATGAATATTCATGGTTGACAGCATCCAGTCCAGATCTATTCGAGGGCCTACTTTTTATTTTTACTTTTTTGGCCTGGCAGTTTCCTTCTGCTTCCTTGGGTTTCCAGCCCAATTGGTTGTGCTACTATGGGCCTTCCCCGGGGGTGGAGGAGGGTCTCCAATTTCCGACCTCTTCCCGGCTCACTCAGCTCCCTCATTGCAGGAATGGTCCTCGGCCAGGGGCCGTTTACCGGGACTCCCTTCGTAACCCAGCAGTCGTGCGCCCTAAATCTGGACACTAGGTATCTCCTTTTCACCCTCCCCTCTCTAGGAGCTGCGATGATACGAACTAGGACTCATGCCAAGCGGTGCACTGCCACCCCGTCACCAGGTCAGCCCTAATTTTATTATATTTGTTTCATGCTTTAGGAAAAAAAAAAAATCTGTGTTAATTTTCTACCTGGTCATGCCAGGTCGCCAAGCTGGAACCTGTTTGAACTGTGGCAATTTGCTTCGTCTTGTCCGTTGCAGCTAGAGCAGAAGGTGGAGGCTACCGCTGGCCCCAACCTGGTAAACTTTTATTTTCAGGAAGACTGAGAACATTCCATATACAGAGGTTTGTAAGTGGGCAGGAAGTGTAAAAGAAGAACGAGCGGCTTATGAAGTAAAGAATTTTAGAAAGCTAGGTTTGTATAACTCTATATAACCAGTAACCACAGAGCCCTTGAAAAGCACTTAGGGGCGGATTTTAAAAGGGTTACATGCGTAATATACGCGCGTAACCCTTTTAAAACCCTCCTGCGTGCGCCGAGCCTATTTTGCGTAGGCCCTGCGACGCGTGCAAGCCCTGGGACGCGCGTATGTCCCGGGGCTTGAAAAAGGGGGAGGGGCCGGGCCGGAGCCTCCAGGCACAGCGGCCATTTGCTGTTGTGCCCAGGATCGCAGATCGGCCGGCGCGCGCAACCTACTCCTGCCCGGAGGCAGGCGCAACATAGAAGTTAAAGGTAAGGGGGGGGGGGGGGGTTTAGGTAGGGCTGGGGGGCGGGTTAGGTAGGGGAAGGGAGGGGAAGGTGGGGGGGGGTGGAGGGAACGGAGGAAGGCTGCGCGGCTCGGCATGCGCAAGTCGCACAATTGTGCACCCCTTGCGCGCGCCGACCCTGGATTTTATAACATGCGCGCGCGGCTGCGTGCGCATGTTATAAAATCGGGCGTAGATTTGTGCGCGCCGGGTTGCGCGCACAAATCTACGCCCGCGCACAATTCTTAAAATCCGGCCCTTACTGTGGGAGCCGATTTTTTGGCCTCCTGTGTGCATTTTTTGGCCTCCTGTGTGCATTTTTTGGCCTCCTGTGTGTCTGTAGGCTCCTCCTTTGAAACTGATACCAGAATAAAGCGGATCCCCTTGTGACTCTGCAGTAGTGAGCATGACACATTCACTTTTGGGATATTTAAGAAACACAACTGTGGGTCTAGTCCCTGAGCTGTAGTTTTACACCGGGAATCCAGAAGGTGTCCTCTTTCTGTAATTGCACTTTATTCTGTTAATTTCATTGTTTGTTTTTTTTTTTCCTAATCCACAGTATCACGAACTTGATTCCTCCGAATATTTCCTCCTTTGTGTAACCCCCTCTTTGGTGGGTATCCTGAATAGAGGGGTACACGGTTGCCCCAGGACCACAGGCTCCCTTTTTCTCTTTCTTTCTCAGTCTACAGGTCCCGGGGTGCCAGGAGCCTTTCTGGCCGGGGGTGGGGAGAGGAATAAATCCATCAAGGCAAATGGAGGGGAAACACAGTCTCTTCGCCTCTTTCTCGCTCAGATGTGCTCACAGTTGGGATGTTCTTGCTTTAGCGTGCGCACCTCCTGTTCTCATGACAGGCCCAGGACACGCTGGCGGGATTTTCCAACAATTGTACCGTAAGCAAAATATCCTAAATCCAAACAGCAAACCAAAATCTCCAATTGATCATCACAAACTTCTTGTCTTCGTCCTGCACAGGTGGCAGGCAGTCTGCAAACGCCCAACACTCCTAGCAATGGCAGGTGGGCTCCTGGAGGGCCTGGGATCTCTGCCTCTTTCTTCGGTGTTATGATGGGACCCCCTGGGTCAGAAGGCCCCACACATTGCAAAAAAAACCCCAAACCTTTTCTCCTTCTCCCAGGCAGGAACCGGTGGAAGAAGTTCCTCCCAAATAAAACAGGAACAGAACTCTTCACCGAAACCGCAGCTCAGCTCTCCCCCGGCAGGGAACCCGGTTCTTGGTGCTGACCTCCCCCAGACGGCGGGCGCAGTTCCTTCCTGGGGCAGACTGGACTTCTGGCCTTTTCCTTTTACTTACTTTGCCTTTCATCCTGGTCCCCACAGAAAACAGCTGTTGGGATGGTCGGAGTAGGGAATTTCGAACCCTTGAGCACACAACCGCTAGCTCCGGCTCCTGCCGTCTTCCCGTTTTGCAACTGAGAGGATCCGCTGTGCTTAGCCCATCTGGAAGTCTGGAACCGCTTTACCCTCCCCCTCCTGCTCCACGCACCCACCACCCTTTCCACGAAAATAATATGTCCCGATGTTGCTCCGGAAACCTCCTCCTCAAAGCCTTTTAGCATGACCCCTTCTCCCAGATCTTCCCTTGCATTTCTAGTAATAATAATAATAATAATAATTTTGTATTTTTAGCCGGCCTTTCCAAATAATGCTCATGGAGGTTTGAGGTATTTTTAGAATTCAGATGCAATAAGTCCCCGCCTCCAAAGAGCTTGCGAGCTAAGACGGTAACTTTTAAACGGGTGCGGGGGGCGCACAGGGGCGCGTGCATGCCGGCTGGCGTCCAGAGACGCGTCCGTTTTGTGACACGTGCACGTATATGCGCGCATGTTATAATGTAGCCCGGCCACGCGCGCACATGTGCGCGGAATTTTAAATGGACGCGCGCAAATGCCGCTTCTGCTGTGTAAGTGGGGGAATTTTATAAGGGCCGCGTGCTAACGCCATTTGCCTTTTTCCCAGTTCATTCCCAGTTCGCCCTGTTAAGCGATAGCACTTCCAAACCCCCCTAATTTAATAGCCCCCCTTCTCCCTGTTAGCCCCCCAACCCTTAAAACCTCGCTGACTGGCCTAGATTTTTTTTTTGTAAAGTTACGCGACAGCGGACGCCGGCGAGCGCACATCTCTTGCCCTTCACCCGACACAACCGCACCCCATCCCTTTTTGCAAACTTTTTCGATTTTCCGTCTCGTATCCCTTACGCCAGATAATTCGCGGGTGTGAAAATGCGCGAGTAAGCAAAAGAGGAGCTTTCGCTCGTGCGTGTTGGCCCTGCCTGGGGACGGGCCGCAGACCGACCCTTTTTTTTTTTTACACGCATGTATGTGCTCCCGAAAGTGAAAATGCACACCGGGTTTTTTTTTTTACTTTTGTAAAAATGCGGAATGCACATTTAGATTGCTACGTGCTCCTTTTAACAGGCTCAGCATTTAGGAAACTCACCGCTTGGGCTGCGCGAGGCAGGCTGGGGTAACCCGCACAGAGTGGCCATGGGTATAATCCGAACAAAGAGTACGAGTGGGGCAAAGTGGCAGGAACAGGATTGCGAAATCAGAAAAAGACGGGGGAGGAGCTAGTGTTGGGAATTTGATGCGTATGACCCCCCCCAAAGGAGTAGAAAAGCACAGAGGAGGACGTTGCATTTTCGAGTCTTACAATTCCTCTCCGTCTCCATTTGTTAGACGGAATAATATTCATTTCAGAAGTGCCGTAGCATAAGATGCTATGTTAAGCGCGCAGTAGGTGTGCAGCGTGGATTGCTAGGCAGCCACGGATTTCTGAGGGGCCTTGCGGGCAGTCTGGGGCAGCTCTGGGTAAAAGTTTTGGAATAACTGTTATTGGCCTTATTGTTATATATTTAGTGCTCAAAATTCTGTGTAAAGAGGAAAAAAGCTTACGTCCAAATGTCTGTAAGCCCGAGAGCCCTGGTATATTGTGTTTTGAGAAGCGCTGTCCATTTGAATAGCTGACATTCATCTTATGTAAATGGTTTGTTTGTTTTTAAATCAGGCCTATAGGGCGTAATTCTGCAATAGTCCACATATTAAAGTCAGCAAAATTACCTTTGCATCTGACGAAGTGGACTTTGTCCTCAAAAGCTCATGCCTCAATTAATTAGTTAGTCTACAAAGTGCCACCCGCCTCTTGTCATCCTTCTCTAATATGGTCTCTGTTTTTACTCTTTTGTTAAATCTAATAAGCAGGCAATGTAAATAGTACCTAAGAACATAAGGTATGCCACACTGGGTCCTATTTCCAACAGTGGCTAATCCAAGTCAAGAACCCAAGGCGTAGAGAGATTCCAAGCTGCTTATTAGGGATGTGCAGGAGAAAATAAACGTGTTTTCATTTTCTGGAGGGGTTTTTTTTTCCCCACAAATTTCGATTTGTGGATTGTTTGATTTGTTTTCATTCGTGAGAAAAAAAAAAGAATCAAACAATTAAAAAAAAAAAAGCAAGCCAAAAAATGACCAAGAAACAAAAACGAGACCTCCTGGGGCATCCTGCCCACCTGGAAAAATGCGGGGGCTGTTTCCTTTTAAACAAATGCACATCCCTAATGCTTATCCCAGGGATCAGCAATGGAGATCCCCGAGTCCGGCGTAATAATGATTTATGGCCTTGACCTCCAGGATTGAGGATGGTTCCTTTTTGAATGGTGGATGTGTGCATCTCTGAATGGGGGGCAGCTCTAAAAATGAGGCAAAAGATGGGCAGAATCTGCAAACTGTGGATTATTAGAGGGTCTCTAAAGTTGGTGCTTTCCGATACTGTGTTGGCTCCTTGTTTTCTCTGTATTTATTTGCTTTAATAAATAGCTCATATTAAAAAATAAAGAATCTGCAAATATGCACACAAGTTACACCACCTTTTGAAGCAAACTTAACATGCCTGTGTTTGCTTTGAAATTTATCCCACCAAATCAACCTGGGCACAATTGCACCTGTTATTTAGAGTAAATTACAGGACCTGATTTTCAAAAGCATTTATGCATTTAAAAATGGGTTTTACACATGTAAATGCACTTTACCCATTTAAATGGGCTTTTGAAAATTGCCATAATATATGCCATTGAATTGATTTACTCGAACCCAGGCCCAACACTGGGGCTCAGTCTGGAGGCCAGGTCTCGATGCCTGGGTCTCATCCTTGGCCAGAGCCCGGGCTCTGGCCCGCTGCCACGGTCTGGCCCGGAAGCCAGGTCCTGACGCCGGGATTTCAGCCTAGGGTTAGGCCCAGGCCTCGTGACCCCAGCACTTGGCATCAGTTTAAAGAAGAAAGAAGAGGATGGGCTTTGGCAGAACTGCAAGGCCTGGACTCTGGGTGTGGGCCTGACCCTAGGCTGAGCTCCAGGCCTGGAGCTCAGCCTCCAGGCCAAGGACCCAGCATTGGGACCCTGTTTCCGGGCCGGGCCGCTGGATCTAGGCTGGGTCTAACCCGTCCTATGCCCTAGCCGTCACCCAAACCTCGGGACTAGGTCGAGACCCCATGCATTCATTTTAAATGAATGCATTTAATAAGGTTTGTTTCGTTTGGGGGCCCTCAGTTCATTTTGTGGTCCCTGAATGAAATGAATGGCTCTTATTTGTTGCATTTTTTTAAATTCGTTTAAAACAAATGCACATCCCTAGTATTTCCTTCAGCTTCTTTTGGGCTTAGTTTTTCCCAAAGAAGCATGTATACTTTAGATAAGGAAGGACAGCTAGCTTGTTTGCCTCTGAATTAGGTTGCAGGCAGAATGCTGTCTACACAAAGCTTCATTATTTATCAGTTTTTGTTTTACGTGCAGATGTGCAGTTCATGCTACTGTCTTATTGTTTGAAGAAGGATGACTTAGGGAGTGAAATATGTGATTCTGTGCCAGGAGAGATGAAGGGGAGAATACAGTCATGCATATCACCTGCCATAGTGCTTACCTAGACCAGCTGTCAAATAAATAACACAGTAAAATTGCACTGTATTTTCTCAGGTAGATACACCATTACTATTGTTTGCTTGCCTTCCTGACCTTCTACCCATTCTTCTTATCCCCCCACTAGAAAGTAACAACCAGGCTATCAAAAAGCTTGTCAGCTGGAACTTTATGAAAGACCAATTATTTGTACCTAAATTTATATATCATCCCTTCCATATGCCGCATAATGAACAGTAATATCATCACAGAAATGACAGATCTATATATATCATTTTTTTTCCAATTGGGATTCCAAGACACCTTTGTATATTACTTCAGAAGCATCCCTGCAGCTGCCCCTGGGTAGAGATTCTGGCAAATTGACTACACAAAAGCTTTCATATTTATTAGGGGAAAAAGAATAGCCTTGTTTGGATTTTCTGAGATTCGAGCAGATAAAATGACCGAACAAAGTCACAGATTGTCGGTAGCAGGATGTATTTGAGTGCATATCGTTTGTCCTGGCTAGTTCAGTATTTTGAACAGTAAACTAAGCCTACCGCCGAAAGCCCTCTAACAGTTAGTTGTAATGCCATTTCTGCAGTACTATTTACTGTCCACCAGAGAGTGCTAGTTGGGTTCCAGATTACATCAGGTCAATAAGGAACAGACTGAACCCATCCTGATTTTGTCCCAAGCAATGTGCTGAGGTTCTCATTGCCCCAAGGTCATCAGAGGCTTACCCGTTCGGGACTGGTTCAGCTTGACCCTGATGTTTGTCTGGAACCACCTTGCAAGAGAAAATGCCATGGAGGCACTCTTGCTTACATTTACCTTGGAAGGTTCTTTATTTTGACATTTTTACGTCATTCTGGGGGTGTCTTGTTAGTATGTAACAAGACATCACTTCTAAAGTCAGGGAAATTAAAAAAAAAAGTTTGCAAACCCTGTTGGATGCAATCAAAATCTCAGTCTATTTCAAATAAATTCATTAATCTTAAAAATTCAGCCCAGTCCTAAGATGTTAGTGGAACCTAACCATCTTTGTCTCCCATGTTTCAGTAATCTTTTTTTGTCTAAAATAGTCCCTGATCTGCTTAATGGCTGTTGTAGGATCTAGTGAAGATTTAGAGAGAATGAGATTGAGCATACTGCTAAATCCTTTTAACAGTTACTTACAGCAAGCGCATATTTCAGTAGGAAATAGATACTCATGATCAAGAATAGCCAAGAAGAACAGAATACAATAAATCGGAAGGCACAAGAAAAGATCACATCCTCTTCTAATACTCCATGATATGGAAGGATCCAAGACATAATACCATTGAGGGGAATGCATTAAAGGAAAAAGTAAAAAAAAAGAAAATTAACAATAAGCCACAAAATCTTATACTTATTGCATCGCCAAAACCCACAGCCTCCACTACAACCTGCATCCCCCAACCATCTTAGAGGCCATGAAAAAACTAAGGTTCAAAGAAGCTTATATGTTACAGCAGAACAAAATACTTACAGAGAAAACTGTGGCCAAACATGCTCCAAGGCTGAAAACCTCCTGGCACATTTCTAGAAATGTTTTTGTAATGCTCCTGAGTTTGCTTACACAGCTCGGGAAAAAACCCAATTCTTCCCTCCCGGAAATACTGTTCTCTGATTGCGAAAATGAAGGCGTATCTTGGATGAAAACAAAGAACCCCCAACAACGATATCCTCTGACTTCCTTCTCCCCCGAGCTCTAAATGCCTCTTGGACAAATCTAGTGGGGAAACTGTGAGCGTTTTAGGAAAGTGAACCGGTCTCAGTTTTAAGACGCCATGTAAAGTCTTCCAGGTTTTCAGCTTTCTACTGGTAAGTATCCTGTCCTGGATTAAGGAAGTTTGTAACTTAATCAGAAATACAACCCCATTCCTGGAAGTGACCTAACAAATGAGGCTGCTGAGCCCCAGCCTGTAAAGTAAACACCCCAATGAGGAAATGGCTTGGTGAAGGGAGGCTGCTGCAGGCCAAATAGCCTCTAAAGGTTGTCTCGGGCTTGGCCCATCTGTCACATTCATGGTGGAAGTAGGGGGCGTCTCCCATCCATTTTCCCCTCACCAATGAAACTTTTTCCCGGCCGTTCAACCCTGGCATTCCCAATCCTGTTCAGGCCTGCATTCCCCTGGGGGTCTCACAGTGCTTCCAAATCCCACCCGCCGTGGCACTCCAGCCCCCCCCCCCCCCCATGCTTCTCATGATGTCTCCATTCAATGCCGGATCCACCTTGATTGCAGAGTCTGCAGCCTCCCCGCTGAACAGCAGCTGAAGGAGGGATTGCTTGGAGGTCCCGACCGAGAGAAACATCAGTCCCGGGGCTAGAACCAAACTTTCTGGCTCGTTTGCTCACTGGGCCTCAGAGCAACTGCAGGCTGCATAAAACTGGTGACTGCCAGCTGATGACCAGAAGGTGAATTCCAAGACATGGAGCAAACTCCTCCGATTTTTTTTTTTTCCCCTTTCGCTGTTCACCATTTCAGCAAAAATGCTAGAAGGCAATATACAAGCTGGTTATCAGCGCCTGGTTTCAGCACAGCCCCTGCTGCTAAGTCTTTAAATATACCAAATTCAATGTCTCCACTGAAAATTAAATTTTGGTTTAAAAAAATGCATATTTTTATGGGAGATCAACTTGCACTAGTTGTGCATTGTGCAAGGGTGAGTGCTTCCTAAAGTGGGCCACTCTGAACTCCTCTATTTGGATTTCTCCTCCCCATTCAGGAATCTCTCCTGACTCCTTCCCATTCAGCTCTCGTCCGTGGTTTCTGATCCTCTGATTCATGTGTGCTGCTCCCGCAATATGTCTAGCGTGAAGGCTGCGTACTGCGCTGTCCTCATGGTGGTACGATGCAAGCCACCAGTGAGCTCCTGCTGTTGCTGCTATTGGCCCCAGTTAGTCCTAGGCTCGGCCTTCCGCAGGCCGGATTTACTCAGTTATTTACATTTTATGTGTTGGCTCAAATTCCTATCAGCGAAATAAAAATAATTAAATAAAATAAGATCAAGTCACAGCAATATTCACATCAAATAAATAGCAAGTAGTGAAAAAGTAAATCAATACACTTAGCATAAGTACTCCAAGTCTTAATATTTAAAATCCATATAAATGAGTATGCAATACAAGACAGTTGACTAAAAGAGTAATTCACCTTGCCCCTGCCCAGATCCTCTTCTCTCCTTGTCCCTCTTCCCGCTTTGCGTGCCCCTCACCCTGGAAGATCTCGAGCTGGTTGCGGGCAGCGGCGGCGGCGGCATGTCGAAGAAAAGCCATCACTGGGTCTGTGAGCCAGCGTACGCTCCAGTTACCGCGAGGGACAGGGGCCGCTCTGGGGAGGGGGGAGGCGGTAATACTGGCTCACTGGCCCCCACATTAATTTTGAGGTGCTGCCGCCAGTGCGGGTGCCAGCTCGGGAAGACAGCCAGCGATAGGCCCCAGATAGCAGCATAGCACCTATTAAAAAAAAAAAAAAAAAAATTGGCACTGTAGGCGGCAGTCTGCATTGCCTGTGCCAAAATCTGGGCCTGACCTTACAACCTCACTTCACCCTCCATTGCCTCAGGTGCAAACGCGGGCCCGATTTAGAAAGATCTCTCTCCCGTTCTGCGTCTATGGGAAATTGCTTAGTAAATAAAGGCCCCTGGGGATAGGGAAACACTGTCAGTGCCTGAATGCAGTCTGCTTTGAAGCGGTTGAAAAGCAGAACAAAAATGAATAAAACACTAGTGCTGCTTTTGTGGCATTCTTAGGTTTTTGCCAACCTAAACAGCAAGAGCCACAGTTGCCAGTCAGCCCCACCATCTCCTGCTTGACAGGGCACTGGTTCACCCGCTGGCTTCTTTAAGGCTGTGAAAGCCTGGCACCATTATTGCAAGCTTCCTGGGCCTGTCCGTCAGCACAATAAATACATCTGCCCCTGCTGACAGGAGAAGACGGAAGAGCGCTGTCACCTTCAGAAAGCTAAAATATCCAAAACCCATGGCGAATGGCCTAATTACTTTTCCTAGGCTCGTGTAATGGAGACAGGCTCTTTGAGGGGGTAGCACTGAAGCGGAGATCTCCAAACAACGCAAGGTCAGACTTGAACTGGGAGAATGTCAGGCTAGTTGTGTGTTTGTCAGAGCTTTTCCTCCTGATCTCCGGATTCACCGGGAAAGCACGTTTGCTGAAACTCTATATGGGTTCCGTGATTAGCAGACCTGCCTGCTGAGGATTTCGCCGAGCTGGCAAATTCTTGCACAGTCCAGTGCTGATTTGCAGAAATAGGCATTGGATCTTTATTTAAAAAAAAAAAAAATAATAATAAGAGCTTGGTAGACTAATTCTGCAAACCGGCAAACATTCTTGTGGGCTTGTAAAATTTTCTGGGCTCTTAAAATATGTGCACTTTAAACCTAGGAGGCCAGATGTTCGGGCAAGGGATGGGCGCTGGATGTGAACTACCTATAGGGACCTGTATGCTCAGCTACTACCCATGATGGTGATGCATAAAGCAGGAAGATGAAATAAACAGTCTCGCTCTCTGGCCGGGATATATCCTTGCAGTGCAGACAGGATGGCTCAGGTGGTATTTTTTCTGCTGTCATCAACTAAGCAACTATGTAAATGGCGAGACCCATGTGAGAGCAGCTGATTTCATTCCTTCTAGTTCTTCCTGGGGGGCGGCAATTTTCAGTAGCCCCTCTTGTTATGAGGTATGCATGCACCTTAGGGCACGCGTAGCTTGGCTCGTAGGAGACTTTCAAAGGGAAACCACAAAGCGTGTGCTTAGCTTGCCCCTGTTGTTTCTGTGGGTGGTGGGATGAGGGTAAAACTGACACACCCAGCCTAAACACCTCACTAGGAGTTACCTCTTTATAATCCAGGTAAAACTGCACTTCCTGTGAAACACATGCTGCCAGCTGCCCCTGCAGAGGCCTGTTTTCGCCCAGGAAAATCTTATGGGGTAACGACTTATTTAGCTAATGGGATGCCTTTGAAAATTGCCCTCCCCATCCGTATGACGAAGAAAACGTGCCCTGTACTCAGTTTAAAACTCCGGGGCGCACCCTCGGCCGGTAACAGCGATCAGAATGACCGAGCGTCGTGGTGCAACGGGTTCGCTTGCCATGGCTCACGAGCACCTCTCTTTCGTGCGCCTGGCCATGTTAGCGGAAGAGGGGCTGCGAGTAACATTGTCACCCGCACCTCCGAGAGCTCCCCTAATGCTGTTATAAAATGGTATAGATCTAGGTGTTCTTGTGTCCCTGGATATAGGTGTCATAAAGAATGGCTTGGCGCTTAACCGCAGTGTCTGAGGAGGAATGGCAACTGCGATGGCAGCAGAGCAAGGGTGGGGACGAAGTCATGGTTGCCGGTTGAGCGCGGCCAGAGTAAGACGTGCTGAGGCTCTAAGCTATGTCAAGTATAAGAAGCTGCATAGTAATACCAACAAAATTATATATATATGTGTGTGTGTGTGTGTGTTGAGTGTGTAACTTGTAATTTAGTGATTTTTTTTTTTCCGGGTGGGGTGGAATTTAGAGGCCCTAAGCTTATGCCTAAATCCGGCACCGCTGTTGATATGCCGTTAATACAACGTGTGTTAGCATGCCCTCAGCTGGTTAAGAAAGACCATGTTAACATTCATTCCATTTTATAATATATATATATACTACATTAATTACACCGCTTCTGACAGAAACTCCTTTTTATAGCACTTAACTCCCGAGCACAGTCAAGGAAAGACTTATGGGATGGTCCAGATCGGTTGGTGATTGATGGCAGAGCTGAGCCAGTCAGCACACACAGGGCTCAGTAAGAGATGCCAAGCTGATGTGGCATTAATTACGAGAGGGGTACACTCCCCTCTACCTGCCTTTTGTTACCTTGTCATAGCATCCCAATCCATTAGGAGGGATCATCAGGGGGGAAGAAAAGAAATGCAGCCAACTAGTGTGCCGTGAGGAGTCGGTTTTCCAGTCGGTGCTGCTGCTGCTTGCCATCCCCTTGATGGATTGAACACAGTGGGCCACTGACAGCAGTCTGACTTTCAGAATGGAATTAGGCTTGATAAAGCCCGGAAACAATTATTTTATTCGCTAGATGAGAATGACCCAGTATGACATTTTCAATTTATACAGCGTTTAGGAAAGCACCATTCTTCTAACAGTGTAGGCATGGCAGCTCTCAGACTCTTACTAGGCCGTGACACACATCATATGCGGGACAAGTGTCAAACATGCTCACTGCTAGGCCATGTAGAACAGACAGGGTTGCAGAGAGAACATTTGATAGCCATTATGCTTCAGAAACGGTCACTGCATACATTTTTTTAAACGTAATACGTTTAATATCCCCTAAGCCTTTCTCCTTTGTCACCGGAACTGTTTTCTGTTATGCCGTTTTAGCTGTCGTCTCTAACCCTGCTTATTGCTTCCAGTGAATGCCCATTCACGTGTGTGCTTGAGGGTTAGGTAGCAGGTTTGGATCCAAATTAGGGGTCAGGCCCATAAAGAGCTTTGGATTTGTGTGAGTTCGGGAACATGCAGCACCTGTCTCTGAGACGAATTGCAACAGCACCTGATTGTGATATGTGAATGGGGCTGCCCGCTCACCTCAGGTCAACCCCCTATGAGGCCGATCCATGTCTAGTTTTTACCCTGTTGCGTCTGGGGACTCGTGGCCCTGCCTTGGCTAGAAAAAATTGGAGCTACGAGTCCATAAATGCAATGGGGCAAAACCAGAATTGGACCACCTTCTCAGAATTGACCTAGGTCAGGTGCCCGCCCTAGCTGTGCTGGCAGAAAAGTGGGATTTCCCCCCCTCCCTCCATGTTGCAGGGCACAAGATGCACTCCTTGAAAATCGTGTGAGCACAATAATGTATCAGCCTTTTGGACCTTTTCTTTTTATCGGAGATGCAGACTGGCCCCATAATGAATAGTTTCACAAATATATCAGTTTTGCAGAGTGATGGTAAAGCTGTGTGCTAAGGGGGTAATTTTTGCTTGCATAAAAAGGGCCAGCAAATAGTCGTGTGAACTTACCCCGATTTCAAAGCAGATTGCCCCACGTTGAAAATTCTCCTGCTGAGTCGGCCACAGAAATGTTTCCAGGAAATTTACGTATGTACTTTTTTTTTTTTTTAGTCCAAAACCATGTTCTTATTGCTTTGTGTAGCCTGCCTTCCACACTTGGTATAAACCCTGTGAAACAGCAGAAACTGATTTTAACCTTTTATGCTTCTTTAATCTGAGATATTTAGGGATTTTTTTTTTTTTAATGGTTGGAATTTGTTTTCCAATCCCAGTTCTGAGAGGATATAGCTTCATTTTGTACATCTGAGGGGGAACAACAATCCTGCTCTTCCAGGACTACAAACAGGCCCGGCTTGCGGATTTGCTGCAAGGAAAATTCTCGAGCCAGTTTGCATTGATGTGGCCTGAGAAACAGGTTCACTTGTATGGCTTGGCTACCCCACCCAAACCCCCCCCCCCCCCAAACCTGTCTGTGGGTCCCTGTGAACCAGGGGTGTATACCTCTCATTTTAAAAAGCCAATACCCCATGTTGCCATTTGAAAACACAGTGGAAAATAGTGCTGTACCTGCTGTATGTGATTAACGTCTCCAGATCCCTGACATACCCATTGAAAAAAATGGCTTGCTCTTTATTTGCCGTTGCCGGCCTTTGAGAATTGCATTCGTGTCACACTTCAGAGTTAAATGAGAGACACCCCTCCATGCACATCATTCACACTAACAAGCATTGCGAAAAAAACGTCCCGGAGCTCTCGTCTGTGACACTGCTGAGAGCAACAGAATTTCACTTTGGCTCGCAATCCTAAAATACATTTTTTTTGATTGGCAATTTGTTAGCAGATCATAGCGGGATGGGGGCGGTGGGGGGTGGGGGGTGGGGGTTGGAAACTGTGTCGTGTCCCATATGTTCTGCTCTAACAATCTACGCATTTTATGCAAAAAAAAAAACAAACTCCAAACTATTTAAGGTAGACACGACATCGGTGGTGGTCAAACCAGCTCACGAGTGCATCCCCGGCCTGTCTGATTCTCAGGCTGTCCATACTGAATACATCTTAGATCCAGTATATAATGCATATAACCTGAACGTTCACTCCAGTTCTGGTGCTCCCAGAGTCTGAGTTGAGAACCACTCTACGATGCTAAATTAAAAGAGAGGTCTCGGATTACAAACCAGTAAATAAATATCCTTTTCTTCCGTGATGGCTCTGTTGGATAGTGTGAACATTTTTCTCATACCTCATATGACAAAAACAAAAACAAAAAAATTACATCTGAAGTAACAAAATAGGGATAGCAGTATGTGCACCTCAGTTTTCAACAGGTGAGTGAAGTTTGTGACTGTTTTATGTATTATTGCTGTTTTTATGTTTGCTTTTAATCTGCCTAGCATGACATAGTCAATATAGGTGGAGTATAAATGTTTTAAAGAAATAAATACAGCTAGAAGACACTTACTTCACTGCCAGGCACAGGAAGGTAAAGCTCTCTTAGCAGAATGCCTATTATTTTATTTATTTATTTATTTATTTGTTTGTTTGTTTATGTGACAGCATTTATGGATCATTTCCAGATTAAAAATTGCCCAAAGTCATGTTCAAAATCTTATGTAAAACTACAAAGCTATACAATTCAATCACCAAACCACCATAAAACACATAAAACAGATTTCAGCAGCTGCTAACCATTTCAGAGCATCCTCCTCCTCCTCACCTGTCCTACCTTTGAGACATCAACCCCATTATTCCAGCCCTTTCGGAATTTCCTGCAGCATAGATGGTAACTCATTCCAACATTTCTCTACTGCTGCCGGCTGGAGCTGGGGTGGAGGGTCCCTGGCTCCCGGCAATACACAGAAAGGTATCAGGGAGATGGGGAGGGTTGGGGGAAGGGATGGGGGTGGGGGAGGCAGCAATGTTCTGAATCCTTGCGGGTGGGTGGGAGGGAAGAGGGGAGGTAGGCTGAAGTATAATTTTATTATACACTGAGGCGGGGTCTTTCTATATTATAAAGTTTTAGGGGTGATGAGCAGACCATGGCCTGTTAGGGCCTTTATAAGATTATTTGAGAGGGGAGGGAGGGGACTGGGCTACTCGTCCATTTATATATTTTTTATTTTATTCTTTAATGACAGCACTCCGTAGCCGGATATCTTTTAAAGATATCCAGTTAAGTAGCACGTTATCTGTTTACAAGCCTGCTCAGTAGCAGGGCTCACATTATTTGGCTAACCTAGCCGGATATTACCTGATATTCAGCTAGGTTAGCCGGATAATTCAACCCCTCACAGGAACACATCTGAAATGCCCCTTTTTTTATATAACTACATATCCGTCTATAATTTGCTGGATAAGTTGCTGAATAGGCCACATTTGCCATTTAGATGGATAACTTGTGAGTTATCCGTCTAAAGGGCTATTGAGTATCCACCTTGACATGACCCTGAATGTGGGAGCTGTTGAGTGCATCTCAGTCTCGAAACAGCAAAACTGCGACATACAGATAAAGACAAGAGCTGTTCTTGATTAATTTTCAGGTAGGAGAACCCTACCACTCCATATCTAGTCTAGGTTTATTACACTGCATGCCTAGCAGTGTAATTCAGTGTCCTCTAAGAAAATCAGGACTCTGTCTCCATGAAGAGTCCAAGATAAGTTCACGACTGAATCATTTGTGTTTCTATTTAGCATTTGTATGTTGGTATTTTTTTTTTATCTATTTATGTATGTGAATACTGTAATCCGTTCCAAACATTATAATGGAGGCAGCGAAATATGAAGTAATTTAATAAATGTTTAATCTTCCCTAGCTTTCCCTCCTAACACCTGTTTGCTCTAATCCCTGACCCAACAACAAATACCATTTCCCAACCAAATCCTCAGCCGTTTCCACATCCCTCAACCCCATAACCAACTCACCGATCACCTCATTAAATTTACCTAACTGAACAATAACATTAGCAAAAGACCCATTAAAATATCATATATTAAATTCAATCCCAAAATGATCAGACCAAACTACAGCCCTGCAAAAAAACCCAACAACTTGGAATGCATATGGTATTAGGCCTATAGAAATGCATGTAGGGTGTGGCATTTGTCCTCAGAAAGCCCAGAGTAAACTGAATTACAATTAAAATCAGGCCAATACAATACCTTTCTACTGCGGCAGTCCATTAAAATATTAAATTGGGCGCCCGGGAGAGGTGGATTAGCGCACGTTAAGAGATCGGGCACTCAATCATGAGCGCCCGTTTAACGTACGCTGATATTGCATCAGCCTGAATATTTGTAAATCTCTCATATTAAAAGAGCACTCAATTAAAACCGTAACTATTAGGAAAACAGAACAAATCAGGCTGCTATAGCACCCTACACAGAAACTGCATACTAGCAGAATACATCACCTCAGTCACACATGCAGAACACAGACAGACCCTTACGAAATACAGAATAAAGAAATCATAAAGCATAAACAGAAATGATCTGGAAACCTCAACAAGCCAGACTGTATGCAGAGCAACAATGGAAAAATAGAAATGCCATTCCTCAAAACAATAAAATCACGGAAAAGAAAACATCAATCATAATAGTAAAAACATATGAATAAAAATAATTTCAAAACTGCTGATGAATAGAATAACAACCAATAATTAAAAACTCAGCAAAATTATAAAGTTTGTCCAAACATCAATAATATTTTTTAAAAAGTAGGCCTCAAATAACATCCAATAATTAAAACTAAAAAGGATAAAAAATTCATGCTTTTGATTTCCAGTCACCCGGAGGTGGGAGGTGAACTTTTTCCTCTTATACACACACACACACACACACACAAACATATTCTTACACATGTACAAAGATGTTCTCACACATGCTCTGTCACACACATGCACACAGATGCTCTCACATATGCTCTTTCTCTCACACACACACACAAGGATGCTCTCATACATGCTCTCTCACACACACAGATGCTCTCATACATACCCTTTTACACACGTGCACACAAATGCTCTCACACATGCTCTTTCACAAACAAACATAGATGCTCACATATATGCTCTTTCATAAATACACTCACAGATGCTGTCACACACAGATGCTCATATATGCCCTTCACATACTTATGCTCTCTCACACATGCACACAGATACTCTCACACATACTTGCTCACACACAGAAGCTCACATGCTCTTTCACACATACACACAAAACACATGAACTCACACCCATATGCATATGCTTTCTCTCATACACATACACTCACACACACACACACACACGCACGCACGCACACACACACACACACACACACACACACACACACACTCTCCCTCTACCTCACCCATATATTCTTTCTCCTTTTGTTTTTTTTTTGGCTGCTGGCAGCAGGCCTCTTTGTTCTTTGGCTGCCAGTGGAGCCTCCGCTTCTTTTTCGACCTCTGGCAAGCCCACTGAAGCACGTCTTTGGCCGCTGGCAGCTTGGGCTCTGCCCGTGGCACATGAGTCCTCCTCTCTTCCTTCTGCCATGAGCTACTTGGGCTCCACCAGCTGCGCACGAGGCCTCCTTTTCTTCTTCTGCCACTGGCGGCTTAGCTTCTGCCACTGGCACACGAAGCGCCTTCTCTTCCTTCTGCCTCCAGCGGGTTGGGCGCCATTGGTGGTGTGCAGGGCCTTGGGCTGGGAACCCCGCCAACAGTTATATAAATATGTATCAGGTAGAAAAACGAGGTGACTGCCAGGCATATTGGGGGGTACTTTTTGCCGCTCCAAACTTTTGCCTTCTGAGGCAGCTGCCTCACCCTGCCTCATTATAGAATCGCCCCTGGTAGGCCCCATCACCACCTGCAATAAATCACTAACTGCCAAAGGGGAAAGAAACTGTATTTCCTTGAAGCAAGAAGGTAAGTCCACGTGCAGATTCAAGTCCCAATAAAAATGGAGATTTCAGCACTTGAGCTAATATCACATCAGTAACCTGATCTAAAAATGCTAAAGAACTTCCTGGGGGGAAATACCATAAAGAAACTGCAATGGGGACCTCAGATTCCATTTTTATTAAAAGACTTTCACAACCAGTAATAGAATCTATAAAAAGCCATCTATGTGGTAATTTTTTTTTTTTTTTAAATAACAGCCATCCCACCCCCTCGTTTTCTTAACCTATTATCCAAAACTGTTTTATAACCCTTAGGACAAGTTTATGAAAAGGCAGAAGCCCAACCGACATTAATCCAAGTTTCAGTTATGAACATCAAATCAACATTTACTATGTAAAGCTTAATCATGAATATGTAATCAGTTGTTCTGGATACAATGAGCATTAATCAGTAAACACTCCAAGTACCCATCAGCCTTACTACCCAATTCCCCTCTATTACCCCACCCTCGCTCAATGGAGCAAATAAGACCCCATCCCCAAACCCCATCCACCCTCCCTGACTATTCTTAGAATATTTCCCCTTCCCCTCACAAGATAAAATTATAAATTGCGCCAATGTTATTTTTTAAATTTCCCCAAAATCTCCCACAGAGTCTTCCTAAGAGAAAATCCTCTTTGGCTCGCCGCAACAGCTCCTTCAGATGAATTTCTAGCCCCAGGTAGGTGGGGCTTCACTTCTCAGCATCAGTTCGCTGGGGAAGGGGGGTGACGGATAGGATTAGAAAGCCTGAATGACCCGGGGCACAGTGTCCAGCAGTGATACCAGCCAGGGCTGGTTGCTCTAGTCACGTGGTCTGCCGAGCCGCGCGCAGCAGACCACGTGGTATCTCCTGGGCGGCGAATCCCCGGGCCGGTCGTCATCGGGAATCTGCCCCTGATACCAGCATTCAGCTCACAGATTGTCACAGGAGCAAAAAAAAGGCCCTTTTTCATTTTGATTGCAAGGCACCAAGCCAATTAAGCTCTACTCCCTCCTTTTGTCCCTTCCTCATGGGTCTCTTTCCCTCTTCCCTCAGCTCACCCTCTTCTCCTGCAACCCCCCCAACTCTCTCTGATCTGTGGCAGGTGGAGAAGAGCAGTGGTACCTCAGGGCATCCTCCTTCTTTTATTTTATATACCAACATTCAATCTCAATTGAGATATCACACCAGTTTATATTCAGGGCTTACAATCTAAGTTTTGTACCTGAGGCAATAGAGGGTAAAGTGACTTGCTCAAGGTCACAAGGAGCGACAGCAGGACTCAAACACTGGTCTCCTGGTTCATAGTCTACTGCTCTAACCACTAGGCTATTCCTCCTCCTATTACTGCCTGGCCCGGCGGATGCTTTGAACCACCATGTTGTTCAGAGACCCATGTGCCTGAAAGCAGCAATTAGGCCCAGAGCTATGAGGAGGTGGACATGGCTGATGCTTTCCAGGATCTCCAGCAGTGATTCTGTAAGAAGAGCCATGGTCCCTGAGGCCTAGCCCATTCCAACGCCTATGAAAGCACTGATGGTGCTAATTGATATCTGATATAAAAAATATTGAAATCATGAAAAGGGATGACTGATTCCTTGATAAGAAATGAATAATCTTCAAAGGTAAAATATACAATGATGTTGTAGAAGACCTGCCTATTAGTGGTGAGAAGCTAATCCAATGTCATCGTGAGACAATAGTCCACGCTCTTATTTGTCTCCCATCCCAGTGCAGTTTAGTGTATTCTGTCCTGCAGGACACACAGTAAAATGATGGTTTGCCAAGCCAGGGCTGGATCAGAATAATCTCTTGATGACTAGTTTGGTTGCTAACACTGTAAACTCATCCAATGACCTCATCAAAGATTAGTATGGTCTTAATAGCAGCATTCTATTTTTATGCAATGAGATATATAACATATATATATATATATATATATATATATATACACACATTAACAAATCCCTTCCTTACAGATATTATAATTCGTGGAACTTATTCACCCTAGAAGTTTGGTCATCCACTAGGTTAATTGCAGCCAAATTTTGGGTTTTACGAAGTGTCTGTTGGCATTAAAAGGGATTATGGTTGCTATTCATCCTATTTTGAAACACTCAGATACTTATTTGGAAGAGCCTGAAAAAAGATTTAGAAACTGGAGAGTCCACCTATCCTCTCTATTATCAGCCTCTCACTCAGTCCCCTCCCAACCTGCTGCAAAGTTATTCATCCACTTAGATTAGCAGCTTTTATTTGCTTCCCTGAGGTCTCCACTCCAAATAGAATTACTTCGCCTCAAAGCAGTAGTAAGTCCAAACAGATTCCCTTTTGCCTTCATAGCTTCCGTGCTTTACTATTGGAGGAAAAATATATTTTTAATTTTCTTTTTCTCCTATGTAAAATTACGAGAGCTGGTTCATACCATCATCTACCTTTTCTTTATTGTAAAACAATTCCCTTTCATAACCCTCAGTGAGAGTGGGGATGGGAGCTGAGAATGGATTGAGATCATTATTTATGTTATGATTATGAATTTTTATGATGTATTTTTTACTATGATGAAGTGGTATCTTTTAAGATTTATTTTTGCTTTAATATTTAATGTTTTGTTGATTTAATTGTATTTGATTTGTAAATGCATGTTATTGTGTATTGGTGTTATGATTTCTATTATCTTGTTGTAACATGCACTGCATATAGGATAGTCCTGTCGAAAGGCATGACCCAAATTAAGAATATATTAGAATGGAATAGAATCCTTTCATACTGCTTTTAAAGACATAACGGGGGTCTATATTCAGTAGGCCATTTAGAGAACAAGTTATCTGGCTACAGTTAGCTACATATAGCCGGATAACTTCAACCATTACCAGCCAGTAATTGAATACAGCCGGTTAGGCCTAACGTTATCTGGCCTCATGTGGCCGGATAACTCGCTGCTTACTCAAATATCTTAGGACATATCTGGGTAAGTAGAACCTGTTAGGAAAAAAAAGCACCAAGTCGCGGGCTTCCTGGCTCAAGGCCCACCCTCCCAACACCACATGTATGTATTCCTCCCCCCTTGGAAGTCCCTACAAGCTGGCCAAACTTTTAAAATGTGAAAAGTTTAAAAGTTTTCATCTGACGATCACCGCTGGTACGGGCTTCCTGCCTCCCTCCCACCCAGCTAAAAATACTTTAATCGTCCCTCCTATTCCCTCCCGCCCACCTGTTACCTCCAAAACTGGCCCCTCTGTGCCGGGATCACTCTTCTCAGCGATCCAGGCTTGCTTGTAGCTTATTGTCAGCTATTATGTAACTAAAGCTTCCAGCGGGGGCAATTGGGAATGCCCAGATCATACATTATTCGCACTTCACGCTCACCCACTTAAACTGCTAGGACCTACATTTCACACACACTCCAACACACAAACTCATCATTCACACACACAGAAACACACATCGCTAAATCTATTCAGTAACATACATGGCTCACAGACGTCATAGGGCGAACTGGGAAAAGGGTAAGTAGCCTCAGCACGCACCCCTTATAAAATTCCCCTCACTTACGCGGTAGATGCGGCATTAGCGCGCACATGCGCGCATCTATATAAAATTGAGCGCACATGTATGCGCGTGCAGCCTGTTTTATAACATACGCACATATGAGCGCGATTGTTATAAAATGGCCGCGTCCATTGGCGCAAGCCGGCAAAGGCGCGCAAATGTGTGCCAGCGTGCGGGTCTGAAAGTTCACTTCTGTGCGCACACTTTAGCTTTTTGCGAGTTTACACACAAAAACCAAACTGAGGCAACGATATGCAAAATTATACAAAGCAGCTGATTACCAATAAGGGCAGCACTAAAGTTCTTGTGTTTCGCAAACACATTATCGCAAGAAAAGGTACTGCATCTGGGAAGATGTAGTTCAAATGTTCGCAGTAAATTTCATAAGCAAAGTGCATGCATCCTTTACCATCTTGGCGCATTTGCATGTTATTAAGATCCCCTGTTAGTATGTGTGACAGATGTGTACCTACGCATATGCTCGAGCAATGTAAATCATACATTTTACTTCTTAGACTGTACACGGTGGTAGTACAGTTCTGTTCTGGTGTATGTACTTTCCCCAGTCCGGGATCCACATATTTTGAATTTGGCATTGAAAAGTTAACCCCTCTCTAAAGAGGAAGGTGACTACTCATCCTGTCTTACAATTTCCCCAGTTTCTGAATTCACTATCAGAAACCAAGTGCTGGAAAGTCATCCTAGACAAACACATTGCATCTTGTTTGCTGTACCAGATAGGTTGCAGGTTTCCTCAGGGCTATGGCTGTTTATTTGTTTCCCAGAAAGAAGTAAGTAGTTAACTCCCTAGCATTGCTTGCTGGTCTTTACATCAGCTTCCTCGATAAACCATCTGGGACATCGCACAATCAACAGTGCTGTCATAAAACCTTTATGCAAATCTATAAACTAGATTGCATTGTGTAGAAAATCATTAAGCTAATCTGCTCCAAGTGGACAGCTTGTTTTGCATGGAGCCTAGAGAGGAGGGTGGCACAGAGAGCCGGAGGTCCGTTTATGGCGGGGGAGCCACTAGAATGCATTCACCTTTAACCCTCGAGATGAGCGAAAAGATTAGGGTTAGGGATGCACAATCCAAGAAAGCTTCACTGTTGCCCTGGGGTCATTGGATGAGATCCTGTCAAAGGATGTGATCGGTAGGGTCAGAGGTTAGGCTCAGAGAATTGCAGTTCTTTTGGTCCATGTGACTGCAGAGGTGTTTGACCTGGGGGGCGCTTGATGGCAGGCTGGATTCGGTGGACAAGAAAAGAGAATATTTCACCTGAGTACTGACGGACTGAGCTCTCTTGCCTTCCTCGGCAACTGCATGGCCTGACTGAGGTAAGATGCACCGAGCAGGTAACTGAACTCACTGGAAGCTGCCATGTTTTGTCCAGCTTTTCAGGCCTTCAGCCCACAAATATCATGAACTGTGTGGGTGGCTTTGAAACTAGAGATATTTGGTTCCATGGCACTTTTGTTTCCTTGTGCTGCAAGAGATGATCTGGCTCTGATGTATATACATTTAGTCCTGTGCATCATTTTTTTCACCCATCCCAGCATTTTGCAGTGTTTGGCCAGGGGCCAGTATTGATACTTATGCTGCTTTGAGTTTTAAAGAACGGTGAGGGACGTGGTGTGCTATACGTAAAAAGTACACTCAGCGGACCTGCGGTAATGCACATTGCACAGGATACCTGTGCACGGATGGGCTGTAGCTTAGAAATCCTGTGTGAGCAATACAGATCCTCGGCTGTCAGTATCCCTGCTTGTTTTGCAGCCGGCATAATGGTTTGCAACCTGTGATAACTCTGTTTAATGCCTCCATATAACCTTCCCTGGTTTTTCTAATGTGTTCTCCCACCCAACGGGTCTGTTTTCCTGCCGCACTGTAAATATTGACCCTTAAGCTTGTCGTGCTGCATTATGATTAGAGAATCAAGCATTCAAGGTTTATCACTGCATAGCATTCTGTGTTTATTTTTGCTTTCACTTCCCCATTATTTCATTATTTTTTTCATCCACATTTTCTCCCTTCACATAGATGCGCATATAGGAATACTGAGTGATTATGACTTGCGGCTAAAGCATAGAGCTGATAAATTTGAAATTGCACACAACAATAAATAGCACTCATGACCGCATATTGTAACCTGTTTCAATGGGTTTTTCACTGTGTTTGTGGCTTATTCCTGCAATGTAGCTTATAGTGGAAATGTATTTATTTTATTTAGTCACAATTATTACACATTCAAATTTAGTTACACATAAGACAGAGCGATTATCATGAAGAACAGGCATAATTATGTTAATAATTCAGTCCTAAACTGAATAACGCATAGCAAAGAATATAGTACATAAGATACTACTATGAAATTAGCAATCACTGTGATTTGCTAACTTTGCAATTTGGAATTGTTCAATTCCCAGTTTATTATTAGGGTGATCATTTCTTTCATTTTATTTTTATTTTAGTTTATTTTAAGCTTTTGTTTTGTAAGGCTTTTTGGTTTTGAATTTTTGTTTCACTTGTAGTGTGCAGCAAATCACAATAGTGCACAATATCTCAAATAGTGTGTACTACATCAAAATATTGTGCACTAACTCAGATAGCACACGCTAACTCGAAATAGTGCACGCTAAGTCAAATAGTGTGTGCTAACTTGAAATAGCGTGCGCTATTTGAGTTTATGTGCACAGGGACAGTAACTTTTAAACCAGTGTGTGGGCGCACATATGCACGCATTCGTCGGCCCACGCCCAGGGACACGCTCATTTTATAACATACGAGAGTATATGCGCGCATGTTATAAAATAGCCTGGCCGCACGCACATGTGTGTGCAATTTTAAGTGGATGCACGCCTAGGCAAATACCGCTTCTACCGCATAAGTGGGGCGATTTTAAAAGACAAGCGGGCCGATGCCATAACCAGTTTTCCCAGTTCGTTCCCAGTTCACCCAGGTAAGGGATAGGACTTCCAAACCCCCCCCAGTTTATTAGCCTCCCTTCTCCCCTGTTAGCTCCAACTCTGCCGATTTGTCACATCATCCATAGCAGAAGTAAAGTTTTGCGGCAGGGGACCCCGCTGCGCGCCTGTGCGCGTATTTATGTGCTATTTTCAAGTGAAATTCCAGGATCGACCAGGCCTCGCCCCTTTTTCCGAACTTTTCATTTGTGCGCATAACGGCAGGTGCACGCACATCCAGGGGGCTTTTGAAATCTGCTTGGCACATGCCGGCCCGACTTGTTCGCGTGTCTCCCAGTTTTGGTGCCCCCACGAGCTTTTAAAATTCCCTTTATTTGAGCTGGTGCGCACTATTTTGATTTAGTGCGCAGAAAAGTGGGAAAAGAATGAAATTTTGTGTATTTTGCTATCATTTAATTTACAAAATGACATAAAATGTTACAGACAACGCTGTCTCCAACAAACGCAGATCTCTGTTTGTTTTATGTTCTTATGTACTGCACTTCACATCGTTCTTTATCTGCCTTTTATCTTTCTTCGGAAAAGCTGGCGGATGAAATGGGATTCAATCAATACAGAAAAACAATTAATATTAGGCAGAGCAGGAGCGATGGCTCAGTGTTGCCGCTGCACCGTCTGTACAAGGGATAATGGAGGCTTGCTGTGAATTTAGATTTGGGGGCAGTAACCATTTACCTACAGCAATCTTGGGCTTACCAAGTCGCATGCATTGAGTCTGCCTGCTCCCATGGGTCTGAGAGTTGGCCCTCGGGATCCCCAGAGCAAAAGCATGCAGCTGTATCTTACGGTGGGAGGCTTTGGGAGACCGGATTGGGGAAAACCCCCGCTCTGTCTGCGTTGGTTGTTAACATTTCTTGCCGGATCCGGAGAGCAGAACAAAGATCCGTGTGGTGGGCTGCCCTCCAGTTCTCAGGTTCGAATCCCATCCCTGTAAACATTATTGCCGCGTCACCCAAAGGACACCCAAGAGGCAAAGGATGACCGTCCATAATTCCTAATCAAGAAGACACGGAGGGCAGAAGGAGCAGGCTCACAGGGACTGTTAAGAAAGGAATGTAACGGCCATGGATGGAAATTATTGCAGAATGGATGGAAACGTGGGATGGGCGAAGCGCTATGGCTGCACAGTATCACGACAGCACTGTGTCACAATCTTTGTCCTCCTTCTTTCCCCAGTAATCCGGTCTCTGCCATTCCCAGATAGGAAAATGAACAAGTGATGCAGCCTTCCTGGGTTAAACCTCGCTCTGCTCTCCTTAATTTTGTTGGGGAGGGCATGGGTTCATATACTTATTGTCTTCGGCGTCACCTCAGCATTGTGTACACAGACGGTGCAAACTGAATGGTGTAGTAGGAAGAAGGTGATTTTTTTTTGACGAGGGATAAGAAGGTGTTAAGACTCGGGGCTCTGCTCCAAAGCAAAGTCCAGCACCGTCGTCGTTGTCTCCACGCACAGATCTCTGTTTACACCATTGGTTCGCTGAATAAAAAAACAACGAGTCAGGGGCTGGATGGTGCTGTGATGGGTGGGGGGGAGGATGTGGCAGTATGCCAAACCTTTCTCCTCCCCTCCTGTAGTCTGCCCTCATCATCCTCCCCCGCCCCCTCTGACGTCACTGAGGACTGTGACAGACGTTAAACGGCGCCAGAACACCAGGCGTCGTGCGCCGAAGGGGCACGACAAAGGGGCACTCCCCTTTGTGCACCCCTTCGTGCATCCTGTAGTGTTAGCCATTCCCATATTCTTTTATATCCTTTGTTAACAATCCCCATATTTAAATGTTTAATGTATTTGACAAAGGTAACGCATGAATTCCTGCAAATTTTGTTTAAATATAAACCGATGTAAAGTCGAACACCAGTATATAAAAATAAATAAATAAATAAATAAATCCTCTCTCCCCTCACCAGGCTCTAGCTAGCCTGCTGCTGACTCTCCCCCATCTCTTTCGTTCTGCCTCTGAGCTAGAATGGTTCCCAAGGCCATCATCAGTCTAACAACGTCTTCCCCCTCTGATCCTGGGTCTGCGATCAGCCCAGCGACTTCTTCCCCTCTGGAGAGAGACTGGGCTGGATCCCAGGCCATGAGCAACCTGTCTGCTGCTTTGGGCCGTGTCGAGCAGGTGCAGCGCAGGAGCCGGGAGGAAGAGAATGGGCAGAGCAATCAGCACGCTGCTTTTTCTTTTGTAAGCACGTGCACCCGCTCCAAGGCAGCCAGAAAGGTTTCCAGGTCGGTGACCTGGTCTGACTTGGCAGAAAATCCTCATTGGCTTTGCTGCTTCCTACCTTGGAGTACTAGTGGTCTTAACCGAGCAGCAAACGTTAGCAAACAAGTTGTGGGTGACACCATTTTTATTGGAGTAAGGCCATACTTGTGAGATTTCCTTTCTAGAGCTCTGCACCCCCTTTTCATCAGGTCAATGCTTTAATGAAGGACCAGTAATAAAAAAAAACCCAAACAGACAAGAGTTATTAGGAGTAGTGAGAAGACCTTGAAACGGAAACATACCTTGACAGCCATGAACTGGGGGTCCAGAGCTCTGAACAAAATCAGCGCCGGTCGATTTCGCCGAGGCCCAAGCAATTTTCAGCTGAGAAATATGCGTGGGCTACGAGAGAGTGGCTGCTGCAGTCACCGGCACGGTAGCCACCTTTATCCCGGTTAGAAAATGTGAGCGTATTTTAGTCTCCTCACGCTCCCCGCCCTCATCCGAAGCTGCTCACCGACTCTCAGCCAGCTGCTCTTTAATTGAAATCTCGTCATGGGTCAGAAAGCAATTTAGGGGGGGGGGGGGTTTCAGCCAAGGAATAATTAATACGACTTACGCACATGGCCTGAATGATCCCCTCGGCGCAGAATGAGAGCGGGAGAGCACGATGAATCAGGTCCCTGGTTCTTTCTAACCTCGGGGAAGAGATGAAAGAAAAATAAAAAAAACAGGTATCTTTAGGACCAGATGCAAGTAAGTTTGCTTGCACAAGTTCGAGATAGCGTCTGTCTTTTTTTACCCAAGCATTTCTTTTCCTGCAACTCCAGGAAGGTACAAAATTCCTTGGGGGAAAAAGAATCATGCAATTGGAAAGCCCTTAAACTAGACGCTCATGGGGGGAAAATGCTCCACAGCATTTGCTTGCACAAGGGTTTGCTGGTGCAGTATTTTTCTGTGGAAAATGTTTCCCTCCCAGAAGTTGTGCCCTTTGAAAATTGTGCAAATTGACCTGCAGGTCCTTGTGTTCTTTCTTGTCCGGTCCTTAACCCTGGTCCTTGGCAATAACCTCTGGCCATGGTGGATTTCCCAGTGAATATGGCAGGCCGGGGTGGGACTTGGTTTGCCAGCCTGTGGGATGTTTTTCATGATAGATCTCCAATTAGGGATTGCTAGGGATTTTCTTTTGTAATTTCAACAACACAGAAATAATGGAAAGCTAGCGGTCAATTTAAAAAACTTAGGGACTTAAGGGCTCAAATACATGCATGCAAGTTAGCGCTTATATTCAAGGGACCCAAAATTGAAAGATGGCCGTTCAAGTAATTAAGGCCTAGATTCATCATTCTGCTATATTTATATTTATAGCAGAATGATGAGCTGCATGAAAAAAAGGGGCGGGGTGAAATTGCTGTATCGCAGCAGTGTGTTTTCACCCGCCGCGGCGCAGCCAGGTCGCACTATTTCACACCCATAGCACCATGGGAAAAGGTATAGTTATTTCCCGCGGTGCTGCCAGTGATAATGTAGAAAATATTATTGCCCGCAGCGCTGTCGGGACATAACCCCGCCCACACTCCTCCCCTTCCCCTAATTTGCATTGTGCCGCCGTGATGCGGCTGGTATTGCGGTTTGATGAATGACCCGGTTAGTCAGGTATGAGTTATCCAGCTGAGTTACAAGGGATATTCAGCGGCATGGCTATTCCTCTGAATAATCGCAGTCAAGTTGCTGCTTAGCTGGATAACTCATACCCAGCTAAGTTACTTGAATGGTCATCTTTCAATTTCGGGCCTGCTTGTTGGCAGGTAAAACTTACCCGCATAACTTATCCAGCTAAGGCTGAAAACACAACTTTATCCGGCTAAGTAGCATCGATCAGATCCGTCCACTGCCCGCCCACTATCACACCGGCTATGACATAGCCAGGTAAGTGATTTTCAGTGTGCCGCTAGATAGCCGGATAAGTCGTACTTAATCCGGCTGTTGAGCACTAAACGCGATTTCAATATAGGGCCCAAGGAGTATAGGCGACTACAAAATTCTTCGAATGTAGACTCCTATCTTTTACTTTATTTATTTGTTTATTTATTTGCCGAGTTTTATATACCGTCATTCGGTTTCGCCATCACAATGGTTTACAAAGTTTAGATGTTTAACAGAGAGTTCAGAAAAAAGGTTCATTCCAATGGTTGTCAACATAGAAATACAATCTACAAAGATATTAAAGTTTTATGAACTTAGTTCGTAGGATAGGTTATACATGTTTCGGATAAATTGTTATGTTATTTTTACATTGGTGCAAAATATTTTAGATTACTGTTAATGGGGTGAAGTGATGAATTAGAGTCACTAGGTGAGTTGGCAGGCTTTGATAAACATCCAGGTTTTTAGATCTTTTTTGAAAGTTTTTTGAAAAGTTTTCTTGTGTGTGTTCGTAGTTCTGTTGGGATTAGTCTCCTAATCTTGAGGCAGCTAAAGACAGACCAGGTTAGGGACAACCTGATTGTAGTGCTGAATGCCTAGGTTCGGTCCCTTGCTTTGTCACCGCTCCTGGGCTCTACCATCTTTTTAGACACTCAAATTGCCTAACTTGGATGGAAAAAAATATTTTGAACTTCAGGCTCTAGTAGTCTAAATCGGCCCCTTTGTAAAACTGACTAGGGCAAAGTCCCTAGATATAGGAGGAGCCTGTGTTCACTGTGCACCTAACTTAGCAACATATTTACTAAAGGGCACTAATTAGCATTAATGCACATTGCTAGTAAATAGGTTGCCATGAGATTAATGGGGCCTCTAGCTAATGAATGGGCATTTGCGCATGACAAGTTTTACTAAATATGGCCCTTCAGCACCTACATCTAGGCAAATGGACTGCAGTCCTAAATGTAGGCCAGCTAAGTTTTAGGTCCCTAAATTCAGCTGAAAATCTCCATAAATTTCCATTCCTAAACTGCTATTTAGGGACTGGATTATTTTTGAAAAGTGACCCTTTAAGGTCCTCTGCACTAAAACTTGCCCTAAGGTTTTTTTTTTTCAGCCTGCAAGCACTAAAACTATTACCCACCACACCGACACGTCACTGGGGTGCAGGGCATGTTTTTAGCAGACACGCTAACAGATAACCTCAGGCGTGCACAAACCCCCTCCATGTACCTTTCTGCCTGCCTCAGCTCCTCCAAGCCTAGCACTGTAGCTGCCGAAGACCCCGTCATTCTCTGAGAGCTCTTTGCATCAGATGCACAAAGAAGACCTCTCACCTGTGGGAGCGTACTCGGGCATGTGACGGACACAGTGCAAAAAAGCCGGTTTAACTTGCATCCACTGCCGCCCTCAGCACTCAGTAAAGAGATGGGGGGGGGGGTGAGAGGCTCTTTAAACGCAATTTAACCTACCCAGCACTGGTTTTAGATTCAGAGTTTAGGGAAATCTGACTTACTTTGCAGTTGTAAACACTAACACTGGAAACTGCCACAGTCTAGATAAGGTTAGAAATATAGAAAAATGATGGAAATGCAAGCAAGTTTACTTATCCTCCTGTTGGCCCGTTTCAAAGTTGCCGACCTCTCATTCTGCTAGAGGCTTTGTCCACCGAAGAGGGTGTTTTTTTGTGCTGTTACAGGGAGAATTTGTGTGGCTGGTGCTGAGCTGACACCGGTATTTAGGTTTTCTTTTTGGAATTGTGAGCAGTAAGGGAAGACGTCCTGGTTCTACTCTGCTCCCATTATTATTCGCGGAGTTTCTGTGCATGCAGAGGGTCTTGCTTTCTCTTTCCTCCTCTCTGGCTGTCCCTTCCCTTCTCTCCTTTCTTTCCCTCCCTCACTTTCTCTCTCCCTCCCTCCCCCGTTCTATTTCTCTCTCTCTCTCCCTCTCTTATTTTTCCATCAATACCTTCCAGGCTTTCTCGGCCCTCTTCCATTGTGAAGTGTTAGATATCTCCAGAGTCGTTACTTAAATGGAACGGAGTTCTTTTTTTTTTTTTTTTTTACCATCAATTAGGGCATAAGATTCAAAGGCGAGAAACTAATGTAAGGGGCAATTTTAGAAACGAGATATGGAATTATGACATGAGGTTAATGACAGCCAAATTAGATGGCTGAACTGGGGAAAAAAAAAAAAGAAAGAAAAGTCAATGAAAGCATCATTTCAGATATGAAATCGGTGCTTTTTTTGCTTTTCTTTCTTCCGCCTTTCATTCAGCTGCAACCTATGTGTAAATGAACAAAGTACTTTTTTTTAAGGCCATGTCAATATTTCAGTAGAGATGGATGTTGGATACTGCGCCAAGACCTCGTCATTGTGAGCGATGGCTTTGTGTTTGCGAGGCTGTGGAAGGGACGGTGAGCCGGGCAGAGGTTGCCTCCGATCACTGTGGTCCATATGAGGAAGCATAGCGGCCCGACTCTCGTGGCCCGGGTTACAGTTAAACCTTCGGCTGTGGCAGGCTCTCCCCTTCCTCCCCATAATCCTGAAGAGCTGATTGCCCTATGTGGGGGGGGAGGGAGGGGGGGAATAAAGCAAGGGCCTCCCCCACTAAGAGCAATTAGTGCTTTGAGCTGGAGGTATTTCAAGAGTTAAGAGGGTAACCCCTGTTAGAGGCAGCACGGGGCACCACCGGATTTTCTGTGTCCGCACCAACTTTATGGGGCCGACACATAAAAAGTGACCTTGAAAAATTTTGGATTGGACCAGCTGAGAGGACAAATAGAGTGAATTACTCTGCAGGGCAGGAAAAAGAAAAAAAAAAAATGCCATCCTTTTCCCCCCTCTATGACTGTCTTACTGCCCTCCTGAGTGGAGCTCAGTGGCCTTGTCCTCATCAAACCCTCATCCTGGGATCAAACAAAAGGAGTCTCAGGCCATGGCTTTATGGTTCCAACTTATCAGACTTTTGTTTGCTGACCTGGGTACCAGAATAACAAATAACAATGGAACGAGGCACGGGATCCAAACTGCAGACATTTTAAACAGACAGCCTTGTAGACACACAGATTGCAATCCTTGATAGCTGCAAAAAGCATTAGATCCCTATTAGCTCCAGGACCACACAAGGAAAAAAAGCTTCCAGCTTTGACCCACTGAGAAGCCAGGGAGTACTCCCTAGTAGCCCTGATTCCGTCAGGAAGTAAATGGTTCTTATAGATCTGTGTCCATAATTCCCCGTAAGGCTCTTCTAGGCCTAGGAGCAATGCTTTGCAGCATGCATGGTAAAAGGGGAGGCCTTAAGGGCTAAGCCCCAGGACCCAGGCCCAGCTCCTGCCTCCCCTGGACTCTCCATGCCACTCCAGAATCTTTCAGTACCAGGCGGACTCTCGGGCTTATATAATAGGGCTATACTCCCTCCAGAAGTCATCTTGTCCAGCGCATTCATTTAAATGAATACTTTCAACGTTTATCCTGTACTGCAGACCCAGCCACCCAATGCAATTAATGGTAAATGTTAAGTAATAAAACTGAAGTGCTCTTAAAAGCATACCCTCAGCCTCTGAATTTAGACCAGGGCTAAGATGGAATCTAGAGACTCAGAAGAGATTGGTTATTGTACATCTGAATGTCTAACTGTTTGTTTTCTGTTTTCAATTTTGTGCAGAACAAAACAAAATCAGCTAGAAATGTTGGCAAGCTTGCACCTGGCGGCAAAAGCACCTTTGGAATACTTAGCGAGGCAGCGATTGTTTGCAGCGCCAAACAAAAACCTTTGAGAATCAGGCCTTTGAAAGTTTGGGGTTTTTTTTACTGTTTTGTTATACATTTATTTCATGATTTGAGTTTCCCAAAGTAAATAAATGCCTAGATTTCAGAGCTCTGTAGTGAGGCAGGACATTGACCTTTGGTTAGTATGACGTTATCTGCAGGTAACCCTCACAGCCATTGGGGTGCCAACAGCTAAATAACCCATAGTAGACAAGGTAGTCAGAGGCAGAACTGAAGATGCTGTAGCAAGATAAATTTTGTCTTGCATTAAATGCATTTAATCCGATTTTTACATGCCTTACCCATGGCTAGCCCAAGTTGAGTTACATTAAAGTTATATAGCAATACAAAACACATATTATAATTGTATTCACTTACATATAGCATAAATACCAGTGTACATAAAAACAGATTAAATATCAAAACTGTGCCATTAATTGGAAAAGAGGAACTATTGCTGGTTGAATTACACTTGATGGGAGATGCATAATAAAATAGATACCGCATATGACACATACCCTGATCACCAAGCCTCAGTAAACAATTGGAGCGCTCCCAGGTACATGAAGTGAAGCTTCCCCGGTGCGGTGCGAGCATCTTTTCAACCTCATAGCGCTTCCCCATGCAGCAGAGTTGAGACGATGACCTTTTTGAGACTCAGCTTTAGTTCGTTTTGCAGGTGATCCTGCTGCTGTTTGCATGCCAGCTATTTGCAAAGCTCTAATAAATATTTTCTGCAGCTCAGGCCTTCCCACACCTGTTCTGGGGATCCCACGCCAGTCAGGAGACTCCGTATATGCAGGAGTATCTCGTGCAGATTCACTGTGGATGTCCTGAAAACCCGGCTGGCAGGACAAACATGGAAGCCCTGCGCCTAAGCATCTCCTTAGGGAGGAGCATTGGACAAGGCAATGCTTCAAGTCTGTAAAGACCAGGGGTAGGAGATCTGAGCACCTCTCCTGACTCTAAGATGATCGTTTGGGTCTGCGTTAAGCTTCAGCATGCCTGTTATTTTCATTTAAGAAGAGAATATTGGCAGTCGTTCAGCCAGTTTAACGAAGCGATGCAGGCCTTCCCTTCACATGCATGGGGAAGGGGCTTTATTTCTATGCAGGCGTTTATACTTGCTTTACATAGGAAATTATAAAGCAGTTATGAATGTAAAAGTGCTTTACATTAAGCTAGTTTTGAAGGAAGTAAGTTTTAGGATGGAGCCGTCAGAATGGTTCTGCTTGCATGTGCTTAACTGTCCGTTGTACATGAGCCTGTATGGGGAACAATTTTAAAGTTGCAGATGGCGTGGGAAGCGTGAGGAGTCTGTTTTTATTATTTATTTTATTGTTTTATGGTTTGTGTTATGAACCGTGTACGTTAATTTGTAATCCACGTCGATCAATTTTGATAACGCGGAATAGAAGATGATTTAAATAAACAAATGGCAAACTTTGTTCAAGGTACAGTAACAATCTTACACCATAAGCAGCATATCCTCTAATGCTGAGCGAATTCTAGGCTTCGGACTTATGTGGCCTGGCGCTTTCCTTCTTATCCTTTGGTCCTCCTGCTCAGTCGGAACCAGGGCTGAGTTCCAGACACCATGATGCAGGATTGCAGCGATGGGTCTAGGCCGGGCTTCCGGCAGACCTCTGCACTCTTGGTCCCTAAATCCGGACATTAGGTGTCACCCTTGAATGGCGACTATGACTTTCGACTGCCTCCCCCTTCCCAGGGAGCTGTGAATGTGGCGTCTACGTCAGCCTCAGCCAACCCGGGGTGCAAAAGACCCAACTTGGGGATCATTAACTGGGAATCTTCCACGTGGCACTTCACAGCTTGACTGTGATGCCGCCTTTCTGATGCAGAAAATCAAACTGTTTGTTACAGAACCATTATTCCTTTGAACCCCTATCATAAAGAACGTCACTGACAAGGGAAAGGTTGTGTTAAGCAAAAGATTAATAGATGAACAGATGTATTAAACAGCATTAGCATCAGCCACACACGTTAAAGTCCAATGATAATGAGATGCGAATGAGGCATGCATTAAGACATTTTAATACACATGTAAATGCAGACATTAATGCAAAGAGCTAGCTACACCTCCTTGAGGTATACAGTAGTTAAATTTCACATTAATGGGTCTGTGTTACATTTTGCACATTTTAATATGTCTTGTTTTTCGCTGAGTTAATACTGCATGAGCTATTTAGCATAATTCTGCATTTCGTTACCACATTTGCTTAAATTTTGTGGAAATGTTAACACAAGCTAGACAACATTCTTTAACATCTCCTTGGACATCCATTAAATGTCTCCATTAGATAACGCAGGCATTTCATGCACCATCTTTCTTGCAGGGAGTTACACCTGCACACACAGGCACACGTACTCCATTTCTCAGACAAACACTGCGCCCTTATCTCTTTCACACACATACACACATAAACACATTCCCTTTCCTGCATGCCCGTGCACTCACACACCCTGAATTTCATGCACACACACAGACAATATCTCTGTATCTAAATCACACAAACACACACATGCAAACAAATTCAAGTTGTCTCTCAAATAAACAAAACCTCATTTTCACACACACACATACACCCAGCGTCTCATAGCCACTCACATGCACAAACATTTGCCTCCCCATGTCTGTCTCTCTCTCTCATATACACAGGCGCATACACAAACAAACAAACAAACATCTTTTAGAAATGTTGACTCCATGTAAAGAAGAGCTTTGGAAATGTGTGCTCCGTGGAGTGTGGCTTTCCTGACTTCTTGCAAATAATGACGATGCTAAAGATTGAAATTGGTTGTACTTTAAATCCCTGCTTTCGTTTGTGTTCAATAGAGCTAACAAGACAGCAGCAGGCTGACACTGCTACATTCAATCGACTGAGTAGGCTTTTCGTTGTATTTTACGGATCTTATTTTTATTTATTTTTATTTGGGGGGGGGGGGGGGGCACAAGGCTCCCAGAACTTGCCTTAATTTGAGATTGGCCTTCTGAGCATTTGCTCTAAGGTTCACATTTGGAAACGAGGCAAAACATCTTGAGTGGCATCTTGGCTGGCTCCTGTTTCAATGAAGATGGAAAGCCAGTCAAGTCACTTTGACATCAGTTGGGGAGCAGCCGTTTCCTGAAGCCTGGCCCTCTGCACTGAACAAAACTGCATGAGAGCTGTCTAGGGGACATCTGTCTGGAGGCTCGAGCCCTCTCCTAGAAACCGCTTAAACTGTGCAAATGGAAACCTTGCAAAGTGTACAGCGGTGCACGACTTGTATTGCCTGGAAGGCCCAAATATCTGGTACCATTCAAACGGCTGGTGCCAAACTTGATTGATTTATTTCTTTTTTACATTTGATTACTTCCTTGATGGCTTCACCCCTGACCCTGCATTGCTTTTGAGTATTAGAGCGGCCAAAGAGCCCAATGAACCAAGTGTCATGCAGTTCAAGTAGAATAAGGAACTCGATGTGATTCTTGTTTCGCAGCTTTCCAATCCTGGTTGACTTCCCTTAGAATGTGATTTTTTGTTCGTTTTTGCTTTTGCTGCTCTTTTAAGGCACTTCCTTTATTTTTCTATTGCTGGACTAAACCCAGGGTTTGCAGAGGTAGGGAAAATGCACAGGGATTGCCAAGGAACGTTCTCTACTCCTTCCCCGCCCATCCAGAATGTCCAAAATCATCTCTGATTTTTGCATCGCGTAATAAAGGTATAAGGGAAAGTGAACTGCTCTCGAAGGAAAAGCCCAGAAAAGATCCCATTATTTTGTGAAGTTGACAAAGAACATAAAATGGCAAGAAATGTGAAAAGTCAAGCTGCAATATTTATTTTTATTACACTGTTATTTGTATGGTTACTACAATAAGAACTAATAATGCTACAAGAATCCTTCGCTATATGGAAGAGAGAATTTCCTATAGGTTTTTCCATATAACAAAATTCAGAATTAATGAAACCTGTTTTCCAGATGAGTTCCATTATAAACTTGGAGATGTGGTCCCACATGCAAAAAAAAAAAAAAAGGGCACGAGGAATAAGGAAAAACAAGAATTGCTAATTTTTATGAGAAATGGAGGGTCAGTTGGATCATCTTTCCCTTCCTGTGGATCAACCGCCTCTTCCTGTGCATCATCTGCTCCTTTCTGCCTCTCTTGTGGAGCCTTGTTGATTCCTGTAGCAGTTTTCTCCTCTTTTGGAAACTGTAAGGCTACATTCATGATTGGGATCAGAATATGTTTATTTATTTAATGTGTCCCATTTATAAACCATCCCATTCCAGAGAGTCAAAGCGATGTAAACCTTACAATCTGTGAGGTTCTTCACATCTGCCTCAAAGGGTGTCCAGGATTTTGACAATCGCTTTGTGCTCAACCAGTGGTCCCCAACCCGAGTCTAGAGGAGCCCCTAGCGAGAACATCCACACTGCCCCCATCCTATGAAAATCTATCTCATGCACATTCAGAGTGGGATATATCCTGATATCCAGACTGCCTGGGGACTCTTCTAGGCCCAAGTTGTGGACCACAGACTGATGTGGGGTAGATGGAGCTCTTTTGCCACTTGTCTTTACCCCATCTGGTGCCCCTTTGAGGAGGTAAGTGGTACATGGAGATTTAAATCTCGGATGTGAGGTCTCCCTTTACTGGTAGCTGTTTTAAGGGTGCAAGTTTTACGGATCTAAACCTAATCTAAAGGCTGATGTAAGGGTAACTGTGAGGAGCATAACAATGAGTGAACAAACATGCATGTTAAGTCACATGCAGGGCTGCGTGTGGGTCAGAGAGTCATAGTTACAGGATGTTCTTAAAGGGACTGCACTGTTGTAGAAAATAAACCATTGGATGTATCAAATGATGGAGATATATACCTAAAGTAAATATAAATGTATAAAAACTTTATCTATTTTTAAAAATATGAACTTAAAAAAACTATTTACAAATTAAATTTAGAAAAGGGATGAATGGGAAAATCTAGGGACCAAGCTATATGCATAAAAAAAGGCCTAAGGATCAGGGAGGCCAGGACCTGAAAGCTTAAGTTGTCTGCTTGTAGTGGTGGTGGTGGGGGGGGGCCTCATGGCAAGAAGCTGAAGAGCAGCTGTGTGGCACTCTTGAGTCTCAACGAGTCGTCCCACCACAGTGTCAAGGCTCCTGAAATCAGCTGGCATCCCCCTCATTTCCTCCACCATTATCAGCATGCCCTGGCTGACTGCTTCCTGATACCAAGGCTGAAGGCCTGGAGTGGGTACTCCAGCCACTGAGCCAGACTCAGGAGCTAATGCCAGGTTAGCAGATAATGGAGGGAAGGGTCAAGGTGGTCTGGGCCTTCTTCGGCCATCAAAGGCTGACCAGTCTGAGTCTTGACATCCCTAGATCCCAGGGCAGATGGGGGAGGAGGCCATACCAAAAAGGGAAGAGAGATGTTTTGTGCCGCTGGCCCAGGGCCTGAAGGGGGAGGGGGACTGGTGGTGGAGGCCATATCAGACTTCCTGGCTGCTGCTGCTGCTCCCCAGCGGTGTCATTATAATTGCAGGAGTGTCAGGAGAAGCCGGGACCTCATTATCATCTTCTGCATCCTCCTCCTCCTCAGACGAGGAGAAGGAAGAGTTGTTTGTGCAGAGAACAGAAAAGGTGAATTATATCATACGGTCATATGCTCCATGGTGTGATTTGCATGCTCAGACAGGGAGTCAGAGGCCATTCCTTTTCCGGGAGAGGCGTAGGCAAAGGGAAGTGCCCCTAGCTATAGGACACCCCCATCATACAGGCGGTGGCAAGGCTATACAATGATTATTTGGAATACGGAAGCTTCAGATCAGCAGCGTTTTATTAGACAGTGCTTCCCTTTCGATACGGGCTCAGAGGTACACTCTGTGTCAGGTTAGTTAATGTAGAAATTGAGGTTTACATAGCAACACATCAAGGGCGTCTACTTTCATTGGTAATACAATTAGAGCATGATCCAGCACCCCGAAGGGTTTCTAACTAGGCCTGAGGATGCCTTCCAAGTAACGTGTCATGACAGTACTGCCTGTGACAAGAAGTAATTCCAAGGTCAAAGTTAGCATGCGGGTTCATTTAAGGTTAAGGCAGAGACAGGGTCTGGCTAAGTGGTAGGCTAATAATATGGCTGGTGAAGGAAACAGGACATAAGCCATGTGAAAATCTCTCTGATGGCCCTATCATGAACTTACCTCCAGTCCCTATCCTGCCTGGCATGCAGCCAGTCAGCTACCTCTGATGCTTCCAGTGCAGCTCTCAAGTCACCTTCTTCACGTGCTTATTTTATACAGAGAGTATAGTGTACTGTAACTGCCACAGTGACCTCCATACCATGTATGTATCCTGATGTATTCTGTTGACATCTGGAGTGACTAGCATGGCTCTTTGCGCTCCCTTAATGTACCTAGAAGTGGTGTACTGCCACCAAGCCTGAAAATCCCACAGAACAGGGACACTCCATGAACTGCCATGGTACCCCCTTATCATGAGGGACCAAGCTGGGAGGTCCAGCCAGTGGGCATATCCCTTTCTAGAGAGCACACGGCTTTGGGGAGTAACAGGAACCAAAGCCAAGGGCCAAATCTTTCTCTTCTGAAAGAAGGACATTGGTTTATTCTGCTGTTGGGGCCACAATTAAATCTATTACATGTCCCAAAGGACGTTCTACCTGTAATTGCAACTTTACTATATTTGTAAATATTGGTTTAAGTCACCCCTTGTTATCTTGGCCTACGATTTCATTCTTGCATTACATGTACATTAACCATGGCTATTATTGGAATGTACCTCTGTTACTGTACTATTGATACTTCCCTTACCTGTAGGCCATTTTGGTCCCCCCATATGATGTCTCGCATATGTCCTAAGCAGCCCCACCCCCATCCCCAGACTCCTATAGCCCCCCTAGTGACCCCCACACATACCCTAAGCAGCCCCCACTGCCGTCTCCACAGCCCTGTAGTTCCACCTAGTGTGTTCACCCTACACTGCCCTCACCCCTACTACCCACAATCTTCTTAATGTACGTGGATAGGAAGCTTGATTGTTAGCCTTTCTAGACCAGTTCCTTTTAAGTGCCCGGATGAAGAAGAGTACCCTCTCATGTTCCACACCAGGGATGCCAGGTGGGTGACGTCCCTGGTGGAAAAGTTAAACCGCTGTGCTGGTGATAGTGGTGTCGTGGAATAAGGCCGCCCAGACGTTGCGTATCGTGGAAGCGTAGACCGGTATGGTTTATGCACAAATTTGCTTGTGAACGAAAGACCATAAGCAAATGTAAAACATACATGCCCAACACATATGTAAAATGTATGTATATTTTATATTATGTGCGCATGATTATAAAATTCACGTGCATGTGCACAGGAGCCCATATGCGCATGAATATGGGCTCACATGCAATTCTTTTAAAGTTATCCTCCCTATTGGTGTTATGAATCGCTGCCGCGGGTCCCCCCCGCAAGCAGGCACTCACCGTTACTGCTTTCTTCACCCAACGCGGCATGGACGCCGCCGACGTCGGGCCTTCCAGCGCGGCCAGAGCCGCGGACTTTGTTGCAGTTCGCGGCCCGGAGGCCGCCTGTGTCGCCTGCCTTCATTGCAGCCTGAGCTGCGGACTTTCTCCCTCTTGCGGCACGGAGCCGCCGCCGCCGCCTGTGTGATCTTCGCGGTGCAGAGGCCGCATCCCCGGGTTTGAGTAGCGGCTGGAGCCGCCCCTGGGGCCTCCTGCAGCGGCTGGAGCCGCTGCTGTCTTCAGGGCCTGCCTCCAGGCCCAGCCCTGCATCTCTGGCGCCTGACGTCGGTGCAGTCCGCTGTCCGTGGTCCTGCACAAGGTCCTGCTTCCTTCCTTAGGCGCCGGCGTGCGCCTCTCTACAGGATTTAAAGGGCCAGACACAGGAAGTGTGCTGGCCCCACCTAGGAGTGGACCTCCTGCTTCAGCCCTATAAAGGGCTGCTCCGTCACTTCAGTCTTCGCCTTGCATCGGAGTTACTTCACTCTGGAGGCTCCTGCCTGCCAGAGCTCCGTCAGGTCTTCTATCTTTTCCATGGAGTTCCTCATCTCGTCTGTTCCTTGTCATGCCATGTCTTCGTGCCTGAGGTCCTCGTCCAGGTGTCCTGGTGTCTCTTCTTGATCCTCCGCTTCCTGCTGTCCCAGGTTCCGTAGTGTCCTGCCCTTCTTGGTGTTTGCTTCAGCGCTCCTGAGCCTTCTGATACCTATCAGACCTGACTCCCTCGGATGACATCTTTCCCGAGCATGGCGTGGCCTGCAGGTGGACTGGTGTCCTGTGCTCCTGAGCCGTCATGTCCTGCCAGCCTTTGTGGTGCTTCGGGCGACATCTGGCTTCGTCGTCGGAGTCCCACCTCGACTGGATTCTTCCCTGCGCTTATCTCGTTCTCAGCGTGGTCTGTGACCAGCCTCCTTCGGCTGTGTAGGGCACGCAGTGGGACAGGGTGGTCCGCGACCAGTCCCGCAGGTGGACTGTGTAGGGCACCCTGAGAGACAGTGCCAATGTCCTTCCGCCCAGCTTCTCGTCTCATCTGGACTTCGTCAAGTTCCTCCTCTCGTCCTGGATGCCGTTGCATCAATCTTGGTATCATGTCAACGTCTTGCTCCTGATGTCGTCGCATCGACCCTGGTCCGGGATGCCGTTGCATCGACCATTGGTCCATGATGTCTTCGCATCAGCCTTGGTGTCATGTCTTCGTCTGCGATGCCGTAGCATCGACCTTGGTGTCATGTCTTCGTGTCAAGGCCTGTCTGCCCTCGACTTCAGGCTAGGCCTGCTGCTCCATGCCGATCCAAGTGGCAGGTCCGAAAGGGCTTGGAATGGTCGGAGGACCATTCACATTCCAACATCATCATGTTGTTGGCCTTGGGAGCTTGCAGGCCTGGCAGAGGGTAAGACCGTCAGCCATGCTGGAACACGCCGTTAACCCTCGGTTCGGTCCTGGATCCATCTGGGGTCGGGCTGAGGCCCAAGGGCACACTAAAACCCCCCGTTTCTAACAATTGGCAGCAAGCGTGTTCCTTTCAGAGCTTAGACTATGGTCACGCTGTAAGACTTCAAACAGGCTTACTGTAGGTGCCTTTTGGATTATCACTGTGCATTGGTTCTGACTTTCAGTCCACAGGCTGAACAATCTTTCCATATTTTGCAGGACATCGCTCCTACACAAAATAGCCGAAGGAGGTTGCTGCTTGTGAACTTGCTTTGATGTTGTCTATTTTAATGGATTGTTCCCACTGTGGGTGTTGCAAGCCCCAGTGCCTTTGATGTTGCAGTTAGATTTACGTTGGATTCTAAGCACCTTAAACTTCTAATTGCACATCCAAACCAATCCATTTTCAATCTCTTTTTTGTGCTTGTGTTTTGACCTCCCAACAACAGACGCGTCACCGACATCTTTGCTTTCTTTTGCTTTCCTTGTGTCCTACTGGCAGCGTGGCAGTACAGCAAATTTCCATTATAACAAATTTCTGTTCTGTGTATCGATTTCAGATTCCCCCCCCCCCCAAAATAAATTCCAATATAGCAAAATTTCATTAAGCGAGCTGCCATATAACGAGGGATTGCTGTACAATCACTTAGACTAATGTCATTTAAAACCCAACTTTCAAGGCCCCTATGCCAAGGAATAATGTAATCATTGTAGAATTAAGGAATAACTGCTGATGCACACAGCGGTTTATGCCATCTCTAGAGAGACTAAAACCTGGGATGAGCCAAGGAGACCTTAACCCAAGCATGACATCAATTAATGATAGACGCTCTGTTGAGGGGTGATTGCTCTTATAGGTTCTCAGCTTGCAAAACCTGTCCTGGGGACTCCCCAGCCAGTCGGATTTTCAGGATGACCACAATGAATATGTATGAGATAAATCTGCATACACTGGAGACTCGGTATATGCAAATTTATCTCATCTATATTTGCATTGTGGATATCTTGAAAACCCCTGTCGGTAGAATGGTCCCCAGGCCAGGTTTGAGAAGCCCTGGATTAAAATATGTTTGCTGTAGTTTTTTTTTAAAGGGTTTTATTTTCACGATATATTAAACAAAGAAGTAGAGGACAAAAACAGTCCAGATCGTTATGTTTGTGAAACAAAACATTATCTAGATATATTTTTAAAAAATGGTTGTGTTTCTTATCTGGCAGCCTTAATGCTGCTGGTCATTTCTGGATTTCTTTCTGGCCCAGGCATCCTCTGGACGCTGTAAACCTTCTTTCACAGTTACCAGGATTTTTTCCGCCCCCTATCTCTAGAATAACAGGCCTAGGCTGAAAGGCCTGGACTACAGCTCCCTTTGGAGGAAACTGGGCATTAATTAAGGGATTAAAAGTCTCCTTGTCCAGGTTTATCAAATTGCTCTGATTTTAAGCTAACATTCTCTTTTGTTTAGAATGATAGATACTAGACTTCTGTTTTAATCCTGTCCTGACTTCTTTTTCCAGAGGGTTAGGCAACGGGAGGGGGGAATCTGCCTGATCACAGGACAAGTCGTCAGAAATGTTAACCTGGCCCAGCTTTTCTCTCTACTCACACTCCCCGGCCACCGCTGTATGTCTGCTGGAGATATCCGCACAGCGACGGCGTTTCCTGCCCACCTGTTGAGTTTGCTGGATATCCCATCTGCAGACGCCAAAAAAAAAAAAATAAATTGAGTGGAGAAAAATATTAGCGATTTGAAGCCTATGTTACTGAAGCGATGCGGCTTAAGCAGTATTGACACCCGGTGTCTTTTCCAGTTGCTTCTGGAAGTCTCTGCTCTGAAACCGATAATAGATAGAAGTTACACTTTCGGTCCCTGGTTATCGCCTTCTCACTAATGTGATCTTTCTCTGCATTCACCAATGATCTTTTTTTATACTCAAGCCAGTGAGTACATTTTAGCTTATATCACTTGTCCAGCAGTGCATTTAACTAGACAGGGTCTTGGATTTTTTTTTTTATGCGCTGTTCAAAAAAAAAACGTTTTCCATTTAATAATAGAAACGTGACCCATCATGCCATCCGACGCACCGTGACCTTCAACGCTTGTCTGCTTGAGGGCAGAGTTTTCTCACACACACACACTTCACTCTTCCCTTCCTCTTCTGCTCAGCTTCGTTGGCAGGACATCTGTCGCCCATACCTGGAGGCATCTTGGGCCCGCTGATGTCTTCCTGTAAGGATAGATTTGTTTTGGGCATGGCTGACCCTCGCATTTCTGAAACATCCCATGGTTTTCATGTCAGGAAATGTTTGCCTTCGCCGGCCTTTCTCTCCCCCTACCTTGCATTGTTCTAACGTCAGCATGGCCAGGACCTGATTGATAAGATGCAAAGCTAATGGTGCAGTGCAGGGGGGGCTCAGAAGAGGTCAACCTCTTGTTTCCAAGAGTTTCTGGATGATGGATGGGACTTTGATGGTCGTCTGAAGACATTATTTACGAAGATCATTAACCAACTGAGAATAAAACTCCAGAGAAGGAAATTCAGTCAGTAGAAGCAGAAAAAAAAAAGTCTGGAGGTGTTAGAATTGATTCTTAAGGAATACAAAAATAAACATTTTTGGAGGGTAATATTCAGTAAGCTAGCGAGTTGAAAAGTTATCTGGCTACAGTTAGCTGAATGACTTGTCCTGGATATTCAATAGGAAAAACCTGCCACTGAATATCCCCAATTAAAGTTATCCAGATAAGTTTAAATCTAATCGAATATTGTCAGGTAGGCCTAAAGTAATCCTGGTTAAGTGGAGCTACAGTTTGATTTTTTTTTTTTTTTTAAGAAGGTGGCAAGCCTATTGACCCTATTACTGTCTCCCTATTTTCCGAGTCCTAAATCCAGGGCCCTGCCAGGCCATGTCTGCAGTGCCTGCCCTCCCCTTCCTCCCAAAAAAAACCCCCATCTCAAACTCATATGTAAAGAGTTAATTTTAAAAGTCTGGTGCTGGGCTCCCCGCTCTTCCGCCTGCTTCCCAGGCCTACCAGGAATATCCAAAATTTGCCCTCCCGGGCTGGGCCTCCCTACCACAAGCCTAACCCTCCCACTTTCCTGGTACTGTAAAACTGCAAATTCTTCAGCCCAGATCGGGGCAGCAGCCTCTAGCATTGCTAGGGGAGCTACTCTGGAAGGCCTGTAACCTTCTTTAAAAAAAACCAACCCAAAATACAACCGTGGCTTCCCTTAACCGCTATATTCTTTTGAATGTAACTGGTTATGTCTTTAGTTATCTGGCTCCAAATCACAGGAAATCTTCACTGATGTCTACTGTGCTGGTCGGACCTCTGGCTGTGCATGTAAAACTGCCCCCCCTTTCCCCCCCGAAAACCTCCCCCCCCCGAGTTGCATACACATCTCGCGATGCGTTGTTTATCTCATGCATTCTGGCGTTACTGCTGGCGTTAGGGCCCTAATGCACTTTGACACGATTGGATGAAGGACCCCCTTAGCCAGATGCAAAACAAAAAAATCTGCTAAAAGCCGGATAATTTAGGTCAGCCCCGGAATGCCTCTGTTTTTACCCGGATAGATTTTAGCTGAATAATGACTTATCCAGCTCAAATCTAGCTGGGGAAGTGGCTCAATATTAAAAACTTAACTTTGAATATTGATCCCCTTGGATTTTGAAAAGTGTGCATGTACATTGCCATGGAAAATATGTGGGGCCAATTTAGGAGGTGTAACTTGTGCGGGTAGCTGTGGGGGGGCTAATTTTCAATTATTATTTATTTATATAAATATGACGTTTGTATTTGTTGGGATATTTCTCAACTTATAATGCATGCCTGCAAATCCGCATTTGAAAACCGGTGTCACTTAGATGCTTTTTTGCCGATTTTGTTATGCGGGCTGTTTCAAAGTTTATCCACCTGAAACCTGAATGAAATGAGTTGCTCAAATTTAAATCTTTTCTGAGCACTGCAGCAAAATGATTCCAGAAGAACATTGTTACCGTAATAAAAAAAAGAAGAAATTTCCATGTGGTTGAGGCAAGTAGGACCCATTCAGCTTTGATTTCTAGTCCTCTTAACCGAACATCACAAAAATGACTTTCTAATAAAACAAGACGAGCTTCTCGGAGTGCCAATTAACTTATATTAGAAATCGTTTCAGGAGGATTTAAGGGGCACGTTTAAAGCCATAATTTGAATGTGCATTGCCAAGTCAGATTTACGGCAGCTGGAGGTAGACTTATTAAACTAACTTTCCAGAGCTCTCGAAAACAAATATTGCTGCCAGAACAGAAAATGGGTAAGAGAAGTGCAGTAGATGTTAAGCACTTCAGGTCTCAGAAGCAAGGAGCCCTGACATGGAAAGATTAATAGCCAATATCCTGGAAGTGTGAATGTTCTCTTGCGGTTGAGATTACACGCTGTATGATGTTTAAATGTAATGCCATTTACAATTTTGGACCTTGAAAAAATAAATAACCGATGTAAGGTGTCATGGGAGAGGCGGATAAGTAACTTAATGGATAGACACCTCTGCCCAAAACAGGAGAGGGCCCGTGGCTGTTAACAGTGACTTCTTCATTGGGAAATATGTTACACAACACAAGAGATAACTGTGTGATCATCTCTTTCTCTGTAGATTTACACCACTATATTGTGGGTACAAAAACCATTCAAAAATCCGTATATTACACAAACCATGAGAGTCAACTTTGCCTTGCACTGTTTGACATCATAGTGTAGGAGGGGTCGACTCTGATCCTCAGAAGCCAAAGACAGGCCTGGTTTTCAGGATATCCACAATGACCATGCATGAGATCGATTTGCATGCACTGACTCCACTGTGTGCAGATCCATCTCATGCATATTCATTCTGGATATCCTGAAAACCAGGCCTGTTTGTGGCTCTCTAGGGCCAGAGTTGACCATTATTGTCATAGTGTCTCTCATTGTTACTTGTCGCTAATACTGAAGATAGGACCTGGGTGCTCTGGAAAACTCGTGTCGAATTCACCTTGGGATGAATCTTAACTAAAAGTGACTAAAGTTATTGCACCCTGCAGAGAATTAAAGGCATATGTAAAGGTTCAAGCACTGCAGGACCGCTAAAACAGATTATCCAATGGCTTCCATTGCGTAAAAAGTTAAAATCAATGTAGAATAAATGGAAAAATAAGATGGAACGTGGTTGATGGTGGAATGAAATCTTAACATATTTTTACTTAAAGCAGAAACACAACTACCATTTTTTTTTTCAAAAATTCATCCAGCACCTAAAACAAATGTTTGATTTTTCTTATTAATTCTATTTCATTTTTGCAAAGAAATAATTGCATGACAGCTGTGAAAGGCCATCCTATTTAGCTACTGCTGGCAGTAGGAATGGGAATAATTGAGATACGTCTGTGCTGAGTGTTGCCAGAAATCTCTCTTAGTTCCACTCTAGCACACTGGAATTATAAATACAGTATGAGCAGCCAGAACGTGACCTAGAACTGTTCATGCTGTAAGATACATACATGCCTTTTATCCCAGCAGTAAAACTACAGTAAATGATTATTTTGACTAAAAAGAAAGGAGGCCTAGGAGTAAGACCATGAAAGGGTGGAACAGCGCCAGTAAAGACCATGCAAGTTGTTTTGATGTATGATGGCACATAGATTAGTACTGCATGTCCGGTATTGTCAGGACAGTTGGGGCCTGGGTCTAAAGCCTTCATCTGGGGGGTCCCAGGTTTCTGTGGAAATCCCAGAAAGCTGACAGGGATCTGAAGGAGTAGGAGGCACGTCAGTGGCCTGGGCAGGCCGGGAGGAGGAAGGGACTGTGCCAGCTCACAGCGGGTCAGAAGGAGGAGAAAATGAGGTTGGGGAAGCCTCTAAAAAGATGGGAAGAGCTGGAGGTACAAAGGGGGAGCGTGCCGGGGTGAGGGGCATGAGAGAGAGAGAGCGATAAATAGAAAAAGTCTGTCCTTATCCCTTCCCCTTGCTGATCCACACCAGACTGAGTCCGGGGAGAGAAAGTTTGCATATTTACCTTCTCCATCTAAAGCAGTCAAATCTCAGTTGAGTGGAGGAGTGTTTGCTTGCTCCCCCACTTCTGGGGGTCTGCGGATCTGAGTTGGAGTGGGTGAGATACTTTTCACATGCATCCTCCTCCCTGGCTAATCCTTGCCAATCACAGCTCCTGCCCCTCCTCCCCCACTCCACTTTTCAGTCTCGTCAGCAGAGAGCCCGTCTGTTTCTAGGGGTGTCCAGGGAAAAAAAAATGTGTTTTTCTCTTTTGGTTCATTTTCAGGAGTATTTTTCCACGAATTTCAGTTCCTAGAATGTTTGATTCGTTTCATTCGTATGAAAAAAAACAAATCAAACATTAAAAAAAAACCAAAACCGACTAAAAAATGAAAACAGGGCCTCCCACATACCCGGAAAATTGCCAGAGCCAGGATCCCACTGTCCCCCACTTAACCTTGAGGTAGGACACCATGACCTCAGCCAGAGCTGTGGCCTGGCCCGAAGGCTGGGTCCCGACTCCGGGGCCTCGACCTGGACCCGGGCCTGACACTGGGAACTCAGCTTGTACCCAGGCCTGGGCCTCTGCTTAGGGTCAGGCCCAGGCCTGACACTGGGAACTCAGCTTGTACCCAGGCCTGGGCCTCTGCTTAGGATCAGGCCCAGGCCTCACACTGGGAACTCAGCTTGTACCCAGGCCTGGGCCTCTGCTTAGGGTCAGGCCCAGGCCTGACACTGGGAACTCAGCTTGTACCCAGGCCTGGGCCTCTGCTTAGGGTCAGGCCCAGGCCTGACACTGGGAACTCAGCTTGTACCCAGGCCTGGGCCTCTGCTTAGGGTCAGGCCCAGGCCTGACACTGGGAACTCAGCTTGTACCCAGGCCTGGGCCTCAGCTTAGGGTCAGGCCCAGGCCTGACACTGGGAACTCAGCTTGTACCCAGGCCTGGGCCTCTGCTTAGGGTCAGGCCCAGGCCTGACACTGGGAACTCAGCTTGTACCCAGGCCTGGGCCTCTGCTTAGGGTCAGGCCCAGGCCTGACACTGGGAACTCAGCTTGTACCCAGGCCTGGGCCTCTGCTTAGGGTCAGGCCCAGGCCTGACACTGGGAACTCAGCTTGTACCCAGGCCTGGGCCTCTGCTTAGGGTCAGGCCCAGGCCTGACACTGGGAACTCAGCTTGTACCCAGGCCTGGGCCTCTGCTTAGGATCAGGCCCAGGCCTGACACTGGGAACTCAGCTTGTACCCAGGCCTGGGCCTCAGCTTAGGGTCAGGCCCAGGCCTGACACTGGGAACTCAGCTTGTACCCAGGCCTGGGCCTCTGCTTAGGGTCAGGCCCAGTCCTGACACTGGGAACTCAGCTTGTCCCCAGGCCTGGGCCTCTGCTTAGGGTCAGGCCCAGGCCTGACACTGGGAACTCAGCTTGTACCCAGGCCTGGGCCTCTGCTTAGGATCAGGCCCAGGCCTGACACTGGGAACTCAGCTTGTACCCAGGCCTGGGCCTCTGCTTAGGATCAGGCCCAGGCCTGACACTGGGAACTCAGCTTGTACCCAGGCCTGGGCCTCAGCTTAGGGTCAGGCCCAGGCCTGACACTGGGAACTCAGCTTGTACCCAGGCCTGGGCCTGTGCTTAGGGTCAGGCCCAGGCCTGACACTGGGAACTCAGCTTGTACCCAGGCCTGGGCCTCTGCTTAGGGTCAGGCCCAGGCCTGACACTGGGAACTCAGCTTGTACCCAGGCCTGGGCCTCTGCTTAGGGTCAGGCCCAGGCCTGACACTGGGAACTCAGCTTGTACCCAGGCCTGGGCCTCAGCTTAGGATCAGGCCCAGGCCTGACACTGGGAACTCAGCTTGTACCCAGGCCTGGGCCTCAGCTTAGGGTCAGGCCCAGGCCTTATGCTCAAGCCTCACAGCTCCAGGTTCACCGTCTTCTTTCTTCTGCCACCATGCGCTGGGAGTAATTAACTTCAGCGTGACCCCAGCAAACAGCATCGGAAGAAAGAAGACGTAGAAGATGGCGCACGCAGAGCTGTGAGGCCTGAGCTCTGGGCTGAGGCCCTGGTGTCAGGGCCTCAGCCTGGCCATCGGATACCCAACGGATTAGGTAAGCTCCTAATCGCAGGTTTGGGTCTCAGCTGAGGCCCCAGCATTGGCTCAGGCCTAGGTCGAGACCCTGGCGTGGAGCTTGGGCCTAGGGCCATGGCCCCTGCTTTGGGCCTCAGCCTAGCCCTAGGTGAAGCCCCAGTTTTGGGCCTAGGCCTATGGCATCACCTTTTCTTGATGATACTCATTTTTTACCTTCAAGTTGGTTCATCCTGGGAGAAGACTTCGGCCCTGATTTCTTGCTGTGTTGCTGCCATCCATCAGTGGTTAACCCATAACAAATGAGCACTCAGTCATGCAAAACCAGGCTTGCTAATTATCCATCGGGTAACTATATTGTGGCTCCCCTTTCTCTTCAAATTGAGAACTGTGACATTCAACTGTCTGACAGTATTGGGTGTCATTATAAATTTTGGCTATATTTTAAGAAACAGATCAGACAAGTTGTTCGTTCTATTTTTTTCAGGTTGCGGACATTACAAGGTCTAAAACATTTGTTGTCCAGCTCTGAATTTCTCTCATGTATGCACGCTATAATAATGCCATTATGGGATTATTTCAATGCGCTATAGTTTGGCCTTCCAGCTTATTCTTTGCGCGCACTGCAACTCTTGCAGAATACAGCTCCGTGGCTGATCTCTGGTACACATATGAGGGACCATATCTCTCCTGTTTTGGCAAATCTTCACTGGTTGCCTGATGGGTCTCGTGTATCGCATACATTCCCAATGCTTGTGCATAAACGTCTGGCGCTTGACTCATTTCCTTGAGCAAATTGTTTGTTGAGGATTTATAATCCATTGCGAGCCTTGAGATCCTCTTAACGCGGTCTGCTTGATGTTTCTTGGGTTCGGCAGGCGCGTTAACGTGAAACACATGAAAGGGCATTTTTGGTGGCAGCACCTACTGTGTGGAATCATCTGCCACCGGAATTGCGGCTAACAAATTGTATCAATATAGAAATGAAATGTGGGCAGAAATGGACCATCCAGTCTGCCCGGCTTTTATATTTGCCCTGAAAACGATCTTTTCAGACTGGCATACAGCTGATATTCTGAGAAGGTCCCATTATTAACGTTATTCATTTTAGAGTTTGAGTGGTAGTCACTCTGTTTCGATTGACTCTTCTGTTTTGTGTCCATTTGATTGTATATGTAACTCTGTAGGCCACCTAGAGCCATTGGCATTGGCGGGCTATAAGTAGAAATAAATAAATACGTTTCTAATGAATGTAACAAATAAGGTTCGTTTTATTCGGTGGGGGGCCCGATTTGTTTTGGGGCCCCCCAAATGAAACAAATTGCCCTTATTTGTCTCGTTTTTGAAATTCATCCGTACCAACTCCTTAATCTTATCAGCATCAGAGGGAGCCCCTCAAAGTCTTCTGGTCTTAGGCCTCAAGACAATGTAAGATATAGTCCTGGGGCAATTCTGCGCTACTGTGGAGCGCAGAATTTGTGCATAATTCCCCCCCCCACACACAGAATTGCCAAATTCTGCACAGAAAATGGCAGAGGAGACCCCGGCATACTGTTAACATTGCGCACGCTGTTCATAGCGAAGATGAAGGCCCTGGTATACCATGGGATGCGCTCCACTCGCGGCAAAGATGAAGGCCCCAGTGAGAGTGAGTGTGTGTAGAGAGGAGGGGGAGGGGTGTGAGGGAGGGGAGGGGTGTGAGAGAAGAGGGGGGTATGTGAGAGGAGGGGGAGGAGGAGGTTTAGAGAGTAAGGGGGTAAGCAGAGGGTGTAAGAGAGCAGGGGTGAGAGAGGAGGGGGAGGGATGTGAGAGAGAGCGGGGGAGGGGGTGGGAGAGAGAGAGAACAGGGGGGGGGGGGAGGAGGGATGCCTGAGTGTGGGTGCCAGAGAGAGGGAGCCTATATGAGGAGATTGTGAAGGAGTGGGCATTTGTGTGAGAAATTGGGAGCTGTGTGTATGAGAAAGGGATCGTGTGTATGTGAGGGTGCTGGCCTGTGTGAAGGGATTGTGTATGTGTGAGAGGGAGCCTGTGTGAAGGGGTGCATGAGAGAGAGACATAGGTAGCCTGTGTGAGATGTATGTGTGAGAAAGAATGGGAGCTTGTGTGGGTGTGTATGCAAAGAGAGGGACCCTGTATGAGGGGATGTGTGTGTGCGAGAGAGTGAGGGAGCCTGTACGAGGGGATGTGTGTGTGTGTGTGTGTGTGTGTGTGTGTGTGAGAGAGAGAATGAGGGAGCCTGTATGAGGTGTGTGTATGTGTACTAGAGAGAGGGAGCATGTGTGTGAGAGGGAGGAACAGAGGGAGCCTGTGTGAGGGGCAATACTGAAAATGGGGTCAAACTGGAACTGGCGATAGAGTGGAAGGGGTTGAGCCTAGAGGTGGAGGGGAGAGATACTGGCAGATGGAGGACTTGGGGCCTGAGAGGGCAAAGTAGCCAGGGGAGTAGGGAGAATGAATGGAAGGGACACTCTTACAGTGAATTTCTAGGGAAATTCTGCTCAAAATATTTAAAATTCTGCACCTTTAAGAAATTACTTTTTTCTGTATTAATTTAAAACATAATTACTTAAAGACTGTCATGTAAATTGAGTTATTTTGACCAATATAACGTGCTGAATTTTGCAGATTTTTAAGTTTTTGTGCGCAGAATTCCCCCAGGAGTAAAGATAGTACTGAACATTGTAACTTCCTCATGCTCATGACCAGGAATAGAAAAATCCTGGCCTCTACCTCTATCCGCAGAGAGCAAACAAAGAAGAAAACTTCTGGGGAATCCATCCACTTGTGGAGTGAATATAGTTCCAAAAAGCATTTTAATTATACCCAGAGATGTGATACCTGGAGCCCAGTTGAAGGTCTGAGGATTTCTTAAACCAGAAAGCTGCTCCATTTTTTCTTTCCCACCACTGACGAAAAGCACTTTCCTTGATCATTCCATTCATGTGGGATGGCTTAGAGTTCTCCTTACTAACACTGGAGTTAGTTTGCAAAGGAGTTAACGCACATTAAAGTAGCGTATACATTATAATAGCAATTTTCAAAGGCCCGTTTATGTGCGTAAAACCTTTTGACCCTGATGCCCTGTGGAGTGAATTTTCAAAAGAGCTGCGCTCGTAAACGTTGCAGTTTTCAAAAGCCGAATTACACGCGTAGAGTGCATCTACGCGCATAAAATCTTTGGAGAATTACCTCCATAATACCAAGTCTTTTGTTTTAATTGGGTTTGTCCTAGGAGTCGCATTCAGGAATATCGGTTTTAAATTAGACACAAGCAGCATTCCCACACAACAAACATTTTGCCCTCGATTTCTATAAACCCAAATTTAAATCAGATGATATCCCAGACGATTGCACTCATCTTCACAGCATTGCATTAGTAACAGCACCCAACGTACGCCAAACCTTTTGCAGTTTCTGCTGTTTAATTACTCAGCAGCAAACATTTGGCCTCACCAGTTGCATTCAGAAGACCCATGGCAGGAATCAGTTATTCAAGCCTTTTTCCTGCACCCTGCTTTTTCTACGAAAGCTCTTCTTTCTTCCCAATAGGTCTAAAACAGGGATCTAACACGAATATATTAAGGACGGTCCTTAAGAAATCTAATCGTTTCCTGGATCTCTTTCACTCATTTTCTAGTCTCAGCAGGCATATCTCTGTATTTGCCTCTCCCACCTCTGTCGTTTAGTTTATTAAAATTATTTATATACCGCAATCTCGCATTCATAAACGCCTATGCATTCATTTAATCCCATTCACTCATTTTAATTAGCATGCTGTACCCACACCCACAGCTCTGAATCTGCTCCGTATCATTCTCCAGGACAAGGATATTTACGGTTTTTGCAAACTTTGGTTCCATACTGTTCCATTCCTCTTGGATACCAGCATTGCAACACTTCTACTAGGGGGGGTGGGCAGGCCAAAAACCTTTTGTGTCGTATCGTTTCGTGTTGTTTGGGGGACACATTTTTGCGTCATTTAGGTTTTTCTCAAATTTTATTTTTTTTTAGGTTTCGGAAATGGTATGCGCTATTACAGAAACAGTGTGCACTATGGCCCGAATTTTAAAACGCCCACACGCGTAAAATCTGGGAAATATGTGCACGGCCGAGAGCTTTTAAGAAATGGCCCGGGCATGCGCAGAAGTGCCAGGCCAATCAAAAGGGGCAGGCCAGGGAGCAGAGTCTGGGCGGGGAGGGGCGAGGCGGGGGCCAACTGGGACAACAGCAGGCCAGCGTGCGGAGATTTCTTCTGCTGTGAAGGAGCAGTATTAAAACAAAAAAATGTTAACTAGCTAGGGAGGAGGTAGGGGTTGGAGAGGAGAGGGGGAAAGGTAGTTGGGGGAGAGGAAATTTCCCTCGCATTCTGCTTCTTAACTGGAATGGATTGGGAGGAAACTGGGAAAACCCTACTCGCGTCGCCACGCGTGTTTTTTAAAAATCCGACGCGCATGCTCAGGCATGAATCATATTTTATAATGTGCGCGCGCCGATGCCCGCATGTTATAAAATCATTGCATCCATGTGTGTGAGCTGGGAACCGCGCGCGCATGGACACCCGCACGCGTCTTTGAAAATCGAACCCTATCTTTGCAAATCTGAATAGTGCACACTAAAAACGATAGAAGGGAAAACATGAAATTTTGTGCTATTTTCTGCCATTTTAATGACATGAAACGACATAGACTTTGTCATTGCCAGTGCCTGTGCGGTTTCAGACGAATGCTCATCCCTAGTACCTACTCTGACCCTCCCCTCTTTTGAATGAATAGACTCTGTGTATATACAGTAGCGAGGGAAGGGGGGGTCTGTAAATACATTTTCTACGAACACAGGAAAATGCAACTCGCAGGTTCTTTTACCTGGATGGAGGGGGTAAGCATATTCTTTCCAGACCCCCTGCTCCACACTCGGCCCAGTACCTCCGTCTTTTCACAGAGGTTGCCCCTCTATCTGATGCTTAGGGCAAACAACAGGAAACCCGCAGGCAGAGTTCGAGCTTAAACTTTACTTTGTCGTTGCAACAGAGAAATGCACGACATGCCGTCCTGTACAATAGGCAACACAATTATTAGCTCAGAGAAAAAGAAACCCCAAAACTACATTAACGGAGAACAGGTATCAATACGAGTCCTTTCTTTTCACAATCAGGATCGAGATCTCAAAAAGGATATGAGAACGTTAGAGTGCAGAGAATGACTGAGGGGTATAAGCAGATCAGACGTATTTTTTCTGCTGCAGTGGGGGTTGGATCACTCTCTGACTGTCCACTTGGATATCGGGGAGGGGCCTCATCTTGAGCAGTGTATGCAGTTCTCTCAGTGCAATACAGTCACCGCTATCTGCAATCCCCTACTCTCCTTTCAGATTACTTCGCAGGGTCGGCAGCGTGTTTTACCCTAAAAGCATTTCTTTCCACCAAAAGACAGCTTGAACCGCCATACTCTGGGCTTGTACCCTGGGCGCTGTGCAGCAAGGTTTGTAGCTCCGGACGGCTGGAAGTGGCTCTGCCCGGGCCCAGTCCCTCCCTCTGGACCCTCTCGGCTACGCTGGTGAATAATTTCCCCATGCTGCCCCAGACCGTGGCCGCTGTCTCTGAACAGGAAGCCGGCTGGTCGTACCCCGACGAGGTTTTGTTATGTTGCACGCTCTCACTTTTTCTCTCTCATCAGGCACCCAACTGCAGCCTTGCGAACTCCTCCAAGCAGAAACATGTCACAAATGTATTTATTTATTTATTTGTTTGTTTGTTTGTTTGTTTTTATATACCGTTGTTCGATCTGGCAGATCACAACAGTTTACAGTGTAACGCAGTTCCAGTAAGATTTATGTTACTTACTTTACATTGTGACTTCGTATCGTTTTTAACATTTTAACATGGAGTAATTGGTAACATATTACCAACAATTTCACTAACATAAGTAACGTTGAATGACATTTAAGTAACTTTTTAATTCTGTGTCATTAGTAACATTTAACGAAGTAACTTTCGACATTCTAACTTGGTATCGTTGGTAATGCTTTACATTCTAATATTTTACCTCCTGGCATTTTAACTTGGTGTTGTTAATGACATATTACGTTGAGACTTCGGGTCTTTTGCCGTAGGAACTTGGCGTTATTTGTAATATTGTAAATTAGGAGGACTTAAGAGGGAATAAGAGAAGGGGTCACAAAAGATGTCCACAAACGTACAAAAGATGTCCACAAACGTACAAAAATGCAAAAGGGTGGGCATTTTGCATAAAATTTGTCTCAAAAAAACAAAAAACTTTTGCAAAAAATTTCACAGAAATGCTCTTTGCAATAGTAAACTTGGGCAGGAAGTTCACTACGCGCCAAAGTTTGTTGAAATGGCAGATTAATAAGCTTCTGTGCTACCCAATCATGCAAACCTAGACAAGGCCCCCCCTGCCTCGCGGAACTCGCCTCACAATATATTTATGGATATAGCTAGCCCAGTTACTTTATGCACTCTCCCAATGATGTAAATATAGTAAGGTTTTACAGCTATTTTGGTTCCTCTCCTCTCTCTCTTCTTTACTTCATTTCAGTTCTCTACACTTGGTCCCTCTCGTTCCCAGCCCTTCTCCTCTCCCCTTTTTCTTGCCTGCTCCCCTCGCCCCACCCCCCGTTAAATATAATTTTCCTTTCTTTGAGTTAATTGTAAACCGGCGTGATGTGTACTACGAATGTCGGCATATGAGAAGTTCATAAATAAGTAAATAAATAAGACAGCTCATTAATGTGGCATTTTACGCAAGCAGGCGTGTAAAAAATGGCTTCTTGTGTCCATTTTTGAAAAAAAAAAAAAATTCCTAATGGCTTTTCGAAAGCTGTAGTTATTTTCCTGGTCATGCCCTTCCCAGGCCGACAATATCAGTTAGTGCTTTGCGTCCACCACCACCTCCTTGACTCCCAGAATCATAGAATATCCCAATGAAGGGTCACTTTCCTATCCCTCTGAGCCCCCAAAAACGTACTCGACAGCTGCAGGGTTCTTCCGGGGGCAGGTGCAATCCACTCCTGCTCCTCTCTCATCTGTGCTCAGCTCACCGCTGGAATGCCTTCCGTTGTCACGTGCACTGCTAAGAGGGCAGGGATTGACACTGGCTCTAAATGACTTTTTAGGCCTGCGGGGCCACCAAGGTCACAAGAGGCTTTTAATGACATTTGGAGGGAGAACTGAGGGGTGGTGGGGGGTGAATGAAATGCTCATGTGGCCGTGTCGCTGTGCAGGGACGGCACATGCAGTTTTTGCTTTAGATGCTAAATGAGCTCCAAGTGTAAGAGACGGCTGAGGGGGGATATGATAGAGGTGTTTAAAATCATGAGAGGTCTAGAACGGGTAGATGTGAATCGGTTATTTACTCTTTCGGATAGTAGAAAGACTAGGGGACACTCCATGAAGTTAGCATGGGGCACATTTAAAACTAATCGGAGAAAGTTCTTTTTTACTCAACGCACAATTAAACTCTGGAATTTGTTGCCAGAGGATGTGGTCAGTGCAGTTAGTATAGCTGTGTTTAAAAAAGGATTGGATAAGTTCTTGGAGGAGAAGTCCATTACCTGCTATTAAGTTCACTTAGAGAATAGCCACTGCCATTAGCAATGGTCACATGGAATAGACTTAGTTTTTGGGTACTTGCCAGGTTCTTATGGCCTGGATTGGCCACTGTTGGAAACAGGATGCTGGGCTTGATGGACCCTTGGTCTGACCCAGTATGGCATTTTCTTATGTTCTTATGTAAGTACTTTTACGTGCATTTAGAGCGGGCAATTTTCAAAAAAGCCCATTTCCTAGAGAACAGCATTTGTTTTACCCGTGGAAACAGCTTGTAAAATGACCCCCCCCCCCCCCGGGGTCAAGAGTTGTGTTGACCAGTAGCTGCACTTTTTAACAAGCAGATGAATTTGGCAGACCTCCGCCAGCCCAGTGCCTCAGCGGTGAGCAAAGCCCGTCCTCCTTCAAGGTGGCAAACAGGGACCCGGCCTCAGCCCGACGGTCGGCTGTTTGCATTTCTGTACAGTCACAAGCCGCAGAGGTGCAAATACCTTACCATTACACGCCGAGGCTTGTCGCCGACGATTTGCACCCCTACCCCGAGAGCCTGCAATCTGAAGGGAAGGAAGGAGACGGGCGGTAATTACTGCAGACTGCCACGGAGCTGTTCATGGCCCATTTACTCCTCTCCTTTCCGGCCAGCTGAATAAACAAGAACCCGAGTCAGCCTCATGAAAGGGGCCTCGTGGCTCTTAAGGCATTGCGCTCGGTGGTGACTGAAAGATCTTTCAGCAGACGGGGGTAGGCTGGGTTATTAGCGGCTTCAAATGAGGTGGAATGCCCAACAAAAATGTGCAAATCACAAATTGGTGTTCAGCGTAGGCAGGTGCTTATCGTACAAATGGCAGAGATCAGAGGTACATCCACTTGCCTTTCATGTGTGTGCACTCCTGCCCCAGGTAGACACACGGGGGGGCCTGATTTTCAAAAGCATTTGCATGTTTAAAAATGGGTTTTACACCTGTAAGCGCACTTTACAAAATGGCTACAGTATATGCCATTGAATTGCCCACAGGGTTTACCTGCATAAGTGGCTTTTGAAAACTGTTACAATAATATGTTACAATTATACGCGAAACTCCTTCGAAAATTCACCCGAATGGACTCACAGGTGGAACATACACAAGTTGTGCTTTTAATTGTTTTTCTAGGACAAATAAACTTCCTGTGGCTTCCTATTTGTCCTGTGTGTGTGTGTGTCTTGATTAGAGTGTAATCTCCTCTGAGCAGGGAATGTACATCTTCTGCATGTCTGTACAGCGCTGCGCGTGTCCAGTTTATTTATCTATTTGATTTATAATCTGCTTTTCGGGACACGGGAGGAAGGCACCAGAATGACGTCACTCTGGGGAGAGAGCATCATTCTTAAAGGATCAGGCAGGAACTGGATAGGAGTGAGTGGGAAATGCTTCTGCCTGTACCTCGGGGCCTGGGAAAGAGGTAATTGGGGGTCTGGGGTGGGAGCTCCCAGCGCGTTTAAATGAAGGGGCCCCGTCAGGCTGGACCCGGCCCGGGGCCGGATTAGTTTTATGGGCCAGGAGTGGAGGTTTGAGGGGGGTCCCAGGGAGGCCCAGCTGAGCAGGCCCGAGCCTCATGTTCATGTTTTGCCAGGCAGGAGGGGTTTCCACAGCCTTAGGATCTGTTTTTTGGTTTGTTTTTTTTTAATGCCACAAATACCCCAAAATGTGTGGGTATTTTCATAGGAGGCCATTTAAAGTTTGTTCAATTTGGAACAAAGTGAAAATGGCCTCATTCACTGCATTTTTTTTTTCATTTGTTTCAAATGAATGCACATCCCTATTGGTAACTGGGAATATTCACCATCCTTACCTAAACTAGGGGTAAAATAAGCTTGGCTTATGTGTGACGTTTTTAACCACTTTATTTGTGATGAATTGGTACTAGGGATATGCACATACAATTTTTTTTAGTTAAGTTCGTCCATTAATTTTGGCCTTTCTTTTTCCTGGATATTTTTTTTTGTTTCTTTCTTTCATTTGTTTCTGTAGTTTATGCATTTAAAGACCATTTTAGATGCATAAAATTTAATTTTATGCACATAAATTGTACTTACATGTAAAAAAAAAAATAAAAAATTCAGTTTTATTGCATAAAACAATGACATGCATAAACTACCAGAATAAATGAAAATAAATGCACACCCCTAGTTTGTACTTCTTGGTATTTAGTGGCATCATTGCTACGTGGTAGCATTAACCAGGGAATACCAAAGGCAATTTTCCTTTCTTAACACTGTGTCAGAATTGCAGGAAGAAAACCCCTTGCTCTCTACATTACTGGACATGCAGCATTTCATAGGCTTCTTGTCTTTGTTTTCTATTAAAGCATTAATACTGTCCCTGTCACTCATCTCAGTCCAATGCCACCCAGTTAGCTGATTTTCAGAATATCATTTATTCATCAAGTGTGATGTAAACTGCTGACCTAGGGGCCAATGCAATATCAAGCGCGAAAAAAACGTGCCTCCAAGCTGGGTGCGCGTTTTTCAATACGCGCACATCCCCCTTTCCTGGCCGCACAATGCAATAGACAAATGAGCTGCCACGCTAAAAAGGACACGCTAGGGAGAAATTGCGCGTCCCTAGCGCATCCTTGGCATTGGGCGCCCAGGAGATGTGGCTGTGCATGGCGTTAGGAAAACGGACGCTCAATTAAGAAGCGTCCGTTTTCCTAACCCGCTCACAGCCGCAGGTTAGGAAAACAGACACCCGTAAATTGAGCGTCCGTTTTCCTAACCTCACTGCCGTCAAGATTTTTTTTTTCATGCCGCTTCTTGTGATTCCTCCTGCTTTGTTTTGAGTCCTTGAAGCACGGCATGACTTAACGCCAGCTCTGGGGCCTTAATTAATTCTTGCGTGTAAAAACATGTGCGTTGGGCGCAAGGTGATTTTTTTGCATCGGAGGTAACAGCTAATAGCCTCATCTAAATGGCATTTACATGTGATGAGCGCTATTCGCTACGAGCATGTTTGACACGTGTTTTGGACGCGCTAATCCCCTTTTTGCATTGGGTGTCAGCATCCAAACAGTGCATCCAGTCATGGGCTAATCTGTGCGCTAGCCTGAGTGCATGATATTGCATCAGCCCCCTAGTCAGATCGCAGAAGTCACAAAGGCATTGAAGTTGACAATTGGAAACAGCGGAAAGAGGAACCTAGAGGTAACATAGAAACATAGGAATGACGGCAGAACAGGACCAAATGGTCCATCTAGTCTGCCCAGCAAGCTTATAACTACTGGCCATACAAGCCACCTTTATAATTATCAGTTTCCTAGACTATCAAAGTCAGAGCCCTTCTTGGTTGCTGTTTGAGTCCAATTCTCTGTCACCTCTTGCGTTGAAGCAGAGAGCAATGTTGGAGTTGCATCAAAAGTATTAGACTTATTGTATTAACCGCCATATCAGCAGGTTACTCCCATGCACTCCTTCTTTTCTTCATTCACATCCTCTAGCCTTTAAGGATCCACAGTGTTTATCCCATGCCCCTTTGAATCCTTTCACTGTTTTTGTCTTCACCACCTCCTCCGGAAGGGCATTCCAGGCATCCATTACCCTTTCTGTGAAGAAATATTTCCTGACATTGGTTCTGATTTGTCCTCACTGGAGTTTCATTTCATGACCCCTAGTTATACTGATTTCTTTCCAGCGCAAAAGGTTTGTTGTTGATTGTGCTTCATTAAAACCTTTCAAGTATCTGAAGGTCTGTATCATATCTCCTCTGACCTCCTCTCCTCCAGGGTAGACATATTTAGGACCTTCAGCCTCTCCTCATAAGTCATTTGATGGAGACCCCCCCACCACCACCACCACCATATTGGTTGCCCTTCTCTGGACCACCTCCATCCTGTCTCTTTTCCTTTTGAGATACGGTCTCCAGAACTGAAAACAGTACTCCAGGTGAGGCCTCACCAAAGACCTGTACAAGGGGATTATTACCTCCTTTTTCTTATTGGTTATTCCTCTCTCTATGCAGCCCAGCATTCTTCTGACTTTAACTATCGCCTTGTCAGATTGCTTCGCCGTCTTCAGATCGCTAGACACTATCACCCCAAGGGCTCTCTTCTGCTCCATGCACATCAGTCCTTCACCCTTCATCACATACAGCTCTTTTGGATTGCCGCACCCCAGATGCAGGACTCTGCACTTCTTGGCATTGAATCCCAGCTTCCATATCTTCAACCACTGTTCAAGCTTCCTTAAATTATATCTCCTCCTCATTTTTGTGGGCAGGCATCCAGAATCCATAGGCAACTTCATGACCAAGTAGTAAGTCTCAATTCTAGCACTAGCAATGCCAACCAAGTGTTTGTGCCTCACTGAATCCTAGAAATGAGATGAGTTGACACTATACTGACTCAGTGCTTTCTGTAGTGCGGTTTGTATGAAACCTCCACTCTATTTCCATCTCAGACACAAGGGCGTAGCTGGGAGCTGGGAGGCCATCATGCCCCATAAGGCTCTTGGGGTCAGAGGGGGAAGGTGTCTTTCTGGGACTTTCTGGCGCAGGATCTTCACTTTTACCTCAAGTAACAAAAAATAAATTTTCACAACAAATTGGTGGTGTTCTAAAAATAAACGAGGCCAATATTCAATAGGCCATTTAGTTGAGAAGCTATCTGGCTAAAGATAGACAGATATCGTGTTCCTTATTTTCAGCTCGATAAATGTCCGGCTGAATACTACATGTAGCCGGATAACTTAAAAACCTAACTGGCTATGTTTGAATTTATTCAGTTAGGTTTCTAAGTTATCCAGCCTTGTGTGGCAGGATAATTTGCTACATATTTTGAAAAGATATCCGGGCAAGTTGCGCCAAGAAAGTGAAGAAAAGAAACGTGAAAGGATTGCGCCAGGCCGTCCTACCCCTGCCACCCTCATGATGAACAGGCGGCAGCACCCCCACCCTGCCTCGACCCTCCCTCCATTCCCCCCTCCCCCCCCCCCGAATCCGTAAAAGCCTTACCCAGAGCGGGGTCTGAACCTTCCCGCTCCCGGCGGCGTCCAGCGTGGCCCTCTGTCAAATCTGTGCTGGAAACGTAACCTTACGCTCAGCTTACGCCTCCCTCTGCCATTTAGCTTTTGGTATTCAGGGCTATGTTTCTCTTCTTCAGTCTCGCAGCTTCCCTTAGTGCAGAGACCTTTTACCTTTGATACAAACTCTGCTTCAACTCAAGGGCAGATTTAATCCAACGCTGCACTGAAAGCTTGCCTCACCTCCAGACTCTCCAGCAGACAACCGAGGAAGGTCCGAGAATCATTAATGAAATTTTAGGAGTGCTGTAGAGAGGGTCTGGTGTCTTTTACAGGATATGAAATGTTTTTAACAAATTGTAAAACTGATAATTCCTTTAGTTTAGCAGACAGAGATTTTCTCGAAGTGAAGTAAAGTTAGATGGTAACTTTTAAACAAGCGCACAGGTGCGCACGTACACGCGTTTGCCAGCTTGCATCCACAGACGAGTCCATTTTATATCATGCGCGCGTATATGCGTGCATGTTATAAAATAGGCTGGACGCGCGTAAATGTGCGTGCAGTTTTATAGGGATGCGTGCATGTGCACGCAAATGCCGCGTCTCCTCGTAAGTGGGGGAATTTTACAAGGGACGCGCGCCTACGCCAGTAAAAGCAGCTAATGTACTTTTCCCAGTTCGTTCCCAGTTCACCCAGTGAGAGGGGTAGGACTTCCAAACCCCTCCAGTTTAATAGCCTCTTCCCCCACTCCCCCGTTAGCCTGAGCCTTAAAACCCTGCAGACTAGCCTAGATGTGTTTGTTTTACTACTTACATGCCATGCATAGCAGAAGTAAATTTACGCGGCAGGGAACCCCGGCATGCACAAGGACGCCTAAGTATTTATGTGCACATTATCTTGGCCGGGCCCCGATACGCCTACACCACTGCCAGCTCACGCTCGGTCCCTTTTCATAAACTTGTAACTTGTGCGCACAGCGGGAGATGTGCACGTCCTCGGGGGGGGGGGGGCCTTTTAAAATCCGCTCGGCTCGCGCCGGCCCAACTTGTGCGCCTATCCTCCCGGTTTTGTCGTGTGCAGGGCTTTTAAAATTCGCCTTTTAATGTTCCCTGATGTATAGTAGGAAAGCACCTCCGGACAGAGCTTATTGCGTACAAGGGAGCAGGGGGCCGTGACCGATTTAGTTTAAGGAAGGATGGTCACTCGGTCTGAATTTCTTTCATCGACCTCTCTAACAACGTCTGGATTTTATTGAGCTGAAAATCCAAGGCAGTGCTGTCTTAACTCGTGCACTGCGGTTCCAATCCTTTTACCCTATTACGTGCCTTGACACCGTATGATGATGACTGATGGAGGGCCATTTCATTACAAAAAAAAAATCGTTTCACATTGTCTTTAAAATTAAGTTACCTTGCAGGACAGAGCATGGTAATATGACAGTAAAAACTATATGGATTTTTTTTTTTTTTCCTGTGGTGTTACCATTTTTCTCATTACCTGCCTTCAATCTAGCCTTTCAAGCCGCAGAGGAAGCTCAGTCTCTGTCTTCTTGCAGCTGGAGTGCAGGCCGATAAAGCAGACATCTCAGTCCCTCTGCTGAGCAGCCATGAAAAATTCATGGCAATTAATTTAAAGCCAATTGATAGGAAGGAGCTTAATGCTGTTACAACCTTTAAACTTTGAAAGCTGGTATCAGTGTCCAATACCCATTTTAGCACCATTTCTTTTCGCTCACCTGAGCATGCGTAAAATGTGTTTTAACGTCCGCAGGTAATCGGAGTGAGCCTCATGTTTCTATTGCTTCTGGCATGTGGGGGGGGAGGGGGGAGGGGTATGGTATTTCATTCTTTTCCAAGTTTATTGAGACATATAAATCGCTAAAGGTTATCACAGCTTATACTCGTTCACACCAAGTGAGTGACTTCTTAGACTCGGTTTAGCCCGTTGCCCGGTTTTATTTTATTTTATTTTATTTTTTTTAACTGCGAGGTTGAAATGTTTATGGTCACGACGCACCATGCCGCAGTGGCCAGTTGTCTTGCTTTTCATCTGTGGCGGAGCCTGAAAAGGTCTTCAAATCGATTACACAGACTCTCTGGAATCGACTCAGCAGGTTGAGCCAATCCTATCTCCTGAATTAGCATATACCGGTAATCGCTGTTGCGTCAGGGTAAAAAAAACAAGAGGTTGGTGATTTCCAAGCATTGGCCCTGATAGCGCCTCTTTAAAAGAAATCTTAATTATAGTACCTGCTGTCGCTTGGCGGTCTCTGATTCGGCTTTACAGTATGCAGAGCAGTTAATGCTTTGTTTCATATTAAGTGGGATACGAGTGGATTGTCAGATCCTATGATGGAAGTGTGTTGAACCCAAGGGAATTTAAGATTGCTTGAGAGGACGTTAGCGCAAAATCCGAGGATCATGCCGGCCTACCAGGCAACAGACATTTCCACGAGTCCTCTAAATCCCCCTGTGATCCAGGGACATCGTGACTGTACGACGTTGATGCAGAACCTGCCGCGGGTGCCAGGTTAATATGCAACATTTAGATAGCAGATAACTCAGGCCATATGATTACGGGAAACGTTCCCAAGGGCTTGCGTGCTCCGGGTGTCAGCAGTAGGGGCAAGATTTCAGCATGAAGGGGGGGGTCAGTAGTGTAGCGGATCCATTATAGACCCCCAAACAAGTAAGAGCAGCTAATGGGCTTTTTTCAACCCTCAAGGCTAATCTAATTTTTATAGTGAAAACTGGGTCTGAATAAACTGAACTAGTGATGAGTTAAAATAAGAAAGCTGTTTAATAAATTACATGCTTCATTTTGTCCCATGGGGGACCGATCATTATCTCTACCTCAATAGCATTTAGAAGGCCATACGCTGTTTAACCAGCTCCTAGTTGGTATTTGATTTCTCTCTCTGTCTCTCTTTATATATATATATATATCTATATATATCTATATAGTATCTTAGGGCTCCAGGGGTGACCCAAGAAACTAAAATGTAAATTTTTGTGTCTTCTTCCCAACAGCTACAGTGCATAGCACAGCACTATATGTGAAGCACACATATGTGAAGGTAATTTTCAAAGGGACTTCTGCAGATAAAATAATGCTTTATCCGCAGAAATGGCCCATTAGAAAATTGTGCGACTGATACGCAGGTAAATGTGCACAAATACCCAGCGTATGTACATAATTGTACATGCATGGAACGAGGAGTCTGTCCGATTTCTCTGTGCACTTTCTTTCACTCCCTTCTTATCTCCGTTCTAACCTATTGTAACGCAGGAGAAGGTGCGCCTCTGTCTTGGTAGTTTGTGAGTCAGTCCCAGTTGCCGCTTTGACCATCTGACTCCAGTGAGCTGGGCGCCCCTGGCTTTTTACGTTTTTCAGATAAAGTGGGCTGTGATTGCAGGGGCTCACAGAGAGAATGAGGATCCGTTTCGGCTCTCTGCAGAGGTTTTAACAAGTCACTCCGTTTTGTCATTTCTAGGGCTTCCAGGAACACTGTCAGAGGTGAACCGTATCCTGAAAAGGGGGTAAGACACATTTTATTTTTCTCCTGATGGCAAGGTTGGTCATGTCTGAAGTGCCTTGGTGAGGTGGGCTCATGCTTCAAGTTGCAGGGGTTGCAAACAAAGGAGGAGCTCGGCAGAGCAAAAGATCCTGTACTTTACATTGGTCCTGGTTCCGGAAGCTCCACGGCTGACACCGATTCATGAAATGCTTTCATTCAGCTTTCTAACAGTGCAGATCATTTGTTAGGAAACTTTAGAAAGAAATTTCAACCCTAAAGTAGCAATTTAAAGTACAGCGACTCCAGTGGCCTCCTGTGATACCGTATCTCACATATCCCACCACTGCTAAAAGTAAACAACAAACTTAGGGGTTTCTTCAGTAAAATTTGGTAATACTAATGCAAGTGCTAGCACCTGCATTATTGAATGCAGTTTAATGTATTAGTCCACACTGGTCTGCATTAATGTTAACATGGATTGAATGCAACCTAATGCAACAATTATTCAAATGAGCTGCTTAGAATGCCAAGGAATGCTAAAAAGCTTAATGTGGGTTACTGCAAATCTCATTAAAACAATATTTTGTTTATGTATTTATTTATTTATACATTTATAGCCTGCCTATGTACAATACTAGGCGAGTTACAAGTAACATATATAATAATTAAAATGACATTAAAACAAGTCCCAACTTGTTTCCCCTGGGTAACATTAAAACTTGACTACATATCAGGAGGCATAATAAGCATTAGTATACATCTTCAGATCCCTTCTCCCCGCTCCTCCTAAGTGCTCACACAAGGGTCCCTGAGCCTCACTCATACCCCTTGTCCTGGCAAAACTTTGAACACTATTCTCCCCATCAACACCCAACCAACTTCATCCCGCCCAGCAAGTTCTGACCTCCCCCACCGGCAGAACTCCAACTTCTTCTTCAATCAAGACTCAAGACCCAACTCCTCCCAGCAAGGCAATCCCTCGGCAAGACCCAATCACACCCAGCAAGGTCTTACCTCTCCTAGCAGGGCCTCAACCTCCTCCCTCCCCCACGTACTGTCCTAGCAAATCCACCCTAATAGAAAAAAAACAGTCCAGCTAGAGCCCTCACCAGATCCTTTTTCCTGGAAGACCCCACCCAAAGGTTACCATTTCAGATTGTGTATTTTCAATGAATGAGGAAAGCGAGAGCTCTGTTCTCTCCTGCTCCACACTGGCATCACAATGGTGCCAACCAACAGACAAGAGTCTGTGGAAAGTGTATTTATTGTGGAGAGAAGTGTTTAGGATTTCCAAGCAATGTCGAAAAGATGACTTTGTAGACCGGTCTTGAATGTGGCCAGAGAGGGAGCATAGCACACTGAAACGGGAAGTCTGTTCCATGCAAATGGGCAGCAAAGTGGAAAGGGCCTAGTGGAGAGTTGACAGTGGAAGAAAAGGGCACAGACGAGAGCAACTTGCCCAATGAACAGAGAAAAGAGAAGAGAGATAATGAGCAGCTGCAGAATGAACGCATTTGTAGAAGAGTAGAGAGAATGAAGAGTGATTTAAGAAAGCTGGAGGAGTGGGCGAGCATTTGGCAGCCGGGATTGAATGCCAAGAAGTGCAGAGTCTTGCATCTGGGATGCGGTAATCCAAAAGAGCTGTATATGGAGGGGAGTGAAAGAATAATGCGCACGGGCTGGGAGAGGGCCCTTAGGGTGATAGTGTCTGGGGATCTGAAGATGGAGAATCAACGTGACAAGGCGATAGCTAAAGACAGAAGAATGCTGTAGGAAAAAGGAGGTGATGATTCCCTTGTACAGGTCCTCGGTGAGACCTCACCTGGAGTACTGTATCCAGTACTGGTGCCCGTATCTCAAAAAGGATAAAGTCAGGATGGAGGCGGTCCCAAGAAGGGCAGCCAAAATGGTGTGGGGTCTTTCTGAGAAGACCTACGAGGAGAGGCTGAAGGATCTGAGAATGCCCACCCTAGAAAAGAGGAGGTGCAGGGGAGATATGACACAGACCTTCAGATAGCTGAAAGGGTTTTAATGATACACAAACTTCAAACTTTTTCCTTTGGAAAGGAAACAATAGAGCTAGAGGTCATGAACTGAAACTCCAGGGAGGACGACTCAGAACCAATGTCAGGAAATATTTCTTCACGGAGAGGGTGGAGGATGCTGGGAATGCCCTTCCAGAGGAGGTGGTAAAAATGAAAACCGTCAAAGAACGCCAAGGGGCATGGGATGAACACTGTGGATCCCTACAGGCTAGAGGATGGGAATGAAGAAATGGGTGCATGGGGGTAACTTGCTGGTGCGGCGATTACTACCCTTAACCAATAAGCTTTGATGCAACTCCAACATTGCTGTCAGCTTCAATGGCAGGGGGAAAAGGGGAACTGGATTTAGGCAACAACCGAGGGCCTCGACTTGTATGGTCTGGGAAAATGATAAACATGTGGGTAACCTGCATGGAGCTGCAGTTACTACCCTTAACAGAAGGCATAGGACTGTTACTCTTAAACCACAACAAAAGAGAGTACAAAAATCCCAATCGCAGGGAAACAACCAAAAAACCAGAGAGATGGGATAGAATAATGAAAAATGATTAACTCCGCTAGCCAGAGGAATAGAACTTATAAAAAGGTGTCAGCGAGCCTGACAGCGCGTCGTGCTCCGCAGTGCTAAGACCGCCCGGATCAATCATCCACCTTTTTAAACAGGTATTAGATTTTTTAAAAATCTTTTTTTAAAGCAATTAAAAGCAAAAAAAAAAACAAAACCTGTCCCAATTTACCCCTGAGGAAGCTTTCCAGCGAAACACCGGCCGTGTTGCTGGGTTGATTATTTGGTAACACTTGGGACTGTTTTTTCACTTTTAATTGCTTTAAAAAAAAAAAAAAAAGATTTAAAAAATATCTAATAATCGATCTAAAATCAGCTTGGGCAAGAGCAGTTTCTGTGGAATGTAGAGGGCGAGAGCCAGACCGCAGCCGATCCAAAATGGCTTGAGATGAAAGAAAGTCGCCCCGGCGTAAGTGAATGTCATGCCGAGCAGTTTGGATGCTAAAGGGACAAAGGTTAGGGCGAGGAGGACCCAGTGATGGTTTTTTGAGGAGCGGCATGATCAGAGCAGGGTTGAAGGAACAAGTGACAGACGGAGAGGAAAATTGCAGGGGAGTTAAACGGAGGAGCCAGGTGGGAATGGAGTCAGAGGAACGAGTAGTGAGAGGAGTGGACCAGGAGAGAAGATGGGCGGTTTCCTTTTCTGTGATTTCAGCCAAAGAAGAAAGTGAGGCAGGAGCCAAAGGAAGGGGAGGTGAATGGAACGGGGGGGGGGGGGGGGGGGGGGGGGTGGGTTTAATTTCTGAGAGTAAAATGAGCGGCTTAGACGCACATTTTGCTTTCTGTATTGCGGGTGAATACCTAATAGGCTCATCAACATGCATTTGCATGTGATGAGCGCTATTAGTTTTGGGGGAATGGGCCACGCGTTTTCCCTGCGCTATTACTACCCCTTTCTGTATAAGGGGGGTAATAATAGCGCATCGAAAACGCGCGTCCAAATGCACCGTTCTGTATTGGCCTGACTGGAAGCTGTACTAATGATTTTATCTTTTATTTATTTAACATTTTTTATATACCGACAGCCGTTTGCACATCGTATCGGTTTACAAGTAACTTGACAATCGAGTAGGACAGCTGCCGCCCAGGCAGAAGCCTTTACAGGGAACAAAAATAACATGGAGGTATTTAAACTAAAATAACTAGGTGAACGGATAACTGGTGTAGAGATGGTAAAAACTTAAAAACTGGCAAAATGAAAAAAAAAAAATACAGAGTAGGAATAACTTGGAACAGTAAATGATCGGAGTACAGTATATACAGTGGCAGATTATTGGGCAGTGCTTTAAATGTTAGTTCGTAATGGAGAGCTTTATGGGGGTGAAGATTTTAAAGTAGAGGGGGTGGAAGTTTTCAAGGGGGAGAAGAAAAGGGGGGGGGAGTTAGGGTTAAGGTGGAAGCTGGCTAAGGGTTAACTATAAAAACAGAAAGGTAAAGGAAAAGGTTATGATTGATAGTAGAATAGTGAAAATGGCAATTTACAGCTCCTCATGCATTCCAACCCCACTTACATGTCAGCTCTTCAATAAATCCGTGACTTGTATTACTTAATGCATCTTTTCTTCTCTGTTCGCGTCCCTTTCCAGTCGCAGGGGTAGTTTCGGTGGAAGAGAATTCTTTTACTTCACGCCTCCTTTTTTTTCAGTTCATCCCTGATCCTTGCCAGTTGTAAAGGTCGTTTAAAAACTCGCTCCCAAATATTAGGATTCAGACTTCTCTAATCAATTTAACCAATAAGCCTCGATGCTTTAAATGCCACTGAAACACTGCTCCCCGCTTCAGCGGCAGGGGAAAAGGGGGATCGGATTCAAGCAACAGCCAAGAGGGCCCTGGCTTTTACGGTCCGGGGCGCTGATATGCAGACATAAGGGGAAAAGCCCAATCCATAAGCACAGCACGTCAAGTTTCAAGAAAACTCATCTCTCAGTAAAAAATATGGTGCAAGTCGCAGTCTTTATGGGTATCCTAAGGTTTGGGGATAACTGCATGGAGCGGCATTAAGAGAAACGTGGGGGCAGACTGGACGGACCATGTGCTCCTTCGTTGTTTCTCTGGTTTAGGTGTTACACTTTAAAGTCCCCTGAGGCCTTCCTTTGTCCGGATGAATATAAGATACTCCCTCCTTCCCAGTTCAGTACCCGAAGGGTAGCTCTCCACTCCTCTGTTCACTATCCAGGAGATAGCTTAGTGGTTAACACCGAATGGGTGCCACCTCTGAAACCCAGCTCCTCCTCCTCATTCCCTCAGTAGGTAACCTCTGAAAGGTTACTGAGTCTCCTTGGACATTCTCTGGGTCCCAAAGGGAACTCCGACGAATGAAAAATATGAAGCCAGTTATAAAACTAACCCAAAGTGGGTGAATAGAATCTCTTTCTCCAAACAAAAGGGTTTTTTAAGAGGGCAAAAGGAACCTTGTCTTCTATTCCTTACCCAAGTTTCTTTCCAAGAAATCTGAAAGTCTTTTTCCTGAAAAAAAACAAACCAAAAAAAACCCAAAAAACAGAGAGGGCAGCATAAAGTATTGCTTTTTTTGTTCAAAGAAAGCCTGAGTCCATCTAGGTTCCAGTTACTCTTCCCTCTGTTTCATTCTGCGGTAATATCTCTTTTCCAGTTTGTATTTTCAGTAAATGTTTGTATTTAAGAATTCTCCAGTCTCGGGTGAGACGTTGAATAAGAGTTTAGCCATCTGTGTACTCATGCAGGAAGGTCAGAATAGCAGCTCTTTCAAGAGGAAACGTGATGGCATCAACCAGTGCTCTGGGTGCAAAGGTCTCCATTTCTTTGTGCTTGCATTCAACCTGTAATTGTATTTTGCCTGTACTGCAGAAGTAACACGTTAGGTTTCTGAGAGCTAGCCCGCTTCTTTAATAAGATCTGAACCAAAGGATGACCATGGTCTAGCTACGTGGCCATTCTGTTCCCAAACCCCTGCTCCCTCGCCTTTTTCTAGTATTTGGATAGTTTTGTTGTATAACGTTTTTACAGACATCGTATTATGCTGTGGTTGGAGAAGCAGAGTGGAGAATGAAACTTCCCAGCTGCATAAAATCTAAGAGGCAGATGTAGTAAGGTGTGCTGAAACTTGCAAAGTCCACTTTGCACGTAAAAAAATAGCAATGCATGCACCTAAGTTCAGCTGAGGCGCAGAGGTTCCCCCTTTTACGCATGAAGCAGACCTCGTGAATGTTTCTGGCTTTGCATGTGGTAAATGTACGCACCTAAGTTTACTCTCGCAAAATTTCATGAAGGCTGCGGCAATGAAAAATCATGCAAAGCAGCCTATTAAATATGCTCACAGGGCTAAAATATGCACGCTAAGGGTGTGGCTGGCTACGTGCACAAGTGCTGGGCCTCTTCAAAGGGGTGGGCCAGAGGGCAGGGTCTGGGCGGGGAAGGGGATGGGCTAGGACAGTATCATTGTATGCTGTCCCGATGACTTGCACGCTGGCTGCCGGCGTGCGCAACTAACTTCAGCTCCAGCCCTGAAGTAAGTTGTAAAACAAAAAAAAAACGATAGGTAGAGTTTAGGGGATGGGGAGGAGAGGGGAAGAGGGAGGAAGTTTAGGTAGGGGGGTAAGGAAGTTCCCTCCCAGTCCGCTCCTTAATTGGAGTGGACTGGGAGGGAACTGGGGAAGGCCTGATTGCGTCGCCGTGCGGAAATTGCAAAGGTTGACACCCCACCCCTTGCGTGCACCGCCGTCATATGTGCAGATTGTAAAATCCAGCGTGCATGTGCGCACAGCCTCCGATTTTATAACACGCGCTGGTGCACGCGTTATAGAATAGGCCCATTCATGTGCACGTGCCGGGAAATGCTCGCACATGGACGCACGCACGAATGTTTTGAAAAATCTACTCCTATGTGTTTTACTTATCTGAGGATCTGAGGACTTTTATGTTCCTTTCGGACTGGGTCTACTCATCCCCAATGAACCTAGTTTAAAGCCTTCTTTAGTAGCTTTTGAAAGAACCTGCACTCATTTTTTGAGAGGTGGACCCCCATCTCTGCTCAGCAGTGCTTTGGAATACCATCCAATAATCCATGAAGCTGGAACCCTTGTCAATGCCGGCGTCTATGCAGCCATTCATTTATTTCCAGAATGTGACCTTTCTGCCTTGGCCTTTACCCTTGACTGGAAGGATTGAAAAGAACACCACCGGTGCGTCTGCCTGCTTCACCCTCTCTTCCAGAACCAGGAAATCCCTTTTGATACATTCTACAGGGTACCTAGTCGTATTCATGCCAACGTGGATGAGCAGGGTCAGATAATAGCAGGCTTGATGAATCTCAGCAATCTCTCTGTAATACCCTGGGAGATAACACCCCTCCTGGGACCACGCATGATCAGCATGTGGATGCTTTCATGTCTCTCAGAAGGGAGTCATCAACCATCACTTTGCTTCCTAGGTGCCGTTGATTGCCGAGTCTGCATCTATTGGGCTTATGAGGTCTGGTTTTTCCTGTTGTACTTCCAGGACTGTCTACTGGTTCTTCAGCTCCAGGGAAACTGGAGCTAGGGGCTGTAGGTCCTGGTGGCTGTGATAATCTGAGTCAAGCTGCCATCTTGTGGTCCAGTTTTATCTTCCCCCCTCTGGCTTGACTTTTCCATTTTTTTTTTGGGCACCTCGGTGAGCATTTCATCACTGTGGTCCTAATTATCCTTAATGCTTCTCAGCCTTGTCCCTTCCTCTCTCACTTCCACTGGCTGTTTCCTGATGGAGTAAACCTGCAGACGTCTTTCCCATTGAACAGGTTCAGTGGGCATGGCATAGAGCCGGGGAGGGGGGTCCTGAAAGCCGGGCTGTAGGGGACACCCGGGGTGGGGGGGCTCTTTTTGTATATTTGTATTAGTCACACACAGGTAGAAGGTGAGAAGAGGGTGCTATTCCAAATGTAGTGCCACTGTTAGCAGCTTTGGTGCTGCAGCCTTCTCTGGCCATCTGTCTGCCATTAGGAGCTTTAGGTGTCTGTTGAAAGAAAGGAGAAAAACCTTTCAAAGACCCCCGTCATTTCCCTGCAAGTTTAATCAGCTTAACCTCTTTTCTGTGAAACCAACCGTGCTCCTCAACCCTCAGAATCCCTGTTTTAAATCCTGTTTTCTTGCCTGCTTGTTGCTTTGAAGTACGGTGTGGTTTATCGTTGTCATTTAAGACTGCAGTGTGTATTTATGTACCTGTGAGGTGTGTACTTTGGTGTGGCTCTCTTTGTAGAATCTGGTTGCTTAAGGTACAAAAGTAAGCCGGACCGACTAGGAATAATTACTGTAAAGATCAAAAGCTACTACCAAGCATGCTCCCCCTGAAATGTATTTAATTATTTGTTCTGTTTTCACATTTTGCAGATGATTAAAATCTGACTTTAATTACTCATTCTTCCTTTTCTAGTGCAACGTAGTGTTTTCTCCAGCAAATGCCAAGTAATTCTACAATTGCCAATGATCTGTTAATTGACCCACTATTTCTTTGAATTTTGATCAGGATTACTTTTACCCTTATTTGTGTGCGGCTACTAATGGACTCCTGGTATGACTGTGTGAGGGAGTATCGGGCTGATACAGTAAAAATTGCGGGAGAGCAGGCAAGCGCCCGCTCTCCAGGCACGCACACAGGCCACTCTCCTGTGCGTGCGATTCAGTAAATTACTTTATTTAAATTAGGGCCCGCGGTAAAAAGAGGCGCTAGGGACACTAGCGTGTCCCTAGCGCCTCTTTTTGGACAGGAGTGGCGGCTGACAGCGGGTTTGACAGCCGATGCTCAATTTTGCCGGCATCAGTTCTCAAACCCCCTGACAACCATGGGTTCGGAAATCGGAAGCCGGCAAAATTGAGCATCCAGTTTTCAAGCCGCGGGCCCATTTTAAGATTTTTTTTTATTTTTAACTTTTTTTTAACTTTTGGGACCTCCGACTTAATATCGCCATGATATTAAGTCGGAGGGTGCACAGAAAAGCAGTTTTTACTGCTTTTCTGTGCGCTTTCCCGGCGCCGGCAGAAATTAACGCCTACCTTTGGGTAGGCGCTAATTTCTGAAAGTAAAATGTGCGGCTTGGCTGCACATTTTACTTTCTGTATCGCGCCGGAATGACTAATAGGGCCATCGACATGCATTTCCATGTTGCGGGCGCTATTAGTCTCGGGGGAGTTGGACGCGCGTTTTCGACACGCTATTACCCCTTACTAAATAAGGGGTAAAGCTAGCGCGTGGAAAACGCGCATCCAAATGCGGGTTAGCACTGTACCGTATCGGCCTGTATGTAAGAAACTCCCTCAGAACACCTTAAACTTAAAGGACTGGCCACAGCTCTCTGTACCGGTCCTCCTTAACTCCCAACCTAGCAAGGGATTCTGGGCTAGGTAGGATCATGACAGACTAGAGGGTTGGGAGAGGCCCTGGAGAGCAGAGGGAGGAAGCCTTCCTACCAGAGGACAGGTTGCAATTGATGTTTGAATACTGTCAGAACAGCAAGGTGAGCTTTGTCGGCTTTGCTTTCACTGTAAATCAAACAGCCAGAGTCTGCCTCCTTTGTGCTGTTTTCCAAGCCACTGCCGTCCCAGTTCAGTGTGGTCACGGCTTCTTGCACTTACATCAAGGTGATTACATCAGAAACATGTTCAGAGTGTTCCTCCTAGTTTCAGGTGTTGGTGACACCAGGAGAAGTACTTTGCATATCCAAGAAAGGGGATAATAACGTTCATGCATACTTCCGTGAGGCTAATCCTCTGTTTCAGGTCAGAGTAGGGGCTGGTTTTAAAACCCAAATATTTCTGCATCATATCATACATATCCAGGGCCTCTGAATCATTATTTTCACATGGGAATGTCATTTCTTTTCATTCTGCAAACTTGGCGAACATCTTTGGACTGTAAATGTTTCAAGTCACAAATTTGCTTGCATTGAGTCCCCCGCCCGTTACCCTGTAACTTTTCAAGAGAGGTAACAGGTGAATACTGAAGATGGCTGTGAAAGCATTTTGCTTTGCCTTGATTTCCATGTGTTGCAGCCAAGAGAGTTCTTTCTTTCACGGATATACAGGAGTAAGAGGCGGCAATGTGTTTACTGCAGTAACAAACAGCATGCTTTTAAATATTTATAACTTGTCTATGAATCACCTCTACTTTGCAAGGCGGGTTGGATGCAGCCTTATAGCCTGGAGTTCAGCACTTGTTTTTTAATTTTCTTGTGTAATTAATGTATATATTTTTTTTTTGAGGGGTGGGTTGTTACTTCATCTGTTTCACACACCGGTGTTTCTGGCATGCATCAATGGCTTGCAGATAAAGAGATCCACGTTTAGATTACGACTATCCTTTTTTGGCTCGATTTCCATCCTAGCTCCAGTGTGATCTCTATAAATAAATATATTTATATCAGAGAGCAAAGCAATTGCTTTGAAAGTCTTCACTTTTTTTTTTTTTTTTTTGGGGGGGGGGGGGGGTGGGGTAAAAGTGGAGAGGGGAAAAGAAAAATAATTAAAAACATACATTGCGAACTTGTTCCTGTGCGTCCTTATCCTCTTGCTTCGACGCAGACCACTTGTGGCTACCCGCTTTCTCCGAGGGATTCGAAAGATGCCGATGTAACAGTCTTTCATATTTTTTCCCCCACCCCAGCAGAAGAAAAGATTTAGAAAAGAGCCTTCCACTCCCGGTGGTACACCAAGGGTACACGCTTTACTGCTGTGTACCCATGGTGATTCGAAGCCCGGTGCTTCAAAAACCCCTATGGTACTTTTAATTACCGGGATATATATGCATACCCCAAAATGACCGTCAGTCAGTCAAACAAAACTAAACAACAAACATTCATTTCTGCACAGTTGACAAATAATACATTTTATTATTTTCCTTGGTGCTGTTATTGTCAGTCCTCGCTTTAATGAATATTGAAACGTGCAAAATAAAATGGTTTGCTTTTTTTGTAATTTGTTTCTTAGTTACAAAGATGCTGTTCTTTTTCTAGTGCTTCATGCAAGGCAGCGCATCTTTCAAATCATGCAGTAATTCACAGCGAGAAAGAATGATATTGATAATGGGGGGCCGTAACGCGGTGTCAGAGAGGGGTTAATGCCATGGCAAGTGCAGAGTATGGAAAGCGAGATGGCTGGCCAGCCAAGCTTTCTTCCAATTACTCTAACCCTGAAGATTAAGCTATGAGCCGAGACGTAATAACTTATTGCTTGAACGCCAGTGCAGAAATTGCTGCTCGATGGATCCGCCCGTGGCAAGACACAATGTACCTTGCGTATTAATCTTGCATGCGGGTTATTTGTTGCACGAGGCAATCTTTTTGGTGGTTTGCCTCTTCCAAACTGGTGAAAAAGTATGAAATCTGACAACTGAAATATACGCTGCCAGCCATCTGGAAACTTGCGACCTTCAAAAAAAAAGCTGTTAAGCCTCTGTTGCCATTCCTGAGGAGTGGGGGCGGGGGGCATGGAAAGGTACTTGGGAACATAATGCTACTGCAATAGCAAGTAACAAGCTTTTAATAAGCATCATTAAAACTCACAGTTTGCAATTAAGAAGCCACCCACCCTTTCATCTCATATTGGATTGCCCAAATTCCTTCATTGCGGTTCGGTGAAAACCAAGTTGGCGGCAGCCACTCACATTCATATTGATCTTTCAAAAGCCCTTTCTCGTGTCACTCGATTGCACCAGCTCTTAGAAAACACTTTATCTGATCTCTAGTGCTTAGGCCCCAGTATATTGCAGCCATGCAAACTGGAGTTTCTGGCAGGCCTGGGATGAAATGATCATGTTTCTTGCATCATTTCAACGAGTAACATGAGGATTTTTGTTTGAATGGGACTCAGATGAACATAATACGAGCTTACCTCGTTTTTTTTTTTTTTCCTCCCCCCAATAAAAGTCACTTAGAGCAAGAGAGAGCGGTGCAGAGCATGACTGCTTCGGGCCCCTCCCCCCCTTAATGTAGGACACGGTGGAAGTGTAGATCTGTTGAAATCTAACGCTTAGAGCGGCGAGGCAGCAGAGCTCCGTGGGAAGCGCCCCTCTCCGTTCAGGCTGATTTCATGTAGCATTCGTGGATAGATTTTGATTGACGGACCACTGAGGGTTGAAGAATTTAAAAAAAAAAAAAAAAATCACTTGGATCATTGCCGTTTTCATGAGGAGCTCTGGGAGCTAGGAGTGCTTTGGCTATAATGCAGAACCGGTGGAAGTGACCCGGCGGGGAGCTGCTAGGGACGGCAACTTTGATACTGGCGCGGGGGGGGGAGGGAGGGCGCACGTGTACGTGTGCCGGCTCGCACCAAAGGACGCAGCCATTTTATAACATCCACGCGTGTATGCGCGCATGGTATAAAAGAGGCCGTACGCGTGTACGTGCGCGCACAATTTTATATGGACGAGCGCACATGCCGCCTCAACCGTGCAAGTGGGGGGATTTTATTAGACATGCGTGCCGACGCAGTTACCAGTTTACTCCGTTCATTCCCCCCCCCACCCCCCCCAGTTAAATAGTCTCCCTTTTAGCACCAACCCTTAAAACCCCACTGACTAGCTTAGACTTCTTTATTACTCACCTGCCATCCATAGCAGTAGTAAAGCTACGCGGCAGGGGACCCCGGAGCACACTTGTGCGCGTAAACACTTGCACGCGCATTTCATGTTAAATTCGGGGAACGCCCGTGTCCTGCCCAGACCTCGCCATGTCCCCTTTTCCCGTTACTTCTTCATTGTGCGCGTACCGTGATATACGCCCGTACACGGGCGGCTTTTAAAAACCTCTCGGCGTGCGCCAGCTGGACGTACTCTCCCGGCTTTGGCACACGCCAGGCTTTTGAAATTCGCCCCAAAATGCGAGGCGTCAGTATCACACATTTTTTAAAAATTCTTTTTTTGTCTATTAGTTTCATTCTCCTTCTTTTAAGCTCTGGGCTATGGAGCTCTGACCCTTTATTTGTAACTGGGCTCCATTTTTTTTTTTTTTTTAAATCTCCTCTTTCCCGCCCCCTGCTCAGCTCAGCTATCACAGCGACAGTCCTAGGCCAGGGGCTGCAAAGAGCAACTCTGGTTCGGAGTGAGCAGGAAGAGCAAAGGAGCAGGGGTGAGACACCTGGCATGTGTGAAATAACATTATGGCGGGCTAATGCTGCCTGGAATATGGAAGCCGCCTCAATTTAGCACACGTGGCTGAGGATGGAAAATAATGACCAGGCAGTGTTATGATTGCCGTTATTTGCCCAGCAGTATTTCTGCTGCTCAGTGGGCAATAGCTCCCCCGTGGAGCGTGGGACAGTTGCCTTCTGTGCTGTTCAGTAGGCGTCATCATAGAGCAACAGCAGGCACCCTTCCTACCCTTCAACAGCTGCATCCAACCCAAGACGTAGGAGCCAGGTGTGGAACTGGACCTGGACTTCCTGCGCTGCCTCTTGGCCTTCCCTGGTAATGGATCCAGGATGCTTAAGTACTGCTGAGCTGCATGGAGGGGGAGGATTGTCTTTCAACTAAAAGGGCGGGCGGGTAGACTGGCTCCTCTCCCCGATTTGGCAATCCGTTTCCCTGAAGCATCTGAGGCCGTGTTGTCAGGTCTCCCTTCTGGGACTCCGTGCTGCTGCTGCTGCAAGTTTTGGAAGAGCCTGCGCTTGCACTTCCCTGCTAAGGATGCAGCGGAGAGAGGCGCGCGCGGGGGGACACTCCCGTCGGCGCGCGCCCACCACCGCACCTGAGGCTGCACGCGGGAAGTCCGCAGCAGGGTGGCCGAGGGGGAGCGCGGGGATGGAGGACGTGGGCCTGGCAGAAAGTGCGGAGGGCAGCTTTCCCTTCCAGCGCCGTCACCCCGCAGGAGAGAGAGAGAGGTCAGCGATGCGATGCGGCGAAGGGCGGAAGGATGGGACGTTGCTTGCTTTCTCCCGGGCTGGGAGAACAATTTTACACTTAGAGGCGCGGCTGCACGACCCCCCCCCTCCTCCCCATCCCGTTATTCTCGGAGGCGCACGGATGCTTCTGTACACCCGCTGTACATGCTGCGTGTCAAGGGTTTCCTTTAGTTGCCTTTTTATCTTCTTCCACCACCACTCCCCCTCCTTTTTAGCATTTGTTGAATATCCGCAAATAAGCAAGCAAAGTCCTGCTGTAAAAGTTGCAAGCGCAGAGTAGATAACTCGATAGCAGAAAGTCTCGCCCCACCTGGCCCCCTCCCCCCCCCTCTTGGACGTGCAAGTTAAGCAGCTGCCAGTTACGGAGGCCCGCGTGTCCCCTTTCCTGCCGGCAGTGGCCGCGTTCCCACTGGGCGCGTGCCATGGGTAACGGAGGCCGAAAGGTGGATTCGCGTGCAGGTGGATTGCAGCAGGGATGACCTTCAGATCTCTGGTTAGCTGGAAAATTAAAAAAAAAAAAAAAGAAGCCTAGACCAATGCATTTCTGAGGAAAGGGTTCAGACTTTTCCGTGCCTTGACTTTCAGTGGAGCAGGGCGGCCGGCGACCACCTCCTGCTGACATCAGCTCCCCATTAATGTGTTGAATTTCGTTTCCAGCCCCGTTCAGGCACCGTTTGGCAGTGCGGTCTATCTGGCTTCAGCATCTCACATTACGTTGCCATCAAGTGAGAAAATTCATTTTTGATTCCTTTCCCTCCCATAAGGCTTAATCAGCAATTAGGTGTTTCATCAGATGTAGCTAAATCTTATGCAAGAAACTGAAATTGCTCATGATTTTCATCATAGAAATATAATTAACCCCTCGTGATTTCAAGACAAATAAAAAAAAGGCAATAACTTAGCTGGTTTTTGTGTGAAAGGGACTGAGTAAGGGAGGGATACACTTTAGTCCCCGAAGTTTTTTTTGGTTTTTTTTGCCGTGTGTATTGTTGCGTCGGCAGCAGGAGCGCAATAAATGAACGGGCAGCTTGCAGCATTTCTGCAGCTCCGAGGGGGGGGGGGAATCCGGTGAGGTGACTACACGTTCGCAGACTTCATTCACAGAGATGGAAACTCGAGATTTTTCATTGGCTCTTGCTCCTGTATCAGTTTCTGCTCTGCGTTGTGATGGTTTGAGAGAACAGGGCATGACTGGCATGGGTGCCTGTAGGGCATCCCCACACGCAGAACATTTCGTATGTTTGAAGATGCCCACACCAGTCAATGCACGGTCTTTGGACTTTGACTGGTACAAGCCGAGCAGTGGCACCAGCTCCGTTGTTTATGTTCAGGCTTATTTTCAGGATTAAGAGCATAGGAAGTGCCACACTGGGTCAGACCAAGGTCCATCGAGCCCAGCATCCTGACTGACAGTGGCCAGAGCCCCAATAAGTCGATCCATTTCTTGTATCTCACTCTCGGGGATCAGCGCTGGCTTTCCCAAGTCTACCTGGCTAATAACTGTTTAGGGACTTTTCTGTCAGGACCTCATCCAATCCTCTTTTACACCTCACTATGGCCTAGATTTTCCAACGTACTGCGGCATCGTGAATCGTGCAGTACAGGGGGGCGGGGAGACGAAGCGGGAGGCGGGCCTGAGATAGCCGGCAGCGATCGCATCTCCGCGGTGCGATGCTGTCGCTTTTGCACCCAATAGCGCCATTGTAACAGGTGATGCTATTGGGTGCGAAATTGGAAGCGAAAAGGCTCCTTACCTTTTCGCCGTCCACGCTGTCTTGTGGCGTCCGCCCCAACTCCTCCTCTTCCGGGGCAGACGCCGCCCCCGACTCCTCCTCTTCCGGGGCAGACGCCGCCCCGACTCCGCCCTCTTTTAGCTATCGCACGCGAAAAGGGACTTTCTGCGTGCGAAACGTCCCTTTTCGCGTGCGCTAGCTTTAGAAAATGACCCCCTATGTTAGTTGCCTTGACCACATTCTCTGACAGCAGATTTCAAAGCTTGATTATGCGCTGAGTGATAAAGTATTTCCTATGATTTGTTTTAAATCTGCTGGTTGCTAGTTTTATAGAGTGTCCTAGTGTTGTTGAAAGTGTAAATAACTGTTCCCTGTTTACCCATTCCACTTCACTCATAATTTTATAAATCTCAATCATATCCCCTTTCAGTCATCTCTTTTCATAGCTAAAGAGCGCTAATCTGTTTAGCCTTTCTTATAAAGGAGCTTTTCTATCCTCTTTATCATTTTTGTCGCCCTTCTCTGTACCTTTTATATTCCGCTAGGTCTTTTCTGAGATGGAGTGACCACAATACTCAAGGTACAGTGGCACCCTGGATCTATACAAGGGCATTATGATATTCTCAGTTTTCTTCTCTCTTCCTTTCCAAATAATTCCTAACATTCTATTTGCCTTTTTGATTGCCACCGCACACTGAGCCGAAGATTTCAAAGTTTCCTCCACAAAGACTCTGAGCTCCTTTTCCAGGAGCCCAGCATCATGCGTCTTGTTGTATTGGTCCCAGAGGGAAAACAGGATACTTGGGTGGAGGAGGGAGAGGTTGTGGTTTATTTTATTTGACTAACAAAAATAGTTTTACACCTAGATATTATTGTAACTAAGCTTTTAGGACATCATAGATCAAGCATCTGAAGAAGGGGGTCAGTGACTCTTCCGTGGGCCCTGATTTAATTCCCTGACTCTCCCATTCATCCCTCCTTCTTCTACCCTAATTAATCAAATTATCTCCCTCCTACCACTAATCTATCTTTAATTCTTTCCTCTCATTATCTATTGTTAATTTTGCACTATTGCATTAAGAATTTAGCTTGAAATTTGATTGTAATCTGCTTTGAGACTAATTTAGAGAAAGGGGCTATATCAAAAGTCTATAGAATAGATAAATAAATAGGAGGTCCCACAGTCTCAGACACAATAGCATTTGTGTATAGCAATAGATTTTGTTGATTCACTAAAAGATATCACCAACTGCAAAGCATCCAGTGATTATAGCGAGGGAACATGCATACATTTCCTCTCTCGTTCTGGGAACTAATGCACAGTAGAGAGAAGAAAAAAGTGAGGAGGTGGTCAAAGCACCAAAACTCAAAACAGGCCGATGCAATATCGGCGCGTGGAAAACAGGCGCCGATGCACCTCTCCGGGGCGCCCGAGGTATTATGTAAATGGGCTGCCACGGTAGAAAAGAGGCGCTGGGGTAAACTGTGCGCCCCTAGCGCCTCCTCGGCAGCGGGCGCCCAGGAGAGGAGGCTGTCAGCGATTCAGGAAATCGGATGCTCAATTTTACGAGTGCCCGTTTTCCTAACCTGTGGCTCCTAATATGGAAGCCATTCTCATGTACCTATAGTTAGGATTATTTTTCCCTTATGTGCATCACTTTCCACTTGTCCACATTAAATTTCATCTGTTATTTAGATGCCCAGTTCTCAAGTCCACCAAGGTCCTGCAGTTCCTCCTGTTCTGCTTGCATTTTAACTAATTTGAATGTTTTTGTGTCATCAGCAGATTTGATTACTTCCCTCATTGCTCCATTTTCCAGATCACTACTGAATAAGCTAAAGAGCGCCGGTCCCAATACAAGAGCCCTGAGGCACTCCACTATTTATCTCTTCCCATTGGCAAAACTGACCATTTAGTCCTACTGCTTGTAAGCAGTAAAACCTCTCCTATCCCATGACTTTAGTTTCCTGAGGAGTCTCTTATGAGGGTCTTTATCAAACACCTTCTGAAGATCCAATATGTTGACCGGCTCGCCTTTGCCAATATGCTTATTCACACCTTCAAATAAATCTAACTAGGTAGTAAGTCATGGACTCCCTTTGCTAAATCCTTTCTAAATCTTGCCTGTTAAACCGTGTTTATTCATGTGTTCAGTAATTTTGTTCTTAGAAATAGCTTTCATTAATTTTACCAGGCACCAATATCAAGTTCACCAGTCTTAGATACTTAGTTTACTCTTGGAGCCTTTTTTTTTTTTTTGAAAATTGGTGTCACAATGGCCACGCCTTCAGTGCTCAGAATTCTGTGCAGAAAATCATGATAAATTGTCAAGTTTATTCATACTGTTTAAAAACCAGTTTGGTTTTCAGGATATCCACAGTGAACATGCATGATACAGATCTGCAAACACTGGAGACAGTATACAAGCAAATCTGTCTCATGCGTATTTTTTATGGATACACCGAAAACCAGAGTGGTTAAGTGTGCCTTGAAGACAGGGTTGAGAACCACTGTTCTAAAGAACTAAAAAGTCATTTTAGGAATCTAGTTTGCTTTTCCCCAAGTTATTAGTACTATAATAATTTCCTTAGTCATTTTCAAAATCATTTACATGTTCTATACTGTATATAGTTGCCTGTTGCACATTTTCTTAAAAAGCATTATTTAAATCTAATTCCTTCTACTTTCAATTGCCCTTAATTACTCTCCCCGTTCATTGTAACTTTCACTTTTATTATTTATGGTTTTCCCCTGGTTTTATGTAAACCGGTACGATAAGACATGGTCTTGAGCATCGGTATATTAAAAGAATTTAAATAAAATAAAATGTGCAAATGTAACTACCATTGTAGCAATTCTCAAAAGCCATTTACCTGCATAAAGTGCACTTATCTTGTAATAACTGATAAATATGATGTAGTACAATTACAATTCAACAAGAAAACATCGTATGTGGAAACTAGATATGAACGGAAATCTCATAAATTGTTCTTTATAGAAACATTAGCTATACAAGCTTTGAACAGTCTATTTCATTAGGACTGTTATGTTTGATTTTTTAATCATTGATTTCCATTCATTCTATAGTATAGTATGGGACACTTAACTTTTAGCTTTAACTTATTTCTTGCCTTCTTAGTGTCAAACCGTAAATAAATTATCTAGAGTAGTCGCTCTCCCTTGGAAGTTTGCCCAAGAGCCACTGCTCTTTTATTCGGGAGCCGCCGCTCCGCTTGCTTTAACTTTGAAACGGGCTTGGTACTATGAGAGCTGCCGCTCAACTTTGCCCAGCACGGCTCATGTTTCGTGTGAATACTTCCTCAAGGGCCTGTGACAATGTTTGTGTTTTTGGTCCTTGCGACGACGTGGCGTAATTCTTGAGCAGAGCGGCAGCTCTCATAGTACCAAGCCTGTTTCAAAGTTAAAGTTATATTCTATATAATGAATAGAAATCAATGATTAAAAAATCAAACATAACAGTCCTAATGAAATAGACTGTTCAAAGCTTGTACAGCTAATGTTTCTATAAAGAACAATTTATGAGATTTCCGTTCATATCAAGTAAAATATCTAGTTTCCACATATCATGTTTTCTTATTAAAGTGCACTTATGGCATATATTGTAGCAATTTTCAAAAGCCCCCCTTCCATGTGTAAAATGCATTAACTTAAGGGGGAAAAAGCACAAAGTCTTTTCATGTCAGATTGCTGGCACAGTTTCAAAAGAGCATAATTTTTGCCCAAGGATCTAATTTTCTGTGAGTTCTAGAAGGTGGGGGGTGGGGGATTCCTCAAAAAATAAAGTAGGCATAAATAGTTTTTATACATTTTTCAAAATAAGTTGATTTTTTTTGGGCGGGGGAGGGGGTTAAACACAGTCTGATAAGAGCAATATATTATTGTTATCCGGGGAGGCAAAGCAAAGTTTGCCAATTTGTTCATGCACTTTTGGATTTACCTCACACCCTGGCATGCAATATCGGTACCCGTCTGGAGTAGAAACTGGTATTACAGATCTATAGCCTGATTGGTTGAGGAGTTATTGTGATGGTGGTGTTGTACCTCTGCTAGGCACACTTCTACGATATCACCAAACTTCAGAATCAAACGCTGGATAGTAAGTAACAGGAGCCCTGTTAAAATAGCCTCCAAATGTTCCAAGCTGGTCATTAGAGCATGTTTCAGCTATTCAGCCCTGGAAATTGTAGCTCAGCCTGGGTATTGTTATGACTGAGCAGCACATTCCCTATCATATCATAATGCTTAATGACAAAACCAAGGCACATGATCAGATGGTGACATGGGAACTCATATGTTCTGGCCGGGTGAGCACATCAGAAGACAGGACATTAGAAATTAGAAAACACCTGTTTAACCCTAGCAATCTGAGATTTCTGGTTTGCCTTTTTTTTTTTTTTTTTTACAGATGCAAAAATGTGAACACTGATAATAACACTAATATTCCTCTCGGTTGCATGCACCTTGTCAATCAGTGCTCTGTGTGAAGTGTTTAGGAGCTGAGAAAAGGCTTGCCCTGTTCCCTTGGTCATTCTTAATTAGTTACTGCATTGGCCAACAAACGAACGTGAGATTTATGTGCAGAAGCTGACTCGTTCAGATGAGATGTCTGCAGTAGATGGACAGCAAAGTCATGCTGAGGTTGCTACAGTCTGAAGTCAGTGGGAAGTCCCTGGCTTATTTATTTATTTATTTATTTATTTATTTATTTGTTGGTTTTTATATACCGCCGCTCATCAAAGATATCACGTTGGTGCACATAGAACAAAAATACGCAGTTGCATGTACATATATTTAGGTGACGATGTGGGAGTCTGGGGCAGGAGTCTGGGGCATTCTTCCTTTCCAAGCCTGACTCTCCTTCTGAGGCAGGTAAATGCTTCACCACCAACTTGATAGCATCTCTGGCAATCTTTCAGTAGTAAATTTACAAATAGGCCCCAGCGCCCTGTGAAAGGTCTTGTTAACTGTGCTCAGCTTCTTTGACAATCATATGAATTTTGCATTTTTGTGGTAAGTGAATTGCCTTGTTTGTTTGTCAGTTACTAACAATGGCATGAAGGTGTTTTTATAACTGTGGGGCATTGTAAGAATAAAACAAACAAACCTCAACCTGATTTGAATATGAAGCTCAGCAGCCTCACAGTTAACTCTGAAAGCCTGCTGCTAACGCTTTGTTCATGTTTGATGTCTAGGTTTGCGTGCGCACGCAGGTGATTGACTTGTTCAGTATCTCGTAGTGAGTTCTGGATAGACCTGGGACCAGTGCCTGACGTTTTCCTAGCTCTCTGATCTAATGGCTACACTCTACTGCTAGCTCGGAGGGTGGCGATGATTTTATAGTAAGACCTGACGGGGACTGTGCGGCCTGTGGCGCAAGGACTGCGCCGAAGAGATTTCATGACTCTGCTTGCTTGAAGTCTGCTGCAGTCATGCCACCTCAGTGTCTGATCCTGCGCGATCTCTAAAGTTAAAGGGAACAACTATAGGTATAGAATTTATTTACAGTGCCCCTTACCTTAATAGATTTAAGATAGGGCTTGTTTAGGTTTTTTCCACAGCAGGATCTATTAGAGCTTCCTAGTTGTGCTAAAATGAGATTTCAATGTATGCAATAAGTGGCTTTTTAGTTACCAGGGCTCCTTGTGGAACTCTCGGAGTGCAAAGATTCATAGGGAATTAAATAATCCTACATTTCTTAAGGCAACTAAGGCATGCTTTTTAATCAAGCCTTCATGTGAGGCTTTTGATTGATGGCTTGTAGTACAATTTTATTATATCTTTGGGTTTTTTAATTATATTTTTATTTATTACCTTAGTTTCCTTTTTATTGTGTTTTATATGATGTTTAAGCTTGACTTTTGTTTTATTTAAGACTAACTTATATGTGTGGGGTTTTTTTAATAATATATTTTATTATAAACTGTTTTGATTTTTTTCTGAAAGGCAGTATAACAAATTAATAAACTAAGCAGGTTTTTTTTTTTTCTTTTTAAAGATTACTTTGTTTTTCGGTCTTGGAATAAGAATTGCTGTCATCATTTTGCTTTCTCTGTACCGGAGCCAGCAAGTATCCCAAGTTGCACCTCTCTCAGTGACATCAGAGTAGCATTAAAGGTTAAAGAGGTTAGGGCTGTTCAGCTTGGAGAAGAGACGGCTGGGGGGGGGGGGGGGGGGGGGGGGGGGGGGGATATGAGGTGTAGAACGGGTAAATGTGAATCGGTTATTTATACTCTTGGGTAATAGAAGGACTAGGGGGCATTCCATGAAGTTAGCAAGTAGCACATTTAAAACAATTTCAGGAGCCACCTGTGATCCATTACAGTACCTGCTGCCCTAAATCCTCAAGATCCCTTGTGGCCATTCAGACAGTCCCCCTGAAACCCTGCTAATACTTTGGTAGTGCACTCAAGTCAGCCAATTTTAATACTTGTGTGCATCCATGAAACTAACCAATTTACCAATTACTCCAACAATTTGCCCAGTTCTTCTGCTGGTCATCGAGACTTTCCCGGTTCTTCAGCCTGAACTCCCCCCAGTTCATCCAGCCCTCTCTCTCAGGTAGTATTACACAATAAACACGTCTAATATATCCTACGCCAGATAATTACAGGTGTATCAATGTGCAAGGAAGTTGGCAAATGTACACGTGTGTCTTTTAAAATAGCAACTTATGCACATAATGCTCTTAAACTGCCCCTTTATTATGCGCATATTTGTCTATGCAAAAGTGAAAATACATGAATATTTTCGACTTTTATAAAATATGGATTACACAAGTAGAGGCTACATATGCATATATATGCCAATTTTTATGTACATAAGGTTTTGAAAAATAACCCCTAATTTTCAGCTGAAAATTCACATAAATCTAGGCTTTTAAAATTTAGGACCTTAAACTTAGACCTATTAATTTTCTTATTAAAATCAGTATTAAGTTCCTAACTTTGTCTCCTCAACCTAACTCTATCCCGGAGCCACCCAATTTTTAAGCCTCTAAATTTAGGAGCCTACTGAAACTGCAGAGCTAATATTCAGCCAATATTTGGCTAACCATGTACCTGGTACACTAAGGGTTGTTCCCATAGCCTTAATAACTCTGGCCCCATGTTAGCCAGATAAACTTGGTTGAGATATTCAGTAGCACAGCCGCACCACTGAATATACGTGAGTATCCAATAATTTGCCGAATAAGTTTATCCAGCTAATTATAGGACAGCAAAATAGCTATTCTAAACTTATCTAAGGGCCTGATTCACTAAGCTGTTTTCCATAGACACAGAATGGGAAAAAAGCCTTAGTGTATCAGGCCCTAAGCCAGATGAGGCTGAAAATCAACACTTAGCTAGCTGCAGTAATTCTCCAATGCATGTTAAACAGTGTACATCATGCAACAGAGCACTATCGCGGTGATATCTCGCAATATACGAGATATTTTGCGCCTCCCTGCTCTTCTACCCTCCCTTAATACAGTTACGGTATCTTCTTTGCATGTGATTTTCATGCATGAATAATGCAAATGCATGCAAAAAAGTTAATGCATAGGCAATCCTATGCAAATACTTTATTGCAGCCTACCAAGAAGGGCCAGGGAAAAAAAGAGCCAGAAAAAAAAAATCTTGTGGCCACATGGGGAGGTTGAGCGTGGGTCATTACTGACCCCAACCAATCCAGGGCTGCCACTCGAGAGATTTCCAACTCTCCAAAAGTTTAAAAATAGAAAAATGTAGCAAGCAGTGATGGCCTCAGCCCCCCCACCATATCCAAAAATGAAAAAAAGCACAAATAGGGTCATAGCCCTCCCAAATTAAGTAGTAGCACCCTCGGACCTCCATCCCTCCAAATTCCAACATTAAATAGGATGCATGCACTGGCCCCCAACCCCCCCACTTCTCCCAAAAAAGAGGGTCCAAGCCCCCACCTGCAGAACCTTTAACAATGAGAAAGGGTCCCACACACCCTTGCACCTGGGTTAGCTTTGGAGGAGGGTGGGAAGGCTGGGGCCATTAATTTTGGGGGATTAGGGCCGCCTCGAGTGGTGGCCCCGGGTTGAGCCGGAAGTCAGCACTGACCCTACTCAACGTCCCATTTTGGCAGCACATTTTCAAGACCGTGTGGTTCTCTTGAGGTTGGGACCGCCATCGCCTTGAAGGGCCGCCCGCCCTCTTTCTTTTATCCCACGGTGTTTGGCCGCCAGACAAAAGAACGCACCACAGAGCCGCGATGTGTTTTGGGGGGAGGGGCCCGACTTTCACGGCAACACCCCCCCCCCCCCAACGATAAACCTTCATGGTTTAGTAGCTCTAGAAGTAAGTTAGCTGAATAAGTAGCTTTGCCCTGGAACGACCCCCCCCCCCCCCACTTATCTGGCTAACTGCTGAGCTGGATAAAGAGCCAGGTACGTTGCGGCTACTTAGTGCCACTTAGCCCCCTATCAGAATTTATCTGGCTAAGTGGTGCTGAATATCAGTCCCTAGGAGTCTACATTTTAGGCACTCATTCCTAGTACATTTTCAAAAGGCTCAATTTAGGATCCTAACTCCAAACGTTAGGTGCCTAAACCCTTTGAAAATTGACCCTAGGTCCCTAAATTATAGGAACCTAATTAAGGGACTTTTCAGCCAAATATAGGACTTTTCAGCAATAGGCTACTAAATTTAGACCTCTAATTCATTTGTCCACATTTACTGTAGATGCCTAGTGCTCAAAATCAGTGGTAAGCACCTAACTTTTTTCTCCACCCTAACTCTGTCCCTATAGCTACCCACTTGTAGGAACCTAAATTTAAATGTTCAGCCCTAGTCAATTATCAAATGTGCCTAATTCCAAAAGTTAGGCTCGTGAACCTTTTCAAAATTGGCCCTATAGGAGCTAACAGAGGAGCTCAGAGGGAAATCAGGAGCTATAGGAGCTAACAGAGGAGCTCAGAGGGAAATCAGGAAAACCACTTTTTCCGATCCAGCAGGAAATCGGAAATACAACAGCGGGTCCTATAGGGTTCCAGGTGGCAGACGAATTGCCGCATATCCTGTGCTCTCCACAATGACGGGATTCGTGAGTTCATGACTGTTAGTGAATTTGTGCCAGGAACTGAGAAGAGCTACTGTATATGTGAAATTAACTGTACAAAAAATAAAATAAAAAAAACAACAACCAAGAACAAGGCTTGGATGGTTTATTTACAAAGTATAAAACAGCTTCCAGAGAATTCCCAGGAAATGCAATGAACATGTGGCATATCCACGTTTTGTGCATATCCACGTTTAGTGCAGCTATTAGTTGACACGTCTCTTGACTTTAAATGTGATGCATTGAGCTTTGCTAGTGACGTCTTTCGATGGTGAGTTAGGAGGATTTAAAATGTGTGATGCAGTAGATACTGAGTATGGGAGTATGTCTTGTGTTGCAGGGGTTGCGAAATTGTGTGCGTATGGATCTTAACAGGGGTAACGTAAAGGGAGATAGTACTGGGAGTCTGCAAATTTAAATCCAGGAAATTCTGAAAGGTGCATAAGAATATACTGGCAGTAAGTTAACCTGGGTCCTGAGAGGGCTGCTACAGTCTTGCTATCAGCTTTGCAATAGTTATTTATATGTTCTGCGGAATTGATTCAGGGATAGGGGTGTATGGTAAATAGTTCATGTGCATAGTATTCTTGCTAAAATAAATGGATAGGATAAATGATAAGATGGATGTTTATAGGGGAGGGAAGATATATGCTCAAATATATCTGAAGTAAGTGAGCTGGCGAGGTTGGAAAATAAATCTGTGCAGGAGAAAAGGGAGGTGATTAAGGACGGCTTTCTATATATAGGCCCTGATTCATCGAGGCCTTCTCTCATAGACACGGAGTGAGAGAAGAGCCTTGGTGAATCAGGCCCTTAATGTTAGATGATGGATCCCTGTTTTTAGACCTGTTGGGAGGAAGTAAGGTCTTCCACGGGAAACGCAGGGTGTAGGAAGAAAAGGATGACTAGCACATTCCTCTTACAGATCTTTTGAATGCAACACATGGTGCCAAATGTTTGTTCTAAATCTTACGATTTATACTTTGTCCAGGGAGAGTTCAGCTACACAGATCACAAAAGATCTGATGTAGGTTGGTTGCTGATACTAAAAGGATGTTATATAGATAAACTACATGGTACCCAATATGGTGGGTACCATCCTAGACAAATTAATGTTAATATGTTAAAATTGTATATTAAAAAATGTTGTGATTTCAATAACAATACAAGGAAATCAGAAATACAAAAAGTTAAACGCAAAATAGATTGCTGGCAAACCAACAAAAAAAGTATCTATATCTTCAAAAATGATGTTTTACGGTGCTTCCCTTGCAAGGATCATTGGGTAGTACTATGCCCATCTCTTTACATTTCACATTGCGGTACATATTCAGATACAGTAAAGTTAGCTGCAGAAACTCGGTATTCAATAGTGCAGCTGGCTAAATGTTGCGGAGTGACTTTAGGACAGCTCTTTGGCCCGACCAGACTAAGCGGGCTAACCCTAAATTTCGACATTAGCTAGTTAATGTAGCTGGCTAACTCAGTCCCTCCCAGTTAAGCCCCTAACTTAGCCGCCTAACTTATTAGCTGGCTAGAATTCAGCCGGATAAGTACCTAAATATTAATTTAGCCAGCTAACTTCTGAGTTAGCTAGCTACATGCTTTTGAATATGGATGTCACTGTGTTTGTAAGTTGTGTTAAATCTGTTTATTCATTTATTGATTTTATTTATTTATTAAGACATTCATAGCTGAAATTCGCCGTGGTTATAGAGTTTGACTGCAGATTGCCCAGACATCCCAAGTGATATCTGTGGCTTATTGCTTACAATGACCGTATTTCAGGACAAGGGATTTCCTGACAGGAGAAGTATTATAATATCAAGAAAAATACAAATGACCACACTGGGATCCTTCTCAGGTAAAATGTGCTTACATGGGTCAGACCATGATTATTCAGTCTGCGGTTAAAAAATCACCTATTTCCCGATTCCCTTTTATTGCCCAGGAGCAATGAATGGTTAGGAAGGTCAGGGCGATGCTTTTAGGAGATATAATTTCACAATGCTGTGCATCATCGGATGATGTCAGCTCCTGACAAAAACCTTCCTGAGTTTTTTTGTCTTCTGAAGTAAACTTGTTAAACTGCAGGGCCACTTGATGGTGATTATACCAGAGGATCATGTTTATGGGCACATTTTCTTTTACTCTGTTTGACTTGAAAACCAGAGATCAGCTGGGGCTGTGTAGCCTTGCACCAGGGGTGAAACTGGGCAGGCCAGAGGGTCCTAGATGTTCCTTATCTGTTTCTATTTGTGCTGTCGCGCTGTTAACTTTTTACCCTGCAGTCCCACCACGTGGCTCGTGAGACTGCGCTTCTCAGCTCCCGCTTCCTTGCTCCCACCCCCAGCAGGAAATATAACCCTTGGTTCTTATATCAAGTGCATGCAGATATCTCATGCATATTCATTGTGGAGGGCCTGGAGATCCGATCCTATTTTAGAGACCACGGGGACTAGATCTGAGAAGCACCTGAACCAGCCTCACCGCAGATTTCATCAAATCGACCGCCAACACCATGTTTAATAGTGGCTTTGAATCCTTATCACTCGAATACCCCTTTCTATTGTGAGCCCACCAGCCTTTGAAGACAAGGATTGTTTTTTTTTACTGTACCGGTGCTTTGTTCTGCAGTGCTGCAGGCTGGTGGGGGAGGCCTATAAATCGTGAAGCATCTTTCACCCTTCGCTGGACAGTTAGGTGTGTGCCGTCCTAGCCTCCTGTGAGAGGGAAATGTGGAAAGCTGCGCTCACATAATCTCACGGGTGACTGCCCCCCGCTCGCCGGAGCCCGGATGACTGACATCTCTGCAGAGCTCTCACCCGCTCTTGCTACCCTGCGCTTGGCTGCGTCTCTCGGTGCTGGGAGCGCGCCGAGCCGGCTCTTGACTCTCCCTGCTCCCTAAGAGGAGGGAAAATGTGGGCGGGGTCTGCGGATGCGGGAGGGACCGCTGGGCTGAAGCCGCCTGACCCCCCCCCCCCCCCCCGGCTCTCATCTGTTATTTATCTTGCTTTCAATAAAGGAGGCGAGCAAGGCTCCCAGATCCAGGAACGTTTTGTCAATGCCGCAGGACGGTGCTGCTGATACTGTTGCCGATTAATGTGCTCGTTCCTGCTAATGATAAATTGAGCTATTGTCAGGTTCAGCTGGCTCGGTGCCCACGGCATTGCATAATCATTTGTGTGTGTGCCTGTGAGTTATCGAACCTCCCGGCTATTATCTATCAGCGTAATTCCTTAAGAAAGATGTATATTGGGGGGGGGAGGGTAGCGTTTAGGGAGCCCAGCCGATAGGACAGCGAAGGTCAACCTGTGTGCTCCAAAAATCGAAGGGCCTGCACACCCAAGAGGATGAACAGGTGTCGGCACTGAAAGGGTTACACAATTCATGCCCGGGGGTCCCAGGAAAGACTTTGCCAGGCTGCCTTTCCCAAAGAGGAGGTCCTGTGAAATGCTGAGTTAGCAAGATCCTTGCAGATTGTGGCTGCCGGCCTTTCTTCTCTCTCACCATCCCCTCCTTTCGTTGTGTGACCCCACAAAGCAGGCTTTTACCTCTCTCCTGGGTCCCGCTGCCTGACTACTGTCCCTCTCTTCTGCTGAGCTGCACTAGTTTTCTCTTTCCTCTTCTGAATAGCTCCCCAGTGGGGTTTTGCCTCTGCTTTCTCTTGGGCTGGGGGTCTCGAAACACGCGCACCCCTCAGTAGATACAGAAGGAAGCGGCGCAGGTTGGAGCGCATTACTGCATCGGATGTTCGTGGCAGAGCCTGTATGCATGCGCATTTAACGTAGAGGAGAATTAGCCGTAAGGTGCAATGTCTCCCATTGCCACGGCGTTCTCTGGGATGATCAGCAGGGACACCTTGACTTATTTATTGTAATAATTGCTTTAGACTCTTTTTGTGGTTTTTCTTTTCAGCACAGCAATTTCCTCTTGCTCTTTTGGCCTTCCAGCTCAGTTGGAACTGGTCTCGCCTGAGCATCTACCCAATGTTTTGTCTCATTTTATAAGCCCCCTTCCCATCCTAGCCATCGCAGTGTCAGTCCTTGACCAGGGCCACAGACCAGGACGAGGTGCGGGGCATGGGGGCAGCTCAGCCTGTGGGGGCCCCCTCTGCCACAGTCATGCATTTCTCTCCTGCCCTGTATGAACCCCCCTTCCTCCCCCATCCTCCTCCTAAACCTCACCCCATCGGGCACAGTCTGCACCCCAAATTCCTCTCATCCCTCTTTCCACCTCTTGGATGTTTGCTTCCTTCTCTGCTAGCTTCAAAGTGAGTTTTGAGCCTGCGGCACCAGCAGCTCCTGCAAGACTATGGAGCCGAGCTCATTCAGACTTCAGATTGAAGCCAACAGTGAGAGGCAGATGCCAGTGGAAGGCAATGGGAAGAGAACTGCATCTATCGACAAGGCTGTTGCCCTGATTCATCCTACCCCAAGCATGGCCCTGCTGCAGACCATGGCTCTTTCTGGAATTTAACTAAGTGTGCATCCAGAGTCTAGCCAGTAGGTGTCACCATTGTATAATGGCTGAGCCACCCTTTTTCGGGCTTTTTATTAAAGAATTCTAATTATAAAGCAGCAGGCAAGATAGATACGGCAGTGAAAGAAAAAAAATGAAACTAAAGAAAAGTTTTGTAAAATTGCATGTCATCCTTGAACAGGTGCTGTATTAATCTCTGTACTTCTGCACATTACTCAAAGTCTTAAAACTGCTGCAAAAAAAACCAGAACAGATTTGTCAACTTTTCACAACTTTGGGTGATTCACCAAACAAAACTTTCAAATGTTCCTGGCAAAAGAATTTCAGCACGACCTCTGTTTGCCATTTGTCTTGGTAGTGTTAATCTGGTTTCTTAAATAAGCATTCTAGGCAGTCTTTTTTAGAATTAAACAAAAAGACTTTATTAGCAAGAGCACAGGATATAATGGAGTATTATAAGGAGTAGCATCTTTCCAATGCTGCGCTATGGAGCCTCTGTGAGTGTCCTGCTACTTCCCACATCTTTTCAGACGGGCCGATACAGTACAGTGTGCTCCGGTGGAGCGCACTGTTACCCTGCGTTTGGACGCGCGTTTTTGACGCGCTAGCTCTACCCCTTATTCAGTAAGGGGTAATAGCGCGTCGAAAACGCGCGTCCAACTCCCCCCCCCCCCCGAAACTAATAGTGCCCGCAACATGCAAATGCATGTTGCGGGCACTATTAGTTATTCCCGCGTGATACAGAAAGTAAAATGTGCAGTCAAACCGCACATTTTACTTTCAGAAATTAGCGCCTACCCAAAGGTAGGCGTTAATTTCTGCCGGTGCCGGGGAAGTGTACAGAAAAGCAGTAAAAACTGCTTTTCTGTACACCCTCCGACTTAATATCATGGCGATATTAAGTCGGAGGTCCTAAAAGTTTAAAATAATTAAAAAAAATTTTTTTAAATCGGCTCGCGGCTTGAAAACCGGACGCTCAATTTTGCTGCCGTCCGGTTTCCGAACCCCTGGCTGTCAGCGGGTTGAGAACCGACGCCGGCAAAATTGAGCTTCAGCTGTCAAATTTGCTGACAGCCGCCACTTCCGTCAAAAAAGAGGCGCTAGGGACGCGCTAGTGTCCCTAGCGCCTCTTTTTACCGTGGGCCCTAATTTGCATGTTTGTCCCCCCTGAATCGCGCGCATAGGAGAGTGGCCTGTACGCGCGCCGGGAGAGTGGGCGCTCGCCCGAAACTCCCGCGACCTTTAAACTTTTAGGACAGTTTGGCTTGGTGGAATCGCCTAATCTCCAACGCATGCTCACTTATCCATAGAGGGCCTATGCAGCCTATTTTCACTCCCGGTCTTCTGGGAAGCTCACATTCATTTTAGTTCCTTTCTGCCCCGAGTCACTCCACACATGATTTTATTTCATGTAATTCAAAGTTTATGCTTGCTGATTTGTGCTCACTGAAACCATCCCATAAATAATGCTTCACTCACGTCACACAGCAGTGTAACTTGACTTTTGCCATTGTGAAGGTTAAGATGGCTAGTGGTGCACTAAAATTCTCAGTGGCACTGGCACTGGGCAAGATACTTTTCTGCGCTGACAGCAGTTTAGTTTTCAGTGTGAAGAAATGCTGAAAGCATGAAATCCACCATTATTAATTTTAGCAAACAGAGGGCCAGAGGTACAAAAAAAAGGGGTTTTCCCCCCTCCCCCATTTTATGTCTATACACAAAAAAATGCAGAGGACATCTGGCCCTAAATGTTTAAGAAAAGAAGAATATTTCATGGCCTTTGTGCACTATGCTTAATAACAGTGAAGGCAGGTAACCTAAGGGGGTTGTTTGTTTGATGTTTAGAAAACTGAGAGGGTGAAGGTGTTTGCTGCTTGTTTGACAGCCGAGCCAGGGGTTTAAGGACATTGGCACACACTGCTTGAGTGACCAATTAGCAAGGGTAGTGCAGGGTCCAGTAAACCCAAGAGGAAAAGTGTTTTTAAGGTGGAAATGAAGCAAAGACTTTAATTTGGTGTGTGGATAACCCTGCATACTCCACCTTACAATCGGTAACCTAGTGTCCCCCTGGACCTCCGAGGACACCCCCCCCCCCCACGCCCTTCGGAACAAACGCAGGTCTCTCTTCTGCATCTACGGCACACAACCGGGCCGCGGTTTGGTCAACCGCACGTTTTACCTAATCTTTCTGGGTATGGAAACTCAGGCTGGGATGCCCGCCACAGCTGTCCGGTTGTAGTCTAGGTCGTGTGAGTTAAGTCCTGGTCCTTCAGCATCTGCGTCAATGATTTTCATGTTCAAAAGCCCCCAGAATGCTTTGAAACTGGGATTTAAAAGAGCGGAATAGGCTTCACCTGTTCCTTGAACCCCGGGGCCAGATGGTCACCCTTCCGGGGGGGGGGGGGGGGGGCACAGAGAGAGAATTATACTTCTAATTGTCTGCACTGCATCCAAAAAGATATTATAGAGCAGCTTCTTTTTTTTTTTTGGATAGTTTTTTCATTTTTCATGCCCTTTTCACATGTGCGTAATCCAGGCATCCCTAACAAAATAAAAAAAAAAAATAGTGCCATGCCACATTTATTTATTTATTTATTTAGCATTTTTTTTTTTTATATACCGAGGTATAGCAGAGTTGCCTTCACTCCGGTTTACATTTACAACAAACCTGTTACATTTAAAGAAATTTAACAGCAAGAACGGAAAAACTGGTATAGAACAATAGCTTAAACCAATCAAGATTTACAATATAAAAGTTATAAGAAAAAATCTGTGTTCAAATCATGTAGGGGACAGCTGCTAAAGAGCAAATTGGGAAGGATTCTGAGAGTCAGAAAGAAAGTTAGTTATTGGAGGGAGATTGTATGTCGGAAGGAGGGACACGCAGAGGGAGAGATCTGTAGATTTATCTTTTATAATCTTTGAGAGTGCTGTCTATGAGAGTTTGGCTGAGTAGCCAGGCTTTAAGATCTTTTTTTAAAAAGATTTTATGTTTTTTTGAGAGGTCAGGTGATGAGGTAACGAATTCCATAATTTCGGGCCAGTGATGGAAATGGCTCTGTTTCTTGTGGAGGACAGTTTAGCATGTGGAAGAGAAGGGATCACTAGTTGGAGTTTACTAGTTGTTCTTGTCGTGCGAAGTGACCTATGAATATGTATGATGTTATCCAGGGCTGTGTAGTCTGCTTTATAAATTGCTTTGTGAAGAATTGTGAGAACTTTGAATTCTATTCTTTTCTCTATCGGTAGCCAATGTAAATTGTTGAGCACGGGGGTGATGTGGTCAGATTTTCTTTTACCCGTCAGGACTCTGGCAGCGGCATTCTGAAGTAACTGCAGTGGTTTTAAGGACGTTTTAGGTAGGCCAATCAGGAGAGAGTTGCAATAGTCCAGACTGGTAAAGATGAGGGCTTGTAGGACGGTTTTGAAATCATGGGGGTGAAGCAGCGGTTTTAGGTGTTTGATTACTTGTAGTTTATGAAAGCCCTCTTTTGTTCTTGTTGTAATGTGTGACAGGGTGCCCAGTTCTTTCCCCTTTACTAGCAGTGGTTGCCCCTGGTTGGTACGGTCAGCTTGCTGTGGGTCGGAGGCCTCCATCCGGGCCCTGCCCCTGTGCGTCAGGTGAGCGTGGACTGCAGGCGTGCCAACGGCAGGAGTTGTGGGCGTGAGGGAACGGGTGTCTCTCTCTCTCACTGCAGAGGGCATTCGGTGGAGGGAGGTCTGAGGAGAAGGAGAACGCCGGGGTTTCCCGTGAAGGGAAGGTTCCAGAGCTCCAGGAAGGGTGGAGCACTGGGGGCCTCCGTAGTGTTCCGGAGATTTTCAGAGCTTCCGGAGCCCCTTAAAGAAAAGGATCCCACACATTCTGCCGGATGAGGGTGCCAGGGAGCCCTGAGGCAGGAGTTCTAGCCCGGGAAAAATCCACAATCAGCCAGAGAAGCTCATCAAAGAGAAGAGGGGAAAGGAACTGACAGAGGGAGGGCCCAGGAAGGAAGGGTACCTGCCCCTAAGAGCCTGTCGGTTTGGGGGAAGCGTGCGTGTGTGTGTGTGTGTGTGCATGTGCGTCGGTGTGTGTGTGTGTGCTCGTGTGTGTGTGCGTGTGCGTCGGTGTGTGTGTGTGTGTGTGTGTGTGTGCGTCGGTGTGTGTGTGTGTGTGTGTGTGTGCTCGTGTGTGTGTGCGTGTGCGTCAGTGTGTGTGTGTGTGCTCGTGTGTGTTTGTGTTTGCGTGTGCGTCGGTGTGTGTGTGTGTGCGTGCGTGTGCGTCGGTGTGTGTGTGTGTGTGTGCTCGTGTGTGTGTGCGTCTGCGTCGGTGTGTGTGTGTGTGTGTGTGCTCGTGTGTGTGTGTGTGTGTGTGTGCGTGCTCGTGTGTATGTGTGTGTGCGTGTGCGTCGGTGTGTGTGTGTGTGTGTGCTCGTGTGTGTGTGCGTGTGCGTCGGTGTGTGTGTGTGCTCGTGTGTGTGTGTGTGCGTGTGCGTCAGTGTGTGTGTGCGTGTGCTCGTGTGTGTGTGTGTGTGTGCGTCGGTGTGTGTGTGTGTGTGTGTGCGTGTGTGCTCGTGTGTGTGTGTGTGTGTGCGTGTGCGTCAGTGTGTGTGTGTGCTCGTGTGTGTGTGTGTGTGTGTGCGTCGGTGTGTGTGTGTGTGTGTGCTTGCGTGTGCGTCAGTGTGTGTGTGTGTGTGTGTGCTCGTGTGTGTGTGTGTGTGTGCTCGTGTGTGTGTGTGTGTGTGTGCGTGTGCGTCAGTGTGTGTGTGTGTGTGTGCTCGTGTGTGTGTGTGTGCGTCGGTGTGTGTGCTCGTGTGTGTGTGTGCGTGCGTGTGCGTCGGTGTGTGTGTGTGCGTGTGTGTGTGTGTGTGTGTGTGTGCTCGTGTGTGTGTGTGTGTGTGTGTGCGTGTGCGTCGGTGTGTGTGTGTGTGCTCGTGTGCTCGTGTGTGCGTGTGCGTCGGTGTGTGTGTGTGTGTGTGTGAGAGACAGCTTTTGGACTCTTGTTTGCTGGCGTGCACTCCCCACCGGTGTATTATTATGGATTCTGTGTTTCTGCCAGCAGTTTCGCTACAGACTTTTATTTTGAACACCAGAACTGGAGAGAAGAGTGATTCTTTTGCTAAGGCTGAGGGGTTTGCAGAGGAGCCCCCAGAGAGAGCAAACACCCTCAAGGCCTTAAAAAGACCGACTCCCCCCATCCTGTGCGGGAACCCCGGCGGTGTCATGGGTGGCGCGTGGTTCCGTGGCCCTCCCCGTGGGCCCTGCACCCAAGAGCTGACTGGAGCGGGGGGGGGGGGGGGCTATCCATACTATTATGCTTCTTTAGGAGGTGGGGGTGGGGGTGGGACATAGCGTATGGCAGAGATTATATATTGGTAGACAAGTGATTGATAGACAGATTGGCTCAGTATGATTTTCCTACTGTGACAGCTTATTTATCAATTATTTGTCCACTAAAATAAAACATAAAAGCCATCAATATGGTTTTCTGTGTCGTTATTCATTTAGCACACCAGATGGTGCAGAATATCACCTACCGGGACATCGTTGAAAAACACCACACACTTGTGCCATCCATTATACTATATTTAAACTGCTTATTTCAGGGGAGGGGGGGGGAACCCACATTTATAATAAACAATGCAGACCTTCGTTCTCTATTGAAATCTGTTCATGTCGCTTTGATTTTCTGACCATTAAACCTATTAGAGTATTAAAATGTTGATTCACTCCATATTTTTCATGTCAGAATTTTCTTCCATTCTCCAGAAGGATTGCAATGTGTTAGCTTTGAGGCGCCGTTCCTAAGCCTTCCTCTGAGACATCGCATTGGAAGTTGAGGCTTGTAGTGGGTGCATTCAGACTCATCTGTTGTGTTGGCTGTGGTGCTTCCCCTTTAGCAGTCCCTACCGTGCCTGTGGCCTCCCTAAAAGGAACCGCAGTAGCTGCCGACCGGGGACAGAACTTTGCAAGATAATTCATAATCCCCGTGAACCGCTGCGCCCCCCCTGGCACGTCTGCGATTGCTTTGCCTGTGTCAGGATCTGGCTTCAGTCCCTCGGCTGTGAGCAGATGTCCTGTCTGTGGTGCTTGTTCTGCGTCAGCTGCATCTTTTCTGGGTTCAGCTTTTTCTGTTTTTTTTTCTGCACGGCGCTGTAGAGCATCTGCCTAGCTTCTCTGCGTGGCCCCTCTCTGCCTCTGCGTCGGTGCCCTCCACCCCCCTACACTGAGGATAGCGTCTGCAGTTATTTTTACCCTTGATAGTCCTTCCTTCTGATTCCTGCATTAGTTTCCTCTTTAATGCCTCAGCTTCCCTCTGGCATTCACAACCACCTAAAAGGAATTGCAAGAGTGGTGCGTCTACTTGGACAGTCCATCCAAGTTTACGTGCCAAACCCCAGTCTTCACAACTTATGAGCGTCCTGGCCCGCGAGGGGTCAGGCAGGATTATCTTCCCTTGTGGGCAGTGGCATCTTTTCAGTACTTTCTTTAGTGGCTTCGAGTCAACGCAATTCCTTAATTTTCCTGTGGCCTTCTTTGCTCCCAGCGTACTGTGATGCCTCTTTGCTTCATTGTGAACTGGTTCTCTGCTAGCCGTTGGTATCCTGCTTCATGGCAGGCAGACTGGGTTCACCCTACAGGCCACTTCCAGCCACAACTCCCCTTGCATACTTCTGTCACGTTTCACAACTTGGACAAAGTTGGGTAAGATGATTTCATTTTCCACGGACCAGTGGATGCCGCTTTATATTTCCCGTATGGCGCCTATAAAATTCTCTTGCTGGACTTGCATTGCGCTGCTTTGCACCTCAGCAATGGCCGATGGCCATTGTCACATCGTAACTGGCATTTTTCCTTGTTTCTTGGATGTCTGACCACATGTCCCCAGTGGACAGATTTTGCTTTTATTGTACAGAATCAGGGAGCGATCCAGCGTCTCCTACACTGGGTGTCTCACCGGTGTCCAACAGAAACCTCGTCTTTATTTATCTAAAACATTTATATACTGCAGAATCAACTAAAGCTAGAAAAGGTGGCTTAGAAGAATAAATGCACGACATAACATTTAAGACTTTCTAAACCAACATAATAAAAACAACCAAAATAAGAGACTGCAATGAAACCAATGCAAGCCGTAAAAACACAAATCGGCAACGGCGGCAGCTGCTAGGGCCCCACTCTATCCTTGCGCACTCTCGTTCCGGCACGTGGCCGCGGCTGGAGAGGAGCCTGCTTGCTGCCCTGATTCCGCTCTCACGACTTGCTTTCCGTTCGGGGCTGCCATGGGGAGCTCCCTACTCTCCGAGGTTGCTCCCGCCTCTTGTAGTGCTGCCACTGCATCCCCCTTGGGGGGCTTTGCTCTGCTGCCGCACACACACACACGGCCGAAACGGTTTTTCTTTCCCACAGGTTTCCCCCACATCTGTTCAGAGGCTCTCTAGCTCATCTGCATCAGCTGCCAGGATATTATAAGCAGGTAACTGAAGGCTTAGAGGGCCACTTCCCTGACTCCCAGTGTGGCAGTACTGCTTGTGCTAAGGCAGGCTCATGAAGGCCCGTTTCCAGCTGCTCGGGCCATATCTAAAGGCATTTCTCTAAATAAAAGATTTGCTTCCTGTAGGAGTTGTTCTCTCGGCTGGCCATTTACCGTTTCACAGACAACCCCTTCTTGAATCAAAGAGTCGGTGGGCTCTCCAGAATTACACGTGCTGGCTAATGTGTGCAGTGCTGTGGCATAGGTGGGGGGGGGGGGGGGGGGGTCTGTTCCTTCGACTACAGTCTCCCTGCTCTTTGGAGCACAGAATTGTTCTTAATGCTGTTGGCGCTGCCTTCCAGATCGAGGCGGTGGTGAGCGGTTCAGTGTCTCCTTGCTCCCCATATCAGGTAGAACAGTGACCTCGCCTTCTTTTGTTCGCCAAGCCTCCGTCAAACCCCTGCAGCCACCTTCCCAACGCAGGGCGAGGTCGCAGCCTTTTGCAGGCCCCCGCTCCGCGGCTCACCGCAGGCTGGTGCCCCAGGCACGCTGGCCGCAGCACCTTCTCACCGAGTCGCAGCCACCGTCCGTGGGAATCGGTGATTGTGGTGCAAACACCGTTTTTACTGATGCAAGCTCCTCTCAAGCCAGGGGCCTCTCTCATCGGGGATCCCATGGTCCCAGAGTCCCTGCTTCCATGAGTCTGGTGTCCATGCTAAATGAATCCCCTCACTCACGCGGCGTCTCGCTCTATAGTTCCAGCCAGCACGTTACATAGGTGCAACCTTCAACTTAGTCTGTGGGGTGAAGAGTTGCCGGGCAGTGTTCCCTCTGATTTTTGACAGGCAACGTGTGCAAAAACTTTCTTTGGTGAAATGTTGTATAACCTGAGTTCAGGTTTGTATGCTGCAAGCCAAGTGTGCCTGAGCAAGTATAACGGAAATAATATCGGGATTTTGAAACTGTTATTTAAGTAATAGTTTTAATGAAAATTAGTCTAAATTGTTATTTTAGCACATCGTTTGTTTTAAATACAGAACACATTAAATAAATCAAATTTCATATTTTTTTATAGTTAGCATATATACCTTTACTATATTATTATACCTATTATGCCATTTTATATGCACGTATGTGTGCTCCTAATTTTGAGCTATTTCTCGAGCTAACGCATTTTGCATATCTTCCTTAGGACTCTGTCAGCTTTAACACGCGCAGGTAAACGGATTTTAAAATACGCTTGCGTGAAGGATATTCCCAATTTTACCAATGTGCCCAGTCAATTTCAGGGTCATCCAGACTCCTCTGGCTCTTCAGCCTGCACTCCCCCCCCCAGTTTACCCAGATCCCTCACCCAGTTGTTTTATGCCTAAAAAGAGATTTCCGCAGGCTTAACCTCATCAGGAGCAGAATTAAAATCCGAATTTACGAGCCTAACTTCTGGGCCCTGTCATGCCCCCATCGTGCCCTGGCTCCGCCCCTTTTTCTTTGACAGGGCTGGACTCACCCTGAGCTGGAGATGACTAGAGAGTTTGTGTTTGCTTGAATAGGCGCTGGTGGCCATGCTGGCGAAGCGGAGGCTGTCAATGGAGCCATCTGCCGCGGCTCCTCCTTCTGCATGCTCTGGATCTCAGCTTTCCAACGTGACTTGCTTCTAGGACCTGTTTGAGAATGTTTTTGTGAATATTGCACAAACTTTGCCTGTTGGTGAAGCTGTTTTAATGCAAAGATGTAAAACTGAGAAAGTTGCCAGTCGTTGCAGCGTTTCATTGGTTAAAAAAGGGGGGAAGGAGAACTTGTGGGTACCACAAAAAAAAAAGGATACATAGTGCTACAGTAAATGATGGCAGATAAAGATCAAAATGGCCCACCCTGTCTGCCCCCCCTGTGATCTGTCCATTTTGGATAGATGCGCATACACATTCCCACATGGGACCCGTACCTTCTTCCTCTTCCCTATGTCTGTCCCTCCTCTCCTGTAGGTATACATAACTTAGATTCTCTGTCTCATCTCGTATGGCTTCTGATGCAGACCATCCCCCACCCTTTTGGTTGCCTTTCTCTGGACCTGCTACTAGCCTAACTCTTATCCTTTCAGATATATGGCCTCCAGTACTGGACCTAGACTGTGCAATTATCGCCTCCTTTCTTCTGCTGGTTATGCCTCTTGTCTGTGCACCCCAACATCCCCCTGGCTCTAGTCATCGCATTGTCACAGTTTTTCGCCACCTTGAGACGCTGTAACCACAAAGTGTCTCTCGTGGTCGGTGCACATTAGCCTGTCCACCCCCCACCCCCCCAGTCATGCGTTCTCTCGGGTTTCTGCCTCCCAAATGCATGTCTGCACTTTTTTTTTGCATTGAATTTTAATTGTCAAGCATTCATCCGCTTTTTCAGATCACTTTCGTTCTGTCTGTTCCCTCAAGGGAGCTCGCGCTGTTGCAGATGTTCATGTCATCTGCAAAAAAAAAAAAAAAAAGACAAAACTTTTCCTTCTAACCCCTCCGCAGTATCATTCACAAAGACACAGACGCTCCACTAATCACCTCAGAGAGAGCTCCATTATCACTGCCCTCTGCTGTCTTCTCGCTCAACCACTTTCTAATCCAGGCCTGCATCTTGGGATTAGATTACATTTCGGGAGGGGACACATTCAGGTATTGCATTCGACAGGGGGCTGCTGCCGTCCGCGGTCCCTGCATGAGGGCTGTCGCTGGCTGCTGAGACGGAACAAGTGTTATAAAACGTAGAAAAACCCTGAAGAAACTTGAAAATGAAGTGACAGTGTAGCTACCACAGAGACTGGTTCTGATCGAGCTGGAAACCCAACAGAGCCGATGAAAACCGCTGGGCCAAAAGAAACAAACAAGCAGTGGTGATAAACTCTGCAGCCGTGTCGGCTCCTTGTACATATTTCTGTGAAGGCAAGAAACCTAGTTTTCCCGTGATTTTTTTTCCCCTGCAAATGCTTTTGCACACCTCTGAAGGTTGACCTCTCCTATTTTCTTCCCCTTTTTTCCTGAAGTTATTACCACGATTCTTCCTAGGACTGCTGATTGCAATGTCACAAACAGTGAACCACCACCACCACCAACCCTTGGTAAGGTTGGACATCAGAGAGTAGAAGGTCTACGGTGCAGCCTCGGTTTCCTGGGAATATTCTGTGGCAAACATTTGAGAATTCTGAAGCGTATTGACAAATATTTTCATCTTTCATTTTTAGATTTATAAAAATAAAGTAATCTTCCATCCTTGCTTCTGTCTGTATAATTTCTTTTCTTTTCTTTGATTAAGGAGATCTCAGGGATCCGCTGAGGAGAAGGGGGGGGGGGATGGAAGAAGATCAGGAATGGGAAGAGGAGAAGATGAGAGGACTGGAGATGGGGGGGGGGGGGGGGTAGGAGAGAGTGCGAGAGAACCAGAGGGAGGGAAGATTGAGCATTTGGGATGAAGGAAAAGGGTGAAGAGGGAAGGAGGTCCTGGGATTGAGGAAGGGGAGAAGGGAGTAGCAGGGGATAGGAGATGGGTTCCAGGATGTGGGGGGGAAAAGGAAGAGGCAGAAAAGTAGGGGAGATTCCAGGATCTGGGGGATAGAATCCGAGATCCAGGAGGAGAGGATCTGAATTGTGATGGGGCACGGAGGAAGAGGCAGGTATCCCTACCATGCTCTAATCCTGCTCCTCCCACCAAATCTGGCACACAAACACATGCACGCGCCCAACACACACACACACACACACACACAAACACATGCACGCGCCCAACACACACACACACACACGCACACACGCACACAAACACATGCACGCGCCCAACACACACACACACACACACACACAAACACATGCACGCGCCCAACACACACACACACACACACACACGCACAAACACATGCACGCGCCCAACACACACACACACACACACACACAAACAAACACATGCATGCGCCCAACACACACACACACACACACACAAACACATGCACGCGCCCAACACACACACACAAAACCAGAAATATGAGATACTGACTGTGGAAACATTTGTAGAGCTTATACGCACTGATGATTATGTAACCCCCGTGCTAGCGTCCCATCTCAGGTCCCCAAAGACTTGTAAACTCCTCTCCTGACATTAATGCACTTTGTAAATGTTATATTAAATATAGAGGTGCTTTGCATATTTGTGACTGGATTTCTTAGAGATAAGTCTGTGCAGGTTGATCCTTTTGTAACATCTCTGCCTCATATATATATTATAGACCTCCTGTACTCCAGACTTGCTAGCTTGTTCTTCTGTTTAATTTAACGAGCCACTAGAACTTGCTGATGTTTACGTTTTCCGTTGTTTCAGGTTGTGGTACCTAATCCTTCCTTTCTTTGAGGACTGGGAGTTGAATCGAACAAGTTGATGTCTTTATGCATTCATTTCTTTAATTTTTACTATTTGTTTGATTCTAGTTTTCCTTTTCAAGATTTATGTCCAGTAATTAAGTCAGGATTAAAGTCTCTTGTATACAGCAATAATAAACAGGCTGGAAGCAATTGATGGCTTCCAACTTAACGTTTACTGATCGAAGATGGGAAACTTGATGAAAACATTGGCACAGGCTCTTGCTGTTCGCAATCCATTTTACAGCTCTTCTAATAAATTTGTGACTTTCTACTTCATTTATTTATTTTTTTTTTTTATTTAATAACTTTTATATACCGACGAACGTTGGGAACATCTCGTCGGTTTACATAGAACAGAACTTAGCAACAGGCTTTACAATTATTGCATAATTAAATAAGGAACATTCAGAACATACAAATAACAGATTAGATTATATAAGTAAAATTATCAAAGTGGGATATGTGATATTATCAAAGTGGGATACTTCATGTATTCTGATGTCTTAGAATTTTCTTACCATTACAGTCAATGGGGTAGTTTTTTAAATTTATTTTTATATACCAACATTCAATCTGAGATATCACATTGGTTTACATTCAGGTATTTTCCTATCCCCAGAGGGCTTATAATCTAAGTTTGTACCTGAGGCAATGGAGGGTAAAGTGACTTGCCCAGGGTCACGAGGAGCAACAGTGGGACTCAAACGCTGGTCTCCTAGGTAGGAGCCCACTGCTCTAACCACTAGGCTATTTCTCCTCCCTTTTTTAAGTTTTTTTAAGTTTTAAGTTTAGTTTTAAGCTTCCTCCCACTGTTCTGTGAAATCTTTAGACTTCATTTTATAATCTTACTGTATATTAGACTACTTTATTTATTTTGTATATTATAAGCTATTTTAGGTCGATGAATTTTATTTTGCATTTTATAATGTATTTTAAGTTGTGATATTTATTGATGTAAACCGATGTGATTGATTCAGAACATCAGTAAATAAAACCAAATAAATAAATAAATGAGATGGTGTCCCAATGTAAAAGAACTAATTCAAAGTCCCATTTGTCATATCTTTAGTCTAGTTGTTCAGCCAGGCTACCTACTTCCCTTGTTGATCCCTGGAGGGTATCTCCATGCTCCTGTCTTCACCATCTTGGTGATAGAGATGCGATTTTTACCTGCTAGGTGCCACAGATCGTCTTCATCGCTGTCTTCTCTCTTCCCAGGAATGAAGCCAGACACATTCCTCCACCGGGACCTGTGTTCTCCGGCTGAGAGACACGGCGCCTCTTAGAGAGGGCCACGCACTGAGCCCTGAGCCCTAGGGTGCTCAGGCTTGTTGGAAAAGCTACAACCTTAACCGGGGGTAACCAAAAATAGAGAAAGGAAGGATGGAACAGCTTCCTCCGCCAAAAACCAAAAGGTTTCCAAAAAAGAGCTAGTAAGGTTACGCAGAGGCACCCTTTCTGCTTTTGCATGCCCAGGCCTCACTCATCCTTAGAGGCTCAAGGGTCCTTTCCTAGGAAACCATAGAGAAACAGGAGACAGCATAATGACACGCAGACCCTACAAGGGATAACCAAAGAGTCCGCAGCCTAAGATGGCGGCATGGATTTTTATCCTCTGGGGCCTCACCGCTCCAGCTTCCCAGATTGGGAAGCAAAAGCCCCAAAATATTACTACATCTGCTTCCCTATGTTAAACGGAACGATCCTATTTAGTGGAAATCCTTAGGCTCTCTACACGTACAACATCAAACCAGCATTGTACAAGGGAGTTTGGTTTGTTATCTGACGCTCCTTGAATACATTGTGTCATTGTTTGAAGTTTATAAAAAGTGTTAGGGAAGTTTCCTTGCTTATATACTACTCCTTCCCTATCTTTGTTTTGTAGTTGTTTGCTATACTGTACATGATTACATGCTCCAGGCAATAATCCCTTCTGTCTCACACACCTACAAACACTGTCCCTCCCCACATTTCCTTCTCACACACACACGGACACCCCCCCCTCCCCCAGCTGATTCCCTCTCATCTCCCATCTTCTCTCCTCATCCTCCAATGTGCATCCATTCATTCCCTTCCAAGCTTCTCAAAATGTTCCCCCCCTTTGCTCTGTCTGCTCTAGCCTCACCCCCCCTCCCCTCTTGTCCCTGAGTGACAGGAGGGAAAGGTCTGGATTAGGGAGCAGAGCGGCTCTTCTTTCCTCTGCTCTGTCTGTTTCAGCGTCACCCCCCTCCCCTCCTGGTTTCTTGCAAGCTGTCTGGGAGGGGAGGGGCTGGATCAGGAAGCATGTATTTACTTTTCTATTTTATATTCTGCTTTTTGGCACTTCAAAGCCGATTGCATTCAGGTACTGTAAATATTTCCCTATCCCCAGGGGCTGTTCCCTGCTGAGTGAAATTCAGCACAGTTGGAAGGCAACAAATCTTCAGTCGGCTTGGTGCCACCAGATGTTTGCCACCTGTTGACAAATGCAGGCCTTGGGCACGAAGTGAATGGCTCTGGCCTCAGACGAAAATAAGCCACAGAGGCAAATTAATTTTAAAACAGAATGATCTTGGTTTTATGCACCCGTTTGTACTCCTTAATGAGCAAGATTACATGCTAAAGACAGAAGTCAGGGTTGGCGGTTTGTCTTGGGATGCCAGTTCTTTAAAGTGCCCTCTGAGCCTTGCAGTGTCTTTACCTGCCCTGTCGAAGGAACCCATTTCCATTCATTTGGAAGAGAAGCAAAATGGTCCTGGAGAATAAAGGAGCCAAATATTTCTAACGGTTCCATTTTATTTTATTTTTTTTAGAATCAATGCTGTAATGCAATCTTTCATGTGGAGGAAGATCAGTGAGATTTTGTGGCTTGGCTTGGCTATCAGACTTATGGGCCGATACAGTAAAAATCGCAGGAGAGTGGGCAAGCGCCTGCTCTCCCGGCGCGTGCACAGGCCACTCTCCTGTGCGCGCGATACAGTAAATTAATTTATTTAAATTAGGGTCCGCGGGAAAAAGAGGCGCTAGGGACACTAGCGCTTCCCTAGCGCCTCTTTTTTGACAGGAGCGGCGGCTGTCAGTGGGTTTGACAGCCGATGCTCGATTTTGCCGGCGTCGGTTCTCGAGCCCGCTGACAGCCACGGGTTCGGAAAACGGACGCCGGCAAAACTGAGCATCCGGTTTTCAAGCCGCGGGCCCATTTTAAAATTTTATTTTTTTTTTTATTTTTGGAGCCTCCGACTTAATATCGCCATGATATTAAGTTGGAGGGTGCACAGAAAAGCAGTTTTTACTGCTTTTCTGTGCACTTCCCCGGTGCCGGCAGAAATTAACGCCTACCTTTGGGTAGGCGCTAATTTATTTATTTATTTATTTATTTACTTATTTAGAGCTTTTTTATACCGACTTTCTTGATACAAATCAAATCAACTCGATTTACAGAGAACAAAGATCTTAACAATAACATTAAACATGAAACCGTAATTAGAGGAAGTATAAAGTTACAATAAAACAGGGGAATACAACTGGGAATTGGAAATGAAGGGGGGAGAGAACGATAATAAAACTAAATACAGATAAGTGTGTGGGGAGGCTTGAATAGCCTACCTCTAAACTATGACATGGTTATGTGAACGTAATGCTTCCGAAAATAATTGGCTTGGCTGCACATTTTGCTTTCCGTATCGCGCGGGAATAGCTAATAGGGCCATCAACATGCATTTGCATGTTGCAGGCGCTATTAGGTTCGGGGGGGGGGGAGGAGGAGGTAATAGCGCCTCGAAAACACGCGCCCAATCGGCCTGTTAGCCAGCTATGGGATTTGGCAAATGCGGTCACGCTGGGGTACTGGTTTAGCGAGGGTGTTCTCCTACCTACCTTCTGGCTGGGCCTAGTCACATGCTAAATGACAGATAATGACCATTCTGCCCAGTTTTTGACTGCTGTGGCTAGGCAAGCATATAAACTCTCCTACCTTAACAAACTCCAGCTCCCCCCATGTTTACTCTACCTTTCAAGCCCCCTTGCCCTTCACTGCCCTCTGTAATCTATCCCAAGCCTGTTAGATTTATCACCATGGACCACTCCTTTCATGTTACCCCAGCCTTCTTGCAAGTCGAATGCAGGTGGCACCAGGCCATAGGCACCTTTAACAGTGATGGAGGCTCAAAGGACTCTGGACAGATAGTCTCTTGGACTGAGTGCCAACTCTGCAGATCTGCATTTTAGCCCATGAGCTACGGAGGCAGCACAGAGGTTCATAAGCTTGAAACTGGCCAAGGAATGAAGGATGATTTGCATCTGCTGGTGCAAGAGAGGCTCGGGAGCGTTCCCCAGCCTTCTGTTGGAAAGCTAAGCTTCAGCCATCTTGGGAAAGGGTGGGGGGGGAGAGGAGGAGTCGAAAGGGAGAAAAACGCATTTACTCTACTCCCCCTCCCCTTCCCAAAAAAAATACTTAGAAGAAACGTAAGTGATTATAATAGAAATGTGTAATAGACAGGAGGAGAGCAGTGGACATGCTGAGAAGCTATATTTAGAATCTGTTGCTTTAACCATTTACTGAAGAGACAGAATTACTGCGGTGATTTGAACAGCTACAGCAGTGGCTATCTTATACTCGTACGGGTCTTCTGTGGGAATCCCTGCATGCTTATAAACAAAAACTCTACAAGCTAGGCAATACGCGTCTCCTTTATATGTCCCGGGAATAATATTTCTAGGAGCGATAAAGCCACTGTTAGCTGGTGGAATGCTGTGAGGCCCTTGTAGGAAGGTAATGGGATAGACCTGATAATGGTAAAGTGGAGCCCTCAGCCAGCCTCTCAGGCATTCAGATGTAAAAATCATGTTGCTGATGGCATGTAACTGATAGCCTTCACTTTCAAATTCGTGCCTGCCAGTGGTTTTATTTCAGCAGGCTTAATTTCCAAAATGTTTCATTATTCCGGCAGAGTAAAGGGCTGCAGTGGGAAGATTGTCAGAGAAGACTTGATCAATCTTTGCTGCCATAGGCACAAAAGGGAGAAGAATCCGTTATAGGGTAGGACCCAACGTGAGTATTCTCCTTTTGCTTTTGGAAACCTATCACCCTATGACGGGCTACAAGCACCTAGAAAAATAAAATTGCTGCAGTTCAGTCAAAAAGGCAAAGACAATCTTGAGTATTATTTGGGAAGGAATAGAGAACAAAACTAAGAATAGCACAGTGCCTTTGTATAGATCCATGGTGTGACCGCAGTTCTGATCACCCCATGTCAAAAAAGGCATGGCTGACAAAGAAAAGGTACAGAGAAAAATTAGGGGTGTACAGGGATAAAAAAATCATTTTCGTTTTTCGATTTGTTTTTGGGAGGATTTTTCCCCATGAATTTCGGTTTGTGGAATGTTTGATTCATTTCATTCATGTAAAAATATCAAATCAAACATTAAAAACCCCCAAAAATGAAAACGGGGACTCCCATGGTCTCTCTCCCATTCCCACTACCCAACTCTCCCACCTGGAAAAATGTGGGGTCTCAACCTATGTCCAGCATTCATTTTAAACGAATGCAGCAAATAAGGTTTGTTTCATTCGGGATGCCCTCAATTCATTCAGGGCAGGCCCCCCCCCCGAATGAAACAAATTGCCCTTATTCATCGTGTTTTTGAAATTTGTTTAAAACAAATGCATATCCCTAACAAAAATGATAAAAGGAATGGAAAAACTCCCATATAGAGAAAGGCTAAACAGATCAGGGCTCTTTAGCTTGGCAAAGAGATGACTGAGAGGGGATGTGATTGAAATTTAGAAAATAATGAGTGAATTGGATTGGGTAAAGAGGGAATGGTTATTTTTACCCTTTCACTTCCTGCTTAGTTCCCCTAGCAACTTCATAAGCGCCAGGTCCTGGTTAGGATGGGGTGCTACCATGATCTGTGCTAAAGAACATACTGATTTAAGGTACCGTGAGGGTTAGGGTTGGGCTAGGGGTGGGGATAGGGAGCCATGGAGGCTAACATTTGGTTAGGATGTCATAATGGCACACGTTAACCACAGGCGTTTCCCCAAGGATCAGCACTCGTCTAGACTACACTCTTCAATATTTACCTAAGTTACTTTTGAAAGATTCTTGCAAGCCTAGGTGTCAGTTACAAGATATAGGCTGATATCCAGTTTTTCATACTGATTCATTTTACATGGAAGCATACTTTACAATTCATTGTAATCTGTTTGACAACCACTAAACAATGGTTACTTCACAATAAATTAGACTTGAACATAAACAAAACTGAGTTGCCTATCCTGAGTAGAACCCCCGTGGTTAACCCTCCAACTGAGCTAGTATTTACTGGCTGTAAATCACTCATCGCCAAGCAGGTCTGCAATTTTGGAATTATGATCGAAAATGATCTTTCTATGAAGACCCATATTCAGCATGTAACACGTGCTTCCTATGTAAGTTATAGATGCTAAAACATCTTAAGCCATTACTTCCTGATGATGATTTACGGTCAATAATTCAGGCCTAGTCGTCTCTGGACTAGATTACTGTAAAGCCTTGCACTTTGGTATATCAGACATTTCCCTTAAACCTCTGCAGACTATTCAGAATTTGGCAGCCCGTGTACTATCTGGAACTGGTCTTCGGCAGCATATTACACCAGTTTTGAAGTCATTCCTCTGGCTTCCTCTCCAGTGGAGAATAAAATTCAAAACTGCCAATTTAATTCGCAAGATGCTAAATACACCCGCTGTTACTGTTTTGAATTCTGTGTTACGGATTTACGATCTAGGCAAATCATTATGATCTTCTAATAAGGAACTATTAGAGGATCCATCCGCACATCATGCACAGCTTGGCGAGACTTGCGATAGGGCCTTTCCCATAATGATTTGCCTAGATCGTAAAGCCATCTTTTGGAATTCCCTGCGCACATTCGCAATTTAGGTGTCCTTATTGATAATCATCTTTCTTTTAAACCATTCATCAAATCTATCATAAAGGAATGCTATTTTAAGCTACAAACGATAAAAAAACTCAGACCCCTACTACACTTCTCTGACTTCCGTACAGTACTCCAGTCTATTATATTGTCTAAAATAGACTACTGTAACGCACTCCTCCTTGGCATCCCCGCAACACACATCAAGCCGTTACAACTATTACAAAACGCTGCCGCTCGTATACTGTCAAATTCTAAAAAAAGAGACCATATTACTCCCACACTTATCGAACTACATTGGCTCCCAATACACTCACGAATACTTTATAAAGTACTCTCCCTCATCCACAAAAGTCTGGTAAACTGAAATCTCAATTGGATCAACCCCCCCCTCCTCCCCCGTACCTCCAACAGACCCACCCACCCAGCCCTCCAAGGAACCCTACGTACCCACCCCATCAAATCTTTCAAACTCTCCTCCACTATAAGCAGAGCTTTTTCCCTCGCCGGCCCTTCCGTATGGAACTCCTTGCCTCACGACATACGCATGGAGACCTACACTCCCAAATTCAAGAAAAAACTGAAAACCTGGCTCTTCCAGCAAGCCTACCCCATGACACCGCCCACCTCATAAACTCCTCTGTAAACTATTCTTCTCTCTTCGTTTAAGAATGCTCTATGACTAGGAATGCCTTATGACCACCGATTTATGCCTGATGCCTTATGACCACTGATTATTGTACATAGTTACTCTTGTTCATAGTTCTTTATCTATCTATTTATTGATTTATTAATTTGCGTTGCCTTCAGTATTATCTACTCTCCCTGTTAATTGTATTTCTACCAGTTATATGTAAGGGCTCCGCCCAAAAGTTCTTGTTTGTTGTAAACCGATGCGATGTGCGAACGGCTATCGGTATAGAAGAGACTTTAAATAAATAAATAAATAAATAAATAAATAAATTCCATTCGCAATGGGTGATACAGCCCTAACGCAAGCTATCGCATGGCTTAACGCTCCTGAAAACGTTGTAGCTAAAATCGGCGTTAAAGCCATGCGATAGGGCTTCGCAAAATGGTAAACCCCGCCCCTAACTCCTCCTCTTTTTCTGATTTCCATCGCACCGTACGATATGGTGCTCGCATGCATAAAAGGCATTTTCGCATGCGATAAGCCCTTAACGCATGCGAAAATGCCTTGGTGCATTTTGATAAATGAGGGGGCAAGTGACCTGTCAGTGAAGGGCTTATCAGATTTATGTCAAAGAAACCCCCATCCCCCACCTCCCAAAACTGTGCCAGGGTCCATTTGGAACCAGCAGTTAAATAGATGACACTTTTGCTACAAAAGGATTTCACACCCAGGCCTACTGCTGTCCGAGACACACGCCTGCCTTTTAATCTCTCAGTGACTTATGTTAGAAAGGGGTCTGTCCATTAGGCCGTGGCTCAGTGGAAGTGCTGGGAACTGCCATGTAGAGGGACGAGGGTTCAGTTCCCAGCCCTGGTCTTCTGCTCTCTGGTTCGGCTGAGGGTGCTTCAGAGGCACAGTTTATAGCCTATGAGTGGGGCAGGGGATCGGTTGCCATTATACCACAGTGACATGTAATGGGCAGATTCAGCACCCCTGAGTGCAGGTCCATGGAAGGTGCACAGCAATTTGGCCAGTGACTGCCCACCGCTATGACTGGACTCAAGCAAATTGGAGGTGGGGATACACAACAGAGGTAAGAAATACCCCTCAGCCCTAGTTAAAATCGAAGTGCAAGTCTAAAGGAGCAGCAGAAACTCTCCAGATCAAACATAAAAAAAAAAAAAAAGGCAGCTGTACTCGGTATGCAAGTATCACCCCAAAAAATCTAATTACGTGAAGAAGGATTTTATAATCTGGGCAACTCAATGAAAAGGGATCAAACACTGCCCCTCCTGGAGGTCCACCCTTTATCCTACTGCATGGCCAGTCCAGGGCCAAGGCAGAAGAGGGACCTTCCTGAGAGGGGGAGGGGGAGGGGGTGGTCCTAAAACGTCTCCCAATAATTTCCGGAGAAATGGAGCACGCAGTAGCTGAGAAGGGACCACGCAGACTGCATATGCCTGCTACAGCACAGATCAAGAGCGCTCCCTCCCCTCCCCCTAAGCCCTTTTCCCTTTCTCACACACTTTCTGCCCTGTGGATGACGACGCTGCTGTGGGAGAAGGTTCAGAAGGTTGCAGGAGTGTCATTCCGCGGCGCTCCAGTCGAAATGCCAGCTAGATACTCGTTTGTGGTTTCTAGACAGATGCCAATTAAAAATGAACAATACCATAGCGGACACCTGCTATATAAAACAAGAGGCCTTTTGTTGAATATTTCATGAAAAAGGCAACCTTTATTTTCTTAAATTTTATTAAAGGAATTAGAAAAAACAAAATAAAAAAAACAGGCAGTTACATTCAAGGTAATTCACCCAGAGACGTTAACCCCTTGTGGAGGGCCAATCGAGCAAACAAATGTGAAATTTGTCTTCGTGTGGTAGACACATTTTGTCTCTAGCCGCTGTCTGTTACAGAAAGATAAGACACCAGTGGATAACCCTGGAATATCTATTTACAAAAGGCAAGGAAATAATTTGATTTGCAATTTAGAAATTGCACTGGTTCATTCTATAAAACCATCTTACAGACTGCATGCAATAGTTTGACATTTGAATCTGTTCTGATAATTTACATAGGGTGGGAATAGACCACAGATTGTGTAAGGTCTGTGGCAGCACAGAAGGTAGGCACAACTGAGCAGCCTAATTTTGAGGACCATGTTGTCTTTCCCTGCTCACAACTGTGTTTCTGTTTTTATTGTGATCATTCCCTTCATACTTATTCCCCTCCACCTCTGTGTCTATTCAGCCTATTGCAGACTTTCCTTTAACAGAAGGCATGGGGGACCTGCACTGAGCAACAGTTATTACCCTTAACAGAAGGCATGGGGGTAACTGCACAGAGTGGCAGTTATTACCCTTAACAGAAGGCATGGGGGTAACTGCACAGTTAACAGAAGGCATGGGGGTAACTGCACAGAGTGGCAGTTATTATCCTTAACAGAAAGCATGGGGTCACCAGCATAGAGCAGCCATTTCTACCCTTAACAGAAGGCATGGGGGTAACTGCACAGAGTGGCACTTACTACCATGAGAAACTTGCTGGGCAGACTGGATGGACCATTTGGTCTTTATCTGCGTCATTATTATATTACTATGTATGTTTCTATGACCCTCGCTTTAATCACATAAACAAGTTTTAGCAGAGGATAAGTCTTGTCAGATGAATCTGATCAATTTCTAGTACTGGGTGACCAGAGAGGTCAGGGGGGATCACGGGATGTAGTGTACGTAGCTTTCAGTAAGGCCTTTGACACAGTTCCACATAGGCATCTTATAAACAGACCGAGCTTCTTTAGAATGGACCCTAAAGTGACAGCCTGACTTAGAAACTGAGTGAGAAGCAACAAAGGGTCCTGGTAAATACATTTCACACCGAGAAGAGGGGCGCTGCAAGTAATGTGCCACAAGGATGGTCCTTGGACTGGTTCTTTTCTAAATATTTTTAAGTGATGTTGTGGAAAAACTATCAAAAAAGATTTGTCTTTTTGTGGATGATACCATAATTTGCTACACCAAAGAATTTGTAGAAAACATGAGGAGGGATTTAATGAAGCTTGAAGAATGGTCTAGAGTAGTTGTTACCAAACCCCCCAGCCAGTCAGGATTTCAAGATATCTGCGATGAATATGCATGAGATAATTTGCATGCAATGAAAGCAGTGTATGCACTCTATCTCATGCATATTCATTAATATAAGAACATAAGATTTGCCATACTGGGTCAGACCAAGGGTCCATAAAGCCCAGTATCTTATTTTCAACAGGGGCCAATCCTGTTTGGCAAGATCCCAAACAGTAAATAGATCCCATACTGCTATCGTGCAGTGATAAGTATTGGCTGTTTCTTAAGTCTACTTGGTTAATACCAATTTATGGACTTCTCCTCCAGAAACTTATCCAAACCTTTTTTAAACCCAGCTATGCTAACTTCCTTAAACACATCCTCCTGCAATGAATTCCAGAACTTAATTATGCATTGAGTGAAAAAGAATGTTCTCTGATTTGTTTTGATTGTGCTTCTTACTAACTCCCCTAGTCTTGGTATTTTTTGAAAGGGTAAATAACCGATTTACATTTACCCATTCTATCGACCTCTTTCATATCTCCCCTCAGCCGTCTCTTCTCCAAGCTGAACCGCCCTAACCCCTTTAGCGTTTCCTCACTGGGGAACCATTCCATCCCCTTTACCATTTTGGTCACCTTTCTCTGTACCTTTTCCAATACAACTACCTGTTTTTGTAAGATGTGGTGATCAGAACTGCGCACAGCACTCTAGGTGCGGCCTCACCATGGAACGCTAAAGAGGCATTATGATATTCTCATTTTATTCTCCATTCCTTTCTTAACGGTTCCCAACATTCTGTTTGCTTTTATGACGGCTGCCACCCAGTGAGCTGAGGCAGCCCTGTTTCAATGTAAAGAAGGCTCTGGAACGGGATGAGGTTGAAAGGGGGTAGACTTAGGAGTAACCCAAGGAAATATTTCTTTTAAGCGAGGGTAGTGGATGCATGAAACCGCCTCCCGGTGGAGATGGCGGAGACATGGACAGTATCTGAATTCAAGAATGCACAGTGGATCTGTGAGAGGGAGGTACGGATCGTCCAGCTGGGCAGACCGGATGGGCCCTACGGGTTTTTTTCTGCCATTGCATTTTCTGCGTTTAGGTTTGTTTTGCAACCCTCACTCCCCACCCCACCCCCCAGCTCCCCGAAAAGACTCCTGGGAAGCTATGGAACAGAATCCGATACAAACCAAGGAGCATCACTCTTTCAGCAGTGCATAATGTTATATTACAATGGAAAAGAAGATGGAGTTTACAGCTCTTTTCAGAAACCAATAAACTATAAAGAGCCGCAAAAGAAGAAAAGAATGACTGTAGGATTGTAAGAGAAGAGAAAACCCCCTCTGCCCCAGCTTGGGAGCCTGGCGCAGCTCTGTTATCAACGCCTGTAGTACAGCGCTATAAGCTCAGAAAAGGATTTGGTTTTACAGGTAACCCAGCTTCAGTGAGTGAAGTCTTTGGTATCAACAGCTGCCATGCTAAAGGCAGCGGACATTACGTAGCTTCGGCAAGTCGGAAGGTGCTGCAAAATACGGTAATAGTGAAAAACACAGCACCGTCCAAGTGCAGAGAAAGCATAAAAGAGCTTGGCTTCGGCCATGGGCATAGTTATTTATTTATTTATTTTACTATTTTCTATACCGGCTTTCACGACCAAGGGTCACATCAAACCGGTTTTCATTTAACAGGGCGTGCATTGTACAGAGAACTCGAGCAACTATAACTGGTGCAGGAATTGTAGTTACAATAAACAAGGAAGTTAAGAGAGACTCCTTCATTTTTTTATTTCCTTCCCAAAAAACTATGCTTTTTCGCTCTCCGCTTCCTCCCGTGCCGGATTCCCTCTGCATCCGACCCGTGAAATGGGCAGACGGGATAGCCCTCGCGCATTGCAAAACTCATTCGATCTATGCTCCTCAGGGCCATGGAAATTGCAGGTGGCGCAGTGGAGATAAGAGTACTGATATACCTGCCCCAAAAACTGTGAAATGTGCTTAAAATTAAGACATAGCAATAAAAAAAAAATATAGGCTATATCATTTCAAGGCTGACATGCCAAGCTACTCCACTGACTTCAGATATTTACTATTTATTTATTTATCGTGTTTTGTATACCGTCATTCGGTTTCGCCATCAGAACGGTTTACAGTAATCGTAAACAAGTAGTTAAAACGTCATCACAACGTATTGTCTTATTGCCAGCCAGTTTCAAACAGATTTCCATCTGCAAACGTGACTTCCTGTATTCAGATTGATCTGAAACAACCCTACTGACCTTCTCCAACACTCTCATGTGCAGCACCTTTCTTTCAGCGCCTGAAACACAGAATGCGCTCTGACTGGACTGGTAATCTCTCACCCGTTTTGGTTTGCTCTTTGTCAGTGACATAAGAGCATAAGATTTGACATACTGGGTCAGACCAAAGGTCCATCAAGCCCAGCATCCTGTGTCCAACAGTGGCCAATCCAGGTCACAAAATGTGGTTTCCATGCTGCTTATCCCAGGCATAAGCAATGGATTTCCTCATGTCCACTTTAATAATGTTTATGGACTTTTGTAAACCCAGTTACACTAACTGCTTTCACCAAATCCTCTGGCACTGAATTCCAAAAAAATATTTTCTCCTATTTGTTTTAAATATACGACTTAGAAACTCCATTGCATGTCCCCCAGTCCTTGTACTTTTTGAAAGTGTAAACAACCAATTTGCATTCCCCCATTTCATTCTGCTCATTGTTTTATAGACCTCTATCATATCTTCCCTCCGCTGTCTCTTCTCCAAGCTGAAGAGCCCTAACCTGTTTAGCCTTTCCTCATAGGAAAATTGTTCAGTCACTTTGTTCATTCTTCTGCTATATCTTTTTTAAGTTGCAGTGACCAAAATTGCACTCAGTACTCAAGATGCGGTCACACTATGGACCAATATGGAGGCATTATAATACTCTGTGTTTTAGTCTCCATTCTTTTCCTAGTAATTCTTAGCATTCTATTTGCTTTCTTGGCTGCTGCCACATGCTGAGCAGAAGCTTTCAATGTTTTATCCACGATTATGCCTCGATCTTTTTCCTAATGTGGAACCTTGCCTTGTGTACCCATAATTTAGATTGCTCTTCCCTAAGTATATCACGTTTCACTGGAACACATTAAGAAGCCGATGCAGCGTCGGTGCGCGGGAAATAGGCACTCGTGACTGAACTCTCCAGGGCACCCAATGCAATATGCAAATGGACTGCCGCTGTAAAAAGGAGGCATTAGGGAAAATTGTCCGCCCCTAGCACCTCCTCGGCAGCAAGCGCCCAGGAGAGGTCGGCTGTCAGCGGGTTAGGGAAACGGACGCTCAATTTTACGAGCGTTCCTTTTCCTCATCTGACTGCCAGCACGCTTTTTTTTTTTGTTTGTTTCCTCCGACTTAATATTGCCACGATATTAAGATGGAGAAAGTACAGAAAAGTAGTATTTTCTGCTCTACTCTGGGGCAGGTGTTAATTTTTTAGGGTAAAAATGTGCGCATCGGAAGCACTTTTTTTTTTTTGCATTGGGGGGAAATAGCTAATAGCCTCATCAACATGAATTTATATATGATGAGCGCTATTAGCTTTGTGGAGGGGGGGGGGAGGGTTGGACATGCGTTTTGGACACGCTAATCCCCTTCTTGCATAAGGGGTTGTGGACGCATGTCCAAAATGTGCATCCAACCACAGGTTAACCAGTGCACTCGGTGGAGCTCACTGTATTACATCGGCTGCTTATCTTATCTGCCATTTGCATGCCCAGTCTCCCAGTCTTGCAAGGTCCTCTAAGAACATAAGAAATTGCTGTACTGGCTTAGATCAAGTGTCCATCAAGCCCAGCATCCTGTTTCCAACAGTGGCCAATCCAGACTACAAGTACCTGGCAAGTACCCAAATAGATCCCATGCTACTGGTGCCAGTCATAGCCGTGGCTAGTCCCTAAGTCAACTTGATGGACTTCTCCTCCAAAAACTTATTGAAACCTTTTTTAAACCCAGCTACACTAACTGCACTAACCACATCCTCTGGCAACAAATTCCAGAGCTTAATTGTGCGTTGAGTAAAAAAGAATTTTCTCTGATTAGTTTTAAATGTGCTACTTGCTAACTTCATGGAGTGCCCCCTAGTCCTTCTATTATCCAAACGGGTATTATTCACATTTACTCATTCTAGACCTCTCATGATTTTGTAGACCTCTATCACATCCCCCTCAGTCGTCTCTTCTCCAAGCTGAACAGCCCTAACCTCTTTAGCCTTTCCTCATAGGGGAGCTGTTCCATCCCCTTTATCATTTTGGTTGCCCTTCTCTGTACCTTCTCAATCACAACAATATCTTTTTTGAGATGCAGTGACCAGAATTGCAATTTCTCACAATCCTCTTATGAATAAACAACTTTGTGTCATTTGCAAATTTGATCACCTTACTTGTTGTTCTCATTTCCAGGCCATTCATAAATATGTTAAAAAGCAGTGGTCCCAGAACAAATCCCTGGGGCATTCCACTATTCACCTTTTTCCACTGAGAGCATTGACCATTTAGACATACTCTTTGTTTTCTATCTTTTAACCGATTCCCAATCCACAATAGGACATCGCCTCCTAATCCATGACTTTTTAACTTCCTCAGAAGTTTCTCAAGAGGGACTTTGTCAAATGCTTTTTGGCAAATGATAAACTGTTGCGGAGGTGGACCCTTGGCCTGAGTTGGAGTTGGTGCTACCCGTGGGGAAACCCCCACGGGTCCCCACTGTCAGGAGGCGGGGTCGAACGGGAGGCGGAGGCCGACTGGAGCTTCGCTAATACCAGCCCTTGTTCCCTGCAGGTTGAGCCCTTGGGTACCGGGGCCGGCTGGTCTCAGGCGGGGCTCTGTGTGGTTGATCCCAGAGAGAGGGTCCAGGGCAGGGTGCCAGGAAGCAGCGGAGATGCAGGGTCCGAAGGAGCAAAGTCGAAGACAAGGCCAGGTTCCAGAAGCCCGGACAGACAGAAGCAGGCGAGCAATTAGGAACAAGTTGAGTCCGGGCTTGTGAGTAGGCAGGTGCCTAAGAATGGCCAAGTCCTAAGACAATCAGCTGGAGGTGAGATCAGGTTCAAGCTGGAGTCAGAGTAGGCGGCTGAAGACAAGGTCAGGTACAAGTTGAAGTCAGGGCAGGCGGCTGAAGACAAGGTCAGGTACAAGTTGAAGTCGGGGCAGGCGGCTGAAGACAAGGTCAGATCTGAGCAAGGGTCAAAGCCAAGGAATCCATCCAGAGAGTAGTAAGGTACAAGCGAGGGTCAAGCCAAGGAATCTGTCCAAAGGGTAGCGGGAACAGGAAGCTAGAACTGGAACACAAGGACTGGAACAGGAACAGGTACTAGAACAGGAACACGAATGAGGCAGCAACTAAGCACACGACAGGAAGCATGGAGACCTGTTGCCAAGGCAGAGACTGAATGGCGGGGCCCGCCTTATATAGTAAGGCTGAGAGGCCGCGGGAACCTTTCCCACCGCGGTCCCATTAAAGTCAGCGAAGGTGCATACGTGCGCGCCTAAGGCGGGCAGGCTGGAACTAGGAGATGGCGGTGTCTCCCCTCGACGCATGTGGCGGAGACCCGACCAGGACCGGAGGAGGCTGGGGAGCTGCCGGAGGAGCCTGGGAGTGTAGCAGGAGCGCGAGCGCCTAGGCGACTGCCTACCGCTGCCAAGGAGGAAGGGCCGGGTCTGGGACCCGGGCATTGGGGGTGAGTGGAGCCGGCTGTGGGCCTGCCGCGGCCGGGAAACGCAACATAAACTAGATCATTTGGCTCCTCTTTATCCACGTTTGTTTACTCTTTCAAAAAAAAAAAAAAGAAGTAGATTGGTAAGGCAAGACTGCCTTTAGATAAATCCATGCTGGCTTTGTCCCATTAAACTATGCCTATCTCTGTATTCTGTCATTTTTGTTCTTTATGATGGTTTCTACCATTTTGCCAGGCACTGACATCAGGCTAACTGGTCTGTAGTTTCCTGGATCACCCCTGGAATCCTTTTTGAAATTGGTGTTATGTTGCAGCCCTCCAATCTTCAGGTACCGTAGATCATGCTAAAGATAGTTTGCAAATTACCAATAGTATCTTGCAATTTCATTTTTCAGTTCTTTCAACATTCTGGGATGATTAGCTTGTCAGTTTGCCTTATTATATCTTCCAGGTTCACTGAGATTTTTGTAGGTTCCTCTGAATCATCACTTTTAAATATTTCTGGTATGGGATTCTCACTCAGTAAAGAGTGAAGTAAAGAATTCATTTAGTCTCTCTGCTATGGCCTTGTCTTCACTAAGTGCCTGTTTTACCTCTTGATCATGTAATGGGCCAACTGCCTAATTCACAGGCTTTCTGTTTCGAATGTACCTGAAAAAGTTTTTGCTGAGTTTTCGTTTGCATGGCAAGCTTCTTTTCAAAATCTTTCTTTGCCTTTCTTATCAATGCTTTGCATCTGACTCGCCAGTGCTTGTGTTCAGGGGCGGAATTCAGGAAAATATCAAAGCTGGCCCACGGGATAAGTGACTCCCGCATGTTCTTTAGATACAGCATATGTTTCAGTAGCTCCGCAAGTCCTTGAGAGGTGCATCATGGGTTCTGGAGCCTGGCAGCCTTAAGTCAAAAGATCTCCATCATAAATTTCACAATTTTCCTAAATAACTAAGTAATAGAGCATACCTTAGACCAGGGGTGAGCAAACAGAGCTGCAGTCCCCATTCCAACCATCCATGCAGTCGGCTTGGTTAAATCTCTCACATATAGATATATATATATATATATATTGATATCTGTCTCCTGGATTCTTGACCTGGTGGTGAAATTTCTTCCCAAGCAAACAGGTAATGAGACAACCCCACTGCCAGCCAGTATCAGATAGACACAAATGCTCAGTAACACAAATGTTGAAACTGAGGAAACTTTATTGACACACGTATGCATGTGCACTCTCTCAGACACAGAGACAAGCAAGCGCACACACAAACACACACACACTCTCTGCTAGTGATAGACACGCAAATGCACTACCTATGTCAGAGAGAGAGAGTTAGTGTGAATGTGTGTGTCTCTCTGACATATTCACGCACTCACACTATTCTGCTGATGTGCTATTGCTTATGTGCTCACAAATGAGTGACTCATCATTATGTAGAGTTCTTGCTTGCTGCCAGCCTTTTCCCAGCCTGCAGCAGTCTGCTCCCTTTCCCATTCCCACTCCTCTGTATTCCACTCTCCAGGAGACTCCCTGGTTTTTCCAGAACCCAGCTACCTCGCACAGAAGCCTTGCCAACACTGCACAGGCACGTCCTCCTGGTTCGCCCTGTCCCTTTTTTTGTGACTATGGCTAGCCTCCACTTCTCTGGCCCTGTACCCCAATCCTACTGACAGTGTGCCGCAGACTCTGCTGCATTTATGGTTTCCTAGGCTCTGCTGTGCCCTGCTTATCTAATCTAGGGGAGAGGGAACCAGTAGTGATCCATGCTGTTCCTCTGGGGCTTTAAAAAAAAAAAAAAAAGAAATTTAAGCCCTGGCGAAGAATAGGGAGCGCTACTGACCCAAAGTAGCACAGCCACAGATGGAGTCCTGCTTTCCCATGTGGAGCCATTGCAAGGGTATTTTTAGGAGGGGGTGGTCTGATCATTATTTGCTCTTACTGCTCGGATGGGGGTCTCCTTACCCTTAGGGTAACCAGCATGGAGCAGCAGTTCAACCCCTTGCTGGCAGACTGGATGGACCACTGTGGTCTTTATCTGCTGTCATTTACTAATGTTAATATTAGGTACCCTAATTTTTTTTTTTTTTTTTTTTTATTTAAGTTTTTCTATACCGGCATTCGCGATAAAAATCGCATCATGTCGGTTTACAATTAACAAGTAGATAGGGAACAAAAGGCAATAAATAACATTGATCTAAGTAATAATAATAATAAAATAATAGTAATAGTAGTAAAAAACGTTAAACAAGAGAAGGCTAAGGAATGCAGTTACAATAAAACAAGGGAGTAATATAACTTGGATCAGAGAAAAGAAGCAGGGATTTAAATATATATAACATATATGCCAGTCAATGTGCTTATAGCGTTGAAGAATTGCCCTTATGAGGTAGGGATATTAATTACTATGATTAAGGCAAAGTCTGAGCGAATAGGTAATAATGGAATAGGTTTAGTTTAGTTCAGGAAAGGCTTTCGTGAATAGCCACGTTTTAAGTCTTTTCCTAAATGTAGGAAGGCAGGGTTCCTGTCGCAAATCTGGTGGGATGGAGTTCCACAATGTTGGTCCTGCAGTGGAGAAAGCCCTGTCTCTGGCGGTTATGTGCCTCATGGATTTGGAGGGTGGTACTTGTAGGGTTTCTCTCTAGGACTCTCTGATTGGTCTTTTGGACGTGAATTTTTTGAGAGGAATTTGAAGGGTGAGCTGAGAGTGTTGATGGATGGCTTTGTAAATAGTGGTTATGGACTTATATATGATTCTGTAATGAATTGGCAGCCAGTGCAGATCTTTGAGGATTGGTGATATGTGGTCTCTTCTCCGTGTGTTAGTTAATATTCTAGCAGCCGTGTTTTGGACCATCTGAAGGGGTTTGGTGTGAGATGAAGGAAGACCTAATAGCAAAGAGTTGCAGTAATCTAGTTTCGAAAAAATTATTGATTGTAGAATAGTTCTGTAGTCTAATACATCTTTGCACCTGGTCCCTGGCCCAGCTCCTGCCCTCCCCTCCCCCCCCTCCATTAAAAATTATGCATTTATAACAGATTTTACTATACACCCCCAATGCCTACTTTATCTCCCTTTTCACATGGAATTTCTATCCTTAAGGAAATCTACAGTGCATTTTGTTTCCTGCAGAACATTTGCCCTGTTTGACTCAATGCCCCCTCCAGCAGCTTGAGCTGTCCTATCCTCGCGATATCACTTGTAACTTGGTATGGCAGTGTCCTGCTATGGCAATAACGAATCAAAGCGATGCCCGAAAGGCTGGCTCTCAACGTTCCACCAGCTTTCCAACATGCGTCGACGCGAGCTGGGCCATCTCTCCACCTGCTCTCGCTTTCTGGCTGTTCTAGTCATTTCTTTTTTTTTAAAATGAGTTATTTATGCTTGCCTGCAAACTGGGGGTGATTTGAAGATCCACCGAGAACAGCCTCTGCTCAGTCTCTGAGGAAAGCAAGGACTCCCTACCTGCTTCGAAGGCTCGGCTTTCCAACACAATCCCGCTCGATCCGTTTCCTGGTTCTGTGACATTCCGCATCCCCCCTCCCCCCAACGTGGTTCTGCTAAAGCCTTCCCTCAGCTCTGTCACTTGTGTGCCGCAGAAGTGGTGTGTGTGCCTAATGAAGCATGCCCAGCAGTTTCAGATTTTCAACCAAAGGAGAGAAGGAAAGAAAAAATCAATTTATAGAGGAGTAGCGGTGAATGTTCAAGTGTATTAGCCATTCTTCCAGTGAGCACAATTTCTGGAAACAATGATGATCTAAACAAATAGTAATTAAGCTGCTGAAACAACCATGCAATTGAAGTACATTTTGTAGAGGCATAATTGCTCTTGCGGCACATCATTCCTAATTGTCTAATAGGAGAGAGAGTGGCGAGCGCGTGTGGCTAAGGCACGCAGTTTTACTATCACAGGGTGTTCCTCCAAAGTTTTTGACTGGATAGGTTCACAGAAACACAGACATCGATGGAAGAATAGGGGCCCATCTAGTCTGCCTAGCTGCCTTTCTAATGGCCGGTACCCTTGATTCCACTTAATCTCGGGATTTACCTTCACTTTCTCATGTAGAGATCTTAACAGATACCACAAGGAATATTCCATTGTTAAGTATGGTTATGTGGCTTCCCCCATGTGGAGCCTGGAATGGTGTGCTCTGAGAGTATATATATATATATCCCTACCACCATCTTAGGGTGTGGAATCTTGAGATCTTGAGTTGGCCCTTCCATAGCTGTGAAGGAGGAAGGCCTCTGGGGTCTCTAGGAGTGAGACTTCACTGCAGAAAGGAGACAGAGAACCTTTGCTTTTTTAGAAGGCCACATTTTGGAACCCTTTTTGTTCCTTGAGATGGGATGTAGGAGTATTTTCCACCCTCCTCATCTCATGTTTTGAAGAAAATGCCGGGTGCCAGAATTACGCTGGAGTGAATATATTAACATTGTTTGGTCAGAATATCCAGTCTGTTTACCTGGCCTCATCATTAGAATCGTGCTTTCATTTCCACTGACAAGCCAATTAATGCGCAATTAGAGCAGGGTTTTTTTTTTTTTTTCATTACACTAAAATAGTTTTGACGAGTGTTGTGAGTTGCCACTTCTCTGCTGTAGCTATGTTGGCCATCTGGTTGTAATTTTTTTTAATTTTTTTTTTTTTTTAATGTATTCCTGGATCTCACGCTGTGTTCCCTGGGTCAGCAGAGAAACAGGAGGTGCCAGTAGAAATGTGCCTCCTCTGCATTTTCTTTACAGCTGATATTTAGACTGCTAATAAGCTAACACTTTTAGATTTTATTTTCTTTGGGTAGGACATGCGTTCAGTGCCTAGGATAAGTGATTGGGAAGAACATGAGAAGAGCCATGCCGAGTCAGACCAAGGTCCGTCGAGCCCAGCATCCTGCCCCGGACAGAGGCCAGTTCGGATCCCAAGTACCTGGCAGATCCCAGGTAGATTTATTTCTTGTTACTCCCTCCCAGGGATAGCAACAGCTTACTCTGTTGTTTTAAGGACTTTTCCTCCAGGATGTTGTCCACACCTCTTTTAAGCCCTACTTTGCTAGTTGCCTTACCGCATTCTCTGGCCACAGATTTCACAGCTTTACTATGTGTTGAATAAATATCTGATTTGTTTTAAATCTATTTGTTGTTAGTGCTTGGAGTATCCCCTTGTATTGGTATTATTTGAAAGGGTAAATAACTTTCCTTCATTTACCCCAGTCCATCCCACTCTTGATTTTATAAACGTCTGTCGTGACCCCTCTTAGCTGTCTCTTTTCCAAGCTGAAGAGCCCTAACCTTCTGTAGCCTCTCATCACAGGGGGCCCTTCCATCCTCCTTACCATTTTGGTTGCTCTCCGTTGCAGCTGTTCTAGTTCCGCTATGACTTATCTTGAGTTGAGGCGGTCAGAATTGCCCACGGTACTTAAGGTGCGGCGGCGCCGTGGATCGAAACAGAGGCGATATGCTATTTTCCATTTTATTTTCCATTCCTCTTCGGGTCATTCCCAGCATTCTGTTTGCTTTTCTAACGGCCGCCACACACTGAGCTGAGGTTCACAAGGACGCCAAGCTCCTTTTCCTGGGTGGTGACTCCTGGTACAGAATCCAGCATCCTGTACCCGTAGTTGGGATTATTTTTCCCTGTGCGCATCATTTTCCACTTTTCCACATTAAATTGCATCTGCCATTCAGACGCCCTTGTCTCCTGATCTCACAAAGTCTTTCTGCAGTTCTCTCTGTTTTAACAACTTTGAATAATTTTATGCCATCTGCAAATTTGTTCCCATCACTCGTCTTTCCCTATTCCAGATCATCAGATAATTTATAACTATATTAAATAGCACAGGTCCCCAGTACAGATCCCTGTGGTACTCCACTAATTACTTTCCTTCATTTGGAAAACTGATCGTTTAGTCCTCTGTTTCCTGTCTTTTAACCAGTTAGCAATCCACAATAGGACACTGCCTCCTATCCCATGACTTTTTAATTTTCTGAGGAATCTCTCAAATGCTTTCTGAAAATCCAAACACACTGTATCAACCGGCTCACCTCTATCTACGTGTTTTTTTACACCTTCAAAAAAATCCAGTACAGTTGTAAGGCTAGACTTCTTTTTGCTAAAACCATGTTGATTCTTCCCCACTAAACCATCTCTCTCTATATGCTGAGTAATTTTTTTTTTAAATATAGCATCTACCATTTTGCCTGTGATACACCATCCAGTGATACTGCATGGTGTTCATGTCAGAGACGGAGGGTGGTGCTTATGAATACTGTGGCAGGTGCACTACAACAGGAACGGCACGTTGAACTGATCACGTTAGATTGGAATGGGGTATAGTTCGGAAGATATTAAGTAAGACGTTACAAGACATCTACATTTGGAATTTTTTGGAGACTTCCGTTATTGAGGCATTCGTTTGACTATTCACCCTGAAGAAGCCCAGAGTTGGGTGAAACAAAGGTCCCTTGGGGTGGTTTTGAAGTGGGGGTGCCTTTGACATGTGATAAAACATCTGGTTGAAGAGTGGAACATAAAAGTGACAGTGTTTTGAAGAAACTCCATGGGATGGCTGAATGAGATTAGAGATCTCTATTACAGTTGGATAAATGTTGATGTGCATAGTCATTTTACTATAATTGTGTATAGTTTGATATGAATATGTTTGAGGTTGGATGGATGATAATTTTTTTGGGATGTTGAATGTGTTTAATAAAAACTACTAATGAAATGTTTGCACATTGTACCTGTATTGTTAATATTTGCCAGATGCTACATGTTGTACTTTCTATTGTATACATTAAAATTTATATAAAATATTTCATAAAAAAAATACCGGTAATGTCATGATATTTTAGGTTCCCTCATTTCTGATTGTGTTACACTATTCTATATTGAGGGAATTGATTTATACCTTCATAGTAAAGATCAGCTTAGCCACTCTCCATTGTTCAGGGGTTGTGGCCATTTTAAATGATAGGCTATAGATTACTAGCAACAGGTTTGCAGGTTCATGTTTGAGTTCTTTCAGGACTATGGGATGGATCCCATCCAGTCCTGGTGATTTGGTACGCTTTAGTTTTGTCAGTTCGATCTATTACATAAATCTGTTTTAATTGCTCAGAATCATCACCATCAAAGAATATTTCAGGACTGAGGACCGAGGCCAAGAATTCAGTTTTTCTGCTGTTTCCCTGTCATCCTGAGCAACCCTTTTGCCCTTCGATCATCTAGTGGCCCAACTGACTCTCTCACAGGCTTTTGGCTTCAGATGTACTTAAACAAGTTTTTAGGTTTTACCTTTTTTGCAAGCTTCTACTTCTATTCTCCTTTGGTCTCTCTTACTACTGTTTCACCTCTAAGCTTGCCGGTAGTTATGCCCTTGCCTCTTTTCTTCATTTGGGTCTGCTTTCCATTTCTTGAACGATGCCTTTTGGCTAGAACTGCCTCTTTCACCTTACTATTAAATCATGCTGGCAGTCGTTTGGTCTTTCTTTGACCTTTTTTTTTAATGCAGAGGATACATTTTATTTATCCAAGATGGTATTTTTAAACAATGTCCAGGCCTCATGCAAACTTTTAGCTTTTACAGTTGCTTCTTTTATGCTTCTTTCTAATGAATTTCTATCATAGTCTCCCTTTTTAAAATGAAATGCTATAAGCTAGTACCTGATATGGTGCAGGCAAGCTCCACACATGCTTCTCTGCACAGCTCAATAGTGCACCGTCAACACTGATGTTCATTACCTCCAATGCTCCTGTTGCCGACTTCCATGAAATGGGGGGATAACCTCTTATGCCAAATTGTGCAAGTGTAGCATGACCAAATGCCCTTTGCAAACCCTACTGACGCCATCCAAATTCATGTCACCTGGGAAGTGTAAATCAGGACTGAGGCTCCAGACTGATCTAATCACATGCTGTGCGGCCTGCCGTTAGGGTGGATGCTCCCATGCTGCCTTTTTCTGCCTGAGTTTGGATGCTGGACCTCCAGCTCCTGCAGCTTGCTAGTGCCCTCTCCAAAACCTAGGTTAGAGTATAAGCCGAACTGAATTAGTAGGAAGCACAAACAAATCGTGGTCTTGATTACTGAAAAATGTATCGGCAGGATATTACAAGAATTGTAACATAGCTATGAAATGACAGCAGAAAAGGCCCAAACTGTCCATCTAGTCTGCTCAGCAAGCTTATGGTAGCATCTGCCGCACCATACAAGTCACTTCCATACTTATCAGTTTCCCAGACTATCAAAGAAAGATCCCTTGTTGGTTTCTGTTTGAGTCCAGTTCCCCGTTACCTCTTGCCGTTGAAGCAGAGAGCAATGTTGGAGTTGCATCGAAAGTATCAGGCTTATTGGTTAAGGGTAGTAACAGCCGCATCAGCAAGTTACCCCCATGCTTATTTGTTTTCCCAGACTGTAAAATTCAGTGTTCTTGTTGGTTGCTGCTTGAATCTAATTCCCCTTTTCCCCTGTCGTTGAAGCAGAGAGCAGTGATTGTGTTGCATCAACAGTATGAAAGCTTATTGGTTAAGGGTAGTAACCACCACCCCAACACAAGTTACCCCCATGCTATTGAATAATTTTAATGGCAGTTTTACTGGGTGATTGAAAGTGGCCTGGTGGGAGCTATTGCATAGAAGGCACTTGGGATTTTATCCCATAGTGCATGGGTTCAAGTTTTCAGATGCACTGACTGGCAGGCTGGTGTATGCTCTACTTTTTGGTTTTAAGAAAAAAATTGAATTTCTATTGGAAAGTTTTTTACTTTTATTTAGAAAATTATAATCTTTATCGTTTCCATATTCACCTGTAGGGACCATCATTTTGTAGTAGGTCTCTGGCAGGTTTAGGTTCTTTTGCACACCTTCTGGGGTAGAGAATGAAATGGGTACATTGTCTACAGGTATTTGAACTCTGTTTAGTTTCAGTCCTGGTTTTGCAGGTCTCTCCAGCAGTGAGGGGAAATCATGAAAGTAGATGTTAAAGAGGATAGAACTGAGACTGTTGTACTCCATGATTCTGCCTAATGCTTCTCTATATTGTCTTTAGTTTATAACTTAACAGGGATAATGAAGGGGACCATCAAACAGACAGCTTGTCCATGCTCCAAAATTCCTTGTTAGAGATGTGCATTCATTTGAAACGAAACCAGAAACTTTAACAAAAATTCCTGTTTCGTTTCCATTAATTTCTAAAACAAATCAAAAGAAAATGAGCAATATTTCATTTATTTTTTTTATTTCCTTAAAAAATAAAAGTTGGAAAGGGAAACACAGCCAGCCCCCCCAACCCCTCCCTGCTGAAAAAGCCCACTGCCATCAAAAAATAAAAATTATCCCATGGCTCAGTGTCATCCTCCGAAATCACCCTGAAATCTCACATAAAACTTCTTACCCCATCCACAAGTCTCTAATGAGCAAAAGCGATCTCCATTCTCCCTGCTCTGCCACTACTGGTGTTCAAAATGACCTCCTTTCAACCCAAGGTTGGTATCATTTTATTGTACGGCAGAACCAGCCATACAGTAAAATGGCTCTACCTTCAAGTTGACCGGTGGCCATTTTGAACCCTAGCAGCAGCAGCCTCAGTTTGACCAGCGGCCATTTTGAACCCTAGGAGCAGCTGGGGCTTGCTCCTCCTCACTAGAGACCTGTGGATGGGGGTAAGAAGTGGTGTGGGAGGGCTCATGGGCTGGAACCAAGCTAGAGGGAGAATTTTAGTTTCAGACTTTGACAGCTGAGGGAGGAGCCTGGACCCACAGTTTTTCCTTTCTATTTTTTTCATTTTAAGTAAATGAAACAAATCAAAGAACAACAAATGAAAAACCTTTTCCGTGCACACAGACTTGCTATGGCCCTAGCAACATGCATAGCAATGGCACAGAAAAGTGCACACCAGTGCTGCATGTAGAAAAAGTGTGTGTGTATGGGAGGGGCTTACCATGTAGGTGGGCACTATATGTGAAAATATTAGTTTCGCTTGTACCCCTCACACCCCACCCCCAGTGCTTATGCCTGGAAATGTCAGAGATGTGCGCATCCAGCACCTTGTGACAGCGTCAAAAAACATTTGCAGCCAGACGTTCCTGTTTTACGAGCAAGGACGCCCTGCCCCACCCAGAACTCAATAAGGACCAGATGTGGAGGGGGCCAGGATCAAGCTGACAGGGATCCTACTCACAGTCCCTGCAGGATGACTCCCTGATGAGAGCCTCACGTGAAGCCAGGAAAGAGATCATGTAGAAGTTAATATTTAAATAGTAAGAGCAATCTTCAAATGGATTTCCATGGGTAAAAAAGAGCGTTTTACCGAAATTGCCTGTTCAAAAATTGCCCGCCCTGTCTGAGGGTAACAGTACCCGCTCTGTATCCAGAAGGCGCTTATTTCTACCTGCATTGTAGTGGAGGCGAGCAGTTGACGGGAGAAAAGTACATGCAGGGTTTTGGATTTTCCAAACCGTACACACCGTTTTGGTGGGGAGGGAAAACGCACAGAAAAACAGGTGCAGTTCCCTGTGGGTATTCTTTCCTTAGACAGTTTTCAAAGTTAATGTGCGTGCACACTTCTCCTGTGAAAAGTGGTGCAAAACCACGGCTTATACTTGCGGATGCTGTATACACATTATTCTTAATGTATAATTATATATTTTTACAGTATCATTCCCCCTGGGCTGGGGGGGGGGGGGGTGAGGGGAGATTTGCCGATTGTGTTTAATTATAATCTCAGAGATGGGGGCCCTATGGACCCATCACGATCTGTTGAGTACCTAGCAATGCGTCTGATCGTTGCATCCTAAAATGTGGGTGGGTTTTTCTTGCATCCTCTGAGATATTTTATTATTATGCTATCAGCAGAAATTAGTGTTAGGTTGCTTTCACTGGCATTTGTAAAGCTAGTTATCTTTCGGGGGCAGGAGACGAAGGTTTACCCCTTACCTAACTAGTGCGTAGGGTTAGGGTTATGGAATTTGTGCACTAGGAATGAGAACTCGTGCTGCTTCTGCCCAAAACTTGCAGATTGCATCAGATTTTGCTCAGAAGATATCAGACTGGTTTTTTTTTTTTTGGTTTTTTTTTACAGTCGGAATCTCTCTTGAGTAAAAGTAGAGGGTTCAGGTTGGCCTTCTAATAGTGATCACCTTTTCTTTTCAGTCCGCATAGTTAGAGTGGTGTGAGGGATAAATATCCTCTAGGTAACTCCAGTGAGGTAGAAGGATACTTTCGAAGGTACAGTTAACCTTCCTGACATGGACAGGCGGAATTTGTAATGAGTGAACCTCATTACTGTACAAAACCCCATCGGGTTCATTATTATTGCCAGCTTTGTTTAAAACCAGATTTTAAAACTTATGCGCGGGCGTAGATTTGTTCGCGCGCATGTTATAAAATCCGGGGTTGGCGCGCGCAAGGGGGTGCACACATGTACACCTTGCGCGCACTGAGCCTGAGGGGAGCCCCGATAGCTTTCCCCATTCCCTCCTTGGAGGGACATTTTTTTTCGGTCCCCCCCACCTTCCCCTCCCTTCCCCTATCTAACCCACCCCCCAGCCCTACCTAAATCCCCCCCCCCACCTTATTTTATTTCTTAAGCCTGCCAGAGGCAGGCGTATCTTGCAAGCGCCGGCCAGGTACCGGCGCGTGAACCTCCAGCACGGCCACACGAAGGAGGCCTCAGGACCGCCCCCGGACTGTCGCCACGCCCCCGGACCCGCCCCGGACCACTCCTGATCTGCCCCCAGACTGCCGCCACGCCCCCGTACCCGCCTCCTTCCCGCCCCTTTTTCGAATCCGGACATACGAGCGTCCCGGGGCTTGCGCGCGCAGGGGCAGATTTTCTCAGGTTACGCGCGTAGCCTTTGGAAATCTGCCCCTATGTGAAGCTGTGCTGGAAACTGATCAGAGATATTCCGGGCTGAGTTTTCATCGATACGCTGGTGATTTGGGGGTTTGTGTTCGTGGTCACATCGTCTGTTGCCGGCACATGTTCTTACATTTTGTGTTGCCTGTTTGAAAGGACTGACTGAAAGAGAGAACAGCAGCTTTTGTCTCAGCATGGATAAACCCTGGACACTAGCAGTCTTTCAGGGGAACAAAGCTCAAGCAGGAGGAGGTCTGGTCCTACTGCTTAGAGCCCCGGAGAAGTTGAGGCATGAGTGCCAAGCTCGACTCCGCCACCAAGCGTCTGTGTGACCTTAGGCAAGACACTTGAGCTCAGATACAGCAAAAAGATAAGGAACGACCCTTGGGTTGCCTGTGCTTCCAGAGCCCATTTGAAGATCATTTCCCCTAACCTGCCTTCCCTGCTCAAGGGGTTAATTACTTCTAATAGCTATTATGCACCAAGATCACAGTTTAGGGGCCGCCTTTGATGACTAACCCAGCCTGGAAGGTCAAGAGGACGTAGTGGTGGAACATGGCGTGTTGCGTGCCTTTGCCAGTGAGATGGCGGCTCGCATGGTTCCAGCTGCGGCAGGGCTCTGTGTTCCAAGCTTCCTCCTGTTAGTGGCCTGGAGCTGCAGCACATGCAGAATGCATCAGTGAGGCTCAGTACTATGACTGGTTCTAGAGCATGTGCTATCAGTTAACCAAGCGAAGACTTCTCTGTGTTTATATTCAATATGTAAAGTCCCACCTTACAGCACTTACACTTTACCCGGAGACCACGTGGAATGATGTGTCCTATCTCAAAGCTCAAGGTACACAGGAGATAATCTTGTCATCCCAGACCAAACTGGCTGGAATGGTGGAAAGAGTGTTATTCTCTGTGTGGGCCCCCCTGTCTGTGGAATTTATTATTATATTAGTAAATGAGTTTGAATTGCTACTGCTGGTGACGTCTTGCAAGCAAGCACTGCACCTTTATCCATCCTTCTATTTATCTCTATGCAGCCTGATTTCCAAAGTCTGAATTGTTTCCTGAATGTTCTAAAAGCAATCCTAATTGTGGCTTCAACTTTTAATGAAGCATTCTGTTATGCGTTCCACCCAATACAAGAAGGCCACATCAAACTATCATAAGACATAGCCCAGGGGTTGGAAGGGGTGTGGCCTGGGGGTGGGAGGGAGCATGGTCGAGGGCAGGAGGAGGCGGGAGTGGCGTGGCAATGTCCCCATTCACTTCTATTGGGTGGGCATGGCGTGGGCGGGGCTTAGACCGGAAGTGAACGCTGATTGGCTGCTGTCATCCTTATCCGCCATATTAATGTTTCCTTGACAAAGGACTGGCAGGTCCGAAACACGGCTCCGTGTCGGGAGACTTGGGAGACTGGAGTGAAATACGGGAATACAGAAGGGCGAATAGCCGGTACTTAAAAGATTTTCAGAGAATGGTCTCACAGAATGGTGCAGAGATGACCGACCATCCAGAATGATAATAGTGGCATGGGAACCACTGATTTACTAAGTTAAGTTATCCATATATGGACTTTAAAAAAATTTTTGCATTTAAAAAAAAGCTAAAAAATAGATTATGGTATACAACCATTTGTTACCATTGACTGATGATTATATATAAGGCAGAGTCTACAGTGTAATGCTGTATTGATGAAGCCTAGTATGATGGTCACTCATTATGAATTATGATATTGTTGTATAATCAGCGTCAGAGAAGTTTTGGGATGTTGGATAAGTGTTGGAATAACTGAAAGACAATATCAAGAGGGGAACAGGTTTGTAGGTGGATGAGATACTCCAGGAAGGGCAGGGAGCAGGGGGCAAGGAGAGAAGTACATTTAAGCTAGGATGGAGTCCTGAGGACTGAGGCTAAAAATCACACACATAAAAAAAATATATAGCGAGAATCATATGCAGCCACTGATCCTCACCCTCATTTCAAAGCTGGTTTCATTTTTCTTAGGCTTTTAGATTGTGTCTAATTTAATGAAAAGCCCGCCTGATACTCTCACTGCTAAGTGACAATCTCAGCTACGCGGGGATCCGTTTCCGTGGATCTGTAAAGAGAGTATCCTAGGTACATATGCAAAGGTTTCCTAACGGTAATCACACAGCAAATACCAGGCGCGTACGGCAGACAGTTAAAGGGCGTGATCTAGCACAAGTCTGCTACTTAAGAACGTGATGCTATCATGGAATTTGGTTTGCTTATTTTTTTCAGATCACAAAGATTTTATTTTTTTAAATGTCCTAGGTACTGGAAGGTGTGGATTTATTCTCATTTGCCCCTGGTTGGGGGAGGGGGAGGGACAGGAGTGTAGTACTAGAATCAGAATTGTCCCAGGGTACTACGGGTGATTTACCTTAGAACGTGTCCCTACATATTCTGGGGGGGTGCTGTGACCCTGCTGATAGGATCTCAGAACATAATGATGATGTGGGTAGATCAGGCAGTATGGGAAGCTGCTAAAAAAAAACAAACCACAAAAAAACACAAGACTCACGTTCCAAAAGCAGATGGCTCCTTGGAATGGGTTGCTTGTGGAGACCGATACGTTTTTAATCTTCCATGGTCGAGTTCAGCCCAGCCTCTGTGATATATGGAGGAAAAGGGGAAAACCCCTTCAGAAGATTGCACATTTTATCTTTTTTTTTTTTTTCTTTTTGCTTGATTGGTCCCTGGAAATACAGAATCCATTGGAGTCCTCTAACAGGAGGAGAGGTATAGTTTGTACCCTAAAGAACTTAATTTTTCATGTTATTAACATAGGGGCCAATGCAATAAGCCACGCGTAAAAATCTGCATCCAAACCGGGCGCCTGGTTTTTTAATGCAATACAGCCACGCTCCTGGGCGCCAAATGCAGTATGGTAATGAGGTGCCGTGCCAAAAAGGACATGCTAGGGATCAATTGTGCGTCCCCAGCGAGTCCTAGGCATCAGGCGCCCAGGAGATGCAACTGGTAAATTGAGCGTCCGTTTTCCTAACCGGGCTGTCGTGAAGACTTACTTTTATTTTCCATGTTGCTGCTTTCTGTGGTTCCTCCTACTTAGTATCGTGACAATACTAAGTAGGAGGAAGCACGGAAAGCAGGACTTTTTTGTTTTTTAGTGAGTTCTTGACGTGCGGCAAGACTTAACGCCAGCTCCAGGGCTGGCGTTAAATTTTCCACGTTAAAAAATGTGCATCAGGGACACAGCAATTTTTTTGGTTTGGGGATAATAGCTAATAACCTCATCTACATGGCATTCACATGTGATGAACGCTATTAGCTAGGCGTGAGCTTGGACGTGCGTTTTGAACGCGCTGATTCCCTTATTGCATCGGGTGGGTTAGCCTAACGCATCCAAAACGCACGTCCAGGCGCTGGTTAAGCTGTGCATTAGGCTGACTGCACGATATTGATTCGGCCCTATAGAACTTAAGAGAATTTAGGTTGGGGGAGGTGGTTGGGAGGGGAGGAGGGTTTTAAGGGATAAAATCTTCCTGCACTTTCAGCAATATCTGCATAGACATCTAAAGAAGGGAGCCAGGAAGACCCAGAACGAATTGTTTTGATTGATCCAATTAAAGATACCACAGGCTCCAAGTGCCCCTTCTTAGCATCAGATGCAAACATCTGGTGACTGGCAAGCTGGACATTCAGAGTTGGTGAGTGCCCCTCTCCAGCATGAGCAGGCCCTGGGGTATGGCAGACAGGAAGTGATTCACCTTCCCTGGACCGCCTGTTGGTTATCAGTACAAGTCACACAGGGCTGGATTTAGGAGCAGGCCACACAGAGGATGAGGTCTAGGATGGCAGATTCTGAAGGTGCCAAAAATCTAGGATTTCCCCCTGCTGATTTCTAGGACTGAAACCCTCCCCGTCCCTGCCCCGTGAGTGCCATAATCTTAAATCCAGCCTTGGGGCCGCAGAAGGAGGCACAAGCAACAGTGTCAGAGCAAAGAAATTCCTGCCTCCAGACTTCTGCCCCCTGCTCCTTCTGAAGCTCCAATATGCTACTGTGCTAAATAGCACAAGAAGAAAGGGATATATATATATATATATATATATTTTTTTTTTTTTTTTCCCCGGCCGGGACACACCTGACAGATGGTTCTCACATGTGTGACACACTGAACAGGGCTATATGTAAACATACACTCTGCATCCACGGGAACCCCCTTGATCCCTAACAATGGATGCAGAGCAGAACTAGGGCATTACCCATTCAACTCACCATACAAAAAAAAGATATTCTGGTTCTGATGACATCTCAGTAAAAGCAAAACAAACTCCCTTTACTACCAGGTACAATAGTCCTCCTTATGAAAAGGCAATAATTTACAACTAATGCATATCCTATTGAGAAAACACAACAAATAAGATTGATAGACTTGCCTACATGCTAGTAAAATACCTCACCTCGGGCACACACACAGAACCAATCTTCACCAAGTACAGAAAATCCACACATTATAAATATGGAGACAGAAACTGGAATGGAAAACAAAAAAAAAGCCATTCTGCATTCAGTGCGAACCTGGAGAAATGGAAAGAGAAATATAGCTCCTAACACAGTCCCAGGATCTGCAATAATGCACACAAACTAATCCGCACAAAGTTACACCTGCATTATGGAAAACATAACAACCCTATCCATGAAAAGGCAACACTACAAATATTAAATCAGGCCCTAAACACTAATATACCTCCTATTAGGAAAACAGAACAAGCCAACCTGCTATAGAGCCCCACACAGAAATAACTGTAAAACTATATCAATAAATGTTTCAAAACAGCTGATGAACAGAATAAGGTCAAACAATTAAAACTCATAAAAAATTATTAAAAATTGTCCAAATATAAAATATTTCAAAACAGCAGACACATCACATAATACTAAATAATTAAAATGGAAGTCAATCAAGAAAAATAAACTTAAAATGCCACCTTTACTTACCCTCTCCAGCAACTCTCCTACTCCTTTCCCTTGAAAGGAGTAGGAGAGTTGCTGGAGTAGGACAGACCAGGAGCAGCAGTGGCTGCTGAAGCTCTGTCCTCATGGTCCTCTTCTTTAGGGCCCACAAGTCTCACACACACACACACACACACACACACACACACACACACACACCCAATTAAACCCTACGACCAGTCTCTCTATCTCACACACAGACACCAGTCACCTCCTTAACCAGTCTCTGTCTCTCACACACACACCGCAGTCACCTCCCTGCCCAGTCTCTCTCACACACACCCAGTCACCTCCCTGCCCAGTCTCTCTCTCTCTCACACACACACCCCAGTCACCTCCCTGCCCAGTCTCTCTCACACACACCCATCACCTCCCTGCCCAGTCTCTATCTCTCACACACACACCCCAGGCACCTCCCTGCCCAGTCTCTCTCTCACACACCCATCATCTCCCTGCCCAGTCTTTATCTCTCACACACACACACCCCAGGCACCTCCCTGCCCAGTCTCTCACACACACCCCATTCACATCCTGCCCAGTCTCTCTCACACACACCCGTCACCTCCCTGCCCAGTCTGTCTCTCACACATGCCCCAGTCACCTCCCTGCCCAGTCTCTATCTCTCACACACACCTCAGTCACCTCCCTGCTCAGTCTCTCTCTCACACAAACCCAGTCCACCTCCCTGCCCATTCTCTCTCTCACACACACACACACCACACACACCCATCATCTCCCTGCCCAGTCTCTCTCTCTCACACACACCCCAGTCACCTCCCTGCCCAGTCTCTGTCTCTCACACACACTTTGCTTAGAGCCCTGATGCTGTGTTCCCCTTCAATTTCGCATTGGCAGATTTCCCAGGGCTGCCGCTGCCTTCTCAGCAGCACTGAAGCAGCAAACATTTATTTTAGAAAATGTGCCACAGCACTCAAGCCTTTCTTCTGGCTGTCGGGATATCCCTAGGCTCCTACGCGCCCCCCCCCCCCCCCCATCTGCCTGCTTTTATGGCCACTGGGAGCTCCAATTGTCCCATCTGTAATCAGCATGGCTGAGTGCCACTTTTACTTTAATCGTGGCTTTGCCGCGCTCACTGTTGCATCGGGAGGGGAATTCCCGGAGCAACCCGACCTCTTCGTGCTTGCGACTCACGTGGCTTTGGGGAATCCCTACTCTATCGCGGTTCCCTGCCACTTTGGAAGGGGGAAATCCTGGCGCGGCTGGCCTCTTTTCATTGTGGCTCGCCGCTGTGTTTAATTTCAGCACTTCTACGTGGTGGTCACAGGGTCGGGCTTCTTCGCTGCCATGGGTCTGGACACTGCCACTCCTCCCAGCCCCCCTCAAACCACCCCACCCCCGGGCTGTGAGATGCCCCCCTTCTTCCTGCCCCACCGGCCAATCAGCGGCTTCCTCCTCCCACTGGCAGGAAGAAGGGAGGCTTCCGATTGGCCCGCGGGGGAAGGAAGATGGGAGGAGGCTTCCGATAGGCCCGTGGGGGCAGGAAGAAGGGAGGAGGCTTCCGATTGGCCCGCGGGGGCAGGAAGAAGGGAGGAGGTTTCCCATTGGCCCGCGGGAGCAGGAAAAAGGTAAAGGGAAGTATAACTGGGGCTTTGGGACACCAGGAGCTGCGACACACCAGCTGGTTCTTGGCGACACATTGGTGTGTCGTGACACACCGGTTGAGAACCACTGATTTAAAGTATATGGATGTAAATTTAAAAACCAGCATTTTATATGGCCTTTTCAAAATAATACTGAAAAATGTGTAAATGTTTGATTGTTATTTCTGCTGTATATACACCCCCCCTGACTGCTGCGCCCCAGGCCATGGCCTAGATTGACCTTATGGGAAATCCGACCCTGCCCCTACCACTAAATCTCAGCTATGCCAGCCTGGGGAGTTTAAAGGTTGGGGAGGAGGGGAGGGTTTTGGCTAATGCTGCTGGACCTGAAACTCCACGTCTCGTCTGCAGGGAAGCGCTGGAAGGAAACACCGTGCAAAATGCTCTACAAACGGGGCATGTGATGGGAGCCAGGCGTTGCATTATTCACTGCCCTTGCGCTGGGAATGATTTCAGAGTGACGGATCTTAGAATAATAATCAAGTCTACCGGGTTATTCTAACAGTAATTACCTGCTAGGCATGTTCACTAGCTGTAACCTGTCGGGTCAACTGGCAAGCAGAAGGGCTGCCAGGAGTGCTTCACAGCAGATTATCATTCAGTCCTAGTGACTTCACAACACATGGGAATGCAAACTGAATTATCCTTCACATTCTATCGTCCTGAATTACTTTCTTTAAAAAAAAAGAATCTGTACAATGTTTGAGTAGCCTATTGCCATCAAGGTATGAACTCAATTACAATTGGATTTAGCAGTAAGTAGTATCTGTGCTTAAACAGACTGCGATACAAGTGTGTGTGTGCATGTGTGTGTGTGTGCGCGCACGCGTGCTCGTTGGCTTTCCCTTTATATCCTCCCTGCCAGGGACGGCTCTTTTCTCATTTATTTATTATTTATTTTATTTTTAACTTTTATATACCGACATTCTTACATCAAATGCAAATCATGCCGGTTTACATAAAACAGAAAAAGCAGGAAATATATTTCCATAGTCTAATACAATGAACATTTATAACTAAAACTGTTAACAGGCCATAAAGGTAAGAACTTGGAAAAAAAGGGTTAATTAACAAAAAAATAAATGAAAGAATTTTAAATAAAACACAAAGGGATGCCCGAAGGGGTGCACAAAGGGGAGAACCCCTTTGTCGCGCCCCTTTGGCGCGCAACGCATGGCGCGCGGCGCCTGGTGGTGATGCGCTTTTCAACTGCCGACGAAGCTCTCAGTGACATCATGGGAGGGGGCGTGGTTTCTCGATCGGGTTCCTCTCAGTCACAGTCACACATCTCACTGTTTCCCTCACCTGCCAATGTTTGTTTGCCTTCATTATTCTCATGTTAGTGTTAATTTCTTGCGGGGGCCCCAAGATGGAAGGAGGCCTCCCCGCTCGCCGGCGCCTGGTGGTGATGCGCTTTTCAACTGCCGACGAAGCTCTCATGTCTTCCATCCTGCAGTCAACAGTGAACCGTAATACGAGTTTTGCAGTATGTTCTCAGGTTGAAATCTGCTTAATCTGGCACTCCCACTCCCAGTTCTGCGGCAGGATGCAGTTCTCCAGCAGGTGACTCTAGATCCCTTTCTGATCTTGCACAGGCCGCAGAGGAGCACTTAGTTCAGGTCTCTTCGCCTGCGGGAAGGATGGGGTGTGTAGGCGCTAGTGTGTGCACGTCTAGCAGGGCTAAGAGTCCTAGCACCCTCAGACCCAGCCAGCCTGCGGAGCAGGAGCCCCAGTCAGAGGGGTAAGCCCGCCCTGCTTCCCTGCTCGCACAGTTCATTAGCGACTCAGTCAGTGAGCCTGTTTCTGGAAGGGTATAAAAGCCATTGTGAAATATAATCCTACATCGTGCATATTCCAGAACAGATGAACCAAAGGATTCTTGGAAATCCAGGGAGAAAGGTGTTAAAGCAATTTTTCTTGGCTTGCAGTGCTAACATGCTTCTTGAAAGCTGCCTTTATTCTGCTCACAGGCTTGGGTTTTCTGCCTTATAGCTTATGATCCTGACAAGAAACTTTCCCAGGAAGATTCAACATTTTTATTTTTTTTTTTAAGGATTATCATTTTGTCCATCGTCTTTCTAGATGGGGCAGGATGAGGCTCTGTGGCTATCGCATTTCAGTCCATTGACCTACCTGCCAAATGTTTTGGGGGGTCACAGCAGCAGGGGCCACGGATAACTCTCCTCTCTCATTCCCACCATCCACAACACCGCAGTAAGTCCCCAAGGGCGGAGTTGAAGCGGCAGGGCGCCTTGTACAGTCTCTCGCAGCCAGAGACCTCTGCAATTCAGCAGGCTGGTTGTCAGGCTGGGAAAAAGCAGGCAGACTTGGAGCGATGTTCAACAAATCTGATTCCCTGTGACTTATAAAAATGGGATCCAGGCAAAAAGGTGAAATCATCAAGAGTTAAAAACAGGATGGTAGCTCCGAGCATTACAGTCTCCCTCTCCAGGCTCAGCCTCTGAATCAGTGTCCCTCCCCCATCTCCCAGTGATGGGGGAGGGGAAAAAAACCCTTTCTTCTCAAAAATATAGGCAGAGAGACAGTGGCAGAAAAAACAACTCCCTCCTTCAAAAAGATAGCACAAAACTTTAAAAAAAACCCCTCTAAATTTCTAATTCCTCCTTCTTCTAGGTCATTACAGTCTCTACTTTTGCTGGACGTAGGGCAAATTAGCACCTCGGGCAATTTCTGCAGACCTTACCTTGACTGGTGGCAGGGCAAACAGCACCCAAGCCTGTCCCCCTCAAGCCGGGGGGAGGGGGGGAGGAATGTCCCTCCTGAAAGCGGGAGCAGTCAAAACCAAACCAGCTGTCTCAAAAGTAAAAAAAACCCCCTCCTCGGAACTCTCCTGGGGTATCCCACTGGGATCCAGCAGGACAGAACGCTCCACCTCAGACCTGAAACTACATCCAACCACACGTTCCTCGTGGACCAAATCCCAAAACAAGGGGGAATAGCCAAACAACTGGGAAGGATCAAAAAGGGCAAAAAAAAAAATCTCCCAGCAGCTGAGAAGTTTGGGAAGGCTGCGAAACCAGCCGTATCATTTTAAAACAGTCAGAACAGCTCAGGTTTTAACCAAGGAAATAGCAATGAAAAAATACAGTCATGAACATTGGATCCATACTCCATTCTGACTCCTGTACACATATAGACACTCAAACACACACCCACACATGCACATATGCCTGCACCTACATACAGAAACACTTACACATACAGACACACATAGGCACGATTGTCATCATTCACCTATCCAAATTACGGGGCGCTCAACCGTGATTAAGTAGCTATAAATTAAATTGTTGTTAACTCCCATGTGCATTGATTTTCTTATTCCAATTGAATACTGCAGTTCGAAAGCTATTCAGTTCTACTTGTTCACCACAGGCTCAGACCATGATACCTAACTCTGTCCTGGACGCACTCCTAAACAGGCTGGCTTTCACGTTATCTGTAACCAATATACATGAGCTATATTTGCATATAAATTGGAGAGCCAGTGTATGCAAATCTGTCACATGCATATTCATTGTGGTTAGCCAGAAAAATAGATTGGTTAGGTGAGCCTCCAGGACTGGGTGGGGGAAACACTGCACTAGACAGAACTGCTGTTTTAAATAACTTGAGCTGGGAAAAAGCATAAGCACTGTAAGCTAAGTGTAAAACACTGATAAGGCAGGCTAAGACAGAATTTAAATTGAAGTTGGCCATAGAGGCACAAACTCATAATACTCAAACCTTTTAAAATATATTCAAAGCAAGAAACCCGTGAGGGGGTTGGTTGGACCATTAGATGACCAAGGGAGGGCGGTCTGTGTTACTGTGTGGGAGCCTAAGAGCGAGAACCTGTGTGTGTAAGTGAGGGAAAGCATGCGAGAGTGAGTGTTACGAATGGGCAATCATCAGGTGTAGTGAACACCACCAGCAGGAGTGACTCCAGGTGGAGAGAGGCAGGGGTTGCGGGAGAGCCTCAGATAATGGCTGGGAAGGAATGTGGTGCGGGCAGGAGTGTATAGAACTGGGTGCTGGCTGGAACCTGTGGAGCTGGATGCTAGCTGGAAGGTGTCTGATGTACTGGGAGCTGGCTGGAGGGAGTCCGATGCAAGCTGAGGGAATCCCTGGTACAAGGTGCGTGAAGGTAAGAGTGAGCTTGATACACAGGAGCAGCATGGAGGTATGTGTGAAAGTGGGTGCAGGTAAAGGTGATCCGGATACTGGAACTGGGTGCTGGTAAGGATGGGCTCAGGATAGCGTGCAGGTAAGGATGGTACTGATTGTAGGTATGAGTGACTGGACTAAGGGAACCCGGGAAAGCAAGACGGACAATGGCAAGACAGACTAACCAGACGGTACTAGCACTGAACATAGAACACAGAAGCCCGAAGGCAACACAGCAAGGCAGAAGCCCGAAGGCCAGGTAGCAAGGCAGAAGCCCGAAGGCAGGGCAGCAAGTCAGAAGCCCGAAGGCAAGGCAGCGAGACAGAAGCCCGAAGGCAAAGAAGCTAGAGCAGGGAGCCCAAACGAGCTCGATGCCGAAGCACTGAAGTATTGGGTAGGCAGGGTTATAAAGGAAGTCCAGGACATAGAGCAGATGACTAGGACGGATTGGGCCAGCCAGGAGAGCATGCTCTTTAGGGACCTCTGGTGGTGAGGCGGTTGCATAGCAGCCATAGCCGTAACAGTGAGAACCTGTGTGTATGTGTTTGTGTGTGTGAGAGAGATGTTAGGTTCCATATTAGGAGTTTCCACCCAAGAAAAGGGCCTGGGCATCAGAGTGGAAAATACTTTGAAATCCTCTGTTCAGTTTGTGGCATCGGTCAAAAAAGCAAACAGAATGCTAGGAATTATTAGGAGAGTGGGAGCTTTTTGAGAAAAAAGAGAGAGCATATGAGAGCGTGTGTGTGTGTGTAAGGCAGGAAGCGAGAAGAAACAGAAAGAGAAGAATGACCCTGGAGAAAGAATTGGGAAAAGACTGATAAGAGAAAAGTGGAAAAAGGAGACCAGGACCAACTGATTAGAAAAATGAAAAGACCAGACAGACAAAGATAAAAAAATAAGTAGATTTTCTTTTTTAGCAGTTGGAATATGCCATCTTTGGGCATATGCGTTTCTTCCGTATTTGTATTTTGCTCTTTCTTTAGAGTTTCCACTGTTCAGAGTCTAGTTTCTTAAAATTTCTATTTTGGTTGTTTGCATGTTTTGGTTTCTGATCTGCAGTCCCTTATTTCTCTATTAGATAAGGGTGTGACTGAGGGGCAGTACTTTTGTTAATGTGTATGTTCTCTGTAGGGATTTGTCCAGTAGGTGGTGTATTAGTGTTCTAGGGCCTGGCATAATATTTGTATTGCTGCCTTTTATAAATAAGAGTGCTGTTTGATTCCTGAGCATTAGTGCTGTGATTGTATGGAATGGCAAAGTTTTTAGGTGTGTGAGTGTTTTTTTTTTTTGCAGGGGAGCGCACTGTTAGCCCGAGTTTGGACGCGCATTTTTGATGTGCTAGCTTTACCCCTTATCCAGTAAGAGGTAATAGCGTGTCGAAAATGCACATCCAACCCCCCCAAAACTAATAGCGCCCGCAACATGCAAATGCATGTTGATGGCCCTATTAGTTATTCCCAAGCGATCCAGAAAGCAAAATGTGCAGCCAAGCCGCACATTTTACTTTCAAAAATTAACACCTGCCCAAAGGCTGGCGTTAATTTCTGCCGGCGCCAGTAAAGTGTACAGAAAAGCAGGTTTTTTTCTGCTTTTCTGTACACCCTCCGACTTAATATCATAGCGATATTAAGTCGGAGGCCCCAAAATTTTAAAAACATTTAAAAAAAAAATTTTTAAATCGGCCTGCGGCCCGGAAAATGGATGCTCAATTATGCCGGCGTCCGTTTTCCGAACCCGTGGCTGTCAGCGGGTTTGAGATCCGACACCGGCAAAATTGAGCGTCGGCTGTCAAACCCACTGACAGCCACCGCTTCCGTCAAAAAAGAGGCGCTAGGGTCGCGCTAGTGTCCCTAGCGCCTCTTTTTACCGCGGGCCCTCATTTGCATACTAAATCGTGCGCACAGGAGAGCGGGTGCTCGCCTCGGAGCGCCCGCTCTCCCGCGGGTTTTACTGTGTCGGCCTGAAAGTGTTTAGCAGGGGAAGGATTTTGCTGAGGTGATACCTGAATTTGAAAACATTTTTTTTTTGTTTTTGCACGTTAGATTGTAATGTGAACCGTCCTAGTTCTGCCCTGCACTTGCTCTTATGATTATTGCTATTTTATTATAGTTATGATTATCTCTGTCTTTCTAGAAAGAGGATTCATGAAAGAATACATTGGTATTTGTTTTATTACAGCTTTTTACATGATATTCTTGCGTATTTATAACCTACAATAAATACAGATTAATAAAGCATATATAATTTTGGCAAGCGCTTGAAATAATTTAAAGTATTTTAGTTTCACTCATGATGCATAGCAGCTGTTGCAAACTGTTTTAGAAATTCTTTGTCAGGTGCACTCTAAGGCATTATTTCTGGATAAGAGTACAACTAGTAGGGCTCAGACCTGTATCCCTACTGCCTACCCATGTTAACCAAGGGGCCTCCCCAAAAAAATCAGTTCTGGCTACGCCACTGGCATTCACTTGGTGTGCTGCAAACTGGCTAATTTGCAAAATTTGCTTGCTCTGAAAACAAGACCTATGTGCTGTAGACTGCTCAATATATCAGTCAGAGTGTTTCTTGATTCTATTGCCTCTTTTTTTTGGTGGATTTATTCCTAGGCTATTTTTTCTTGTTTTCTAACATATTTTATTGAGGTATTTTTATACTTTTCTTAAATAAATAAATAAATGGGGTTCATTTTTTTGCTAACCAAATCCTACCCCACCCTGTTTCTTAAAACCTTGAATTCCTGAGTCCGCCCTTCTGTTGGTCCTACCTTATTCACCTCCCGTAAGTGCATTACTGCATTCTTTGCACAGGATCAGCACAATGGCGAGCGCCAACAGGCCGATTCAGAAAGAAACGCGGGAGAGCACCTGCTCTCCCGGCGCGCGCACAGGCCAGTGTCCGGTGTGCGCGATCCAGTAAATAAAAGTATGCTAATTAGGGCCCACGGTAAAAGGAGGCGCTAGGGACACTAGCGCGTCCCTAGCGCCTCCTTTTTGACAGGAGCGGCGGCTGTCAGTGGGTTTGACAGCTGACGCTCAATTTTGCCGGCGTCGGTTCTCAAACCCGCTGACAGCCATGGGTTCGGAAACCGGACGCTGGCAAAATTGAGCGTCCAGTTTTCAACCTGCGAGCCGATTTAAAATCTTTTTTTTTTTAATTTTTGATTATTTTTAACCTTTGGGACCTCTGACTTAATATCGCCATAATATTAAGTCGGAGGGTAAACAGAAAAACAGTTTTTACTGCTTTTCTGTACACTTTCCTGGTGCCGAGAGAAATTAACGCCTACCTTTGGGTAGGCGCTAATTTCTGAAAGTAAAATGTGTGGCTTGGCTGCACATTTTACTTTCTGAATCACGTGGGAATAACTAATAGGGCCAGCAACATGCATTTGCATGTTGCAGGCGCTATTAGTTTCGGGGGGCTTGGATGCGCGTTTTCGACGCGCTATTACCCCTTACTGAATAAGGGGTAAAGCTAGCGCGTCGAAAACGCGCATCCAACCACGGGTTAACAGTGTGCTCCGCCGGAGCGCACTGTACTGTATCAGCCTGTAAAAGAGGTATATCCTGGTAAAGGATCTGCCAGAAATATTTTCTTTATCAGCTCAAGCTCTATTTTACAAATATGATGTCCTGAATGACCCTAGAAAAGCAGCCATTACAGATCAGACTAGTGGGCATTGCGTGTAACACCTTGAAAAGGCTGGTGTTAACTGCAAATCAGATATAGCAAGAATTTATCATCTTTATTTTGTTTTAATAGCATTAAATATGTCATGCAATTTCACCACTCTTTGCTTTGCTTCTCTGAAATAAGAGGTAAATAAATGTTAAGCATTTCAATCAAGAATAAAGACAGGAGTTAAATATTAAGCACAAAGTGAACACAAAGCAAAATTAAAAAAAAAAAAAAAGCAGCAAAGCCAAGAGCGAAAATATAACAAGGAGAAAAGGTCTTTCATAAGCTTAGCTGGTTGAAAAATTGAATTCTATAATTCCTAAGTATATGTTGTAGCAGGACAAGGATTATGATAATCCTCCTGCAAGCCAGATGATCTATAGGCATTTAATATATTCATGAAATATACAAATTGAGTTGTGCGATATGTTAGCAGGCCTCAAGCACTGAATTTCCCCAATGCATACTACAGTCAATACGATGGCTGGCTCCATAATCAGGTTTTTCTCAACAATAAACACCAGCTGAACTGAACAGAGTTACAGGTGGGGACGGTGTCAAGTCAGAGACCCTTCTCCGACTGGTGGAATTCTCACCTTTTCCATTTTTATTTATTTATTTATTTATTTATTTATTTTATTTAAGTTTTTTATATACCAACATTCAAGACGGTGGTCCCATCATGCTGGTTCACAAGAAACAGGGGTGAAACTTTACCATTTAACAAAAGTGCAGAAAAGCAGTTACATATAACATATTTTAAAACCGATGTCAACTCTAGAAGGGTTGGGTAGGGTTGCCATAATCATCAGGAAGAGGCTGAGCCAGTCTTGCTCGGGCCCTAATGTATTTGTGGACTTGTAGTCCAGATTTTCTTGGAGAAACTGAAGCTACCAAATCTAGCCATGCAACGAGGTAAAACCGAGAATGGCTCAGCAGCCTCCTTGATGACTTGGAGCAGAGTCCGCTAGCCCTGCTCACACGATCACAGATGGGATTTTTCGTCCATGTCACTGAATTCTGCCATAGAGTCCTTATTTCATTTGCTCCCTCCCCTCTGCTCAACCCTGAGAAAGCAAAAGATGTGTCTGCTCCATCATGTGTTGTAACTAACTATACAGGGCCTTTAGCAAGTCAAAAATGAAAATGGGATTTTAACCACATGGAATGTTGATTATGTTGTGCTTGCTATTGCTTTCTGAGATATTTTGGTGTGCACCAAAAAAAAGAGACCTTTGTGGCACCGTATTGTGTTTGTGCATAAGGCCTTGAACTTGTGACAAGGTTAAAGAAGTGTGAAGCAATTTAATTACCTGCTGGGTAGGAAAGGGTGAAGGCTTCAGGCTGCTCTGGATGCGGGAACAAGGCAGGTTGCAGGTGCCCTGATGTGTTTTGTTTTTTTTTTTCTTTTCCTGAGGCCCAATCAAAGAGTACCAGGGCAAGACAATCACCCAGTCACTGTGGTGGAAAGGCAGCAGCCTCCCACTGCCGTAGAAAAACCGAAGCTGACTGCGGAAAGCAGCAGAGAGCAGGAGGGCTGGGTGGTGAAGGCAAACAGTGCGAGCATTTGCGCCAGCTCCTGCTGCTAGTGCTGTCGCTGCCGTCTTGCGATTTGGGCGCGTGGCGTTGACAGTGGCCGCCATGAACCCAGAAGTGAATGCCACGTCTTGGCAGCACTAAGCCACCCGGTGCAGGGGAGCTCTGGAGGAAGAATTTAGGCAGCAGGGAGCCCTGGGAAGGCTCCCACTGCTTTACTGAGGACTCAGCATGGGGGGGGGGGGGGGAGGGGGGAGAGAGAGAAATGTAAAAGCCCCCCAGGAGCGCTTTGTAAAGCTGAATGTCCCACTTTTAAAAGTCTCACCTGCAGCATGTGCAGGGGATCAACTGATTTCCCTGCTGAAAGACAGTCAAGGGACCAGACTCAGCACAAGCTGCATCCAACTGCTTCACGCTTGCCTCATTAATGCTGTGAACTGAGGTGAAGAGAGACCATGGAGAGTGGCTTCCTAGATCAGTTTTATTCAGGTAGAAAGTGGCCACAGTACATTATTGTACAATTGAGAAAAGGATTTGGGGGCTTCTGGATAATCTAAAAAAGAAAATTATAAAATTCTATAGAAGGACTATTTTTTATGATGTAAGCAGCGTAGGAATCTGCTGATATAGGGGCCGATGCCATAAGACCCGCGCTGAAATCCGTGCTTATTTTTCTGCGCAGATTTTTTGCCAGTGGCCCTATGTAGTAAATAAAACAAGCAGACATCTGCACAGGAACCCGCGCGGACACCCATCGGTGTGTGAACGCCTGTGATTGATTCTCGGGGCGAAAGCCTTTCTTTTCCAAAAAAAAAAAAAAGAATAAATTAGTGGCCCTGAAGTTGGTGGTTAGAGCAATATCTAGAGCGTGAAATGCAGATCGGCAATTCTGCCGCATTGAGAAGCTGCCTTCTCGCTACCCGTTCCATCCGCCGCTTGGCCGACCCACAAAAGCATCAAAAAACTGGTCTCCACACCGGGGCTTTCACTTACCTCCTGCCCTAACCCAGGCGCAAAAAACCCGCACTAACCCGATCTCCCCGCTAGTGCGACTTCCTGCATGGCCCATGATTAGATAATCGCCTCCTTTGCATGCCATTAGCATGCACTCGCGCAGAAAAACTGCAGGTCAGTAAGTGGGTTTGTACGCATTTTTTTTCCCGTTCACAAAACCCTTATTACATACCAGTATAGGGTTTTGCGCGGGGAAAACACGCGTACAAACGTGCGTCTGGGTGCGCACAAACTCGTGGGGACTCCTTCCAGGGAGCAGCTCTGAAAGTAAATCTCCCATTCTGGCCGTTCTTTCTATGACTCTGACCAGAAATCCCCTCTGCAAACCTTCGAGGCAAAATCTTCCGCGAAATGCAAGGTGTATAGGGCTAATTCCCCTTTCACTATTGTTTACCCTGTTTGGTCAATCTCTGGATCCTCCCCAAGAAATGCTCCCTCTCCCTTGAAGGCATGAGGGCTCTGACCTTGAGCCTCGGCCACCTTCCCTGGAAGACAGAGCACAAGCCAGAGTAGACGCGTGAGTTTTGTGACGCTTCCTCTTTTCTGAAGGTACCTCCCTTGGGAAGGGTCAGGGAAACTGCACATTCCTACTTTTTCTGACATCATAATCCAGCATCTGTGAAGCCTCTGTAAGGAACAGAAGAACTGCCATGCTAGGTAAGACCAAGGTCCATTGAGCCCAGCATCCTGTCTCTCTGACAGTGGCCAGTCTGAGTCACAAATATGCAGCGGACCTCATAATGTAGATCTATTTCCTGGTAGTCACTGTCAGGGAAGCAGTAGTTTTTTGGCTAATAATGTTTTATGGACTTTTCTTCCAGGAACTGGTCTAAACCTCTTTTAAATCCTGCTATGCTAGTCACCTTGACGCATCCTCTGGACAGTTAACTCCTCTACAAATGCATAAACTGCATGCATTTCTATGAAGACACGTAGATCTTGTGCACGGGAGATCTTGTGCATCTGAGCATCCTGTAAATAGCCTCAGTATTCCAGGCACGCAGAAATACACAGGGATATCCTACTAAACTTATATGTTGTTGGCATTTGATTGGATGTGAAAGTACTAAAAAAAAAAAAAAAGTTAGAAAACCTTTTTAATTACATTGACTAACCATATGCTTTTATTGATTGGAATGTTACCTCAGAAAGGCCGAATGCATTTTACAGCAAATGATTGGATCTAAATATATTGATTTTTGCTGTCTTGTCTCCTTGAGCTTTGGATGTCTGCCTTTGATCCTTGTGGAAAAATTCCCTGCCGGCTAAATGTGGAGGAGGAGGAGGAGGAAGAACTGAAGGGAGAGCGTGATAACACCCCATTATCTCAAGTTAGGCTCTTTTGTAAAGGTCTCCCTAGAGCCTGGCTTTTTAACCTTTGACCAAGCTGTTATGTCAGTCCTTGTAAACAGTCTTATGTTCCAATATGTTAGTGTTAATCTGCCTGGGGCTCGGAAACTATACATGGCTCTTCAACGTGTCCTGATGGAATACAAAAATAATATGGAATTAATGTTGACTTTTTAATTTATAATTTTATGTGATTATTTTTTCTATTTGTAAAGTCCTATCAAATCTCCCGTATATCCATAGCAAATTAGTAAAGATTCTAACACTGCTAGGAGAAATCACTTAACAGCAATGTTAAGTTTATTGTTCAGAATTTCATATGTTTCTTGGACCTTCAAAGTTTCTCTTTCTGCATTGGTTTGGTTTCCTTACATTAAACTTTTGTATGTATGTTAAGGCCTTCAAATGCACACTAAAAATAAGGAGATATGCAATAAGGCATTAAGGTTCACATTAAAGTGGTGCAGAAAAACGTTAGCATGTTTGTGCATGCAAATGAAGAAGCTCCATATACTATTTTATTTATTTATTTATTTATTTATAATATACTACTGAATGTATATACTATTATATATAGAGGTAGATCTTAAATAAGTACGTGTGCGCGTACTTTTGTTCGCTCAATCGGAGCGAACAAAAGTACGCTGGATTTTATAAGATTCGTGCGTATCTTATAAAATCCGGGGTCAGCGCGCGCAAGGCTGTGCAAAATCGGCAGCCTACGCGCGCCGAGCCGTGCAGCCTGCCTCTGTTCCCTCCGAGGCCGCTCCGAAATCGGAGCGGCCTCAGAGGGAACTTTCCTTCTGCATCCCCCCACCTTCCCCTCCCTTCCCCTCCCTTCCCCTATCTACCCCACCCCACAGCCCTACCTAAATCCCCCCCCCCACCACCTTTGTTGTGCAGTTACGCCTGCTTGAAGCAGACGTAACTTGCGCGCGCCGCCTCGGCATCCCCCAGCACAGGCCGCAGTGCCGGGGGACTCGGGACCACCCGCCCCGACCCGTCGCCACGCCCCTGGACCTGCCCCGGACACACCCCTGACCCTGGACATGCCCCGGACACGCCCCTTCCACGAAGCCCTGGGACTTACGCGCATCCCGGGGCTTTGCGCACACCGGTGGCCTATGCAAAATAGGCGCACCGGCGCGTGAGTGCCCTGCGCGCATAAATCCAGCAGGATTTACGCGTGCAGGGCTTTTAAAATCTAGCCCATAATGTATATACTATTATATACTAGTGAATTTATTATATGCTAGTGAATGTTTAGCCTGGACAAGGCAAATAACTCTCTATCCATGCTGTTTACCAAGTGCTTGCTAATGGCACGCTGTTAAATACCTACCTCGGGCCAGTTGGTAAGTCACCCACTATGCATGCTTGTGATAGGGCTGAGCTAAATGTAAAGAGAGGGCCTGGAAACTGTAGGAGAAGACACCGTAAACTTGAACCCAAAGGCTCTTGGGGATGAAAACCTTTGACCTCACCTTCACCTGCTGTATTCATGCCACAAATATCTTCTGAAAGGAACCAGTGAGTGGCCTATCCACAGAATTTCTTCAGGCATTGCTCCCCACCTCACAATGCACAAGGCACAGAGGTTTCATAGTGGGGGTTTACATGGACAGACTCCAAAGTGTTGGCATAATTCTCAGGATCCTTGCTATCATTGCTATGGTTAGTCAGAGACTTCAACCTGAACAGCAGTCTTTGTGGGAGGCCCAGCTCAAAAGCACAAAGCCACAAAAACGGGGGACCTGCTTCTGGGGGAGGGGGCTTCCCTTTTGGGCAAGTAGCAAGCTGATGGGCCTCCCCGGTTCTCCCACTCCCTCCCCCCCCCAAAAAAAACCCCCCAAAATATGCAAAGAAGCTTTTACAGGGCAACACCAGGATATGGGAGAGAATGACAGAGAGAGAGAGAGAGAATGTGACAGAGGAGGTGCACCAAAACACATTTGAGCATTTAAAAATAAATACGCCTTTCTTTAAAGAAGGAAAATTATTTCCAAGCGATAGATTTCTGGGATTTGAAAATTCCCTGAGTTATCTGGCTAAATAGTTGGCCAAACAAAACCCAGCCAGCTAAGTTTTGGAGGCATTCTGGAGACATTTCAGGGCAGAGTTAAGCTAGCTGGTAACTTACAGGCCGATTCAGTAAAGTCCGCAGGGAGAGCGGGCAAACGTCCGCTCTCCCAGCGCGTGCACAGGCCACTCACCTGTGCACGCGATACGGTATTTAAATGAGGCCCGGCAGTAGAAACGGGCAAAAGGAGGCGCTAGGGACACTAGCGCGTCCCTAGCGCCTCCTTTTTGACAGGAGCAGCGGCTGTCAGTGGGTTTGACAGCCAACGCTCAATTTTGCCGGCGTCGGTTCTCGAGCCCGCTGACAGCCACAGGCTCGGAAACCAGACGCCGGCAAAATTGAGCATCCGGTTTTCGAGCCGCTGGCCGACTTCCAATTTTTTTTTTTTTTTTTACCCTTCGGGACCTCCGATATTAAGTCGGAGGGTGCAGAAAAAAGCAGTTTTTACTGCTTCTCTGTGCACTTTCCCGGTGCCGGAAGAAATTAGCGCCTACCTTTGGGTAGGCGCTAATTTCTGAAAGTAAAATGTGCGGCTTGGCGTTTCCACCCCTTACTGAATAAGGGGTAAGGGAAAACGCGCGTCCAATGGCAGGTTAGTAGTGCGCGTTTTCCACCCCTTACTGAATAAGGGGTAAGGGAAAACGCGCGTCCAATGGCAGGTTAGTAGTGCGCTCCACTGTACTATATCAGCCTGTTAGTCTGCTAACTCTGCTCGTGACGCAGAGCAGTTCTAAAGTTAGCTGGATAAACGTATCCTGGTAATTTTAAGTCAACCAGGTATATTCAGCAGCGGGGCCCACGCCGTCTAATAGCTCGGCTAACTTTGCTGGCCGGAGAGCAGCAGGAAATGGAAACCCAAGAGCCCAAGAAGAGTTAAGCTTGCCGACCCTTTCCCCATGATGCTTCAAGCTTAGCAGTGTTTGATCGTTCTGCTTTCCTCCATGTTGGGCAGGGGGTGGGAGTGGGGTTAGAAGCTTAGCTACATCTTTCACCACTGTAGACCACATAGATCCAAACGCCTTGAAGCAGTGAGCTATCGTGGAGAGCCGGGCAGACCCCGGTCGAGAGCAAAGGAAAAAAAAAATCTGTGCTAAAATAGATGCAGGCTAAAGCCTTTGTATGCAACTGTATGAAGTTAGCTGGAGGCCTGGAACTCCGTTGGATTGTGAAAAAAAAAATGGTCATAGAGAAGAAGGCATAGAGACGACAAGGTGAGCATTTCTGTTAAAGTACTACACTGCACTTGAGCCTGTTGGTAGGCAAGAGGTTGTAAGCACTGAATGCAACCTAAGCACTCGAAGCTACAAAGCAGAGCACAGAATGCCTTTGTGCGATTATAAAATGGAAGAAAAGGCATGAATAAAGTCAACGTCACAGCAGATTCACTGGAGAATAGCATCCCTCTAATGCGTGTATGCGTGTGACATTTTCTTTCCTAAAGAAAAAAAATGTAATGATACAGAGTTGGTTAGACTTCCAGATATATAATTTTATCACATTTGAATATATGAGCAGTGAGCCAGCATGCAGGGTGCTTTTTTTTTTTGTCCTTTAGCATTAGTAAGTGGCCTGAAAGTTTACGATACAGCATGTACCGTGATAGTGCATGGCCCCGGCTTTCCCACTAGGTAGTGTAGGCAGTTGTCTGGGGGCACCAGGCTGAAGGGGGCATTTCTGTCTTTGTCCTGGCAGCACTTTCCTCTAAGCGCCACTCAGTCTGAGCAGCAGCGTGCCATCAGACCTCTTCCTCCCCCCCCCCTTAAAGGCACAGGAGGGGGCTGTGACATTTGAAAATTGTCCCGTATTGTCCGTGCGCCTTCATGTTGGCAGGTCCAATGGGGCGCTGCTGCTGAAGCCGAGCAGTGCTTGAAAGGGAAGCGCAGCCCCCCCATGGAGGAAAATGTGCCCCTTTCCCTAGGGCAGTTCTTCAGAGAGAGAAAGAGAGGACCCCCTACATCAGCTACCGCGTCCTTGGAGGGTAACTCCCCCCCCCCCACCATGCCTAGGGGGTACCGAAGAGTTAAATCCAGCTCTGCTTAGTACAGAAATTGTTCTGAAAGGCCTTGACATGGATTAGTGTCTCGGCAGTGGTATGTGTGATTCCACAGTATGCATGTGTGTATGTATTTATTTACTTGAAATCTCTTATATCCTGCTAATTTCCGAAACATTTGTCCGGTGCGGATTACACGCAGAACAGCCATAAATCGTGGCCCATGCAACATGTCATCAAATAAAGCATTAAAACCTCAGTAAAGCAATATCGGCACCACCTCACCCATGAACCTCTTTAAAAAAAAACATCGTTTTAATCTGTTTTCTAAGAAGTTTTATCTCCTGCGCCTCCCGCAGCTTTACAGGCTGCATGTTCCAATGTACGACTGCAGCAAAAGGAAAGGCTCTTCAGCGAGTCAGTACTGTGCATCAGAAAATCCTGATGTATGTTTACAGGGTACTCTTCAAGCACTCCGATTGCTTAAATGTTCAGCTAGGATTAATAATTATGGGGCCAGCGTACCGAACTGCATTAAAAGCATCTGTTTATGGTGTTATTGACTGGATTTAATGAGGGCGTTATCTCTTGTAAAACGCTGCATTAGATGCCCAAATACTTATGGGCATTAAACTCATTTGTTTGGAGCAGATGGTAATGCAAGGCCTCATGCGGGCTGCAATGTCCTTTTACCCTCCCCACCTACTGAATAAAAAGGAGCCCCTGGGCTGATCCAAACCCCATCCTGATTACAAAGGAATGGCTCTTCTGGCTGCCCAAACCATTCCTCACTCATCTTCCCTTCCTCCAGGGCTCAGTTCTCCGCTGCCCCCATCCACCACCTGTCCTATCTGAAGCTTCAGTCATAGTTAAAGAGATCAAGAGAGCACACCTGACTTCTGTCCCACTGGTCCATCCTGCAAAATGTCACAGCCGACCTCACTTGGCCTTTTGACCTGGTACCACATGAGATCAACTGGCGCGATTTTGCATGGAAGAGCTGGCAGGGCAGGAATCAGAAGTACTCTCCTGCCCTCTTCCACTGTTGCTGAACGGTGAATGGGGTAGGCAGGGGGGGGGGGGTGCCTGGCCTGGAGGGAGAAGAGGACATTGGAGGGGTTGGAGTTGTCCAGAGAGTAGGGGGATCAGCCTGAAAGGATATTCTTTCAGTTTGACGGGCGGGTGCAGAGACATCATTCTCCACATCAGGCAGTTCAAAAACTTACTTATATCTTGTGGAGGTATAATTAAGATTTTGTGTAACTAGGGGTTTAATGCAAATCACAATGTTTAATAGAATTTGCATTAACTCCATTTTAATATCAATGAGCTGTTTTGCAATGAACTGTTTTTGATGTGGAAGATGTGGTGGCCAGATTGACAAACTGAAGAGTAGTAAATCACCTGCACCGGGTGGCATATACCCAAGGGTTCTGAAAGAACTAAAAAATGAAATTTCAGACCTATGTCACTTAATTTGTAACCTATCATTAAAATCATCCATTGTACCTGAAGATTGGAAGATGGCCAATGAAACTCTGATATTTACAAAGGGCTCCAGGGGTGATCCGGGAAACTACCAGTGAGCCTGACTTCAGTGCTGGGAAAAATTGTGGAAACTGTTACAAAGAATAAAATCACAAAACATTTAGGTAGACAAGGTTTGATGGGACACAGCCAACATGGATTTACCCAAGGGAAATCTTGACTCACAAATCTAAATTTTTTTGAAGAGGTGAATAAACATGTGGATAAAGATGAACGGGTAGATGTGGTGTATTTGGATTTTCAGAAGGTGTTTGATAAAGTCCCGCATGAGCGACTTCTAAGGAAATTAAAAATTCGTGGGATAGGAGGTGATGTCCTTTTGTGGATTACAAACTGGTTAAAAGACAGGAAACAGAGAGTAGGATTAAATGGACAATTTTCACAGTGGAAAAAGGTAAACAGTGTAGTGCCTCAGGGATCTGTATTGGGACCCATGATTTTCAATATATTTATAAATGATCTGGAAAGATGTACGATGAGTAAGGTGATCAAATTTGCAGATGACAAAAAATTATGCAGAGAAGTTAAATCTCAAGTAGATTGTGATAAATTGCGGGGGAGGACCTTGCGAGACTGGAAGATTGGGCATCCAAATGGCAGATGAAATTTAACGTGGACAAGTGCAAGGTGATGCATATAGGGAAAAATAACCCATGCTGTAGTTACACAATGTTAGGTTCTATCTTAGGAGTTACCACCCAGGAAAGAGATCTAGGTGTCATAGTGGATAACACATTGAAATCGTCGGTACAGTGTGCTGCGGCAGTCAAAAAAGCAAACAGAATGTTAGGAATTATTAGAAAGGGAATGGTGAATAAAACAGAGGATGTCATAATGCCTCTATATCGCTCCATGGTGAGACCACACCTTGAATACTGTGTACAATTTTGGTCGCCGCATCTCAAAAAAGATAAGAACATAAGAACATAAGAAAATGCCATACTGGGTCAGACCAAGGGGCCAACAAGCCCAGCATCCCGCCTCCAACAGTGGCCAATCCAGGCCACAAGAGCCTGGCAAGTACCCAAAAACTAAGTCTATTCCATGTAACCATTGCTAATGGCAGTGGCTATTCTCTAAGTGAACTTAATAGCAGGTAATGGACTTCTCCTCCAAGAACTTATCCAATCCTTTTTTAAACACAGCTATACTAACTGCACTAACCACATTCTCTGGCAACAAATTCCAGAGTTTAATTGTGCGTTGAGTAAAAAAGAACTTTCTCCGATTAGTTTTAAATGTGCCCCATGCTAACTTCATGGAGTGCCCCCTAGTCCATCTACTATCCGAAAGAGTAAATAACCGATTCACATCTACCCGTTCTAGACCTCTCATGATTTTAAACACCTCTATCATATCCCCCCTCAGTCGTCTCCTCTCCAAGCTGAAAAGTCCTAACCTCTTTAGTCTTTCCTCATAGGGGAGTTGTTCCATTCCCCTTATCATTTTGGTAGCCCTTCTCTGTACCTTCTCCATCGCAATTATATCTTTTTTGAGATGCAGCGACCAGAATTGTACACAGTATTCAAGGTGCGGTCTCACCATGGAGCGATACAGAGGCATTATGACATTTTCCGTTTTATTCACCATTCCTTTTCTAATAATTCCCAACATTCTGTTTGCTTTTTTGACTGCTGCAGCACACTGAACCGACGATTTCAATGTGTTATCCACTATGACACCTAGATCTCTTTCTTGGGTTGTAGCACCTAATATGGAACCCAGCATCGTGTAATTATAGCATGGGTTATTTTTCCCTATATGCATCACCTTGCACTTATCCACATTAAATTTCATCTGCCATTTGGATGCCCAATTTTCCAGTCTCACAAGGTCTTCCTGCAATTTATCACAATCTGCTTGTGATTTAACTACTCTGAACAATTTTGTGTCATCTGCAAATTTGATTATCTCACTCGTCTTATTTCTTTCCAGATCATTTAAAAATATATTGAACAGTAAGGGTCCCAATACAGATCCCTGAGGCACTCCACTGTCCACTCCCTTCCACTGAGAAAATTGTCCATTTAATCCTACTCTCTGTTTCCTGTCTTTTAGCAAGTTTGTAATCCACGAAAGGACATCGCCACCTATCCCATGACTTTTTACTTTTCCTAGAAGCCTCTCATGAGGAACTTTGACAAACGCCTTCTGAAAATCCAAGTATACTATATCTACCGGTTCACCTTTATCCACATGTTTATTAATGGAGAAAGTGCAGAGAAGGGCAACCAAAAATGATAAAGAGGATGGAACAGCTCCCCTATGAGGAAAGACTAAGGAAGTTAAGGCTGTTCAAACTGGAGAAGAGACGACTGAGGGGGGATATGATAGAGGTCTACAAAATTATGAAAGGACTTAACAAGTTAATGTAAATCAGTTATTTACTCTCTCATATAATAGAAGGACTAGGGGGCACTCCATGTAGTTAGTAAGTAGCACATTTAAAACAAATCGAAGAAAATCTTTTTCACTCAGCGCATAGTTAAGCTCTGGAATTCATTGCCAGAGGATGTGGTTACAGCAGTTAGTGTAACTGGGTTAAAAAAGGTTTGGATAGGTTCCTAGAGGATAAATCCTTAAACTGCTATGATGGTAATTAATAAGCAATAGCAGTTTGTGATCTATCTAATGTTTGGGAACTTGCCAGGTACTTGTGACTTGGATTGGCCACTGTTGGAAACAGGATACTGGGCTTGATAGACCCTTGGTCTGATCCAAGATGGCAATTCTTATGTTCAAAACAGCTCATTAATGTTAATGGCACTAGTCTGCATTAAGACATGTTAAACACACATTGATGCTGCATTAACCTTACATGTTTGTTCATTGGCCTCTATATTATTGAATGAGATGTGCAAAATAGGCATAAATATACTCTGTAAGAAAGTATACATGATTTTTCTGAACTTTAGGTAGCTGGTCACCAGTGGTGGGGCTAAAGGGGGGGTATTGGAAGTCAGGAGCAGGTGATGTCACTCTTGGGCAAAGCTTACTGGGAATTTTAGTTTCAAGGGAATCTAGCCTGGGGGTCAGCTGGTGGTAACTAGGAAATTAAAAGAAGCGAGGAGAAAAGCAGAGATAAATAGGGGCCATGACGCTGTTAGGAAGACAGAGGTCAATATTCAAAGACCCGCTGAATGGGTTAGGTACTCAGCTCAGTTTAGACATGCAGCAAGAACATAAGAACGTGCCATACTGGGTCAGACCAAGGGTCCATCAAGCCCAGCATCCTGTTTCCAACAGTGGCCAATTCAAGTCACAAATACCTGGCAATTACCCTAATCAGAGAAAGTTCTTTTTCACTCAACGCACAATTAAACTCTGGAATTTGTTGCCAGAGGATGTGGTTAGTGCAGTTAGTATAGCTGTGTTTAAAAAAGGATTGAATAAGTTCTTGGAGGAGAAGTCCATTACCTGCTATTAATTAAGTTGACTTAGAAAATAGTCACTGCTATTACTAGCAACGGTAACATGGAATAGACTTGGTTTTTGGGAACTTGCCAGGTTCTTATGGCCTGGATTGGCCACTGTTGGCCAATCCAGGCTGGGCTTGATGGACCCTTGGTCTGACCCAGTATGGCATGTTCTTATGTTCTGAAGATCCCATGCTTCTGATGCAATTAATAGCAGTGGCTATTCCCTGAGTAAACTTGAGCCCTCAGTCCCAGGTCTAGGTCCTCACACAGTCCCACAATCTCAGTCAGCCCTGGGGTGGATTCTCCGAAAGGGGAGGAGGCTGAACCTCCAAGGGATGAAATGCTTCTCTCTGGGGGGTAGTTACAGTCTGTTTGGCAATCTTCTGTCCCTGTGCCAGTAACCACGCTGGACGCTCGAGTGGGGTGTTCCAAAAAAGAAGCAGAAAGCTCTCCTGCAGTGGTTATCAGCCAGCATCAACACATTTTCGCACTGTTACATCTATAATTTATCCACACTCTGCTTCCTGTTCCTCTGAGTAAGCGACCCTCAGGATGACCTCTCCTTCCCACCATTCTCCTTTCCTTTAACTTTCTTTTTTTTTTTTTTTAATGGAGAGTCCTGCGGTTCCCCCTGCCTCCCCCATCCTTTTATTTTTTTAAGGCTGCCCCACGGCGACACCCCAGTCCCCTTTCCTGGATGGGCTAAAAACAGGACCAGGGTCTTACCTCCTCCCCCCTCGGCTGGATCCTAAGCGCCGGCACAACTGACAGGTGTGTAGTGTATGTCTGGGAGGCTGTGATGATTTACAGTAAAACTAAAAAGAGAAGCTGTGCCTGTGTCCCTCACTGAGGGGAAACCCTACCTTGCATATCCACAGCTTTGAGGTAGAAGGGATATTATTTATCTGGAATAGCAATCAGAAGTTGGGGACGCTAATTAAACATAGCTCAGTTGCTGAGTGTTGCTGACCAAAGACACCGATCAGCATGTAATATGCTCTGCAGACCACTCAGACGAGTGTTTCACAGGCAGTGTTCTTCAGTCCCCCGGGATGGAATCCTTGACACCATCTGCTGGGTCATATAAGAGGCAGCCTGATGGTATGCAATTACTTTCCATTCTGCTGCCATTTTGTACGGTTGGAAGGGAATCAAATTTCTGGAAAAAATTAAAATAAAAAGTAAACAGCTGGTGGGATGAAAAGCATCTGCCTTTGTTATGTTGATTTTATTGTCACTTGAGATTTTTTTTAAATCCCAGCGTTGCCTGTTGCGATTGCAATTTTACACGGTGCTACTGGCGGTGCGAGTTTCCAGTTCTCTTGGCAGGTCTTGTTCCAGATGGAGGCGCTGGGAAGCCACCAGACCCTCTGCCCCATGAAGCAGGCTGATTTTTTTTTTTTTTTTTTTTTTACAGGTTTAGGAGGATGAATAAACAAGCTCTTCTATTGGCTGAGCCATCCAACCCCCTTTCCCAGAGGGCAAGTTTAAAACTTGAGAATTTAAGTAAAGTGAATCCTCCAGTAACAAACACACAGTTGGTAAAAGCCAGTTTGCAGATTTCGAAAGAATGCAAGGGTAGATACGGCTCAGTCATGCCCTGGCTGCTGTCGTCTGGACTTTAGCTGGGTATATTATGTAACGTGAAACGTTGCGAACAGCGGTCCATCCTAGCCATGCCAAAGAAAATAAGAAAGCTTCCAATGAGAAGGGGGTGCAGTAATGTTGGCTAAGGGAATACAGTGAACGCAGACCTGGAATTCACTGCTGGAGAAGATTTGAATTTAAAGTTTAGGAGTTGTAAGTGATAGAGATGTAAATATATATATTTAGCAATAGATAGAGATCTAGGGAAATGTAAAGGCTAAATTAAAAAAAAAAACCAAAAGGCTGAGCTCTTAACTGGGGTCATCAAATCTTTTCCAGTCGACTCTAGCTGCCTAGACCTTTGGTTGAAACTCGGTCCTCGAGCACCACAACTGGGTCTGGTTTACATGGTGACAGAATTCTAACCCCACCCCCATCTCTCTCGCTCCTCTGCCCAGAAGCCCCCCCCCCCCCCCAAAACATCCTAAGCCTACCTAGAAGGACACAGGTGTATGTTCTGATAGACATCCAGCATTGCTCTGACAGCAGCGCTAGTAGCCTACCCTACCCTGCCAACGTTGCTATCAGCGCAGTGCTAAACACCGGAAGGGCACAGGCTTACAGCTCTCCCAGCAGAGTCCTGCATTGCTCTGACACTGGATGCCTAGCCAGAAGGACATAAACCTGTGTCTACTGGCTAGACATAGGATCTTATGGAGAGGAGGGAGATGTGGTGGGCCTTTCATTATCGTGATTTTGGCTTCAGGTTGGAGGGAGGCTTCGAGTGGCTGGGAGGAAGGGACGCCTGGGAAAGGTGGTGGTGGTGGTGGTAGTGGTTTGGTGAACCTCCAGCACCACTTTTCAATGGTGAAAGGAGGGAGTTGGTAGGGGTACTGGCTGCCCCAGGCACAACTTTTCAAAGTGTGGTGACGTAGGGATGATCTAGCCTCCTGTCAAACTTAGGCCTGCTATGGTCAGTCAAGCTATGTGGCTAGCACTGAAAATCACCACTGGTCACTTTACCCCCCAATCTAACCCAGACCCCTGGCTCTCCCAGAATTTGAGTGGCTAAATTAAGCTGCTTAGTAAAATTTATGGGGCCTAAATTTTGCCACTCAGGCTATCAAATATTCAAATGCTTTGATTTAATTAGCTAAGTTCTTAATTAAATGGCTAGCTACCTTTGAATATTTACCTCCTAGATATCACACCCTGCAACATTAGTGATTGCAGACTATTTTTGTGGTGTGATCCCAGTGTGAATGAACTTAAAATAATGCTAAACTCTCGATTCTGTTTGAACGTGCCTTCTCCTCCTCATGTTATGAACGGTTGCAAATTCTTTTGAAAAGCAAATGTTTTTGTTTTTCCTATGAGAGAGTTGGGGTACTAATCTAGCACGATGCCTGTTATTTACCAATATCCCGTGGAGCTGGGGTCTGATAAGCCACTTGGCAGGAAAGCAAAGCCTGAGTGGAGGAAATTCCTTGCAGGACAGTATCTGCTTTAAAAAACAAGAAACCTGTAAAGCAAAGCCTCCCTTTATCCGGATGCGTTTCCTTATCTGTCTTCTGTTTTGAACTGAACATTGTGGTTGCTGTGTTAATCCACTTGAATATGTAGAAATAAGAGTCAACCAAGCAAGTTGTAGGTGACACCTTTCTATGGACCTCAATAAGTTTGTGGCTAACTATCCTGTCTCCCCTGGCAGTTTTAAATTGGGCCGCCAATTTAAAACTGCCAGGGGGTTCTGCAGAGAAGACTCTGCAGAACCCCCCGCTTCCCAAAACAAATCCTCTGGTTTGCTGACCTTTGCTGTTTTGTAACTTCCACGCTATAGTTGAGTGGCAAAAATGCACACATTCAGTTATTGCGCAATGGACATGTCTTACCAAGCTCAGGATGCCTCCTTCTTAAAATATCAATCTGGAAATGACCAACTTGCCCGATGAGGTCAGCTCCTGAAAGAATCATCTCATGCTTCACATTCCCTTGTGTACAGTGCAAGATCTTGCTGAGGTCAAGTCACAAAGTGCCGAAATGTGCTGGTCAGTGGAAGGAACTATAATTTTGGTGGATGAACATGAGAAGAAGACGGCCAGGTGGTTCCAGGGCATCGGGGACAGCCTAACCAAGTCCCAGTCTCTTAAGGAAACTAGAACTACAATTCCCTACCCGAAATGGGGCAGAACCAGAAATGGCTCACACTGTCTTTGATGGTCTGTGGTCATCTGGTAACCATAAGGGTCTGGCCTTGCATCAGGAATTGAAATTTCCCTTTTCCTGCAAAATTTCAAAGCTGTAAAGGTATTGGCTTTCTTGTGGGTGCATTCATTCTTACTTTGTACTCCTTATTCAGTAATACAGTTTAAGTATAGCAGGATAACACTGAACTTGCACCCAGTGCGGAGCTGTGCTGGGGGAATGCTGCTGCTGTGTTTAGGATGCCATAATACTTCACTGTGAGAATATGAAGCTAGAGACTGGTCCCCAGGCAGATGATAAACACCACGGTCCTCTATAAAACTCCTAAAAACTGACAAAGTGTCTCGTGGACTTTTAACGCCAGGTCGGCCATTTTAAAATGGCCGTCTATTAAATCAAGTCTCTTTGAGTCACTGGTGTGTAAATAAGTAAGTTCCCTCTTTCCCCCTGGCATACCAGTGACAACAGATCTTGCAAAGTTGACCTGTCTGAAAAAAAAAAAATATATATATATATATATCGGTGTTCCTCCTCCTCTGTAACTCATAAAAAAGGACAGAAGGTTCTGGTTTGCCAGTACTCGCTGTTCGTGAATTGATTGCCCGGTGATGTGTGAAAGAAGACGAGAGGCTGCGGCCTGAGCTTGCTGAGCTACAATAGGGTCCTCGTTTCATTTTGGCTCAGTTTGAGTTTGAGATATTTCTCCTGCTGAATCGGAAAGACGCTGGAGGCGAAAGGCTGCGGGGAGTGAGAAACGCATTTCTGCCTCATTGTGTGGTTCACGTCCAGCTAGAGTTACAAGGCAAGTCTCCAACGCTATTCAGACTCTTTTTGCGGGAAACCTTTTAGATGAGGGCTGTGCTGTACTTTTTTTGTTTTGCAGAAACTGGGATTAGTTTGACTTGTACACTGAGCACGAGATGAAAGAGCCAGAGTAAATGGATGTACTACCAGAAAGTCATTTTTACAGAGTGTCCTATGTTAATGGATGAATGTTTTAGAGACAGAGAGGGGAAAAATGCTCCATTAGTTATTATTATTAATTATAGGTATCTTTACAATAGGGGCTGGATGGAAGGCATTTTATCGACAGGGCTTAGTGCTGTTATTAATGAGTAGTTCAAAGAGGGCTTGCAGTGTAGGTTATTAGCATCGCCAGAACCAGCGCGCGGCTTCATACTTACATCTAACAACAGGAGACTTCTGACTGTGAACTTTCCGAAACCCCCGTGCATCGTTCTGCCGGTTCGCCACCTCCTCAGTTCAACGCACTCCTTTTGCGATGGTGACCTTAAAACGCCCCCCGGTTTTCAGATCAATCAGGAATGCACCAGAGCTGCACTGCTTCAGCGGGTGGGACTGGTTATCAAGGAGGGCCATCAGTGGGCATTAACTGGTCTGGCAAAACCTTCCCTCCAGTTCCCACCAGGCTTTAGAGATGCTATTTTTAGGGTTTGGGGTTGGGGGTGAATCTGGTTCTTGAAGTTTATAAGAAACCAATGCATGTGGTTGTGTATTGCTGTTTCTTTTAATAAACAGTTTTAAACATAAAAATAGTAAACCGGCATTGCCTTTTTTCACATTTTCTTTGCCAAATAAAAAAAAAAAGTCACTGTTTCTCTACACAGTTCTCTGAGGGCTCTTAGCTAAAACTGTAGAAGTCTTTTCTACCTTTCAGTCAAATGTGCCTTTTCAGTTTGTTAGGCATTGCAAAGCCGCTCGCTTACTGGCCGGGGCAGGGCCAGGAGCAGCTTGTTAGGTTCTAGCTTGCAACAGTGAGCATGTGGGAGAGGGGAGTTTTATAGAGGACCATGGTGTTTATCGTCTGCCCGGGGGCCAGTCTCCCGCTTCATATTCTCACACAGGCCAATGCAGAATGGTGCGCTCGCCCGTTTGGCCACGCACTTTAGAAGCGCTATTATTACCCCTTATACTGTAAGGGGTAATAATGAGTGGCAAACGCGCTGCCACCCCCCTCCCCCCTGAATCTAATAGCGCTCATCACATGCAAATTTGCTCATCACATGCAAATGCATGTTGATGAACCTATTAGTTATTTCCCCAGAATACTGAAAGTAAAATGTGCGGCCACTGACCAGCACATTTCGGCATTTTGTGACTCGACCTCAGCAAGATCCTGCACTGTACAGGGGGATGTCTTCAAGCAAAGGGCAGGCCTAAACGTGTTCACGGCCTGCTTCCAGCCACAAGCACAAGCCTGGTAGAGTATCCCCATTTTGCCATGTCGACTATTTATTGAATTTATTAAAAACATTTTTTTTGTATACCACTTCTTCAGTAGAGGTAGGTCAAAGCGGTTTCCAATAAAAACATAACATAATAATAGAAAATATAAAACATAAGAGTTTATCAGCACAACAAAAACATAAAACATTTCATGACAAAGGAAGAGTTGCAAGAGCTCACATGAAAACAGCGGGGAGGTGGAAGAGCTATTGATCTGCCGACCTGGGTAAGGAAACAATTTAGGGTCATGAGCTGCTCAGTTGTTCCGAATGTTCCTCCTTACGTAGTGTAAGGAAGCACAGGATTCCTTATCAACAAGGAGTGAACCAAAATCCTAGGGAGGTTCTGAGAGTCGGGGTTTGGGCTCCCCCTTGTGGGAGAAGCAGATGGGGTGCACTTGATCCTTTCCAAACCCCCTGCCACCATCTTGGAGTGTGCTCCTTAGTTCCGCTTTTCTTCAGTTGACCTGGTGTGGGACAGCCCTGCTGGTACAGTCCCCCGCTTTTGATTATTTTTCTGGGAAAAGGACTCCGAAAGTCTTCTTCACAGAGACCTGAATAAAAAAGTGGAAACAGAGGGCCTCAATCCGTGCTTTTATAGGTTTATTCGGCTAACAAGCAGCTGAATAAGGAATCCAGAATTTTGGTTACCTAGAGGAAGAGGCGTCTTTCACCCGGAAAGAGAATTTGTGCCATCACAGAGGAATGGATCCACATCCATTATGAGAGAGGAGTTAGGAAGGGATCATTTCTATTGACTCACGTGTGCTACGCCTGGGAGGAGAGTGCCAGCTTGGTACTGTGAGAAGAGTAAAGGCAACAGGAAGGGGATGGGCACTGGGACTTTCTCATTCTGTTAAGAAGTTGGGACTAAAATTCTGCCCATTTCACAATGGGCAGAATCTATTGAAATGTGGTGCTTAAGGGGGGAAAGTTTACACTTTCTTCTTCCTGATTAATTGGATGAGATAAATGAGATAAAGTATTGACAGTTGGCTTTCAGAAATTCTAAAGACTTTTGCTGGACAAGTAAGGTCACAAATATATTAAATTTTCACCAGTGTAAATCAATTTAACTTCAAATAAAGCATATAGTAGGTGAATGTTTAGGCGAGTATATGATGATAAAGGACCAACAACAAATGCTATGTATAACTGAATAATATAGTGCCAATAGGTGCGACCTCATATCTTGTGAACGCACTTGTACTGTAAATTTCACACATTAGTTCATTCACTAGCTCAGTCCATAATTATTTTTTTCTTTTTTTGAATTTTGCGTATAAAATTGGTTTCAAAACTACACTCTTAATCTATTCACAAAACTGCTCTTTAAGCAAAGATTTTCTTTCTTGCAAGAACAAATCATTTACTTATCTTATGAGAGTGATACCATCGATTCAAAACTGCTGAGCCAGGCACAGGCCACTGTTTTGATGGGAAAAAAACTCCATCTGCCTCAGGGGTATTTTTGTAATTCCAAAGCGATTTCACAGCATAAATGTCTTCATGATCTTCAAGATGTTGCGATATTCAGAGCACGGCATTCTGTGAATGTCTGATGTCCTAGCCGGTGCCATGCTACTTTAAGCTGCAAACTGAATAGAAAACCAGCCAATAGAAAACAGGTTCACAGCAAAGATGGCCAAAAGAAGCTACACTCTTAAGCTATAGGTAATTCATTGAACTCAACATTAAAGAGCTATAAGGAACTTTTCATTCATTTTATCAACTATCAGGAAAAAGAAGTTGGAAACCACTCGGCTTCCAGCGTGATTATTGCTGTTATAGGCCCCAGAGACTTCAGAGGGACTGAAGGGTCTGTTGTAATATTAACCAACGTAAAAGGGCCTTGAAGTTAATCTGATCCCATATAGGTAGCCCTGGACACTCAGATTTATTTAAACACCTTGGAGATCTTTGCAAATGGAGTCTATATTTAGATTGTGAGCCTTTGGGTCCATTATCCATGTTTTTCCACCCAAGGGTTACAATAGTATAATGGGGGCCTCCTATACAATATTATTCTACAGTTCAATGAATTCTGTAACATACTGTTTTGAAAATAGGACTCTGCAAATTTCAAATGCAGACCTCTTTCACTAAAAACAAATAGAGCAAATGCTGGTCTTCTGTCCAGCAATCACATATCATCCTGACTCTGAATAAACAACTATGAATGTTCACATTAAGAGCTCATGCGAAAATCCCACGAAGATGCCCTTTCTCGAGAGATTTCAATAAGAGTCAAATTTACAAGTTAGAAATGAATTATTTTATTCATGATGACCGTCTACTGGAACAGGAATAAGAGTTATCCAAAGATAATGTTGTAATGAGCTTTCAGTTCTTGGGTAAATAATTCTTATGTCCGTCTAATAAAAGAGATCACTACCTGCAAGAATCTAGTTGTCTCCAAGACCAGAACAGCTTCTAGAAGTCTGCACTAGACATGGAGACCGAGGTAGATGAATGAGACCCATTTGCATGGCAGTGCACAAGTTACCGACTGACCATAGATCCTTGAATGTACCCCCACCATAGAACTTGACATCCTGAAAGTAAAGGCGGCTCTTAAACTCCTTGCACCCAGGCTTGGATAACTTCATGGGCACTTATGGATTGTGTTCCAGATGTCTAACATCGCATTTCAATTGTGCTGCAAGCACGGGAGTTATACGCTATAACCCGGATCAAAGTAAAATCGAAATAAGAGCTAAAATCATCATGGGAAGGCATCTACTTACCTACCAGTAACTAAATGCACACTGGCAAGAGCTTCCCATGCCTCTTTCGGTTTCATGTGCAAGACGGCACCATGGGGTTTGGGTCAGAAGTTAATGGCTCAGCAATTTGTTGTTGCACATGCCTCCTGCTCGCCTTACTGATTGATCATTTAATTTGACTTTGGGTCTGTTGGCTTGAAGTGACCTTTATAATCTGTCAAGAGTGTTTTCTTTTCTTTTTTCCTTGCTTTGAGTTAATAGCACTGAAACTGTACATCCTTAGGGGGATAATGGTGAGAGAGACAGGTCAGCCATCAAACAGAAACCCCTTCATGGGGATGCAAGACCTCCCCCACTCCAGCCCCCAGGCAACATCTGCTTAAATGCTATGCATTTGGGGAATTAGGTCCACAGTAGTTCAGCTGAAAGGCAGTAGCCCTTTTAACGTACTTGGTTCAAATTTGAGATATGTGTACTTAATCCACATCGCCACAGATCTGTGGTCAAGTGGGTAGATGCCTTTCTCAGAGCTCGGAACTTGATTCATACAGAATATTGAATCAGAATTTGTACAACATTAGTGCGACAGAAGGAAATAAGGATCCTGTTAAGCACAATAAGATGATGAAAGTAACAGACAGACCTCTTTTCGGCTCCTTGTTTTGTGATAATGACACAGCACGCCCAGGCTGTAGTTGTTAATGTGAAATTAAAAGAAACTTTGGTTATTTTGTGTGGGAATATGTCTCCAGTTATTATAAACAGTAGAGAAAGAAACACATGCTCAGCGATAATCTATTTTAAAAGAAAGGAGTATGATCTGGGAAAGTACAGGCAGAACCTTATCGTTTTCTGTTCCATACCTGATAGGAAGATGCTTATATTACAGGATTTGCGCGTCTACCTCGGATGTATTATTATATTCTTGCCTTGTTTGGCAATACCATGCTAGGTTCATTGAAATTCTTTAAATGTACACTTTGGAATGTTTTATCTCACTGATAAATATCCTGGGACTAAATAAAAGTCACAGATTTCCTTAAACATAAAAAAAATGTTAATTCTTTGTAGACTGTGCTGCCTTGTCATTATTAAATGTCTTGAGATGATCACTCAGACAGAGTGCGTGATTTGAAGGCACGTTACATATGGAGTATTTTCTAATTTCCTGGGTTGCTGCAAAGCCTGCTGGTCCTTCTTACCCGCAGACTTTCCCTTTAAAATTATCCCAGAAAAACTACCCACGCGCATCTGCACCTGCTAATTTGTACAGGTATTTTTTTTCTAAGAAAAAATAAAAATACAGGCGTAGTTTTGAAAATTCAAAGGTTTGCACGTTAAGTGCAGACTTTTCCCCAGCCTCATCCCTGGGAATGCCTCCTCTCACTGCAGGTAAGGGTACACGCATGGAGACCCTACACCCGGACTTTTGCCCGCTTATAGGGCAGGTTAATTTTCTAAAAGCTCCTTTCTGTGGGTGAAGCGCACGTCTTATCCATGGAAATTACCTTCCCCGTGTGTTTGTATACCTAAGTAGCAGCTTCTTCCTTATACTAACAGAATACAGGTTATAAATTCAAATCCATTGGGGTTTGTGATGGGAGTGTACACGGAGGGGTCGATTTTAAGAGCGTTGCTTGCACAAAAGTGCCTATATGTGCGAGTACGTGGGCCACACGTGAGCAACGTGGATTTTAAAAGCTGTGATTTATGCACGTGTGTGAGCAGAAAATAAAGGAGCAGAAAAAGGGGGCAGGGACTGGGCATTCTAGGGGGTGGGGCCAACTGGTGCACGTGTAGCTTCGTATTTCAAAACTGGAGGCCACAGCGCACGATGGCTCGCCAGCCACGAAACTTTACTGCTGCTCCTGATGAGATTATAAAATCGCAACTTATATGTGCAGAACGCCCCCTAATGTGCCCCCTTTTTTTGTGCGCAAATTTATTCACGCACTAGTACTTGCAAACGTGCGTGCGAGGTTTATGAAATAGCACTAGCGTGCGTATGCGATATTTGCGCGTGCACCTGCCAACGTGTGCGCGCGCATCCCTTCAATTTTCTAACTGCCTGCTTAAGTTCAAAGTTCCTTGGTATTTGGTACCCTCAGACCTTGTTCCTAATTTTCAGAGGGAAGGGGAGGGCAGCACCAACCACGCCTAAGGGCAGCCAAAACTTTAATCTTATCACCGCACATAGATTTGAAAATCCAATCTACACACATGGCATTGTGCGCCTTCATAATATCTATTAATGTTCTTGTTAGTCCATTACAAGTGACTGTAATCCACTCTGGCAAAAGCGGAACATCACGTTTGTAAATACATAAACCACTTTTCCAATCCTACCCAAAACAGCCCCCCTCCTCCCCCCAAATGCAGCTGTTACGCGCGTGGCTGGGTCCTTTAGAAAATGCGAGCAGCGCGCGCAGGGCCCAGCAAACCACACATACGTTGCGTGCATGGCCCTTTAGATTTCAAGGAATTATCCAACACTTAGCTGAAGTTCCCATGCCCAAGCAGAGACAGCCTGCAAGGGCACCCTTCTTGCCTGTGCTTAAGCCTTAATTATCTGCCAATATCTATCAACCAACTTTGACTCTCACCCTCCGACCTCTTCCCTAACACCTCCCCCCTCCCCCCTCCAGCCCCTGCCCTGACACCACCCCTCCCCCTAGCTCACCTCCCCATTCTCTTCATTCCACAGGACTTATTATGTTTATAATCGCAGAGGATAAATCTATGTTTTTTTGTCTCGCCACTCTACTGTTCTTCGTTGATTATTTTATCACTCTCCAGTTGTTATCTTCTAAAATCTTTCCTGTCTTCTATCTTTCAGGTTTCGCTCCCTGTTTAATGAACTTTACCTTCTTCTTAAATTGTTAATTTGGTTTTCCCCCCTGTTCCATTGTAAACCGGTACGATAAGACCTTTGTCTTGAGTATCGGTATAGTAAAAGAATTTAAATAAAATAATAAATAATAAAAATAATTGGAGCAGCCCCTCCTCCTGGCAAACTCACTCCTGTGAGGTGAGTTTTCTTTTTTCTGAAATGAAAATCTATGGTAGATTTAGGTCCCCCTGTTGACGGCACCTCACGGTAGCATACTGTCCTTTGGATGGCTTCCAGAATGTATGGCAACTTAAAGATTAGACCTACAAAGGCAACAGATGCTGGAGGCGAGCATACATGCCTCTTTTGTAATTTTGGTAGCTGGCCAGCAAAGGGGCCCTAGAGCAGCCATTGGAGCCAAAGAGGAGATGTTGTTGCTCTTGAGCCAAGCTTGCTGGGAAGTGGACTTTTAAAGGAATCTGAACTAGGGAGCCAGAAAAGCAGTGTTCTGAAAGTAGCCAACAAGACCGAGGCCCAACGGGACAGGGTCATCAGAACTCAGGAGCTCTGAGTTTATAAAGGCAGCAATGGTATGCAAAAAAAATTTGCTGGGTGGGGAACTTCCATTTGAGAAGGCAGAGGCAGCCTGCTGCTAGGGAGTGCAAGAGTTCACTAGTGCAGAGGAGCAGAGACTGCTTGGAGGTGTGCTAGCTTATAATTAACCCCTCGGGTACTTGTTTTGAATGCCTTGATGAGTTGGGCCAATAGAACTGAGTTGGGACCAGTAAATAATGAATTTTTTTGGGGGGGGGAAAACAGAGACACTGTGCCTGCATTTCACACCTCATCTCTGAGAAGGGGAATGAGAGGGAGAAATCAAGCTACATCTCAGGCTGTTTAGTTTTCCCTAGCACATCTTTATTTTAGAAACATAATCTTCTTTTGAAAAAAGTTCTCATAGTCTTGAAATGAAAATGTATCTTCCCTTTTTTTTTTTTAACGTTCCTATCAGGAGATGAGAGGGTGCATGAGCGTTAAAATTTACTGTGCACCATATTGTAGGAAGCACAGGCATGTAGGATTGATGTGACATTATGAAATCTGTATATCAAAGCACAGATTTCATCTGTTTCCAACACAGTCTTCATTATGTGTAAAAGTCATGAAAGCACAGGTTTTATAACTATAAATTGCAAAAGTAGTGACAAGAGAAAAAATACAATTCTTTCATCGCAACTCCTTAGGTTAAAATGAGCTTTGGTTCTAGAGGACAGTTTTCAGAGCGAACCCATGCCTGTTAGCCTTGCACCTTGGAAAGGATTTTCTCAAATTCAGGAAGCAACTTAAGACATGGTTATTTTTACTCTCATTTGAAGTATGAAATAAATTTACTACCTACTCTGATATCTTTTAATCGGGATGAATATCAGTTTTAGGGACTGATTTACTAAGGCTTTTCTCCCATTCGGACCGATTCAGTAAAGTGCGCTCAGGCAGAGCGCACTGTTAGCCCCCGTTTGGCCGCGCGTTTTCCACGCGCTATTTTTACCCCTTATACATTAAGGGGTAATAGCGCATGGAAAACGCGCGGCCAACCCCCCCCCCCGAAACTAATAGCGCCCGCAACATGCAAATGCATGATGATGGGCCTATTACTTAGTCCCGCGCAATACAGAAAGTAAAATGTGCAGCCAAGCCGCACATTTTACTTTCAGAAATTAACGCCTGCCTTTCAGCCAGCACCGGGAAAGGGTACAGAAAAGCAGAACTGCTTTTCTGTACACCCTCCGACTTACTATCATAGCGATATTAAGTCGGAGGTCCCAAAGATGAAAAAAAAAAAAATCTGCCAGTGGCCCGCGGGTTGGAAGATGGATGCTCAGTTTTGCTGGCGTCCATTTTCCGAACCCATGGCTGTCAGCGGGTTTGACAAACGACGCCGGTAAAATTAAGTGTCGGCTGTTAAACCCGCTGATAGCCGCTGCTTCTGCAAAAAGGAGGCGCTAGGGACGCACTAGTGTCCCTAGCGCCTCCTTTTTACCGTGGGCCCTAATTTGCATATTGTTGCTTCCTGAATCGCGCGCCCAGGAGAATAGCCTGAGTGCCCGTCGGGAGAGCGGGTGCTTGCTGGCTCTCCCGCACGGTTTTCTGTATTGGACCGATTCTGAGTCTATGGGAAAAATGCTTAGTAAACGAAGCCCATTGTCTGAATTATGCCAAATTTTATTTTTACTTGTGTTTTTTGTTATTTAAATTGTGCATCTAATTGATGGGTTTTTCATTTTTACCGTAGTATGAAATAATTTAGGGTCTGCTTTTTCTTTTCCTGAAGATGATTTACCAATTTTATTTTTTTTTTGTTTTATGTTAAATAGTTGTATTCTTTGTGTTTGTTACGTCCAATTAATAGGGTCACTTATCCAAATGCGATGTGGCCTTATCGCATGCGATGACGCCCTACCTCACGCGATAATGGACGCGTCCTGTATGGGCTGGGCTTGGGCGTGGTTATGGCCCGGGAGCCCTGCAGGGGCGATAATATTTTCCACATTATCGCCGGCAGCACGGCGGGAAATAACTACACCTTTCCCCGTGGCTCTGTGGGTGAAGGCCGAAAACGCACCTCCGCGATGCGGCCGGCTGCACGGTTTCGCCCTGCCCCGTTTTCTTTTAGCGCGACTCATCCTGCCGCTATGAATGTAGCAGAATGATGAAATTAGCTATAAGTTTGTTACCCAATGCAATTTTTATCTACCGTATACGTCTTCATTGTACACCACCTTGATTTTAATCAAAGAAAGGCGATTTATAAGGTAAAATTAACAAGCCGTCTAAACTAACTAATCGATTTTACCCAGGCACCTTGCCCTGGGTGAAAGTTGCCCCCTTACCTCAGTTGAAAGGACCTGCAGCGTTTCACATCACACATGCTTTTAGCCGCAGTGAAAAAAAAAAAAGGTGTAGTTTGTTATTTTTAGGGGTGATTGTTCAGGTAGAGGGGGAAAAAAAAAAAAAATAGCGCGCACGCATTTGATTTCCAAAGGTCCGTGTGTGGCTTTGTCGTCGATCTGCCGCCCGCAGAGAGGGCAGTGGTTGCGCCCTGGGCAGCATTTTTGTACCTTGTCGGCAGATTTCAAAGGGGAAACGCCACGGGCTGCCACCCCCCCCCAGCTTGATGCTTAAACCGTGGCAGCCTGGAAATATTTGTCAGCTGCTTGCGCATTAATGAATTAATGGCTGGCTGATTATTAATATGGCTCCATTTGCTCGGGAGTCAGAGGCTGTTTGAAAACAAGAAAATGTTGATTGACAGGAACCGAAGGCTGAAGGCATAAAAAAAAAAAGCACACGGGGTGCAGGGAGAGAGAGAGAGAGAGCGAGCAAGTCAGCCGGAAAGAGGCGAGCAGCTCCCGATGAAGAGAGAAGGGTACTGTCTGATCCCCCTCCTGTGCTTCCTGGAGGGAGAGCGGGTTATGTGCTCTGGGAGTTGCAGCATTGACCAAGAGCTCTCGGGTCACTTGTTTAAATCCCGGGCTTGGGCACATAAACCTCCTTGACACTTTTTCTCCTTCTGACTCCATGTACCCTCACATGCAGTCATGATTCCTCCTTACCTTACCTGCGGAAACCTTCGTGCCTGAAATGAGGCGTCAGACCATCAATCCCTGACAAGGTCGGGGAATCCATATTTCCGTTCCTTTCTCTCCACCCAGTCATTTTTTTTGCATACCATTGCTGCCTTTATAAACCAAAGGGTAACTGTTGATGTCTCTGGACATTCTGGCAGAGCTCGTCGCTGGTCTAGACCTTTATTTCGTTCCAATTTGTCTCTCTTGTCCGTGCAGTCTTGAGCAAACAATGATGCATGGCTCATGGGGTAACTGGCCGCTTAGAAGAAAGTGAAATCAAAAAGGCAAGAACGTGTACGTTTTTTCTGTTTGTTTACCTTCTAACTTCTCCGCTTGTTGTATGCTCCTTTTTAACAGCACAGAGGAGCCTCGGCACAGACAAAGCCTGTGTAGGGTGTGCAGTGTAAGGAGAATGGGAGGACTGGATGGGTCTGGTGCTCTTTACTTGCCACCAGAATCGGCGATTGGATTGTGGGAGAAGCAGGTTCCTTCTCCCACAGAAAACCAGAAAGGTTTTTGAGGGTCATTGACTTGTGTCCTGGTTACTGCACAATATTTTTGCATTTGTAGCTATCGCAGAAATACTCAGCAGAACGAAAACATTGAAAGGAACAAGGCAAAAAAACAACATTTAAATCCCGTGGAAAGCATGATTCACTATTAGAAGTCCCCAATCAGAGATAATGCTCACACACACACAAAAAAAGGTTTCTTTCTCCAGCCTCCAGTACCACTTTTATACTGATGACTCCCAGCTCTACCTTGTTACACCAAAAATTGCACCCAGAATCCGGTCCCAAACCTCAAGCCTGCTTCTCTGACATCGCTGCTTGTATGTCCTACTGCCATCTTAAACGTAACATCCCCAAGACGGAAATTCTTGTCTTTCTCCTCCCATCCCTCTTCTTCCGCCTCAGAGGATGGCACTCGTATCCGCCTGGCTCCCTGGGCCCGAAACCTCGAGGTCATCTTTGATGCCTCTCTAAGAACATAGGAAATTGCCATGCTGGGTCCATCAAGCCCAGCATCCTGTTTCCAACAGAGGCCAAACCAGGCCACAAGAACCTGGCAATTACCCAAACACCAAGAAGATCCCATGCTACTGATGCAATTAATAGCAGTGCCTATTCCCTAAGTAAAATTGATTAATAGCCATTAATGGACTTCTCTTCCAAGAACTTATCCAAACCTTTTTTGAACCCAGCTACACTAACTGCACTAACCACATCCTCTGGCAACAAATTCCAGAGCTTTATTGTGCGTTGAGTGAAAAAGAATTTTCTCCGATTAGTCTTAAATATGTTACTTGCTAACTTCATGGAATGCCCCCCTAGTCCTTCTATTATTCGAAAGTGTAAATAACTGAGTGACATCTATTCGTTCAAGACCTCTCATGATCTTAAAGACCTCTATCATATCCCCCCTCAGCCGTCTCTTCTCCAAGCTGAACAGCCCTAACCTCTTCATGCATCTAAAATACTGCTAAAGTGTAAAGAAGCCTGGCTGTTGTGCTAGTCCACTTGAGCATTAAATTTAAAAACTGTATACATATGTCAGGTGAGAGCAATTTATTGGACTTTTGAGAGCTGATACTCTCTTCTTCAAGTCCGAATTCAAATGAGCAAAAGATGTCATTACCGGCAACTATGAAGTCGTGTGGGTGGCAAGTGAACCCTAAAAGGACAGGATAGAGGGGGAGGTGTAAGGGCGGTTTGACGGGTGATGAGAAGGTGACAAGCAGTACAATTTTATGGCTCAGGAAACCTACGTGGGTTCCAGGTGGGTTCCAAAGAGTCTGATAATTTTGACTTCAAAAGTCTTGCGTTCCTGGGTCGTTTTAAATTTTCCTTTGACGATCTGCTCAAGCAAGTCCTTCATTCCTAAAACCAATCCCATCTTTCCTGAATGCGCTGCCGGGATGATCATCCACTCTTTCTTTTCGCCTCCCGCTTAGATCATTGCAACTTGCGCTTCACAGGCCTCCCTTTGAATCCTCTTTCCCCACTGCAATCTGTTCAAAATTTGACTGCCCGACTTCACTTCCTTCTACGTCTCTGTGCCCATGTAACCCCTCTTCTGAAGTCATTACATTGCCCCCCCCCCCCGTCCATTTCCACGTACAGTTCAAGCTTCTCTTACTTAAAAAATGCATTCATTCTGCAGCTTCTCATTACCTATCTTCTCTCTCCCAATATCCTTCCTTGTGAGCTGCATTTATCAGGCAAATAGCTCTTCACTGAGCTCCACTCCTCCACCACTAACTCTGTGCTTTCTGCCTTGTTGCATCGTAATCACGGAGCAGATTTCCCGAGTCGATGCGTCACGCTCCCTCGTGGGCCATATTCCAAGTCCAATCTCAAAACTCACATTTTTGAATCTGCTTTTAAATCCTAAGCACTTCTCTACAACTAATACAATCTGACTCTTGTTTGTCTTGACTTCGATTGTAAGCTCTGTGGAGCAGAGACCGTCTTTTATGTATCTGTACAGCACCGCATATGTCTCTAGTAGCACTTTAAAAATAAGTAAAGATTGCAAGGAGAGAAAGCAAGATTTTCGGGATAATTAATGATGTTAAATATCACAACTCAACAGCTCTCAGGCAATAACTAAGGGAAATGCTTTGCAGAAAACACGGCCTGCCTGTACTACATCTGTTTATGCATGCACTGGCAAGCTGCTGACGTCTTGCTTTGCTGAGGCGGATGCTCTGCGCTTTCCTCCATGCCAGATTTATTTTCCTGTACATGATAGCATGGAGTTATTACCCTTCTCATTTATTCGCATTGCCCTGCCACTGTCTGCAGTTCTCAACAAGCAAGCTGCAGTGCAAGCATCTGAGCAAATATAAGGATAGCATTACATGGTTTACAGAAGTCAGACAGGATTGGTGCCTGCCCCTCTCTCTTAACTCTTGATTCCTGTCTTTGACAAGCAGAAGGACCTCTTTCTCTCTTTACCTCAGGCCTCCCAATCTCTCCCCCTCTCAGGTCTCTCAGCCTTGTCTCTATCTCCTCCTCCTGCCTGCCTCCCCTTCTCTTTACCCAGCTCAGCCGGTTTGTCCTCTTCCTTGAATCCGTGGTGCTCCCTTTTCCCTCAAGCCAGCAGAAAGGGAGGCATTTATCCGTGCTGACATTCTCTACTGCTGTGGGCCTCGATTTTACCAGGCTGGAGGATGCCAGCTGGTCTTAACGCTGCGCCTGCGGTGCGTGGAAAACGTACGAGACCTATTAGCGACGGGTGCTTCAGACTTGCTAAATCGAGCCTCATGGCTGAGGGGAGCCGGGATTCTTAAAGCAGTGCATCTTTCCTTTCTGCCAGCTCGGGGAGCAGGAGGGCTGACCCCCAAGCAGACGCGGGAGAGGGAGAAGGGCAAGGCGTGCGCCGATCCACGAGAGGAGAGGAACACGCAGAGGTTAAGGGGTCCACTGCTTCTCAAGGGTCATACGGACAAAGACAAACATAGAAATGATGGCAGAAAAGGAACCCGTGATCTGCTCAGCAAGCTTATGCTCATGCCAGTACATGCTGCACCGTGCAGGTTACCCTCATGCTGGTCAGTTTCCCAGACGGTAAAAACCAGGGCCCTTGGATGCTGTTTCAATCCGATTTCCATTAACCCTTGCCGTGGAAGCAGAGAGTAATGTTGGAGCCGCATCAAAAGTATCAGGCCTAGGGGCCGATGCTATAACAGACGAAGAAAGTGGGCGCTGACTTTTCAGCGCCCACTTTCTTAACACACCATGCTATAAACGCGCCATGCTATAAACAAATTAGGGGGGGGTCGCGCTAGCAAGGAGGCGCAAGGGTCACCTGCGCGACCTTAGCGCCTCCTTGCTAACGCTACCCCGCAGTTTCTGGGCGGTCTGCCGGTTATGAAAACCGACGCCGAGCATATCGGCGTCGGTCTTCAATGCGGCAGGCTGAGGTTTTGTTTTTTTTTTTTCTTTTTTAATTTTAAAGAAGTACAGAAAGCATTTTTTTTCTGCTTTTCTGTACTTCTTTTCAATGCGCTCAGCTAGTAATGCCTGCTCCTGGCAAGCGTTAATATCTGAGCTATAAATGTGCGTCCGAGACGCACATTTATCTTTTTGCATTCGGAGTGAATGAGTAATAGCCTCATTCACACGCGTTTGCAAGTGATGAGCGCTATCTCATTCACTCCGCGTCGGACGCACGTTAAATAGGCGCTAACCCCTCTATTGCATTAGGGGGTGGATTAGGGCCTATTTATCCCGTGTCCGACTGCGGGTTATACAGCGCACTGTATTGCATCGGCACCTTAGTGATTAAAGGTAGTAAAAGCCACATCAGCTAGTTACTCCCTTGCTTATTTGCTCCCCAAACCGTAAACGTGAGAGCCCTTGTTGGCTGCTGTCTGAAGCCAATTTACCTTTTTTTCACTGCAGAGAGCAATGATGGAGTTGCATTAACAGTATCGAGGCTTATGTGTTAAGGGTAGCAACTGCCACACCAGCAAGTTACTCCCAGTTAAAAAAAACCCCCGAAATGCAGTTTCATGGGAAAGAATTGTTGTGCCATGTTTTAGAGGGTAGAATTTAGTCTAATTATTATTTGGGTGCTTTTTTGTACCTGATAAATACAATTGGCAAAAGTTGCCTGGTTTCTTGCCTTTTGCTTTGAAGGAGTAATGTGTCCTGCAGCAGTGTAGGTTAACTATGGTGCCTGCTGTCACCCACGCCCTTCCCACGCCCCGGACAAGACAGTATTGAGAAAAGAGGTTTCCTGTGGACTGGCAGTCTGGACGCAGTGCAGGGATCAGCGCTGCAGACGTCTCTGGCTGTAACTCCAGATGTGCGCCAGGTGTTGTAAGTCAGGCCTCTCTTCCTGTTCAGTCCGCGGGACAGCTGGGGGAAACTGCCAGCTGCTGAAAGGCCACGGAATAGCCGCAGCGTGGCACTCTGATGCCCAGGATCCACTGAAATCAGCCTGATTATAGCAGCCGGCTTCATGGGGTGCTGACTACCACCGAGAGGACGAGATGCCCCTCCTAATTACTTGTTATGATTACCTGAGAGGCGGTGGCATGTTGCAGTCACGGTTTTGCTGATATCAGGGGGTGGGCATTCTGCTCCTGTGGCTTTCCCTTGAAATCCCCTCTGTACTACTAACCGTGAACCTTCCTTCCTGCGGCCTCCCTGCCTCTTCTGGCTCCGTCAGCCGCTACGTTGGTTGAGAGGTTTGTTTTTTTTTTTTCGAGGACCTTTAACGGGGTGGTCTGTTTGTCACTTGTTTCCTCACAAGCAAAGGACAACAATAAAGAAAAGGACTCATTCAAGCATGGTACAGCTCAACAGCCGAACAATGGGGCTCAGGCCTCGCTACAGCAGAGAGAGAGTTGACCTTGAGTCCCAGCGAGCAAAGATTTGAAAAGAGGAGCATTCCAGTGCGCCGGGGCCATTGAGCGGCCTCCTTCAGAGCATGAGCGTCCCCCGAAGGCAGTATAATGACGGCGGTTTATAAGGCCCAGGAATCGCCTCTGGCCCCTCTTTTCAGAAGAGCTCCAGTTGTGCTCAAAGTGGCCACAGTGCGAAGCCGAGGTATTTGATCTCCTCTGTTCCTCCAGGTGGGTAAAAGTGGGGGGGGAGCCTCTGTCGGGACATTTCCTGTAACCAAACAGTGGGCCTATTGAAGATCCCGGGGGTTTGTCTTTTATTTTTTAATTCGCCATCGAATGGGGATGACCTCTTGATCTTTCTGACCTGCACGAAGGACCCGGACTAGCTCTGCTCGTACGAGATCCTCTCTCTTCAGTTTCTCATGATCACGTTCCTGCTGGGGTGTTGTTGAAGGGTTAGGCGTCTGCCTGGTGGAATTGGCCAGATGTTTCCCCCACCTCACCCCCCCCCCCCCCTCCGACACACCCCCCCCCCCCCCCTTTGAAGAGGTAGCTTCCATTCAGTGCAATCAAGGCATGTTCATCCACATGGAGAAGAGGGAGGAAAACGTGTTTCTGAGCCGCTATTCATGCCTAACTACCTTAAAGTGCTTTTCAGCGGCACATTTGGATTCCGTAATTAGCAGTTTACATCCAAACATACACTGGTGCACATAATAAAAACAAAAGGATGCATCAGTGGTAGGCAGAGGCCTTGAAATGCTTTAATTGCAGCTCCGAACTTCTCCAAATAACCGGGCACGACGCAGGCTGAAAGATAACGTTCCCGAAGAGGAAACCGTGCAAGCAGGGCATTTGGAAAGGCAGCAGAAGCCGCGTGGAATGGGGAGTAAGGCACGAGCAGGTTGCATTACGCTAGAGCCATCCAGAGTGTGATTTATTATACGGAAGGTAATTAGCATTGCCAGCGTTCAAAGGGAGCTGGAACGAGTCCCTGCAAATCTATCTTCCAGTGCATACGTGCACACGCACAAAAAAAAAAAAAAAAGGGGGGGTTATTTTGGCAGTTGACACCAATTTCAAAGTTGCCACCCAGTTCTGTGCCTGTTTTTTTGCAGTACCGCTCCGTCACCGGGTATTACGCGCCGGGCGCTGTGCAAAAGCCCTGGTTCTGTTTTGTGGTGCGATAGAGGGGGAGGAGACTGAAACTTAGGAGGAAAGATAAGCAGCTCGGAAACATCAAGATCTAGAGGAGTCGAGAAATAAAACCTAGCCACCGGGGCCGTAGGCTCGGCCGACTGTCACTTACCATCTCTGGGGACAGCCTGGAAAGCTGCCGAGCTGTGAAGCTGCCTCTTTAAGCGATGCCCAGACGGACCAGCATTCAGATCTCGGAGATGAACCTTTCTGTGTACTGTAGTTGCTGTAAATTATGTTCTTACGATTGATCCCTCAAAAATGAAGCTTCTGTGCTCTTTTTATATTTTGTTGGGTTTATCCACTGCTGCACTGGCTGGGCTTGGCAGCTGATTTGCTCCCTTTAAGTCAGAGAAGCACACGCAGAAGATTTCGGCAGATGGGGACCAGTTGCCGCCCACTGCGTGCGCTGCCACGGGTGCTACTTCAGTGACCCTCTCCCTGCCCTGCCTCTGAGGTGTCGCTCTCTGGTTTACCCCCATGCCCGCTGGAACTCTGCTGCCGTTTTGGCTTCCTCTGGAATTCTGTCCCAGGAGTGCACTGCCCTCTCGCCCCGACGACAGAACCCGGCGTGTTCCCTCGCATTCCTTTTCCTCCGGTTTCATGTGATGTCCCCCCCCCCTGTGCAGCAGGGACGGGGCTGCTGACCCCCTCAGGAATGCGAGGCCCGGGAAGCTCCTACGGGGAGCAAAGAATGGGGGGGGGTGGAGGATCTTCCCCTCCCCCGGACAGGAAGCCCAGGTTTTGAGTTTTCGGTCCTGCATCCCAGGGCGTGAAAGCCATGGCAGGCTGTTAGGGTTCATCGGTTAAAATAAATGGAAATCATTAGGCCAGTGCTAGCAGCAGTTCAAAGCCGGACTGCCAGAGGTGGTGATTACACGCCTGCCCTGTGGGGGCATTTGCCCTGTGCTGGGCTACACCGGGAAGGCTGCAGCGGGTAAACGCAGGTTCAACTGCGGTGCATTCCCCTAGGAGTGAGTAGTGCATCCCTGGGCACGCTAGCCCTAGTGCTGTGGGGAAAAGTGTGATCGGCACATGATGGTGGGGGGAGGCGGGGTTTACCCAAAAAAAAATGATTTTCAAATGTCTCCTTCCTAGCAGGATCCAGAAAGGAAAGGGCTCCCCTCTCATTTCTGTACCCTGTCCTTGGCATGTACATTTGTTCCAGGAAACGTTGGTAATAAAAACACCAATGCGGGTACGAAGAAGGCACACTGCCACCCTCCCTGGCGCAAACCTTTCTGCAGTAATGACCCCTGTGGGAAAGTTTACTCCAGTTATTGCAATGGGGGGGAGGGGTGGCAATGCTCCCGTTTGCATGCAGATGTGGCTAGTTGCAGTTTAGCACGTGGTTTCCCTTTTTAATCTGCACTGACTTCTCGGTGCATAGCACAGGTAAAGGTCGATGCCCTGACTTCTTAGCACATCGAGCCCCCCCTGCAGGTCCGCCACAGGCAAGGAGCCCCCAAAGCAGAAAACTTGTGAAGGCCCCTGACACAAGCCACGGGGTTCGGATTCTGCCAGTTCTTCTGACTCTTAAGTGCAGGCAGCATTTTTACGACTCTTTTGATTTGATGATACAGAGACAGGGGTTTGCTTAATAACATTTGCACATTTTTAAGATACATCTTTCCATTTATAGTTATAAAACAATACAGGTTTACATAGAAAGCATCTTCCAGGTCACTCAATGTTAAATTAACCAGTTGAAAAACACTTAGTGGACCATAGTGAGCGGGGGGAAGGGGGGGGAGGGGAGCCGAAAGTTAACTGGGTAATTCCAGCCCGGATAGTCGGTGGGACTTACTTGGACAGGTGCTAACGCTACCTGGGTATCTTCAGGCCAGTGATCCACCTGAGCCAGACTTGGCTGACTTTACCCGGGGTAACGCCCAACATCAGCGCTACCTGGCAAAGGTTAAGCCCCAACCCAGAAAGCCTCGCCTTGTCCCGCTCCTCTGTATCCATCCAGATTATACACAGGGAATGGCTGCCGGCCAGTGGGACAGGACATTCAAACCTCAGGTTCATCTCTTAATTACCCATAAGAACATAAGAAATTGCCAAGCTGGGTCAGACAAAGGATCCATCAAGCCCAGCATCCTGTTTCCAACAGAGGCCAAACCAGGCCACAAGAACCTGGCAATTACCCAAACACCAAGAAGATCCCATGCTTCTGATGCAATTAATAGCAGTGGCTATTCCCTAAGTAAACTTGATTAATAGCCGTTAATGGACTTCTCCTCCAAGAACTTATCCAAACCTTTTTGAACCCAGCTATACTAACTGCACTAACCACCTCCTCTGGCAGCAAAATCCAGAGCTTAATTGTGCATTGAGTGAAAAAGAATTTTCTCCGATTAGTCTTAAATGTGCTACTTGCTAACTTCATGGAATGCTCCCTAGTCCTTCTATTATCCGAAAGTGTAAATAATCGATTCACATCTACTCGTTCAAGACCTCTCATGATCTTAAAGACCTCTCTCATATCCCCCCTCAACGTCTCTTCTCCAAGCTGAACAGCCCTAACCTCTTCAGCCTTTCCTCATAGGGGAGTTGTTCCATCCCCTTTATCATTTTTGGTTGCTCTTCTCTGTACCTTCTCCATCGCAACTATATCTTTTTTGAGATGCGGCGACCAGAATTGTACACAGTATTCAAGGTGCGGTCTCACCATGGAGCGATACAGAGGCATTATGACATTTTCCGTTTTATTCACCATTCCCTTCCTAATAATTCCTATCATTCTGTTTGCTTTTTAGACTGCTGCAGCACACAGAGCCGACGATTTTAAAGTATTATCCACTATGATGCCTAGATCTTTTTCCGGTGTGATAGCTCCTAATATGGAACCTAACATCGTGTTACTAGAGCAAGGGTTATTTTTCCCTATATGCATCACCTTGCACTTGTCCACATTAAATTTCATCTGCCGTTTGGATGCCCAATCTTCCAGTCTTGCAAGGTCCTCCTGTATTGATTCACAATCTGCCTGTGAATTAACTACTCTGAATAACTTTGTATCATCTGCAAATTTGATCACCTCACTCGTCGTATTCCTTTCCAGATCATTTATAAATATATTGAAAATCACTGGTCCAAGTACAGATCCCTGAGGCACTCCACTGTTTACCCTTTTCCACTGAGAAAATTGACCATTTAATCCTACTCTCTGTTTCCTGTCTTTTAACCAGTTTGTAATCCACGAAAGTTACCCAAAGGTACCCAAATGTGTATCAGGTCGGGAGCTTTTTCCTTTGGGGGGGGTGTATCTTATTTTTTTTGATAGATATTTTAAATGTTCATACTTGAGCTGGTTTTTTTTTTTTCCCTTTGGTAGATATTTAAGGGAAGTCAGTGATGACCTTCAGCACTCGAGCTTTGAACTGTTTCTAGCACCCACGTGAGCATTTCCTTTATTGTAACTGATGCACGGTCTTGACTGATTTGAAATCATACAGAATCCATGTCTTAGTTATATGCTAATGTGGCTCTGTGAGCCTGGCTTTTATTTCTTTGAATTAAATATAATCCCTGAGGCCAGCACAATTGCTCGGTCAATGCTTTCCCCTCCTGATGCATTTAAAGGTCATGTGTTTGAACTACACGTCCCTGGGAGCGAGTTTTGAACCCGGCAGTACCCTCTCTTGGTCGTTAGGATCTATGACTGAGCCGAAGACCTTTCATTCACAACTCCCGGGGGTTCCCCCAGTTCTGTCTAACCCAATCACTACAATGGCAATTGTTAGGCCAGGCCGCGGACCATGGCTTCCTCTGGAACATGGGGCCCATTGCATCCTGTCTCGGACCATTAGGTGTCAGCATCGCATAATGGCTGGGACTCCCTTTCCCCCTAACCCTTGCTTCACTGCCTCCCCAGCCCTTTTATTATTTGTTTTCACCTATGAATTGTTTGTTACTTCCGATGTTGATTGCACAGTGTGTAAAATAAGCCTCCTGGAGTTAACATGGAATCCAACCGATTTCCTGCATGGATCAGTCAAGGCTAGGTCTGACTGAGGTTTGTGCCGTGCTGCCAATGAACAAGTTTAAAGCCATAATTTTGTTTAAAACGTTGTGCGCCTCACACCTTTGTAAGCCATCAGCTCCAGTATCCGTCATTATTCTATTCTGTGCTCTGAATTTTGCTGGAACCTCCGGCGTTCTTGAAAAATCACCTCGCCTGCCCAGTTTCTTTCCTGGTGCAGTGCCATAGACCCCCGGTTAATCTCTGGTTTTTCCTTCTCTTCCTTGTGACTAGGGATCCTCTGTGCTTATTCCAGGGTCTCTTGAATTGTGTTACCGGGAGTGCGTTTCAGCCATCCACCCTTACCGTGAAGAAATATTTTCCGATGTTGCTCTCATGTCGTGAAAGCTGATACACTGGGAGATTTTCAGCGGCACCTGTCGTGACCTGCAAAAAGATATTCGTTACGCATAGGGAGAGGGGCCACCATAGTCGCCCAGTAAAGACCCTCTACTCTGCCCATGGACTCTCCCGCAAACACCAACATACATGCCATCTTTTATTTGTTTCTGACAGACATAAGGTCCAAATATATTCTCTCCTGTTCGGAGCTTGCGTAACTCTGGTAAACCCTCGAAGAACCAGGCAATGACCAATTAATAACTTTTCTTGCCCCTGCCGATTAACACCTGGTGTTGCCCATCCATCCACCGCCCTCACCCGGCATGGCATGAGTTTGATGCCTACCAGCGGAAATGCACGTTCGAAGTCGAACCCTTCTAATTCTGATCACGTCCTGGATTCTTTCAAGATAAGCAACTGAGTAAAAACATATTTTCAGTGTCTGGTTCTGCAAAGTAGACACACAGGGATCCGTTTTCAGCTGCGGAGCGGCTCATTAAGTTAGCCAGGTACACTTATACCCGACCAGAGTTAACCGCATAAGTTAAGTGGCTAACTCCACACCTCCGGCCTACCCCCAATTTATGTGACTACATTCTGAGATACGAGGAAAAATCTCTCTCTCTCTCTCTTGCTCGCAGTCCCCTGCTGCCCTCTCTCTCTCTCTCTGCATGAGCCACCGCTGTTTCTCTGCCGGCTCCGATTGGGCCGCTGCTTCCTCCTCCGCGCCCTCACCCCCCTGCCCTCGCACTTGTGGATCCTGTGAGTGTGTGCTGGTTCACAGACCCCACACTCCGTGCTTTCCCTCGCTACCACCAGAGGGGGTGGCACCGTCCGCATTTGCACAGGACGGCAAAACAGATAGCACTAGCACTTCATCCCCTCGGCAGATGCTGACAATTAATTTTAGCATTCTGCCAGAAGACGTTGCCGCTACCTGCCCTATATAATAGCCCCTAAATACAGTCCTCCCAGAAATTAGTTTAGGATGCTGCATTTATTTTATGATTAAGTGCTGCTTTGTCTTCAGGCCCAAGGCTAGAAGTCTTGCAGAGCTACCCCTGTGAAGGGCTGGTATCGGTGCTGATGTAATGTTGCTAATCTGACCGTCCTCTGTTCAGTGACACTGGAGGTGAAGTCAGGCCATGGGCACGCTCTGCTGAATGCAGTGTTAGTGGCAACGAATGCACCCTTCTTAACTCTCATGAAACCCGAGTCGTCAAGAGCATTCTCCTCCTGGAGGCAGGAGCCGAAGAGTTAACCAGACGCTGATGAAGACTGGTGCAGAAAGCTTTTAGCTGTAACCCAATGCAAAACCACTCTGAGCATTTAGAAAGATGCAGAGTGACAGGGGTTGAATACTGCTGCTGACCTAAGCTTGTTTTGCTGTGCTGTTTTTTTTATTATTAATAATACTAGTAAATATATTTTTATTTCACACCTGACTGCGAAAAGGCTCTCGAAGCATATTAAGTAAAATTCATAGAACCCAACTAATTATTATTTGCAATCCATAATGTTACACGGTGTTCTGTATTTTGACTTTGCTTTCGTGTTTTCACATTCTGCATCCTGTACATACCATTCCTAGTGTGAAAATCCAAGAGAGAGAGAGTCGGTCTGGGTGGCCCAGAATAGTGGCAAGGATTGATATTCAACAACAAATTTTTAAAAATGTATTTGACGCACACAGGATGGATAGGTCACCATATAAACCCCCTAATCGCCCTCTGCTGCCCACTGACCTGCCTACAAATACCTGTCCACATGTGCTTCTTGTATTTGCCTCTGGATTTCAGACCCTTGTATGCATAAGTATATATTTACTCCTGCTTAGGACTCGCTCGGCTCTGGAAGACGCGTGGCCCTACCCGTGCAGCTTCCCTTGTGCTCTCTGGGTGTTTTTTCAAACGCCTGTAAAAACTTCCGTTCCCCCCTGCCTCACCAACAGTAGCAGAAATGCATCATTTTACTGCTTTCTTTGCAGCCTAGTAAAACAGCGGTCTCTCGAGTTTTGCTGCTTTTTCAGTTTTGTTTAAGTGTCCTGCATCCACTGTCTGCAAGGTTGTCGATTTGGTTTGGCACTTTCATCCTGCCTGGGAGAGCACTGTAAGGATCGGTTGCTGAATTCTCCTCCAGCCTGCAGGTGGCACTGTGAGCTGCTTGGACTATCTATACAGTCTTCCCAGCGCTCTGCCCCCCCTCTCAGCATCTATCTTGTTTCCTGTATAGACTTCTGTTTATAGTGAATCAGCCTCATAGGTCATTTGCTAGATCTTGGGTTTACCTTCTGGTCCTCGTACTCTGGCTCTGTTCCTGTATCCAGAAAACGTCTTCATCTCCGGATTCTACCTTCAGCATGCCTGCCTGGTTCTCCTTCCTGGATTCCTGGTGTGCTCCAGTATCTTGCTTTGACTCCAGTCTTCAAACTCCTTGCTGGTATCGAGGGTTCCCCCATTTCTCATGCCACACCAGCCACCAGAACCTGAGAAATCAACCCAAGGGAAAAGTGGTTGTCATAGGCAGCTTTCACTGTCATTACCCTGGATTTGCCTCTCCATATATTAGGCAGCCTCATTCCAGACTACAGTGGTCACAAGCATCACATGATCAGGCTCTTCCATCCTCTGTCATTACATAACTGTAGAAATTATCCTAACTGCATGAATTACAAATCCGAAAAACCATAAAACAAAAATTCCAAATAACGCAGTCACAGCAACTTCTAGTTACTTTCCTTTATTCCAAGGTTCTGTCCATCTTTGAATTTTCATATAGAGTCGTTTTGATTTCACTTCTGTATATATCACTAGAGGTTTGAGAATGCTGGACTTTCCATATTGCTTTCTATGGAATGGATTATTTGCCGCTGTGTCGGAGGATCGCGTGCTGGCAGGTTGCCGGTGCATGCAACATGTGCCTGCCTCCAGGCAGGTGCAAAAGGTTTGTTAAGAATTTTAGGGGGAGGGTTAGAGTAGGGCTAGAGGGGGAAAGGTTAGGTGAAGGGGTGGGAAGGTTAGGTTAGGGGGAAGGGAACAGGGGAAGCCCGCGGGCGTCGGCGCACACAAGATGCACTAGTGTGCCTCCGCTTGTGCGCGCCGACCCCCAAATTTTATAACTTGCATGCTGGGTAGCACATGCACATGTACACCCGTGCGCTGGTTTGAAAATCTACCCCTAAGACGATACATTTTACACAGGTGCGCAAGTGCAGGTGTGTGCAACTGCTGGCTCGCGCCAAGGGATGTGGTCATTTTATTATATATACACCCATGGTATAAAATAGGCTGAACGCGCACACAATATTAAATAGGCATGATAAATGCCGCTTCTGCAGCATTAAGGCCCAATTTTGAAAGGGCCACGCTGGCTGGGCCTTGTGCACGCTTTGCGCATTTTAGAACAGGCCCAGCCAGGCACGTAACCCCCGTTACGCACAGAAGTGGCGGGCTGGGCGGTGTTGTCTAGGAGGGGAGGGGGCAGGCCAGGACAGCGACATTAGTGCCAGCCGGCTTGCGAAACTTAATACTGCTCAAAGGAGCAGGTGAGTTAAAAAATTAAAAAAAAGGTTAGTTAGGATAGGTTTAGGGGTCGGGGAGGAGAGGGGAAGAGGTAGGAAGGGTAGGGTTTGGAATAGGAATGTTCCCTCCCAACCTGCTCCTTAATTGAGGCGGATCGGGAAGGAACTGGGGGATGCCAGATTGCGTCGCCGAGTGTATTTTTCTAAACCCCCCCCCCCCTGCGCGGAGCAGACCACCTGCCCGCACATGCACGGTCATGAAAATCCGGCAGGCATGCACGCAAGGGATCGGTATTTTATAACACGCGCATTTTATAAAATAGCTGCGTCCGTGTGCGTGCGCGCCGGGAACTGTGCGCACATGGACGCGCATGTATATTTTAAAAAATCTACCTTTAAGTGAGGGGATTTTAGTAGAAACGCACACGATGCACTTATCAGTTTTCCCAGTTCGTTCCCAGTTCGCCCAGGTAAGGGATAGGACTTCCTAAAACCCCCCCCCCCTGGTTAAATAGCCTCCTTTTTACCCTGTTAACCCCAATCTTTAAAACCCCGCTCACCTCTTTACCTTTGCTTTGTTTTCTGACTTACACACCATCCATAGCAGAAGTGAAGTGACGTGGCAGGGACCGTGGTGCGCGCTTGTGCACGTAAGTAGTTACCCGTTGGTTTAGTTGGGAAATCCAGGAGCACCCATCCAGACCATGCCCATCGACCCACCCTCTTTTTTTTGAGAAAAATGTTTTTGTGCGTGTAGCAGGAGATTCACGCGTATGCGGGAGCCTTTTAAAATCCACGCAGCGTGCGTCAGGGGCTGGGCTTTTAAAATTCATCTGTAAGTGTAGATAGTGATGTTTGTAATAGCTAAAGTACTAAGAATGCCTATCTCTTAGACTTCCCAGTATTTATCAGTATGAGAGAGATTTATGTGATACTATGGGCTTCCATATTTTGCATGTGTGTGAGCTGTGATTAGGTTTAGACAGAGAGAATAGGAGTAAAGAGATGAATATAACAAAAAATTAGGCTTAGTTTATGAATAGATGAGATTCTAACTAGATTATGTTAATGCAGTTTTTGAAAGGCGAGTGCCACAGGCCCCCCCCCAGTGAGAGAGGCTGAATTGGCCTTTCCAAGCAACTTTTGCATGGGAAAGTTAGTATTTTCAAAGGGTAATTTTCAAAACCACCCATATGGCAGAGAAGTCTGCCTGTGCATTGTGCATGCAGGCTTTACCCGCTATTTTCAAAGTGAATTGCGCACGTAATTGGATGAGTGTGTGCTCACAGTTGCTCGCATAAAATGACATCCCCCTATTCGGAGGGCGTAACTTAACATGTGTACAATTGCACACGTGCATTTTTAAATAAAACAGCATGCTGAGCTCTCTGCGCAAGACTTGAGTGATCTTTCGTCCCATTGCTGGGTGTTCTGGTCTCCCCGTGGAGGTGTGGGTTCAAATCCCACTCCTCTTTTAGGGTCTGAATTCAAGAAAGCATGGGATGAATACAGGAGATCTCTAAGGAAGCGCTGGGAGTTCTAAAGCTAAATTAGGTGGATGGGCAGACTAGATGGGCCATATGGTCTTTTTCTGCCGCCATGCGCCTCTGTTTCTGTGCGTTTACATGCCCCTGATTTTGTTCCCTAGACCACCTCTCCTCAGCATGCATAAAAGCACATGGGGGGAAACGGGGTCACGCCCAAAATGTTACAGGCACCGAGGCATCATTTCATTTACATGCATAAAACCGAGTTTTAGCGGGTGCAAACGGCTTTGAAAATCACCCCCTAAATCGAGAGGAAAAATTGAAAAAAAAAAAAAAAAAATGTGCCGAGGAGTTGCAAGCCAGAGGGAAAAGAAGAAGGTATGTTGTGATAATAAGTTTCCCCCGCATTTCCTCAAGCATGACCGAGTTTCAGAAGTGCCAAACTCGCTCTTGAAGGAAGCGAGGCGAGCTGCGCAGTTCCTGCAGTGCTCTGACCTGGATTTAGGCTGCTGTACATACCTCACTGGAGGTTAGAAAAGGCATCTAAGGATTTGGGATTTGGGTGAATAGGTAATTCTGATCTTGTTTGTGGGTGGAGAGCATAAATGGAGTATCTGCTGAAATCTCCTGCATGCTTTCAGAGTCTCGGTTTTCTTTTTTCTTTGCTGAATATCTCTCAAATACTTGCTTTTATGACAGTTGCTATTCAAATGTTTTTCTGTTAATAACCCTCCAGAGGGCACATGCGCTGTTTCTTACAGATTTCCTCTAAGTTCCCTCTATTTGCTGCAGGAGGAGACAGGACACTGGGCTAAATGGATCTTTGCTCTGACCTACTTTGTCAATTCTTGTGTTTTAATGGGTGAATCAAGCCCAAAGTATCTTTTTTTTTTCTTTTTTATATGGGATATCAGGATGACAGGCGTTTAAACAAAATCGATATCCCATGGGATCCTCCGGCTTTAGCTAGCAGATGGCAACGTATTCTTCACAGAAGGCGGTTTATCACGACGTATTAAACGGCAGAGCGATCTCACTTGCACTGGAGCATAAAAGCTCGGTATTGCATACTCAGTGCTAGTGGGCTGTACCCACAAAAGACCAGTAAAAACGCTCTTTCCGTCTGACATGAATTAAGATGCTCGGTTAAAAATTCATAGGAAGATTACATACACTGCCTTTATTTTCTCCTTTTACATTAAAAATGTACAACTCTTCAGCATTAGACCTTCCATTAGCTGGAGAGGCTCAGGAACCAGACGTCGGGGCCAGTGCACTAAAGGTTAGCATGCACACTGAGGTCACTGAGTGCTCACAAAACTAACGTGCTTTGCACTAAGGGCTTAGGAGGACCTTTCTGAAAGGATTTGCGTGCGCAAAATTGGGTTTTTAACACGCACCAATGCACTTTGCGCATGTAAATGGGCTTTTGAAAATTGCTACTTCTCCACATGTAACTCCTTTGAAAATTCAGTCCATAGGGCTGAATTGTCAAAAGGTTTTACTTGCATAAATGCACTTTACGTGTATAAATCAGCTTTTGAAGATTGCTACAAGTATGCTACTTTTACACATGTAACTCTTTTGAAAATTACCTCTTTAGGGTGCATGTTAAACAATTATAACCAATGTTAGTGGGTACGTGCTAAAATTAGCACGTTCCCACATTTAAATTATTGAGCACTGTAAGCAAATGAGGCTTTAGCGGGTGCAAATAAAATAGCATGGCTTGCTCTCCTTCATGTGCTATTTTGCACTTTCCCACTGTGGCCTAAAAGCTAACACCCATCTCAGGTCATATTTAATTTTTTAGCATGCACACTGTGAGTCAAAATCCTTTTGGCCCACCAAAGCACGTGAGATGTCATTCATGAAAGGGTCAGTAGGAGCTCTGTGTCCTAACAACACCCCCAATATGTTGTCCCAGCTCGGTACTTCCTGAGGGAACCTCTCCCCCCTCAGTAGACTGGATCCCCAATAAAAGCACATTCCCACTGAAATCACCCTCGGAAAGTTGAGTTCAGAGGTCTGTTTACTTTAATAAACATACTCCATCCAATAGCTGTTGACAATCACTTATTTTCTCTTGCCTGGTTTTCTCTTCATTAAAAGGTATGGTGCAAGTCTCATCCACCATGGCTTGAAGTGAGTTTGAAATGCATTTAAATTCAGACACACATACCAGCTTTCCAAACAAGATTGTCCAAGGTGGTTCACAATCAAACATCTATAGATGTTTGATTGTGAACCACCCTCTAACCCTCCTTTTAAATCCACCAATTTTTGGATCCTCTGTTTCCCCTTTCCTTTATCCCCGCGTCCTCCCACTGCCTGTCCTCCCCTTGCACTCTAGCCCAATTTCATTCGATGCATTCATCTGTTAGTTAACTTTTAATGTTAATTTCAATGGCTTTTTGCAAGGCATCTGTATAAGATGAATACTTCAATTACCATGTTATTTTAATGTTCTTATATGTTCTTCGTTCTATGTAATGCTCTCAGGCAAGTTTAATTGTTTCAATGTAAACCGATTTGATTTGTATCCAATGCAAGAAGATCGGGATATAAAAAAACCAAAAATAAATAAATAAATAAAAATAAATAGATCATGCATACGTCCTTTTGAGTTTCAAGCGCATGATCTAGTTCATCTTAATGAAACGTGCCTATAAATTTATCTCAACTTCATTCGAGAAACAGTTCCTGTATGAAAATTGATGTCTTCTAGACTGGGGTCCTTCCTTAAGGGATTAAGTTCCCTAAACAGAGGGTTCCAATGGATCAGAAGTATGTAAGGATGTTGGGTTACAGCTGCCCTCCGAGACATCAAGCGGCATCGGCTGTAATAAAGCGGTTAAAACCTGTTTTGCTCTGGCCATTTGGGAAGACATGGTTTCAGGAATTGTTTTATGGAAGCGGGTCATCTGGATGCTCAGTCCTGAGATCTGAGAAGGCAGGCTTCATTGAGAGGTAATTGATTGTATGGGGCAGTTAATTGGCTTGAGTTGAAAATATGAGCACTTAGCATAATTGACGGGCTGAATTAAATTACTCTAATCTCTGTGCAATAAGACTCATCGCAAAGGGTCTTAAGACCCATCTGAAGTGTTGTCGAAAAAAGGTATTACGGAAGATGTTAATGAGATGTTTATGTGCAGACCATTTTCATAATCTCCTATGATGCCTTTGTACAGATTTAACACAAGCAGCTTGAGTATTCAGCTTCAGCAGTCACCTACTACATGATAATAGGTAAAAAGCAAATATGGCTTGTTGACTGAAAAAAAATGGAATTAATTAATATATTTGGATTTCCCTCGCACCTTTTCATTGGTAGCTCAAAGAGAGTTGTTACATTCAGGTACAATTGATGTTGCCTGACACCATAGTTCTTACAATTGAGTTTGTGCTAGAGGCAGTGAAGCATTAGCAGAATTTGAACCCTGCTTTCCTAGTTCTCAGCCCGCTGCTCTAATAGCTAGGTTACTCCTCCTTAACAGGATGATTAATCTCCTCACAGGGCATTAATGCCTTCCAAAACACCCTGTTTCATAGACTGAGTAGTGGGCAATCTATGAGGCCTTCAGTCCTGTTTTAGACATTGCCAAGGATGTTTAGTTTGATTTTTCTATACCGGGTACTCCTGAAGTATGTTCTATTTTTATAGCCATCTCCTCCTCCACAGTGCATTAACTGCGAGTAGACGTGCTGCCAATGCCTTCGAGGGATCGATTTTGGCTTAGAAACTTCATGCTAGCTTTAAGACTCTGCAATGTGTTGAGTCTTGAGCATCTGAGTCTTAAGTTAGGCTATGTGCTACCCATTTAGATTCTAGAGAATAAAGAACCTTCCCTGCTGTTTCAGGATATGTTCATCTCTGCAGTGAATGGCCACAGGTTTCTTGCAATTCTTTACTTTCGATTCAGTTAAGAGAGATTTTCTATTCATCCAGCTACAGCTTGGAAAGTATTGGTAGGCATGCACCACCAATTTCCAGTAACATAGCTGACGAGATCCTAGGAAGTAATATCTGCTTGTTTCTGTATACTGCTGATACTGTTCTTGTCACTGCACCAGGGTCTATGGGAAAAGTGCACAAAATAACTCATGGTAAGGTACATGGTGCACGCAAATGGGCGGTCACTGTGAGACATCTGGGATGGCGCCATGGATCTCAGTGGCGCTCCTGCAAGTGTCTCCCGACCCTCTGTGATTCTCCGCAGGTTTTCACAGGAAAGCACTGTGCACTAGGAAGACGAGAGTTCCCTGTCGCCAAGGAGTTTACATTACATGTCTAACTTGCTTTCTTTTAAACATACAGAAGCCCAACCCAATGCAGAAAAATGTTTGTTCCGTTGCCCAACCTTGAGGTTCTGGTGATACAGGTTTGATATCTTACGGTGAAACCATGAGGTCAGGGCTGTAGGCAGGTTAAGTAAGCAGAAAATTACTGCACTCTAAGCAAGTTGAGTTTATAGCGCCTTTGCAGACCTGGCAGTCAGGGGTTTCAGTCTGTTTGAAGAAGAATCCTAGGAGTCAGTGCTTTTTTTTAAGGAATTTTAACTGGAAGGTGGGGGGAGTGAACTCCAAAAGGCACTTTTAAGCCATGCACAAGAGCACATTTAACCTTGATTAAAAAAAAAAAAAAAAAAAATCACAAATGCAAATAGTAAAGAAATATGAAACGTAATGAATTTGCGATTTACTTATTTATTTCCAATATTTATATCCCATCTTTCAAAAAACAGATCAAGATGGTTTACAAGTGTTATATAATAACCATAATCATTTTGCACTTATGATTATGTAAATATTTGTAGACTTTTGAAAGAGTTCTTTTTTTAAAAAAGATCTTACTGGTTGTAATTGTCTGTATCAGGTCAACATTGTCTTGTCTGTGGCTGACAGAAAGTGGACAACAGGTTGTGGATCATGACAGGCTGCGCCCTCCCATTCAGAGCCATGGTTAGCCATGCATTGACTGTCTTATGTTGTCATACTTCGAGAATTATCGGCAGTTACCACAGTTCTTTCGGACAGCGTTCAATGTGGTAAGAGAGATTCAGTTGCTGTCAAAAGAGTTTGCACCCTGCCAGAAGTTACAGCCAACAGCTGGTGAAGACCAGCAGGCATAGAGCATCCCACAGCACTCCCCTGGGGGAGATGAGGGACTTCAGAATTCACTTTCTATCGTTTGCATGCCTCAGCTGCAAATACGCTATCTTTCCCTGGAACAGCTTGGCAGACAACACTAATTCCTGTCTTCACAAACTGTGTGGGTGGCTGTGTTGATAGCAGATCTTGGAGAGCAGACAGTATGGTGCTGCTCAGTGTGGAGGCGTTCTGCTAAAAACTGATCTGCTGCTTACATTTTTCCACTTGAATTGCCCATGCATTTAAACTGTTGGTTGTGTGTCTTCTGCTTCCTCTAGGAAGGCTGGCAATATCAAATTTGGATTCTGATTCACTTTTTTCCAGGGATGTGGGGCCTTCCTTTATCAACTGCAACCTTCTAACCGCTGAATAATATCTGTAAGGATAAGGTCATCATGCTGCATCCATGGTAGACATCCAACATATTTCCCATAAGATTTGTTAGCTAAATTTCCTTATTTCGTTTTTAGAAAACCACAGGTGCCTGCTTTTTTCTATTCAGTCTTCTGTCTCCTCAAGCTCCCCCCCCCCCCCCCCCTTTTCTGGCAACAAGACATATTGCACAATTTTGAGCCAACGAGATGGACCCGATGTTGTATAAACCTTACCATCATGATGTGGTGGGAATTGTTTCACTTCAGGAAAGACGGATTTAACAGTTTCATTCTGCTCTTTGATATGTGGAAATAGGTTAAGACTAAGAAATTAGCCTTCCAAATCTTGCGCTCTGGGACTGTAGCAATGATGGTCCCCACCACAAGGTTTAATTGGTGAGCACCCCTCCACAAAGTCAAAATTGTTCTCATGCACTGGTCACTCAGAAGTTTCCAGAGACCACCAGAGTCTGTCCTGTGTTTGTCGGTTTCCTCATCTGTTGGAACTGCTCTCAGCCTTTTCATATTTGAACCCACGTATTTATTCCTTCAAGCAAACCTTTGGCTCCATTCTGCTCTGGTGAATGCATTAGTAGGAAAAGAATGCTGAGACGGCCATTTGGCATAACCGTTCTACAACTGATACTTGTTTTCTTGCATTTGTATGCCAATACTGGCATCCATCCAAACACTAAACATCCAACATTCCTCAGACATTTCTTCCAGTTCTATAGCATTGATGGTCTCCAACATTCCTTGATATCCTTATAGCCTCTAGGTCATAAGCTCAGGATGAAATGCTGATAGTTCAGGGTTGGGTCCTTCATTAAAAATGAGACACACCAAGACGTGAACAACATATATGTGGTGAAGGATCCCGCCTGGCCACGAATATGCAAACATTGTCAACAAAGGGAATCATTCAATACATCAGCAGGGCCATTTACAAAGCTGTTTATATGTGTAAATAGCGATGTGTGCATATATATTGACTATTTGAAAATTGCCCTCCCTCAACGTAGATAAACGCATGCGCCTTGTTCCACAACGCACATACTTTTAGCCTCATATGGAGGAGGCATTCCCAGGGGCATGTTTAGGGAGGGAGGGGGAGGGGAAATAATGCAGGTAGGCTGCATTTTCAATGCTATGAATGTTTTTTTCCATGCACAAAAAGAAGGTGATAATGTCCGAGTACCCACGATGAGTTTGAAAGCAAAAGTAGGCATATTCTTCTGCTTTTGAGAATTGATGCAAACTCCGTAGGCAAAAAGAACCTATGGACTTTGACACAATGGGGACAGTTTTAAAATTGTCACACACACCCCCCCATATGCCAGTATTGCCAGGAACTTGCCATTTTTGCATCTTATGGATTTTGTATTTTCAGACACGGATGCTTTTCACTACTTTCCTCCCACTGCAACTCCATTTTCTGGCAACCCTATTACAGCTGTTCGCAGTTCAGATTTAAGGGGGGTTCGCCACTCGTTATAAACAGTCTTTTCTCTATCACCTCTTCCACCCGTTACGATTTCAACAGTTCCATTCTGAGTGCCTTTTTAAATTCCTCTCCATATTCTCAACACACTTTATACTTAAAAAAAAAAAAAAAAAAGGACAGCAACCTGCTACGTGGCTTTCAAAGGCCAGGGCAGCTTGACCATTAGGCGCATCAGTGGTCAGGGTGCCGCTGTAAATGCGAAAGCAGGGGGTGAGAGTCATGGAGCACTCGCGGGGGGGGGGGGGGGGAGAGAGGGAACTGAAAGAGGGGGGACCATACCTTAATATATCTACCATTGTCAGAGGGGCACATTCAACTCAGGGTGGTATTATATTGGTTTGCCTAGGGCACTACAGACCCTTGCACCGGCCCTGTTCAAAGGTCATCCCCAACCTCATCTGTGGAGAATTTTCATTTTGGCATAACAGAAGCTTTCATAATCTGCACTGTTTCGTATCTACCAATTGTAACCGGCCAATACAAATTTAGGATCCAAGCGCAGTGATGCTACTGCTACTATACTATCATTTTCAGTACACCGTCAGCGGGTAGTTTTGTATCTTATAGACCAATTTTCAAAGAAATGTACAGATGTAGTTTCTCTTTTTTGTAAATTAATTTGCAGGGATTCCCTGTGACAAAAGTACTCACGGATTTTCCACATCCTTTTTTGTGGAGGAGGAAAGTATGTACACACATTTGAAAAAAAAAAATAAAATATCTGCATATGTAGTTTACTCCCTTGCCCGAAGCACTGGCCTAGGATTTCTCCCTTTTAATGTGGCTAAAAGCAGGTGTGTTATGAACACTGCATTTACTTCTTAGCCATTCTGAGAAGGGCAATTCTTCAACAGGAAAATCGATGCAGGTAAATTGCTACCGAGTAAGTGGCTTTGAAAATGGTCCTTTTAGCTTTAGGATGCAAGGCTCTGGAGATCCCTGGGTAGTAGAGACCATGGCTTCATTTAGGCCCAGAGTGGTCTGATTTTGGAGGTTATGCCAGAGCCACAGTTGCATTGGGGCTCATCTAAGGTCAGTCTCTAAAGAAGAGAGCTGCAGGGCTACGCCATGGAATTCAATCCCTGATGCGGCAGCAGGTTGGTGCAGCCAATGTTAGTGTTCGTGGTAGTTGTGGGTGGATCCTTGGGCCGGTGGCAGATGACCACGCCCCCGGGGGAAGATCCCGAGAGGGACCACCGGTCAGGCTCAGAGTATGGAGACAGACATACACTAGTTCTTTTATTAAACAGTATATGGAACCACCAGAGGTGGCTGTAGTGAGCTGGAAGTGCCCAGCAGGGCTGTAGTCCCTCAGGTACTGGAACAGTGATCCTGGATAACTGAGCTTTAGAGAAACTGAATATAGTGAGTAGGCAGAGTATGCAGAGTCCAGGAACAGAACCTTGATGGCAACACTCACACAATAGTCTCTTAGAAGCAGCCCAGGAGCTGGAAGGAATTAGGCTCTCGAGGAGCGAGTACCTGGTTCCAGGGAAAGCTCTGAGAGAGAGAGATGGTAACTCACTGGTGTTGTAGGCAGCGAAGACTTCCAGGCAGCAGACTTCCAGGCGAAGACTTCCAGGCAGACTTCAGTAGCAAGTCCGGGAACGAGGGCCCTCGAGGAGCGAGTACCGATTCCAGACTGCGATCTGAAAAGCAAAGAGAAAGCAGGCCCCCGAGGAGCGGGTACCCCTGGTAAGTCCGAGGAGGCAGAGTAGCTAGGAGAGTAACCTTGTCCTTGTAATCCAACTCCAACTCCTTGCTAACTCGATACGTTAGCGATTACTGAGACCTTAAAAATCCAGAGCGGATGATGTCACCTCAGGGGGACGCCCCTGAGGTTTGCGCCATTGCTGGTACTTGAGTTGGAGCCGTACCGTGCGTGTACCCTTAGGCTGCTGGGAAACATGGCGGCGTGCAGCGTCCAGCTGGTCCGGGGACGCCGGAGGGGAGCGGCAAGAGGACGCTGCGGCAGTCAAACCTCCAACAGCAAAGAGGGAGTCACCAAAGAGGTAAGGTGGGCGTAGTGGAGACGTTGGGCAGCGATGGTCACAACAGCCAATTATCTAGGATCTTCTTGAATGTTATGATTTAGGGCGGTCTTTCTAAAAATGTATATTTAAATATATATAATATGGAAGTTTTACTTCCAAAAAGAGTTTATCCCTTGGTGGTTTTCTTTTAAACTCCATCATTATTATCCAATGACACCAACAAGGACTGAGCAAGGGCAAAATTCCCGTTCACACACTGCCTCATGAGCCCTTGATTTTCTTGATCTGAGTTACCACATGGACATGTCCCAGTCTCTCTCATAAAATTGTTTTTCAACTTTCAACTTGTTACTGTCATATTCTTGCCACAACCTCTGAAGCCCCTCAAACAGTGCTAAAATAAGAGTGAAGATGAATGTGGAAAAGGCCAAGAAGGCCGTGCTTAGGGGTTCCAAGGCCAGAATCTGTGGGCGCTAAATGCCCATTACAGATACACTCACCATCTGCTATTTCTGCCTGGGCCCAGACTATGACTGATCCAGCTGCTATAGCTGTGGTTGGGTGTCCCCTAGGGCACAGCAGCAGCACACCTGGAAGTTGGCAGTAAGAGCTCCAAGCCTTGGTGTGGGGCTGAACAATAGAGCTACTCCTTCTCTTGGAGCAAGGTATTGTCAGGTTTTCTATGCAGGGAGTTGAGGTGAGAATCCGCCCCATCTTGATCCCATATGCATGGGAAGGCCCTTTCCCCGCCATGGTGTCGATTGCCATATCCGCCTCAGATCAGGAGTTGAGTGTGGCATGGAATTCTGTGGCATCAGACGAGGCACCAAGAAGAATCCCAAATGACATGAGGGACCTCCTTCATAGCCATCCTTCTTGAAGTTGAAGTAAAAGTTAGTGCCATCACTGTGGGGCTCCACTGGAGCTGGCACTTTCTTGACAACATGGCAGGAGTTAGCCTCGTTGGCACTTCATCCTTTATGCAACAAAGATTCTCAGGCTCTTGAGTCATTTGTGTTAACAGACTGCCCTTAATGATGATGACCCAATTTGGGTTTTTGAAGAGTATGTCTCTTCTCCAACTCCAGCGCAGAGGGTCCCCTAGTCCTTAGAGCCCAGCTGTCAGAGCTAGTGAAGAATTTCTATGCCTGTACAAGCCCTGGAGACCAAAGGGAAATTGGAATCTTTCCTGTCCAAGATGGAGGAATTTTTCACACATAGTGGAGCTGCTCAAGGTCTCACACCAGAATTAGAAGCAAGTCCTCACTACGAGTTGGTGGATTTTCCTCACCCAGGGAATCTCCTCATGGGTTGAAAGTGATGACATAGGCTTGGTCCGTTCTGAGTTCTTACCAGATATTTCCCGCCTCGGAACGGCAGAAGCTTCCTCCTCATTCTCTTCAGAATCATGGCCAAATGTTCCCCAATGGTTTGGAAAAAAAGAGACTCTGCGGTGATTCCTTCAGATCCCTTGCTTGGCCTGCCTCAGCATACTTCTCTTCCAGAGGATCTCTGCTACTCTATGTTCTTGGATATGTTGGCAAAGACGCTACCCATCAATGTCAGGAAAGAAAAGACCCAAGGACAGACGTCTTTAGGCTTCTTCAGATCCTTGAACTTCCAACTATCCCAGTTCACAAGCTTCTGCAAGACCTCTGGATGAGGATGGGGCTACCATTGATATGCCTGCCAGCGGCCTGCCAACTGGATTTCAAATACACAGAAATGGGTCATTTCCAAAGGCATTTCTGCAGGGAAAATAGTGGCTTATTCCAAAATTCCTCACTCAAAGTATGGGTAAACTTACGCATGCACAGCCTGTACGCACATGCGTTTACCCCCAGCGAGCATTGGCATTCCCAGCCATGGGGTCGGTGAGGGATTTTCATTTCAAAACCATGCAGTCAAATTTCCCTGAAAAACCCTGAGCACAGATTAGCAGGTGTAACTGTGTGCGGGCAGGTTTGGTGGGATCCTTTTCAAAGGGGAAAGCATACATATACTTTCCCTTGGAAAACTGGTTTAACTTATGCACGTGTTCAGTTTTATTTTTATCTGGGATGTTGCAAAATTACCCCCTCGGTGTAATAATCTCATTAGATGCACTTTTTGTAATACAAATGTTACATAAATACAATAATAACAATAACAGTGCATTAAATAATTAGACTCAGAGAGCAATGGTCGTATTCTTCCCTGCTTTCATGGCTCTTATTGCTAAGCAGAGCCCATTAGCCTTTTTGGTTAGACAAATTAGTATTTGATCTGCAGATTCTTTCTGCCTTAGATTCCACCGGTACAGGCAGACTCCCTTGCTCCTGATGTCTCATGAGCCACAGCACGGGGAAGTTGGAAAAGGCATGCAGCTCTCATCTCGCTCTTTTCCCCCCCGAGAGCCTTGAAAGTCACCTACTTCAGCGGGCAAAGGATATGGCATCTCGAGAGATCAGAACAGATTGAACAATTTAAAAAACGGTCTTGTAGCTGCTGCCCAGTACAGAAAAAGATTACTTACTGGCACATTTTATTTATTTATGTATTTGTTTGTTTATTTATTTATTTATTTATTTATTTAACAGTTTTATATACCGACCTTCATAGTAAATAACCATATCGGACCGGTTTACAATTAACAAAGAATATAACTGGGGTAACAATTCAAGTAAACAAAAAGTAAACAGTAGGTAGGAATGAGTCAAAGTTACAATCAACAGGGTAGGAGAACTTGGAAGCTTGCAATAAGCTGGAAAGAAGATAAGGCAGGAAATAAATATGAAGTTATTTTCCCATGCTTTCTTGATTTTTCTTGTTTCCATCTCCACCACCTTCCCCAGGTGCCCTTTCCACGCGGCCACACCCTTTTGCAGGAAGAAATATTTATTGACGTTGGACCTAAGTCTTAATCCCGTGGAGCCTCCTACCATGACCTCTTGTTTTAAGAGCATTCTTTCCTTGGAAAAGAACATAAGAACATAAGAAACTGCCATGCTGGGTCAGACCAAGGGTCCATCAAGCCCAGCGTCCTGTAGGATGCTGGGCTTGATGGACCCTTGGTCCCTTGGTCCTTCCTCTGCATTGTTGATATTTTTTTAGGTATCTTCTCCCATGTTCTTGGGTATTCATATTTGGTCCCTAAGTCTCATCTTGTAGGATTTATAGTGTAGACCACGCAGCATTTCTCTGAACTGTGGCCACCCTGTCCATATCCATTTGGTGTTCAGCATATCAGCAATGAATATGCATGGAGGAAATTTACATAGATTAGAGACCAGAGGTATGCAGATGTAGAGGCCCCCCCTAGGTCTCCACCATATTTGTTGCTATCTCAGGTCCTGGGTTAGGATTTAGGAGTAGGAGGGGGCAGACCATACCTGGCCAGGCTGGGGATTGAGTATAAAAGCAGGCAGAGTGGGAAATCGGCTTGGGAGTTTTGAGTTAGATTTAGAAAGAAGAGGAGTTTATTTTAGGAGATTTCCCCCCCACAGCCTGACACCTGGGAGAGGGGAAGGGACATATTTCTGCCAGTACCCAGCCGGACTGGAAGGAGCGGTCCCCGAAGAGAGAAAGATTGTTGTCGAATTTTTAAAATGTATTTTTTTTTTGGCAGGGAGGCTCTGTTCCTGCCTCAGGGAGGACTTGTCCCCCCCTGCCCTACCTGAAGGAGGACGGGGAAAGAGCTGTGGTTCCCTGCCTGCCAAACAAGGCGGGACAGCAGTTTTTGGCCACCAAGGGCGTTTGGGGTTTAAGGAGAATAATTTTGTTCTTTTTTTTTGGTTTGGGAGGAGCTTTTACCCACCATTCCTGCCTGGGAGAAGGCGCTTAAGAGCAGTTTTTCTGCTTGCGGGACTCTCTACGTGAGACCCAGAGGAGAGACAGCAGACCCAGCACCCCCCACTAGGATCCTGCCTTCTACCACCTGGCAGGAAGGGTTTCCTAGATCCTGCCACCCAGGGGCATTTATGTGGCGGTAAAGGACGGATACTGCTCTGACCCTTGCATCTGGTTTTGAGGGTTAAAATAAGAAGATTCCTGTGATTGACATTGAAGATTGGTTACAGTAAAGTTTTGTGCTTTAGAGCGCCCCCCTCACGTGTCCTGTGAGTGGGGCAGAGGCTGTGTGGACAGAGTCATCAAACGGACTGCATCTAAGAGAAGGAAGGAGGAAGATATTCCCCTCCCCCTCTCCCAGGGGTTGAAAGGACTTGTGGCTGAGAAGTGGGGCTTAGCCCCAGGACTGAGTGTGCCCCCTGCACCCGATCCAGCTCTAACATCCAAAGCAGGGGGGGAGGGGGAGGTTACACAAATCTATCTCATGCATATTCATTGTGCCTGTCCAGAAAACCCGACTGGTTAGGCGCATCTCAAGAACCGGCGTGGGAAGCATTGCTTTATGGCACCAGGACACTTCCTCCAGGATGCAGCCTCCGAATATCACAAAGTAAAGCATCTCAGCCTTAATAACTGTTTGCCATTGAAGTAATGAGCACAATAAAAAAGGTCAGCTGCACAAGCTGAGGGCTCCATCCGATTAGCTGACGGCTTTATTAGGAGTTGCTCCAGAATTGGGGAAATGCCATTTACCAGCCAGCCTCGCAGAAAGAGTATCACACGTAACTCTAATAAGTGAGAAGCGCGGTACATTTCTGTGCTAAACACACACAGAGCACGATGATTTTCATGTGCAGCAAATCTGATCTTTTTTTTTTGTTTTTTTTCGTATTGAGAATGGAAGCAAACCAGACAAGCTAGCCCTTAATGCATTGTAAATTGTAAAAGTGTCCGTAATGGGAAGGCAGCAAACGACAGTGCTGTAAACACGATGCACTTACTCATTTCCCCGCTACGTGAATTTAATTTATAGGGACTTCTTTTTTTTTCTAGGCCAGCAGCCAGGTTACTAACCATTATCTTGCTGTTTTATATAAATTATCTTTACGCTGGGTTTGCCCCGGAGTACTTGGTTTTCCTTTACGTTGACAGGAAGGCGCGTCATGCTTCTCTCTTTTTTTTCCCTGCACATCTCTCTTCGTCTCTCCTCTGGACTCCTGGGTCAGATTACCCGACAGGCAGCTTCCCTCCCTTCTCGTGTCTTCTTTCTCCGCTGTTGGTTAACCCCTCTGAACAGGTCCCCGACATGCTCGCTGGCCTTACGTAGGTCCTGGTTCAAACGCAGAACTCAAAATGAGGGTCCTCTTTCCTCCACAAAAAAAAGACAAAGGCAGGGTAAGAGGTTTATGCTTTCGACAGGTTTATTCTCCATCCCGCTGATGGAACCAATAGCAATTCTTTCTTACTCACCTGTCTAGGTATCAGGAGCACCGCAGCAGGGAACTGTCTGTGTGGCTCTCTTTATTCAGCTATCAGTCTGAAGAATTGGAGCTAAAGGCAGGGTTTGCCCCCTTTTCCAAATTCCATCGGAGGCAGGAGGCTCGCTCCCTCTCCTTCTCCTTAACCTTCTGACTAAAATATTCTCGGCCCGGGCTTCTCTCGCCAAACCCTGGATGGCACCATGGTGGTCATTCCTTGAGGGGAACACCATAGCAAATAATTTAGGACTCTACCATTCTCAGTATACCCTCCACTGAGTAGAGGACAGATTTAGTGAGAAGACCCTAGGCCCCTTTGGATATGTAGCCAGTCCCCTGTTTGGATGGTTTAGCCACAGCCAGGGGTGCTACTGATCTGGGTCTGAGTCCCGATGGGGAGACAGAAAGTCCTTTGGGGTCCTTGGCTCTGTGAGGCACAGTCTGGGTCACAACTCACTTTCTAGCTCAAACTGTCTAGAAAATGAACGAGGAAGATAAAACCAAGACTCACACCAATGTGAATCCATTCAGTTCTTGCACTGGGAGTATTAGGAAAAAATCAAACTGAAGTCTATAAGAACATAACATAAGAACATAAGAAAATGCCATACTGGGTCAGACCAAGAGTCCATCAAGCCCAGTATCCTGTTTCCAACAGTGGCCAATCCAAGTCAGAAGTACCTGGCAAGTACTCAGACATTAAATAAATCACAAGCTACTATTCCTTACTAATTAATAGCAGTTTATAGATTTAACCTCTAGGAACTTATCCAAATCTTTTTTAAACCCAGTTACACTAACTTCTGAAACCACATCCTCTGGCAATGAATTTCAGAGCTTAACTATGCGCTGAGTGAAAAATAATTTTCTTTGATTTATTTTAAATGAGCTACTTACTAACTTCATGGAGTGTCCCTTGGTCCTTCTATTATCTGAGAGAGTAAATAATGGATTTACATTAACCTGTTCAACTCCTTTCATTATTTTGTAGACCTCTATCATATCCCCCCTCTTTGCCAAACTGAACAGTCCTAACTTCCCTAGCCTTTCCTCATAGGGCAGCCGTTCCATGCCCTTATCATTTTGGTTGTCCTTCTCTGCCAGAAATGATGTTCAAAATAAAGTTTTTACTGCAACTTAAAGAAAAGTATCCAAGCCAAAATTACAAAAATCAAAATCAGCATCATCAAAATAAAATAGATGGTTTTCTTGTCCATTGTAGATGTTCTCACAGCTCTCCTACCCTATGGCAAATATATTCTCACCAGTAGGATGGGATAACTAGATTGTAGCTCCAGCATAAAACTGGTCAGATGGAAAAAAGTGTCTCCAAGCACAAAAATATTAAACTGGGCTCCAAAAAGTAAAAAAACTTCAATTGTAATGCAAATTATAAAAAAAGGCAAGTCTCTTGAGTTCTGGGCTCAAAAGTCTTAGTCCTTCTTTTCACCCGTGCTGTTAACTGGTTGCCTGGGCAAAAAAGATGTTTGATCCAGTCCTTTGGGATACCGAGGGTATGACCTTGCCTCCTGCACTGGTCAATCAAATCCAGGAGTCTTCTTAAAACTATCTTCCTCAAAATCTCTTGCTTGAATACTTGAATTGCCTCTTGAGATTCTGGGGGAACATCCAACCACGTTGCCATGAGACCTTGGAAGAATCTCTAGCTCTCCTCTTCCTCAGCTCCTACTCACTCTCCATCCCACCTCTCAGCTCCTTACACTCTGAATCACTGGGCATGCTCTAAGGGACCTTATACCCCCCTTGAGGTCTTTCCCCCAGAAAGGTGGGGTTACAGCAAAAATGTCAAAACCCCTCCTACTGCCCCTATCTAGCAAAAATTACTTAGGGATGATATTAATGACTGGCAAGGCCCTGTCATACATACATAGAGATAATTTTGTTCAGTAAGTAAAATTATTAGCTGCTTTCTATTAACACTCTTGGGCTGTATGTGAAAGGGCATTCTCAACAGCCTTTGTGATTTTTTCCTAAATGTTTTATGGCCAGTTATAATTTCAGTTCTATCAACATTAGCATGTGCAGTAGTATCCGTTATACTTTATCAATAATCCAGAAGTTAGTGGCATAGTTAGAGTGGTTACCCTAGTGCTTAGAGCAGCCATCTACAAACCAGGGAAACCCAGGGTTCAACTCTCACTGCCGTCTCCTTACGACCTTGGGCAAATCACTTCATTCTCCATTGCCTCAGGAACAAGCTCAGATTATGAGCCCTCTGGGAACAGGGAAATCCCAGGTGGAGGGATCCATTTGAGAATAAGCAGCTCCCGATCTTCCTCTCAGGCAGGAAGGGGCAGCCCAAACATCTTCCTCCTGGGTCTCAAAATAAAGTCCCTTTCCCTTCAACTGAAGTTATCAACGGAGCTCTCCCCCTGCCGCAGGTCTGCACCATAGCTCCTTCCTCGTGGAGGATGTGGAGGGGCGCGTCTTCCTTCCCACCGGCACCTCAGCTCCGCTCTTCCCCGTGCCCCAAGTCCAGTTGATGCCCAATGGTCTGTCAGGGCACCTACCATGAAAAAAAAAGGTATAAAAACCTGAAAATCAGCCCGGAGGGAAATCCCAACCAGCCAACGAGTGGACAGGATGGAATCGGCTCCCAGCCTTGCTCAGGATCCCCAGGAGGCTGTGCCCGGTTTCCATGTGGGCCTGAAACTGCGATGCAAAAAGAGGCGCCTGCTACCTGCTAACTCTTAGCAAACAATAAGGGATTGCCCACAGACTCTCTGGAGAGAGCGGCTTAGAAAACCTTCCCTGGGGGGAACGGCCATTCCAGCTCCCTCAAAGGGAGGGGCTGCATTTGAATGGTAGCCTCCCCACTCGCTACCCTATATTTGTCTTGCATAAGGAGGGAGGATGAGGAATCTCCCCCTGGTTGTGGCACAGCACCCCTGAGTGAGGCGAGTGAGGCAGGTGAAGACAGACTCTGAGCTTCCATAGCTGTGGACCAAAGTTGCTTTACTGCTTTGTGTATTGCTGTATCATCTGGTAAAAGGGGGTAGTAATGATAATTAAGAATGCCAGGGTTGCCTTTTTTTAAAGTCTGACCTTCCGCAGTTGACATTCAGCATGCATAGCCATCTGCCCTAGGGTTGGGTCCATATACTGTATACCAGGGCTGGGCAACTCCAGTCCGTGACGGCCCCGAATTGGTTCTATTTTCAGGATCTCCTTATTGAATGTGCATGAAATAGATTTGGATGCAGCCCGCATCAACTGCGTGCAGATCTATTTCATGCATCTTCATTGGGATTAGCCTGAAAACCCGACTGATTAGGGGCCTTCGGACTGGCGTTGCCTACTCCTCATACATCTGTTCGTGGGGGTGCTGTGATTTTAAGGTGAGTTGGGGGTCCTGTGCAGTTGAGAGGTGTAGCAAAGAAGCTTTGACTGACGAAAGAGCTCTCTCAATGACGGCTCCTCCCGCCATGGAAATGGGGATTCCAGCCTGTGTAATGACCCAATCAGATGGTTTATTAAGGGCAGGCCACCGGGGATTCTAGCGACAAACTACCGACCTGCAAATGTTACAAGGAGATCTGACATCTGACCTTTGCTCCTGGCCTCTCTGTGCAGGGATTGTGGGAGGAGGGTAAGATCTGACAAACTACCAACGTGTTAAACAGAAGAGACTCCACAGGATTCGCCTCTCTGTACAGCTCAACTGCGGAAAACTTGCTTTTGAAGTAAAAAAATACTTTAATGCTAGCCCCAGTAGGAGAGCTGTCTTGTGGTCAGATACATAATTGTACATGCTGTATGGTAGATCAGGAAGAAGTGCCTTTGACTTCTCCCAGTTTGGGATTTCTTTATGGGGCAGGAAAAGTTACTGTAGTTACTTTAACACACACACACACACAGACACACACATATACTGTATATATCTCTCTCTCTATATTATAAGAATCTTAGGGGCTCCAGCACAACTGGGCACGTGCAGGGATCAGCAAACAGTACGGGAGGGCGAGCCGCAGCAGAGACCACTGAGGGATGGGGGGGTAAATGCATGCATGTGAGTCGGAGAGGGGCCCGCAGAAACTGCAGAGGAGAAGCAGGCAGAGAAAACTTTCAAACTCCTAGCACAGCTTGACAGCCTCCCCCCCCGAGTCAGTGACAGCGTGGGGGGGATTGAGCAGCAGGCAGTGGAGGAACCCTATGGAACTAGAGCCCCCCCCAGGAAGCTGCACATGGGGGTCAGAAAACATGGGGGGGGGGTCAGGAAGGAGAGAGTAAGGATTACAAGGTGGGGTGTCCTGTGCCTCCCCACAAACACGCCGCTGTCCCCACCCAATGCCATTCATCCCTTCGAACATCCACTCACCCTCTCACACCACTGACGCCATCCACTTGCCGAAAAACATATCTGGAGACACCTCTCCCCCCCCCCCCCCCCCCACACACACACACATTACCTCCCCACAGCCTTTCACACCTTCATCCTCACCCACACTACCACAACAACCATACACCACCACCAACGCCTACCCACGCATACACTCCCGGGCCCCCACATGACCCTCCCCCCCACAAATCCTCTGTGCCACCACATTCTGCTCCCACAACCCCCAAACCAAGGTGAGCATCGCAAAGCCCCTGCATTCACCCACTGTCCAGTGGTGATCTGGAGCAGAGGGGCAGGCTGACCCAGGGCTAACACCGATGCGGGAGACCTCGGGCCAAGCGCGAGCAGCGGAAACTGAAAGGCTCCGCCAGAGGAAGAGAAAAGAGGGGCCACGGATGCCGAAGGGCTGCTGTGGTTTCTCAGACCCCCCACCAGCCCTAGGAAGATTGGGCAGGAGGTGAAAAGAGGGGAAGGAAGAGGAGAGTAGGAGGAGGGTGAGCATGAATTAGAGGAGGAGAAGCTAAGAGAAGGGGGTAGTTGGCATGGGAGAGGAGAGGGAGAAGTGGAGAATGATGGCAAAATTGTACAAACATGCACACATACACAACCTTCCATCCCTGCCTTCACCTCCCCATCCCCCCACACCCAACTACTCCATGCACACAGCCCCCACCTACACCACTCCCACAACCCTCTCTCTCTCACACACACACACACACACACACACACACACAGGAGGGGGGGGGGGCGGAATAAAGAGACACCATCCCTCAGTCCCACCATACCAACTGCACCCCCACCCTCACCCCACCCTCTTCAATCCCACACACTCCCCACAAATCCCATCTACCAGCACCATCACCCCACGTGCAGCCTACACCACTCTCTCCCACCTACATCAACCACCCTCCACACACTCATGGGGGGGGGGGGGAGAAGGGGGTAATGTGGAGTACACACACACTCTCACACACTCTCCATCTACACACCTCCCCATCTCTCTTACCAGTCCCACATTCACCTCACCTACACCCTCCACAGCACCCCATTGCAGATGAGGGGAGGAAAGGGGGAGCAGGATAAAGTGAAGCGTGCAAAGAGAAAGCAGTGCCGCTACCTCCCTATCCCCCCATCCCTACAGCGGTGCGGTTGGCGAGCAAAGTGAGCAGGGGTGCAGCCCTTAGCATATTTTATATATATATATATATATATATATATATATACCAAAAATAGCAAGAGAACACTCATGCATTAAGGTAGCAAAGTCTTAGTATTCTAATGTGTCAAAAGGATTTTTTTTTAAAGAAAATGTTTTTTAAATATTCATCTGAAATGAAATAAACCAGACTTATTTTCTAACTTAAAACGGATGACATTGTTTAAATCCTTCTATGCTGACAAAACAATAGTACGTTCAGAGAATCCATGGCAAAAAAATGTCTGGAAAGACTTTGCCTTTTACAGTAAGCTTAAATTAGAAGTCCCAAGGGTAAAAAAAATACAATCTGCTTCCCCACAATGACCCTGCTCACTCCTCGACAAAGGCCTTCGTTTCGCTGATAACTGGCTTCATCAGGAGACAGAGGCTGTAATCACAGATGCGATGCATGAACAAGAGAGTTCAAAAGGGAATTCAGTTCTTCATAAAGATTTTATTGCTAAATTCTTACTGAATCTCAGGCCTTCCATCCTATTTCACCTTGGAGAAATTCCTCTTGATACCGTATACCAGTACTTTACCTTAATGCACGACTGTTCTCTTGATATTTTTGGTATAGCTGTACACGAACACCTGATTTTGTTTGGCTAGCTTATATTTTTCTGACTATATGTATAATATATATATATACACACAAAAAAAGCCCCCCCCAAAACCAAATTCTAGAGGTAGCATAGAGTTGAGGAAAATTTTAGTTGGATGTAAACCTAAGTGTATGTATGTCAACCTAAGTGGTAAAAATTCTTTCACTAGATAAAGATATGCTTTACAAAAGACAGTAAAATTGATATTATGTTATACTTTCAATAAAGCACAGTAATTTTTAACTGAATGAATTAGTTGTTTGGTTGAAGTTAATAAGAAATAATAGTGCTTTCCTTTTCTCCCCAAAGAATTTGGTTTTGGGGGGGGGGCTTTTTTTGTGTATACCATATGGTAAGCACATATAATACACAATACGTTGCCTTATTTTTTGATTTATATATATATATATATATATATATACACACTTTTCACGTACCAACATTGTTTGCCTGTCTCTCATCTCAGAAACACTGCAGTCTAGCGCTGTTCGTGCAATTAGAATTAACAGGAAAGGAAGTGAAAACTAAAACTTAGTTTTATTTCCGATTTAGGTCGGAATCATTCTCCTTGGCAGACTGAGTTGCAAAATGATGCATAATCATAGCCCCCGCCTTTCCGTAAATCGCATGCGACTCCAATTCGTAAATTTAGCCGAGAAGAGCGGATGTTCTCCCAGGAGCCAGAGCTGACAGTAGGGGGTTTTGGTTTTTTACAGATGGAACTTTGATTTTCCTAATATGATATTTGTACTGTTTTGGGTTTTTTTTTTTTTTTTTTTTTGCAAGCCCCCATCCCTGGTGGCAAGGAAAGATTGATAAGCATCTGCGAGCAATTAATCCTTGTGCCTCATTTAGACCCCACAGGATCTGTGAATATAAGTCACAACAGCAGAATCCCATTGCAGAACTGCAATATGCACAAGGCTGATGGAGATATCAGCAATTAGACTGGGCAGCCTTTGTAAGGAATGCAACCCTCGCTGCTCCCCCATTGTAAATAAATAAAAAAATCTAGGCAATTATAGAAATGAGTGGTTCCCAAACCTGTCCCCTGGATCCTGTAGCCAGTCAGGTTTTAAGGATGTCCACGATGAAGATGCATGAGATGGATTTGCAAGCCTTGGAGACCCAGCCCTATACAAATCAAGCCATGCATATTGACCGTGCGTACTGTGAAATTCCAAATGGCTGTGGGATCCCAAGCACAAGTCTGCAAACTACAGGCTGAGCCAGACCTAGTCCCCATCCCCCCCCCCCTCCGCCCCCATTGCAATGCATAGAGATGTGGTTTTGATTTCTCCCAGCAGGTTACATCTCCAGGCATGCAGTGGTGGATGAGTGGGGCCAAAGAACTAGGATTGGAGCCATATGGTCATGCTATATCTACCCCAAGCATATCTGCCTTCTCCTTTTCCACATTAACTAATTAGAATCTCTAGAATCTCTCTCTCTGGTTGGAATAATGTTGGTAAGAGTATGCCCTCAGTTTTTTGGACTTTGTTTTTCCATGTGTGATTATTGCTTGCTAATGAGTTAATTTTCAAAGGAGTTACGTGCATACAATTAGCATATACGCACAGAAGTAGATTGTACTCACGTGCATACTATTTTATAAATAGCGAAAGGAGGTGCGTATTTTTGGTTTCACGCACATATTTATCTGCTCAAAAAAAGGGTGGTCTGGGGGCATTCCAGAGCAGGGCCAACAGGAACACACACGTAAGTTGCTGTTTTATAAGAGATTTACGCAAATGCATGAGGTAACTTATTCGTGCAATTTTACACCTGCTACTTATCTCGCGCAATTGATATCAGACTCTGCTCTTGTTGTTGGGAGGACTGGTTAAACTGGGGAGAGTTCAGGGTGCAGTACTAGGAGACAGATTGGGTGAACTGGTGGAGGTATCAGTAAACTGGGGATTTCAATTTTTTATGCATTTTCTAACATATACCTATAACATATACGTATAAATCAGGTTTTTACACAAATAAGTTCTATTTTTTTCACATGTAAAATATATGCTCAAATGATTATAAAATAGGAAAAATTGCTACATTGCTGATATTTGCATTTAATGAAACATACACGTAGGTGGGGTGGACATCTGCGTATTTTATAATCTGTGCAGACCAAATATGTTATAAAATGCTATAGTGTAGTTCTCTGCGTGCCATTATACACGCATATAAAGGGCTGTGTGGGGTTGTTTGAAAGTTATCCTCCCTAGGAGAAACTCTCCAGTATTAATCTGTACCCGAGTTTAGTGTGAAAGCAAAACCAACATCCTTACCGATACAGGATGCCCAGATAATGTTCCATTGATGGGGGAGAAACAGTACACACCTCATTTGAAACTGGCTTCAACATTATTGGGCACAAAAATTAAACAAAGACTGTACTGTAAGTGGCTGTTTGAGTTCATTGTAGATGCGTTTTCTGCCCCAGGTTAACAGTCTTACAAGTGGCCTGTAAAGCTACCATTACGTAAAAGAATTCCCCCCTTTCTTTGCGTAGAGAAAGAGTATGTCATTGGTACCTGTTGTGATTTTTACTCTGGGCACTAAATGAATGATCAGCTGTAGTTCCTTTGAACCTTAGTGGGCTTGCACTAGGCTAACAACCTACCATTATAGCATTTCATAAACGAATTGCAACAGCAAAATCTCTGCTTTCGTTTACTCTTCCAAGCAGTCACAACCAGCAGGCTGTTCAGAGCTTAGCTGCTCCACTCCATGGGAATTGCTGCAGCCGCAGTCCTTCCCCAGTCAAGACGAGCAGAACATGGGCAGGAAGGAGCACTGCGAGAGGAAGAGGTGCCACAGGAGGTACTATAGTGCAACTTCTCGTTTGAAGCTGCTAGGCTCAGTTATAGTCCCTGAGCGGTAATGCAACAGGTCATGTCTGCTGTAGGAGTTAATAGAATAGGTCTTGAAAGTAAGAAGTATTCCCATTTTTCCAGCCCAACAAAGCATTTGAAAACATTGTTTTTACTTTTAGCATTGGGTTTCTTCATATAAAAGAGGTAGCATATTAGAAATAGCTCAAGTAGGATTCACAACTGTACTGTTGGATCAATAACAGTTGTGTAGCAACGATATCATGCAGATGCTGCAATACAAAGACCGTCTACCCATTTCTGAGTAATGACAAATGAAGGAATTTGAAATTATAGAGCTGGTGAGCATTTCTTCAGGAGAAAATGGGATTCTTTGCAAGTAGTGCTAATTTTATTGACAGTTATCCAGCGATGTTGAACTATGAAAAACCACGCGTGCCACCACTCCTTTAGATGTCTTGTCTGGTGGATTCAAGTTCATGTGCCCATACCATCTTTGGATGATGCTCATGATGGTTCAGTAAAAGCTAGCACAACGAGTCATTTATTGGAGATCCACTGCGCATGGGTCTTCAGCCAAAAGAACAAGATACATTGCCCTTCAGAGCTATTTCTGTTGTTGCATTTTTAAAAGCCCATGGTGTTATAAGCAGTCTTGACTTGATGCTGTAGGTCAGGGACTTTGCCAGCCCATGGTGTAGAAACCCATACTGAGACTTAAAACCAGGACTCTTGCTTCATAGTGTAAGGTGCTAACCACACTAGGCCGCTGCTGACCTCCACCCTTTTATTAAATCCATTGCTCCCTGATTTAAAAGGGCTAAAGAACCATGAGTTTGAGAGTAGTGCAGATAAAAACCAGTGCAAACAGAGCAAGATAAATGGCTCTCATTGCTTATGCAGCTGTACATCCTGAATGAAATTGACTTGAGCAGTACACCAAATTTATAGGGTGTTGCAGCTGCAGCCAGCCACAAATATCCTCTAAAAATTGCTTTTGTTTCCTCAGTGATCTTAAACATTTTCCTGGAAAGACTTTGCAGGGCCCAAAGGGAAATAGACTATATTGGACTTCTTCTTGTCTATAAATAACTATGAAGCAATAGGTCTCCTATTCCAGTCTGAGACTGCACCTTGCACATCTGCAACTACTGGATGCATTTGCTGATACTATTTACGCAGGGATCTTTATCATCAGTTTTTATTGTTTTGTTTTATTTTTCCTGGGAATTTATCAGGGTTTATTATAACAAGAATAAAAACTGCAGAAAATTAGTGAAAACAAGGCTATTTTTCTGGGTAAATATCAGAGTTTATTTTGGACAGAAGCCAGGACAGTAGAACAATGTTTTTTTGTTTTTTTTTAAATTAATTCATATTTAAAGCAATAACATAAATCATACAGAAAGGTCAGAAATAAGAGCGAGTACATGGATCTGGAAACAGATTCTCCCATCCCCTGCCTAGCAGGCCTCTCTTTCTCCCTGCCCCCTCACGCTCCAGGCTCCTCCTCTGGTGGCGTGCTTGCCGTGGCTCCTGCCCTCTGAAGCCCTGCACTTCTGCTTCTGTGCGGGGCCAAGGATCCTGCTGGAAATGCCACACCAGGCGGTGTACGCTTGGGTTGGTTGGGGAGGGGAGGCAGGACTTGAAACATTGCCCCTGCAAGTGCTTTCACTGGTGGCGGGGGTGGGGTGGGACTCTAAGCACTGCATGTGCTTTGGCCCACGCTGGCTTCCAGGGTGTTTATGAGCGTAAATCAGTTTAAACTGGAAATGAAGGACCCTATACTTATGATCTCTACCCTCGAAGGGTTTACATTGAATAGGCAAGAGGAACAGTGATCTGACATAAGTGTGAGTGTTTGTGCGTGCGTGTCAGTGAGTGTGCGCATGTGCATACGTGTGAGTGTGCGTGTGTGTGTGAGAGAGAGAGCTGAAAGGAGCAGAGAAGCAGGTTGACCTGAATAGGTGGGGATTTGTTGTTAGGGAGGGACATGAAACCCTCTTTACTGAAGCTGCTCTGGACCGCTGCTGATGTGTTACAGAGAACCGTGAAGATTTTCTAATTTCAGCATCCTTCCCCGTGGTGTTTCTCCTTGTGAAGCCACTCTGAACGTGGATGGTGCTGAGACCCTGGCAACTTAAACCAAAAAAGCTCCAAACTCTTATCAGATCTGGGTTATGCTTATGTGCCTCTCAGTCTACTGCACCCCTTGCTAACAATCTGGATGACTACCTAGTAACCTTAATTCCTACCTCTACCCCTGTCATCCATCAGGGTTGCTTTGCTACTTCCTGCAGTTCTACAACTGTGGTGTTGGTTTTTTTTTTTGGAGGGGGTTGCCTTTTAAGCTTTCTTTCCTGTTAAAATTGTCAATATCTCTTTGTTTTATGGCACTATTTTATTCTTAATTTCCCCACATCATGTTTGTGGTGTTCTAATTTGCATGGACTTCTTGATGCATACGGAATGAGCTTGAAAATGAATGCAGTAAATCCTGATGAGAATCTGTAATTTCTGGTAACTCCAGCTTTGGTATAAAAAAAAAAAGAGAGAAAGAAAGGAAAATAAGTATTTTCCCCCCCCCCCCTCTCTTTTCAAAAGTTGCAATTGCCAGAATTGTATCTTTTCAGTCAGTCCTGCCAGGCCTAATTTTGGGGAAGTCTCAAGAGCCAGGGAGCAAGCGAACAAAAATGGCATGAAAATGATGCATGGCTCCTGAGGAGGGTTGCCAACGCATGCCACGTCCACCAAACCAGGCTGATCCAGTCCTGGATTTGCCCCATTGCATGCATGGAATTGTAGTTCCTGTTATCTAAGGGAAATCAATGGGACTGCTGGAACTATATCTCCGTGCGTGCAGCAAGACAAAGCCAAAACTGGAGCAGCCAGTTCGGTTGACCTGGGGTGAGTTGGTGACCTTACTCCTGAGCATGCTGGGATATTTGAAAACAAAATGGCGCCACATAGTGCAAAGGAGTAATTCATTGAAAACAAATTAAATTAGAAATTAAGGGTCTGATTTACTGAGGCTTTTCTCCCATTCTGTGCGTCAGGAAACAAAATGAAAACTCCATGAAGTGGCAAGTTACTTTCAGTAGGAGGGTGATGGAGGAGACTGGTATTAAGTTTGTTTCTCTTGATTATAAGGAATGCAGTTGAAGTCATCGATGAATGGTTTGTTGTTGGTCATCTTCCTAGAAGGATGTCACCCTTGCAGTGAGAATAATAAGCCAACTCTTCCTTGCTAAATGTCAACTGGTTTCATTGATTGGGTTGGAATGTATTTTGACTTCGTTCTAGTGTTACTACTGTTTGTGAACCGAACATCTACACATGTCCAGGGATAGAAATTAAACAAAACCAGAAGTATTCACGAAGGTGCGTTAAGCATTAAAATGTGCATTAATTACCGCAGGTCCCATTATTTTCAGTGGAGCCTAGTCACTAATAAGGTGCATATTGGCACATTAACACTTATTACAATAAAGTGATAAACACTAGAAAAGCACAAAGAACAGTTTTAAGGAGACCATCGTAATTGAAGGTAAACTGCCATCTTGCTTACCTATTCTTTTTAATTAATAGGTCTCCTCATTCACAGTTATTGCAAAATATTTCTTTTTCTTCTTTTTCAATTTATTTGAATGTAGAGACCGATGGTTCAAAAGAAGAGTTAAGCAAGATGGCTATGATGGGCTCCTCAAAAGTTGTTGGTTGTGATTTTCTAGCGGTTGTTATTTTCTTATGTTGTACATTTTACCACTATTGGTTTCTTTTTCGAGTGACATTAACACTTGTTGCGCCTTCGTGAATGTGCCTGAAAACAGAAACATTTTAAAACAGGGAAGAATTCCCAACCATAAATATTTGGCGTATCTCTTTACCCCAGGGGTGATAAGGGCTAAGCCATTGCAGGTTGCCAACACTTAAAAAAAAAAAGGGAGATGGAGGGATTTGCAGATTAGGAAAGACCTTGCAAGCCCTGATCTCTTATCTGGTTCAGTCATAGCCAACCCCCTCCACCCTACTATTTTAAGAACAAAAGTGCTCATCACATTTCTACACAATGCCCCCAAACTGGAAACTCCTACATAGTATCCATTTTCCCCCACTCCCACTACCCCTGAGAGATTTATGTGTCTCCTGTGGTGCATATTCATTATTTCTGCTGTGAGCGGGTCATAATGCACTATCAGCAAACAAAAACAATAAAAGACAAGAAGACAGCAGCAGGAATTAGGGCTTTACCGTAAGCACTGGACGAACCTTTCCTGGAAGCAACCGCTTCCTTGCTGAGGAATGTAAACCTGTCTTGTTCTACGGAAATACCTTAGCAAATTTTAAACTTCATTCTTATTTATTGGACTGGCTTACAAGGCTTCAACCGATTAGAGTCTGGATGGTGCCCCGCAGATACCTTCATGTATGTATGTGTTAGAGGAGAGATACATGGCCTAGCTCCTCCAGGGGGCCAAAAATAAATCTAGCTTGCAGGATAACCCCTGCAGAATATGCGCATTAACTAGGTCCCCTCGGCAAATAACTGCATGTCCATATTTGACTGCTCATTGTGGACATCCTAAAATCCAGATGCATTGGTGGCTCTAGAGGACTGGGGTTATTTGCCTTGTGCAGGAATTTCAGATTCTTGCAAATTAAGCGGACCCCTGCTTTTTATGTTCCTTCAGCAATGACCATGGATTAGAAATGACATGGGTAAAATACAGCTGAAGCTGTGCCTCTGCTTTCTCAGTGTAGTTAATGGGTTGTAAAGGTAATTGACTGGCTGTGCTGGAAACTGGAGTTCCTAGCAATACTCACGTAAAAGCCTGCAAGGTTTCCTCATTAGATAAAATGTGAAAAGTTAGCAGTCAGTGCAGGCGTGGGAGTAGAGTGTGTAGTGAGTGATGGACATGGCCCATCCCCACCAGGAGGGTCTCTCTGTGAGGTCTGTGCAGGAGACTCCATGAGTCACTGGACCAGAGGAGCAACATAAGAGTTGCCATACGGGGTCAGACAAGCCCGGTATCCTGTTTCTAATAGTGGCCAATCCAAATCACAAATACCCAATCATTAAATAAATCCCATGTTACTAATGCTGGCAACAAGAAGTGGCTATTCCTTATTGATTGATAGCAGTTTATGGACTTCTCCTCCAAGAACTTATCCAAACTTCTTTTAAACCCAGCTATATTAACTGCCTTAACCACATCCTCTGGCAATGAATTCCAGAGCTTAATTGCGCACTGAGGGCTGGATTTTAAAACCTATGCGCATGGGGTACATTTATGTGCGCACAAATGTACGCCAGATTTTATAACATGTGCACATGTTATAAAATCCAGGGTCAGCACGCGCAAGGAGGTGCACACTAGTGCACCTCCTTGCGCGTGCTGAGCCCTAGGGGAGTCCCGATGGCTTTCCCCGTTCCCTCCGAGGCCGCTCTGAAATCGGAGCGGCCTCGGAGGGAACTTTCCTTCTGCCCTCCCACCTTCCCCTCCCTTTCCCTACATAACCTGCCCCCCAGCCCTATCTAACCCCCCCTAACCTTTGTTTAATAAATTGCGCCTGCCTCCAGGCAGGCGTAGGTTGCGCACGCTGGCCGAGTGTCGGCGCGCAATCCCCCGGCACAGCCGCTGTGCCGCTCGGTCCCACCCCGCCCCTTTCACAAAGCCCCGGGACATTTGAAAATCTGGCCCTGAGTGAAAAAATAAGTTTCTCCGATTTGCTTTAAATGTGCTATTTTCTAATTTCATGGAGTGCCCCCTAGTCCTTGTATTATCCGAAAGAGTAAATAACCAATTCACATTTATCCGTGCAAGACTTTCATGATTTTGTAGACCTCTATCATATCCCCCCCTCAGCTGCCTCTTGTCTAAGCTGAACAGCCCTAACCTCTTCAGCCTTTCCTCATAGGGGAGCTGTTATATCCCCTTTATCATTTTGGTTGCCCTTCTCTGTACCTTCTCCATCACAATTATATCTTTTTGAGATGCAGTGACCAGAACTGCTCACAGTATTTAAGGAGCAGTTTCACCATGGAGCGATACAGAGGCATTATGACATCCTCCGTTTTATTCGCCATTCTCTTCCTATTAATTCCTAACATTCTGTTTGCTTTTTTGACTGCTGCAGCACACTGAGCCGACGATTTTAAAGTATTATCCACTAGATCTCTTTCTTGGGTGGTAGCGCCTAATATGGAACCTAACATCGTGTAACTACAGCAAGGATTATTTTTCCCCTATATGCATCACCTTGCACTTGTCCACATTAAATTTCATCTGCATTTGGATGCCCAATCTTCCAGTCTCGCAAGGTCCTCCTGCAATTTATCACAGTCCGCTTGTGATTTAACTATTCGGAATAATTTTGTATCAGCTGCAAATTTGATTACCTCACTTGTTCTATTTCTTTCCAGATCATTTATATATATATTGAAAAGCATGAGTCCCAGTACAGATCCCTGAATCACTCCACTGTTTACCCTTTTCCACTGAGAAAATTGACCATTTAATCCTACTCTCTGTTTCTTGTCTTTTAACCAGTTTGTAATCCACGAAAGGACATCGCCTCCTATCCCATGACTTTAGTTTTCTTAGAAGCCTCTCATGCTGGACTTTTTCGAATGCCTTCTGAAAATCCAAATACATTACATCTACCAGTTCACCTTTATCCACAGGTTTATTCATCACTTCGAAAAAAACAAACAAAAAACATAGGAGATTTGTGAGGCAACACTTCCTTTGGGTAAATCCATGCTGGCTGTGTCCCATTAAACCTATCTTTATGTTCTGTGATTTTGTTCTTTAAAACAGTTTCCACGATTTTTCCTGGCACCGAAGTCAGGCTCACCGGTCTGTAGTTTCCCGGATCACCTCTGGAGCCCTTTTTAAATATTGGGGTTACATTGGCCACCCTCCAGTCTTCAGGTACAATGGATGATTTTAATAATAGGTTGCAAATTATTTGTAATATAGAAACATAGAAACATAGAAATGACGGCAGAAGAAGACCAACCGGTCCATCCAGTCTGCCCAGCAAGCTTCACACATTTGTTCTCATACTTAACTGTTTCTCTTGGCTCTTAGTAACCTTATGTTCTAATTCCCTTTTCACCCCCACCATTAACCAGTAACCTTATGTTCTAATTCCCTTTTCACCCCCACCATTAATGTAGAGAGCAGTGCTGGAGCTGCTTCCAAGTGAAATATTAAGTTTGATTAGTTGGGTAAGCGGCAGCATAGCTCTCTGCCATGAAGGTCTGAAATTTCATTTTTTAGCTTTTTCAGTACCCTGGGGTGTATGCCATCTGATCCAGGTGATTCGCTACTCTTCAGTTTGTCAGTCTGGCTTACCACATCTTCCAGGTTTACCCTGGTTTGGTTCAGTTTATCTGAATCGTCACCCTTGAAAAATGTCTCAGGAATGAGTATCTCCCCCAACATCCTCATCAGTAAACACCGAAGCAAAGAATTAATTTAGTCATTCCGTGATGGCTGTATCTTTCCTAAGTGCCCCTTTAACCCCTTGATCATCTAACGGTCCAACTGACTCCCTTGCAGGATGCATTTAAAAGAGCAAGGGCGAGGCAGCAAGTGCTGAGGCTCTCCAGGCCCCAGGAGGAGAATGGGCAGTTTGCCTTTCTTCTCCTTGGAGAGATTGGCTTGCTCTTTCACTGGGTTGGAGTGCGGTGCCAGGAGGGACTCAGCTGTCCGCAGCGCTCGGGAAGACACTTGTCTCTAGTCCGTGGGATAAGATATGCTTATCTGGGCAACAGAAGGCATCAGTTTAAAATCAGGAAAAGAGGAATTTCTAAGTTCCAAACAAGTATCTAAAGAGAAAGAGCCTTGTTAGGAATAAGTGGACGGTCAGTTTCCATTTTACTTGAGCAGCATAATGAACTGCATTTTACCTGTTGAACCTTAACAGAGAGACAAAGAACACGACAGCAATGTGGGTTGCAAAAATATTGGAGAACTGAACCAAGGACTGACCCCTGCGGCGCATCGCGGGTAACCCCTCCCCCCCCCCTTTTCTTTGGAGTGAACTCTGTTTACCACTCCCCTTTGTCACCTCCCACTCAAGCAGTCACTTGATGGTGTTAATTTTGTTTAGAAGTCCATCTAGCGCTCTCTCCCCTGACCTAACTCTCCGGTTACCCAGTCAGAGAAAAGGATTCCATTTACTTGACAGGTCCAGAAACTGCGCTATCCTCCGTTCCAGCAGCAGCCGAGGTCAGAGTTACCCACCTGTGCTTCTCAGACTCCTCTCTAGGTCCACTTTTGTGAAAAGGAACCTTAAAGAACTGCACGTTTTTTATTTTTTTTTAAATTCTTTATTTATACTTTTTCATAATTACAAACAAGGAATATTACGTCTTTTACAAGCATATTAAGTCTTTTCTCATGGATAACATACATGTCGGCAATCATTTCTATATGCATAATGCATAAAATAAAAAATAAGGTAGAAAAATCATATTCCCCTTGCTGGATTTAACATAAAGAAATCGGGAGATCCAATACTTCAAATAGGACATAGTTTCGTCGTACAATTTAAATTCCAAAAAAGAAAGGGGGAGGATAGTATTTTCCTTAGTATTAGCACTAGTAAGTTAGGTCCCTCAGTTATCTACTGCACGGCTATCCAACAGTTGTCTTAATTGGTTGGGGTCAAAGAAAATGTATTTATTTTCATCCAATTTCAAATTACACTTACAGGGATATCGAATAATCATTTGACCCCCCCCCCCCCCCCCCAAATTTCTAACCTCTTGGCTCATATTCAAAAAGCATTTAAAAAAATTTTTATTTTTGAAACTTTTTATGTTGGTGTCAGTAAACTCTCTAGTTTTTTGTTTTGGAATAACACTTTTGGCACGAGAACTGCTTATTGAGAGACTTAAGAACAAATTCCCTTGGACCTGGCAGCTGCAGTGCCTCCCCACTGGAGGCATCTGGATCCCAGGACTGCAGCGAGCAGCACCCAAAGGTGGACCCTTTCCTGTCTCGGGGAGGACCCCTGAAGAAAGGGGGTTACAGGAGCACGGGACCAAGCTTCGCTTCCTCATGGGTCTGGTGATGAGAAGGTAGTGTGAGCAAGGACTTTCGGGGAAGTTGCATTTTGGACAGTAACCTTTGAGGGTCTGAAGGGTAGTTGGGGTTATTTTTCGTGTGTGTAAACTTCAAGTTCTCTGCTCATCCTGAATCTTTTCTTTTATTACTCAGGTGAGGCATAAATACTGAAGGATTTTATAAACTGTTCCAGTCCCTGTCTCTGAATAACTGCTTTCCCATATGTTTTCCTGATTAAGAAATTCACTTCACCAAAAGGCAGAGTTTGCTCAGCTGGAGCTGGTTGTTTGGTCGGGATTAATATGTGATCTTGCTTTTCGCATATATCTTCCTGCTTAGAATCAGCAAACAAGTGACTTTCCTGCCTTCTTCCTCATTTACTCTCAGGAAAAATGCATGCTGTGCGGGTGTGTCTGTGTGTGTGTGTGTGTGCGCGTGCGCGCGCGCGTGCATGTGCAACACGTTACAGCAGCATCCAGAAGCAAGGCTGCAGATACCAGGCTCTGCACCTAAGCTTTGTCGGAAATGAAAGACAATTAGGGAAGAAGAGGCAACAGTGGGTAGTAGACCCAAGAGGCAACAGTGGGTCTACTACCCACTGTTGCCTCTTCTTCCCTAATTGTCTTTCATTTTGACAAAGCTTAGGTGCAGAGCCTGGTATCTGCAGCCTTGCTTCTGGATGCTGCTGTAACGTGTTGCACATGCACGCGCGCACACACACACACACTAACACACACACACACGCACACACACGCACACACAGACAGCATGCATTTTTCCTGAGAGTAAATGAGGAAGAAGGCCTTGGGAGGAGGAAGTCAGTGCATGTCTCTTGCCTCCTTCAATGGCCTACAGGCTGTTGGGCCAAGGCTGTGGAAGGAGTCCGCAGCAGCAGGGTGGCAGAGAAGTGTTTCCTGCTTGCCCCTGTGCGTTCACTCACATCGTACTCCAGGCCAGCACAGAGCTGCGATATTTGCACGCGTCGGGAGGGAAAAGAGGCTGAGGGTGGCGAGGTAAGAGATCATTGGAGGGGCAGAGGGCAATACGTGGGGCCGTAGGGGAGTAAGAGGGAGGTTGACAGTAAAGCATCTGAGGAGGGAACAATATAGGGGGACATAGAATAACTCGCGAGAGCAAAGGAGGGAACCGTGCAGCTTAACACCTCAGGCGCCACGCTAGCTTAAAGATGACCCTAAGGAGGCAAGCTGCCTTACTTTGCTCCCTCCCTAGCAATTACAAATTTGATGCAGCAAAGAAGAAAATTTGAGTTTGTCTGTTTCTTTCTTTTTTTTTTTTTTTATATATACAGAGAATACCTGGGCTTTAAAAAGGCATCTCAGATACAGATGAAATGAATATAGAAAATTCAAATCCTAGATACACAGTGGGCCGTTCAGTTATCCAGATAACTTGTCTGGTATATTTAAGCGGGATAAACGTCCCTCTGAATAGACTTGGTTAAAGTTATCCGGCTACATGTGGCGAAATAACTTTAACCCTAACCAGCCAGTGATAGAATATAGCGGGATCGGCCTAAAGGTGTTTGGTCTCCTGTGGTCGGATAATTCACTGCTTATCTGAGTACGCATCCACCTCTTTGCACTCCTCCCAGCCAGATGCCCACCCCCCACTACCACATGTAGGTACCCCTCCCCCTTTCGAGGTCCCCACAATCTGGCCCAAAGCTGTAAAATTGAAAAAGTTTAAAAGTTTCAGCTGGCGATCGGCTTCGGCCCAGGCCTCCCCCCCCCCCCCCTCTCTTCGTTAAAAACATCTTCGTCCCTCCTCTGCCCCTCCCAGTCATTCTCCCTCCCCCACCCCTTGCTGATACCCTCCCACCCACCTGTTGCCTGCAAAACCGGCCCCTCTGCGCCGGGCTCGCTCTTCTCTGCCATCCCGGCTGCTTCTGGCATACAGTAAGTTTGGCTCTTACCTGAGTAAAGCTCCCAGCGTTACATGGGTAATGACACTGGAAGCAAACAGCTCAGGGTGGATGGGAGGGGCAATTTAAAAATGTTTTAACGGCGAGGGAGGGGGAAGGCCTGGGCCGGCACTGATCGCCAGCTGAAACCAATGTGGGGGACCTGGAAGAGGAGAGAGGGGGGTACATACATGAGGTAGTGTTGCGGGTGGGCATTAGGCGTCCGATAATTTTAAAATTGTCATTAATCGGTAAGGGACTCGATACAATAGGAATTCCCTCGATTTATCGTGAGAAATCATTAAATCGAGTACGGGAATTATTTGGGTGGAGGGCAGGAAAACCGGCACACCAAAACAACCCCTAAACCCACCCCGACCCTTTAAAACCAATCCTTTACCCTCCCCCACCCTCCCGAACCCCCCCAAAATGTTAAATTACCTGGTGGTCCAGTGGGGGGGGGGGGGGGGGGGATCCCGGCGCGATCTCCCGCTCTCGGGCCATTGGCGCCATTTTGGCTACCACTGATAAAAATGGCGCCGATGGCCCGATAAAAAAAAACCCACCCCAACCCTTTACAAATTATCCTTTTGCTTCTCCCACCCTCCCGACCCCCCCCAAAAACCTTTTACATGTACCTGGTGGTCTAGCGGGGGGGGGGGGGGGGTCCGGGAGGGTGGGAGAAGCAAAGAGGGTATGTTTGAAGGGATGGCTCCCGGACCCCCCCGCTAGACCACCAGGTACATGTAAAAGGTTTTTTGGGGGGTCGGGAGGGTGGGAGATGCAAAGGGGTAATTTGTAAAGGGTCGGGTGGTTTTTTTTTTATCGGGCCATCGGCGCCATTTTTATCAGTGGTAGCCAAAATGGCGCCGATGGCCCGAGATCGCACCGGGACACCCCCCCCCCCACTGGACCATCAGGTAATTTAACATTTTGGGGGGGGGGGTTCAGGAGGGTGGGAGAGCAAAGGGGTCATTTGTAAAGGGTCGGGGTGGGTTTTTTTTTTATCTGCTCAGGCCTCACTAAAAAATTTACGATGTGAATTGGAATCGGAACTGATTCCAATTCACATCTCTAACAATCCGATTTTTTTCTCCCTCCATCCGAACCTGATCGTTAAAATGATCGGGCACACGATTCACATCTCTAGTGCTACGTGCCCGGATATCTCCGAAGATATCCGGGTAAGTAGCGAGTTATCCAGCCACATGAGGCCGGCCAACTTTAGACCTGCTCAGAAGCTTGTCTAAAGTTATCCGGCCTACCTAACTGGATATACCCGATGTTCGGCTAGGTTAGTCGGATATCTCAGCCAGAATGCCCTTAAAACACCCTTTTTTTATCCGGCTAAATTCTAGCTGGGTATGGGAAATTACCTATCTTGAATTTAACTGGATAAGCACTGAATATCACCGGGTATGCCATTTACACGGATCATTGCTAGGTATCTGTCTAAATGGCTTTTGAATATAGACCCCCGCACTGTTTTTGATGTCTAGCAGTCAGCAGAAGCATATTGTCTGGTCATGGGTGCACTAAGGCATAACTTCTTAAAACTCTCCTTGCAATTCCCCTCACCCATCCAGTCAGATATTAGCGACCCCCTAGGCCTCCGCTAGCCATTTTTTCCTAGCTGAGATTAGGTTAGGATTTTTGGAGAGGGAGAGAGAGAAAGTAGTTTGCAGACCATCCCTGCAGGCACCTCCACAGAGACTTGTTTGGGTTGGTCAGCAGTGCACTATAAAAGCAAAATGTGCATGAGGAGTAGTGTGGAGTTTGGCTTTTGGTTTGGCATTCTAAGTTGGCTTTAGGATTTTTTATTAGAGTTGGAGTTTGATCCCTATTTTTAGGCACAGCCTGGACCCCTGGCCAATACCCCACAGTCTGGAAGGGATCGTCTTGGAGGAGTTTTTGAGAGAGCAATTTGTTTTTTTTTCCTTTGGGCCTGCTCCTGCCTAAGGAGGTGTAAGATCTGTGGACCCTTGCTGCTGTGTGAAAGATTGGGGAAGGACCCATAGACTCATCGACAACTAGCAGAGCTACGCAGAGAAGACACTGACTTGGAGGTTCACCTATACCAGACCCTTTCTTCTTAGGTTGAGCATTCCGGGGGCTGGCAGGTCTTAGGCGAGAGTCTCTGAGATTACACTGTTGGTATCTTGTCCAGAGCCAGACTATGCTTAAAGGCAGGTGACAAACAAGAATAGCCAGTGTCTGGGCAAGGATCAGAGGCAGGTGGCAAACAACAAAAGTCAGTGTTTAGGTGATGGTCAGAAGCAGGCGGCAGGCAAGAGTGGTCAGAGTCCAGGCAAGGATCAGATCCAGAAGTCGGTGCAAGAAGAGATGAGGATATGAGGCAAGGCTGGGCTGGAGAGATGAGGCAAGCCTGGAATGCAGGAACAGGAGTAGCAACACATACGACACTTCCAGTGGTGATGACCCGTTGCTGAGGCGATGCTAGGGTGTGCAGCTGGGCCTCAAGAACCCAGCCATGTGACGTCATCGGGAGCTGCCAGCAGCCCTGGTTCCTGCTGCGGGCTCCTTAAGGGATGGCGCTCGCACGTGCCTAGAGGTAGCCCACAGAGGAGGGAGGAAAATGAGGCAATGGCGGCATCTTGCCATGACGAGCTCACCAGGTGTCTCCACAGAGGAGAAAGGGTGAGTGCTGCTGGTTGCGGGTGGCTCCCACAACCAGCAAAAGTAACAGGAAGATTTTCATCCCTGCCTTGAGAGGTCAGGATAAAATGCTGTGATTCCTTCCACACAGCTAAGGAGGGACAGCAGTGACCTGAAACAGAAGGAGATAAATATTTTGCAAAATGTTTTGTTCTCGTAGTTTTGGGAGAAAATCTTCCACCTCCAATTCCTGTTCACTGAGAAGGAGGAGAGATTTTGAACACTTTTTGGGACTTTCTTACCACCAGAAAACCAGCTCTTACCATCAGAGAAAGAGAGAGAATATCCCAACCCCACTAGGAACCCACTCTCTATCACTTAGGAGTGTTGGGTCTTTGCCTAGTGCTTGCCATCCTAAAGGACACTGAATCAGCTGATAAATCTGAGGAATGAGGAACCTTTGGACTGTTTATTTTTTTGTGTGATGATGAATTGGAGAATTTTTATTGAACATCCCACCAGAGACTGCAGCATCGTTCTTCAGAATCAAAGGTGCCCTAAGCAAGGCCATTGGAATAGTGAGTACACCTGAGTGAGCAATGAAAGACAGAGTGAGGCTGTATAAGGCCATTGGAATAGTGAGTACACCCGAGTGAGCAATGAAAGACAGAGTGAGGCTGTATAAGGCCATTGGAATAATGAGTACACCCGAGTGAGCAATGAAAGACAGAGTGAGGCTGTATAAGGCCATTGGAATAGTGAGTACACCCGAGTGAGCAATGAAAGACAGAGTGAGGCTGTATAAGGCCATTGGAATAGTGAGTACACCCGAGTGAGCAATGAAAGACAGAGTGAGGCTGTATAAGGCCATTGGAATAGTGAGTACACCCGAGTGAGCAATGAAAGACAGAGTGAGGCTGTATAAGGCCATTGGAATAGTGAGTACACCTGAGTGCGCAATGAAAGACAGAGTGAGGCTGTATAAGGCCATTGGAATAGTGAGTACACCCGAGTGAGCAATGAAAGACAGAGTGAGGCTGTATAAGGCCATTGGAATAGTGAGGACACCAGAGTGAGCAATGAAAGACAGAGTGGGGCTGTATAAGGCCATTGGAATAGTGAGTACACCTGAGTGAGCAATGAAAGACAGAGTGAGGCTGTATAAGGCCATTGGAATAGTGAGTACACCCGAGTGAGCAATGAAAGACAGAGTGAGGCTGTATAAGGCTATTGGAATAGTGAGGACACCCGAGTGAGCAATGAAAGACAGAGTGAGGCTGTATAAGGCCATTGGAATAGTGAGTACACCCGAGTGAGCAATGAAAGATAGAGTGAGGCTGTATAAGGCCATTGGAATAGTGAGCCACCTGATTGAGCAATGAAAGACAGAGTGAGGCTGTATAAGGCCATTGGAATAATGAGCACACCCGAGTGAGCAATGAAAGACAGAGTGAGGCTGTATAAGGCCATTGGAAAAGTGAGCATACCTGAGTGAATAATGAAAGACAGAGTGAGGCTATATAAGGCCATTGGAATAGTGAGTACACCCGAGTGAGCAATGAAAGATAGAGTGAGGCTGTATAAGGCCATTGGAATAGTGAGCACACCTCAGTGAGCAATGAAAGATAGAGTGAGGCTGTATGCTGGTTCCCCACCCCTATGAGCCTGGGGCCCCAGAGGCCAAATCCTTCTCCCCGCTGGAACAAACCCCAGCACCCCGGAGCTAGTGGACTGTGTTGGTGTGAAAAGAGGGATTTCTGGGAGTAAAAGTAGCCTCGAGCCAACAGTGTAACCCTGCATTCCGGGAGGTCCCCAAAGAGGGAAGGGGGCTGAGTGAGAAGGGAGGGGAGGAAAGGTGAAGGGGAGGGGAAGAAATGGGGTGTGAATGAGGTGGAAGAGGGAATTGAGAGAAAAATAGAGGCAAAGGGAGAGGAGTAGGGGGAAAGAGAGAGAAATAGAAAGGGAGGAAGACTATGGGGGCTATGGGAGTGGACCACTCATAGGGGATAGATGCTGGCGCAGGGTGGGAAGCAGTAGATACAATTTCCAGCTTTCTATAACATTATAACTGATACTGTCTGCAAGTCCTCCTTAAGTCATGACCTCTGCCTCCCTTCTTCCCCAGCCTTGTCTTGGAGGGGTGGGGAGAGCACCATCCTACATTGCCTCAGGCAGTAGATTACCTTGATCCACCCCTAGCTATTCCATGCATCTAGCACTCCGTGAAGAAACGCTGCCTTATGATACTCCTGAATCCATACAGATTCATCCTTGGGTCATGACCTCTTCTTTCAGAACCTTTTTCTCTGATAAAAGCTTGGCTCTTGTATTTTTATTTACACTTGTGTCTATCTTATCCCTCCTGGCCTTTAAGATTATATATATACAAGCCGTTAAGCCCGTTAAAACGGGCTACATCCCTCTGTCTCTCACCTCCCCCTCTTTCTCTCTCCCCTCACTCTTCACCACCCCCTCCCTCACCCACTCCTCCCCACCCTCCCTCTCCTATCACTCAGTCCCTCCCTCCCACTCAGTCTCACTCACTCCCTCCCCCCCTCTCACTCACTCAGTCCCACTCACTCTCACTCAGTCCCCACTCCCTCCGTCCTCTCCCTCAGTCCCACTCCCTCCCTCAGTCCCTCCCCCTCACTCAATCCCTCCCTCCCACTCAGTCACTCCCTCCCCCCTCCCTCTCACTCACTCAGTCCCACTCACTCTCCCTCAGTCCCACTCCCTCCCTCTCTCTCCCAGTCCCACTCCCTCCCTCAGTCCCCCCTCTCCCTCTCACTCAGTCCCACCCCCTCCCTCTCCCTCCGTCCCTCCCCCTCACTCAATCCCTCCCTCCCCACTCAGTCCCTCCCTCTCACTCAGTCACTCCCTCCCACTCTCTCTCTCCGTCCCCTCCCTCCCACTCAGTCCGTCCCTCCCTCTCTCTCTCTTCTCCCTCCCTCGCTACCGCCCGCTACCGCCGTCGCCGCTACCGCCGTCGCTACCGCCGCCGCTCGCTACCGCCGTCGCCGCCCGCTGCCGGTACCGCCGCCCGCTGCTGCCACTGGACGCCGCCATTTTTTTCTTTCTGAAGCTGCCTCAGAGCGACGTGCTCGCCCGCACATGCGCGGTAGAGCTGGTCTCTACTGCGCATTTGCGGGCCGTCGGTCACAGGCCATTTATAAGGTAGAAGAATATATATTATGGTCAATGAGAGGAGACGAACAGGGCTTGTTGATAGACTCCGTACCATTTTTATAGCCCTCCTCTTGACTGCCTCAATGCTGTTTATATCCTTCAGAGACGTATCCTTTGGAATTGTACACAAGACTACAAATGTAGTATCATTAATGATGTATGTAGTTACATAACCACCTCCTTATGTAATAAGCATAGAAATTAAATCTATAAAAAGATATAGGCAATACCTGTTTATAAGACTAACTTAATGTTTCTGACTAGAAACATTGAAACGAAGAGTGATAACAGATAGACTATGAAGCCCCTCTAGTCTGACCCTACCAGATCTCCAGTTTTACCTTCACCTGATTTTAATTAAGGTAATTTGCCCTTTCCCTCCTGTTTGGTGTACACTAGTACCTTGCCCCCATTATATAATGCATCGCTGGGTTTCTGCACCCCAAATATATGATTTTGCATTTTCTTGCAATATGTCTTAGCTGCCAAAATCTCGACTATTCCTCAAGCTTTTTCATTTCACTCTTCATTTGGACCATGATTATTGGGCAATATTCTGAGGTTGTTTAAGAGATGTACTGAAACTATCTTGCTATAGAGTCTCGTGTTTCGTTGAGGATGCGACACAAAATATGGATGTTTGATAACAAGCTTGCCTTAAGCATCGGAAAGACCAAAATAATCTTGATCGATTCGAATCCCCCCGATGTTCCACTGCATTTTTGACCTGATAAATAGGACCATAACTATCTCTTCTCAGGTAAAAAAAAAACCATCCCATGGTGTTATCATAGATAACACCTTATCATTTCAAACCCTCCCCCTGTTAATACACATACAGTGATGAAGGAGGCATTCTTTAAATTGTGATTGTTGTGGAATCTGAAACCTTTCTTATCATTTAATGACTCTCAGACAGTGCTGCAGGATTGTGTACTGAACCGCTTGGATTATTGTTACTCAATATACATTGGAATCCCTAAAAAACATGTTAAGAGCCCTTCAGGTAATAGAAAACTCTGTAGCCCATTGAGTTAGCAAATACAAACTATGAGCATATCTCACTGGTTGTGCAATCCTGTCATTGGATTCCAGTGCAATAGAGACTAGAATTTAAGTTGCTTGTGCTAAAGGCCCTAAGCCAAAATGCATCACCACGCATTAGTACATTTTTAAAAATCTACAAACCATCATGTGCACTGAGGTCAAGCAGCTTCAATCTCTTGGATGTCACCTCAGTCAAGCTAATTTTTTCAAACAAAATCTGCAAATGAACCTTTTCGGTTGCAAGATCAGCTCTATGAAATTCATGCCAGATGTGCAGAGTAACAAACTCTGCGTTCGTACATTTAGGAAATTACTAAAAACATTCTTATTCAAACAAGCACATGGCACAGCTGATTAATTTACCAGGTATTTTGTGTGGATTCCAGTGAAGTAATCCTGACTGCTGGAATAGAGAACATGAGAAGGCATGTAACTGCAGCTAATTCAATATGTTAGTCTTAAATTTTGTATCTCAATATGCATATTTGTTTGGATCTCGCCAAGTACCTCTGGATTGTGCGAGTAACAAATCTTTTAAATAAAATAAATAACAATGCCACAATGTGCTGTAAGATTCAGTACTAGGATATAATAAAATAGCAATTTCCTGCATAATATGTGATAATATCAGCTATTTGTATGAGATAGTGATATTATGTTGTTCTATTGTATATTATTCTGTCAGAGGACACTGTTGTAGGGAATATTGTATCTGTAAATATTTGGATACACTTTAAACAGATGGTAGAATATTGTTTTAGTACTTACCAAACCATTAATTAGGATAGTATTTTAGAAAATGCTGGGGAGGAGCTTGCTGTCGTGATACATGTAGGCACCAATGACATAGGAAAATGTAGGAGGGAGGTTCTAGAAGCCAAATTTAGGATTTTAGGTAGGAAGCTGAAATCCAAAACCTCCAGGGAGGCATTTACTGAAATGCTCCCTGTTCCACGCGCAGGTCCCCAGAGACAGGCAGAGCTCCGGAGTCTCAATGCATGGATGAGACGATGGTGCAAGGAAGAGGGATTCAATTTTGTAAGGAACAGGAACCTTTTGGGGAAGGTGGAGACTTTTCCGAAAGGACGGGCTCCACCTTAACCAGAGTGGAACCAGGCTGCTGGTGTTAACCTTTTTTTAAAAAGGAGATAGAGCAACTTTTAAATTAGAAAAAGGGGGAAAGCCGACAGTCATTCAGCAGTGCATGGTTCGGAGGGAGGTATCTTCAAGGATACTAATGAAACAGGAGAGTTAGGGCATCCCAACAGAGAAGTTCCAATAAAAGCAAAAGTAATCCATGTGCCTATAAGTAAAGAGCTAAATGATTCCAAATTATCCCTATCAACTGAAAAGCAGGTTGTTAATTCAAACAAATTGCACTTTGAGATGTCTGTATGCCAATGCAGAAGTCTAAGAAGTAAAATGGGACAGTTAGAGTGTATGGCAGTGAATGATGATATATGCATAATTGGCATCACAGAGACTTGGTGGAAGGAGGATAACCAATGGGACAGTGCTATATCAGGATACAAATGATATCACAATAATAGGGAGGATCAACTTGGTACGGGTGTGGCACTTTATATCTGGGAGGGTATAGAGTCCAACAGGATAAAGATCATACAAGAGACTGAATGCACAGTAGAATCTATATGGATAGAAATCCCATGTGTGTTGGGTAAGAGTATAATGATAGGAGTATACTAATGTTCACTTAGCCAAATGATGAGACAGACGATGAAATGCTAAGAAAAATCAGGGAAGCTAACTAATTTGGCAGTGCAGTAATAATGGGAGATTCAATTACCCCAATATTGATTGAGTAAATGTAACATCAGGACATGCTAGAGACGTAAAGTTATTGGATGAAATAAACAACTGCTTCATGGAGCAGTTGGATCAGGAACTGATGAGAGAGGGAGTTATTTTAGATCTAATTCTTAGTGGAACGCAGGATTTGGTGAGAGAGGTAACAGTGATGGGGCCACTTGGCAATAGTGATCATAACATGATCAAATTTGAACTAATGACTGGAAGGGGGACAATATGTAAATCTACAGCTCTAACACTAAATTTTCAAAAGGGAAACTGATTAAATGAGGAAAATAGAAAAAAAACTGAAAGGTGCAGCTGGAAAGGTTAAAAGTGTACAACAATGTGGACATTGTTTAAAAATACCATCTTAGAAGCACATCCAGATGTATTCCACGCATTAAGAAAGGTAGAAGGAAGGCCAAACTATTACCAGCATAGTTAAAAGGTGAAGTGAAAAAGGCTATTTTAGCCAAAAAATAATCCTTCAAAAATTGGAAGAAGGATCCATTTGAAGAAAATAGGAAAAAGTATAAGCATTGCCAAGTTAAGTGTAAAGCATTGATAAGACAGGCGAAGAGAGAATTTGAAATGAAGTTGGCCATAGAGGCAAAAACTCATAATAAAAACTTTTTAAAATATATCCGAAGCAGGAAACCTATGAGGGAGTTGGTTGAACTGTTATATGACAAAGGGGTTAAAGGGGTTCTTAGGGAAGATAAGGCCATCATGGAAAGACTAAATGAATTATTTGAGGATGTAGGGGAGATACTAGTTCTGGAGATGATTTTCAAGGGTGATGAGTCAGATGAACTGAATCAAATAACGGTGAACCTGGCAGATTAGTAGGCCAGATTGACAAACTAAAGAGTAGCATATCACCTGGACTAGATGATATGCACCTCAGGGTTCTGAAAGAGCTAAAAAATGAAATTTCAGATCTATTAGTAAAAATTTGTAACCTATCATTGAAATCATCCATTGTACCTTAAGGCTGGAGGGTGACCAGTGTAAACCCAATACTTCAAAAAGGCTCCAGAGGTTACCTGGGCAACTATAAACTGGTGAGCCTGACTTCAGTGCCAGGAAAAATAGTGGAAACTATTTTAAAGATCAAAATCACAGAGCGTATAGAAAGATATGGTTTAATGCAATAAAGCCAGCATGGATTTACCCAAGGGAAATCTTGCCTCACAAATCTTCATTTTTTTGAAGGAGTTAATAAACGTGAATAAAGGTGAACTGGTAGATGTGTATTTGGATTTTCCAAAGGCGTTTGACAAAGTCCCTTATGAGAGGCTTCTAAGGAAACTAAAAAGTCATGGGATAGGTGACGATGTCCTTTTGAGGATTACAAACTGGTTAAAAGACAGGAAACAGAGAGTAGGATTAAATGGTCAATTTTCTTAGTGGAGAAAGGTAAACAGTGGAGTGCCTCAGGGATCTGTACTTGGACTGGCGCTTCAATATATTTATAAATCATTTGGAAAAGGATAAAATGATTGAGTTGATCAAATTTGCAGCTGATACAAAATTATTCAAAGTAGTTAAATTACATGCGGTTTGTGATAAATTGCAAGAGGAACTTGCGAGACTGGAAGATTGGTCATCCAAATGGCAGATGAAATTTAATATGGACAAGTGCAAGGTGATGCATATAAGGGAAAAATAATCCATGCCATAGTTCAACGATGTTAGGTTCCATATTAGGAGCTACCACCCAAGAAAGATCTAGGCGTCATAGTGGATAACACATTGAAATCGGTTCAGTGTGCTGCGGCAGTCAAAAAAGCAAACAGAATGTTGGGAATTATTAGGAAGGGAATGGTGAATAAAACAAAGGATGTCATAATGCCTTTATATTGCTCCATGGTGAGACCGCACCTTGAGTACTATGTGCAGTTCTGGTCAGCACATCTGAAAAAAGATATAGCAGCACTGAAGAAGGTACAGAGAAGGGCAACCAAAACGATAGGGGAGCTGTTGCATCCCAATTATGAGGAAAGGCTAAAGAGGTTAGGGCTGTTCAGCTTGGAGAAGAGACGGCTGAGGGGGGATATGATAGAGGTCTATAAAATCATGAGACGTCTAGAATGAGTAAATGAGAATCAGTTATTTAGTCTTTCAGATAATAGAAGGGGGCACTCCATGAAGTTAGCATGAGGCACATTGAAAACAAATCAGAGAAAATTCTTTTTCACTCAACGCACAATTAAGCTCTGGAATTTGTTGGCAGAAGATGTGTTTAGGGCAGTTAGTGTAGCTGGGTATAAAAAAGTTTGGATAAGTTCCTGGACTAGAAGACCATTAACTCAAGATGACTTGGAGAATAGCCACTGCTATTACTGGCATTAGTAGCATGGGATCTGTTTAATGTTTGGGAGCTTGCCAGGTACTTGTATCCTGGATTGGCCACTGTTGGAAACAGGATGCTGGGCTTGGTGGACCCTCGGTCTGACCCAGTATGGCAACTTCTTATGTTCCTGTTTATATATCGTTGTTCTGGTTGACAATCAATAAAAAACATCTATTAAACAAATTAAAATGTAAAATATGTAAAACAATTCAATACATCATAACTATGTATCATATACCTAGTTTTCCAAGTAGTTCAGTTCCTTCATCGATCAGATATATATATTTTTTAAACTCTTTTGTCAATTGGCATTGTGTTCCACAGGTTTGGTCCTAAAATTGTTAGTGCTCTCTCTTCACCTCGCTCAGGTGGGCACTTTAGAGTGAGGGTATGCTCAGTAGACCTTTGTTAGCAGGCCTTAAATTACGCTGCGGGGAGTGAAAGTGCCATGAAGCACTTAGGCAGTCAGAGTCTCTCATTCATGATTTTATGAATTGTACATAATAGTTTATAATGGATGCGATATTTTGTGGGTAGCCAGTGTAATGATTTTAGTACTGAGGTAATATGATCGTATGTTTTACTTCCTGTGAGAACCCTGGCACTAGCATTCTGAAGCATCTGCAGAGATCCGACGGTACTAGCTGGTACTCATTTACAGTAATAGTGATTTACAGTTATAAGTTTTCAAAAATATGTTGAGTGAAAATCATCTTGGGTTAGTAATGGCTAATGTTCAAGTGGTATAGGTTATAGATTCTCAAACTTGGTCCTTGGGACTCTCAGTCAGGTCTGGTTTCCAGAATAACTAAAATTAATGTGGCTCTTAGATCAAATGCACTGGAGCCACAGGAGTTGACAGTTGTTCGGTGCTGATAATTCCATCTGAGGCAGCTTCGATTGACTTCCAAATTTGCACTTCTGCGTTGGTCTGCGCCCAGGCCCACGGCTATTTTGTAACTTGTCCCTGGCCCTGTGCACATGTGCGCCTAATTTTAAATGGGTGTGCAAATCCCGCTTCTACTGCGAAAGTCAGGGGATTTTAAAAAGGGTGCGCATGCCATTCCCAGTTTACCAGTTCATGCACCAGTTTGCCCAGTTAACAGCTATGTCCTCCCCCCAGTTTGATAGCCTACACTCCCCACAGTTACCCCAGACACTTTAAATCCCTCAGATGGCTTGATCCTTTTATTTTATCCTTAGCAGAAGTAAATTTACGTGGCAGGGGACTTCGGTGCGCGCTGGTGCATATAAGTATTTACGCGCACATCTCTCAGCCAGGCTCCAAAATGCCCACGTCCTGTTCAGACCACGCCCCACCCCTTTTTGGGGAGCTTTTGAAACGTGTGCGCCATTGCATTTTCTCGCGTATACGGGCGCTTCTAAAACACAGTCAGTGCGTGCGAGCCCGACTTCTTCACGCACCCCCTAATTTTGGTGCGCCCTGGGCTTTTACATTTCACCTTTTAGACTATTGTAACATTTTGTACCTTCAGCAACCCAGTTATTGTCGGGGCTGGATTGGAAAGAACATCTCTCCGCTGACTTGGTGGATCTTCATTGGTTGCCAGAGTTTGATTTAAAGCCTGGATCTGGACTTAGAGCCTTTTCCACAGTATTTGAAGACCAGGAGGAGGTGTTAGATAGCCAATTTTATTCACTTGGGAAGGGCTTCAGGATATGCAATTCTATTAAAGTTGCCTCAAGGTATTCGATTGGCAGATACAGCGATGAGTTTCTGCCATTGCTGAAAACCTGGGGCTTGCTATCCAGCCCTAGCTGGCTAAGTTACAAGGGATATTCAGCAGCATGTCTATACCGCTGACTATCCGCAAACAAATCGCTGCTTAGCCGGATAAGTTAGACCAGCTCTGTGGCTGGTCTAACTTATCCGAGTAACAGGATAAGAGCGAATATCGCTACTTCTCCGCGTGATGCCGAGCGGTCAGGGCTAGCCAGAGAACACACCAGAAAGGATTCTGGCTAAAATCTGTATAAGCTTCTTTGCTGGTGAACAATAAAAAGCAAAACAACTTAGCTGGTTTGTGCAGTTCATTATCTCCAGGCTTCCCTCATCCCTCAGGCCCTGCCCTCTTATCCCTCCGTGCAGGGATCCACCCTGGCCCAGAATCCCTTGCTGGGTTGGGCGTTAAGGAGGAGCGGCACAGATAGCCGCAGCCGATCCTTTAAGGTGTTCTGAGGTAGTTTCTCATGTGCTCCCTCACAATCCGGTTACATTTAACTGAAAAAGTAGTGCCGCCTTGATGTGCCCGCCCACATTTTATGCGGCTGAAAGACAGTCTGATAAGTGACTTTTCTGGCTATCAGGAGGCTGCTGAATATATCCAGATACGTCCTACTTATCCGGCTATCGAGCGCCAAACGCGCTTTGAATCCGCTGCCCCTGGTTATTAGTAAGCCCGATGATTTGAGGGTTTAGGATCTGGAAACTGATTTGACAGTAGGGGAATCAGGATGTGGACGGGGGAGCTGGGAGTGACCGAGTACATTTTAGTGCTGGAGCACTCCGTATGAGCTGATATATTTTTAGAACGAGTTTCTTGCTTGTCAAGCTGGGTCTTTATTTTAACGTCGTGGTTATGGGTCCTGCATGATACTGGCATATAAAATGAAGATAAATGAATGCGGCTATAAATCACGAATAATCATTTTCGATATTCCTGAAAACCAGGCCTACCTGAGAGTCACAAGGGCCGGCTGGGTTTAGGAATCCTGCTGCAGCTCGCCCAGCTGGCATGGAAAACATTTTTTTTTTTTCCTTTCACACATTCGCTTGAATAATGACACGGGGAAGTGATTTATGACCCATCAGCCAATCCCCCCTCACCCCTGCCACACCAGAGAATCATATTCTGGAAACTGTTCAAAAGAGAGATTGTATACTGTGTCCGTGCTAAGCGACTCTATGAAGAATATTCATTGTTTACAAGGCAAGGAGCCCCATTAACTAAGGGCTTTCTTCCATATGGGAAAATGCTTACTACAAAAGGAGTCTAACGGGAGCAGAGGGAAGAAAAATCCCCCCCTGCCAGGTGAGAATTAAGCCTCCATCTTACTGAAGGGGACACAGTGACCTGCCATATGCTGCCTTAACATTATCTCTCCTGAGAAGTCCGACTGTTCCTTTTTTTTTTTTTTTTTTTAATTTATTTAACAAACACTGAATCTTTTGCATTACGCTGTTACAGTTCTGTGGAGGAGCGGGGGTGGGGGTGGGGATTCTGATCCAGTTACTGCTTTCGATTTTGGATTTGCAAACAAGAGAAAAGGCAAGGGTGTGCCACTCATAAAATGAGTTTCTGATTTTCATTTGTGAATCCGCTGAGGACAGTCGCTCAGGTCCAGAGACTGATAAGAAAATAAGGGGTAAAATCACTCCTTGCTTTTTTCGAATCGACGAAATATTGTAAATTGTACGTCAACTTTTCTTATTCTTTTCGAGAGATCAAAACATCAGTACCGAAACCCACTATGCAATATGGGGCAGATTTTTAAAAAATACGCGAGCGCGTACTTTTGTTCGCGCACCAGGTGCGAACAAAAGTACGCTGGATTTTATAAGATACGCGCGTAGCCTATAAAATCCGGGGTCAGCGCGCGCAAGGGGGTGCACATTTGTGCAACCTGCGCGCGCCGAGCCCAGCGCGAGCTGCATGTTCCCTCCGAGGCCGCTCCGATTTCGGAGCGGCCTCGGAGGGAACTTTTCTTCGCCCTCCGCCCACCTTCCCCTCCCTTCCCCTACCTAACCCACCCCCCCAGCCCTATCTAAACCCCTCCCTTACCTTTGTCGGCAAAGTTACGCCTGCTGAAAGCAGGCGTAACTTTGCGCGCATCGCCGGCAGCCCCGCTCCGTCCTCCGGTCCTGGGGGCTGGTCCGGAGGCCTCGACCACGCCCCCGGGCTGGCCCCACGGGCTGGCACCACGCCCCCGGGCCCACCCCCGAAACGCCGGGGCCCGCCCCCGAAACACCGCATCGTTTCAGGAACGCCCCCTCCCTCCCCTTTTTGAAAGCCCCGGGACTTACGCGCGTCCCGGGGCTTTACGCGCGCCAGCGGCCTATGTAAAATAGGCGCGCCGGCGCGCGCGGGCCTTTTAAAATCTGCCCCTATATTATACAAGTGATTTATTGACCTTCATAACATCCCGCGGTCTCTTTGGGTATCTCTGCTCTTTGTTAAGCCGCTACTGGGATCATCTTTAATCATAGGTCGTGAATTCACTTGTATGCAAATTAATTTTTTGGTTTTTGCTTTTGCTGTTTTTTTCACATTTTAAATAAGGGGACCACTTTCAGTCGCTGTGTGGCTCGGCTGGTTAGTCGGATAAACGTATCCGGCTGACTAGCAGGGTGTATTCGGGGGTGCGGTCATGTCAGTGAATATACCTGGCTCTCTTAAAGTTAGCTAACTTTAGGAGAGCCCTATGGCCCGACCGGAGTTATCCGCACACGATAAGGCCGCTTAGCTTATACAGCTAACTCCGCTCTTGCCCGTCCATGGAACGTCCCCTTCTTATCCAGCTAAATTCTAGCCCAGGCAGAATTTATCTGGATAAGGGCTGTATATAGCTGGGCAAACCTTTTATGCAAATAACGATTACGTTATCCATCTAAATGACTTTTGAATATGGACCTCTAAATAAATAAATAAATAAATGGGGTTACAGAGTGGAGAAGTGAACAGGCTGGGCATAGCTCAGTTCTGCCTTACGTTGGCACCCTCTCCCTCTGGGGACACAATAAAATGAACAACTTATTGCCAAAGCAAGGGGATTAAACCTCTTGCTAAAATGAAAAAAATAATAGAAAAGCGTAATCGCTTCTCAGCGTTCCGGCTAAGATCCGAGCGTAGGGTGTGACCTTTGAATGGAGAACAGATCCTTAATGGTTTCTTGCTTGGGACTGGGAACCCGTACAGTATGGGAGTGGGATTAGTTAATGCTATGGCCACTGCCAAAGCAGGAGGATTAACCCCCCACCCCCCCAAAAAAATTAAAATCTGTGCACCTCGTTGGGGAGCCATTAGCAGGACAGAAGTTGACGCGGCAGAGACATGGTGTGGTGCAGAGACAAAGCTTTTTATCTTGTGGCTTCCTCCCTAATTTGATACGTTCCCCCTTCCTCTCATAGCACAGTCTTGGCCAGCAAGCAGTCCTTTTGCAAGGGACCAGAGACAGCTACCACCGAGGCGGTGGTAGCTGAATCTGTAAAACGGACATTGCCAGGATTGATCACGGCACCTTTAAAACTCTGAGCAGAAACGGGCAGGGGAAGCTGCGAAAAGAAGAGCCAGAAGGCCAGGAAGTGTCCTGGGTGGATGCGAGCAGTCTGCAAGCTTTTCCTTTCCTCTGTTCGTTGTCTTCAGCTTGACTTGGGGAGCGAAGTACGGTTGTCTAATTTTAATAGAACTATGCTTTACACTGAAAAGCCGCATGTTTCCCACGCCCCCTTTTCAAAAACTGGTAAGCTTGCACTCTGAACCTGCTGTTGTGCGATACCTGGGACTCCCTCCCTCCCTCACTCACATGGGGTTAACCTAAGTTGTGAAGGCCGAGGCCGAGTCTGGGAGGCGATCCGGTAGCACGCGAGTAGATCAGCAGGCTGCCCGAGTGCAGTCCGTTTTGGAAGGAAAACCTGAAATTTAGTAGCTTTCTGAGTTGTTTTGTTTTTGCGGTCTGTGCATGGGAATTGCACTATGGAAGAAACACTGTGCTAAGTGTAAAAGTACATATCTGCTTTTTCAAAACAATGATCAGAAACAAAGGCGCACATTATTATTCTTGCCAAATGAGCATGTGATGTAGGCATGACAATTTGCAGTCAAAATGTTATACTATATCTGCATACCTATTTGCATGTGGTTTTATATTATTTTGTGGATTTTTGATGATATGTTTTTAGTTTTGTAACTTGCATTGGACAGGTTTATCCTTGGAAAGGCAAGTAATAAATTTGACAAATCAATAAATACCTACAGTACAGCTCAGATAATTCTTTTGCTGCAGGCTGACTCTGTGGTTTGTAAAATAAGGATCTCGCGTGCTTGGATTTTTCTGTTAGCATGAAATATTGTTCCGGAAAATATATTGGCACTGCCATGGTATTTCACTATTTTATTGTTCTGTCCTGCATCTTTGCAGTCATTACCTTTAAATGCCACTGGTTTTGGCAGGACAGCTTCAGTCCTTGTGCACCATGTTCTGACCACAATTCAAAGTTAATACAGACATATGTAAATTAGCCCGGAGAAGCTCATTGTACCAAAGGTCATCACATGCGTATTCGTTTTCTTTTGTTGTTGTGGAAAAAATGCAAACACTTTGGGTGGCAATCAAGGACTGGAGTTGTAGAAATTATTGCAGTTACTACAAAGATCACAGCTGTAGCTAATAGCTTTGTTTAAATGCCATTTGCATGCATACTGCAGGTTTCTTTGGCTCTAAAATCCATATTACATACATGCGTGAAGCAGTAGACTCAGAGTGGTTTAGTACATCAGCCCCAATGCTTGTGAAAACATGGATGTTAGTAACAGGCGTCGGTAAGAAGGGCATTGAGCCGACTTTATGATATTTAAGAACAGGCTGTAGCTACCCTCGCTGCTGAGGGTGGGACGGGTAGAGGGGAGGAGGGGTCCGAGGGGGAATAGGAGCAGATTGAGGTAAAGGTTTAATGTTAGTTCAATGTATCATGTGCAATGGGCTGTATATGTGAAAAGTTTCTAAATAAAGAAATTAACCAAAAAAAAAAGCAAGAGCATTGAGGGAACTTCCCTCCACCGGCTCATCTTTTCAATGCTTCTTTAGCGTCTGGAGTTGTTCCAGAGGACTGGAAAAGGGCGGATGTGTTTCCTTTTCATAAAAGTGGAAGTAAGGGGGAGGCTGGGATCTGTAGGCCGGTTAGTCTGACCTCTGTGGAGAGCAAATTAATGGAATTGCTGCTAAGACAGGGGATGATACAATTGCCTGGAATCCAATGGATTGCATGATCCGAGGCAGCATGGTTGTACCAGACATAAATCTTGTCAGATTAATCTGATCAATTTCTTTGATTGGGTGGCCGGAGAGTTGGATCAAGGGGGAGCACTTGACATAGGATACTTGAATTTCAGTAAGGCCCTTGACACAGTTCTGTACAGAAGACCTAAAAATAAATTGAGCGCCATTGGTATGGATGCTAGAGTGACTGATTGGGTTAGAAACTGGCTCAGTGGGAGGCGACAAAGGGTAGCGGTAAATGGAGCTTACTCTGAGGAGCGGGGCATTATTAGTGATGCGCCTCAGGGATCGGTCCTGGGACTGGTTCTTTTCAACATTTTTGTGAGTTACCTAGTGGAAGGATTGTTGGGAAAGCTTTGTTTTTTTGCTGATGATACCAAAACCTGCAGGAAGGTGTGGACAGAATGAGGGATCTAGCAAAGCTTGAGGAATGATCTAGAAATTGGCAACTAAGATTTAATGCTAAAAAATGTATTTAAAATGCAAAATTCCAAGGGAGAAGTACAGTATTGGAGGCAAAATACTTCTAAGCCCCAAAGAAGAGCGGAATCTGGAAGTGATTGTATCCCATGATTTGAAGGTGGTCAAACAGGTGGGTAAAGTGATGGTAAAAGCCAGAAAGATGCTTGGCTGTATAGGGAGCGAAATGGTCAGCAGAAAAGAGAGGTGATATTGCCCCTGTATAAGTGTCTGATGAGACCTCACTTGGAATATTGTGTACAACAGGATGGAGGTTGTCCAGAGGGTGGCTACTAAAAGAGTCAATGGTATACCTTCTGAAGCACATGAGGATAGAGTTAAAGATCTAAACCTGTATACTCTTGAGGAAAGGCGAGATAGGGGAGATATCTCAAAGGTAAACATGCACAAGAGGAAAGCCTCTTTCAACGGAAAGGAAGCTTTAGACCAAGGGGTCATGGATGAGGTTGAAAGGGATAAGAACATAAGAACTTGGCATGCTGGATCAGACCAAGGGTCCTTCAAGCCCAGCATCCTGTTTCCAACAGAGGCCTGTTTCCAGCAGAGTAATCTTAGAAATATTTCTTTATATAGAGGGTAATGGATGCAAGGAATGGCGTCCCAGTGGAGGTGGTGGAGGCAAAAATGGTACTTGAAATTACGAAAGCAGGGGATAAAAATGGGATCTTTGAGGGAGTGATGGGAAATTGTAAGGTTAGATAAATTGGATAGATGAGCAGATTAGATGGGCCATGTGGTCTTTTTCTAGTGTCATATTTCTATGTTTGTATGTTTGATGCAGGATGGGGATTGCATTATTGCATCGGATTGGCATTGAGAAACTTATAAGATAAGTAACATCACCATGACATGCACAGCTCATCTGTGGCAACATAGAATGCACTTATAGTGACAGCTCCAACATGACAAGAGGGCAGCTTGGAATCATGTGGACTTTGTATTCCATCGTCGTGACACATGGCAAACTTTGAAAGCTAGGGAGAGAGACAAGAGGATAAGATATAGGTGATAACCCAATCCCTGATTCATTGATTTCTAATGCCTGTGAAGCCCTGGAATAAATATGGATAGTACAAATTCCGTCTCTTGGGGAAAAGAAGTGTACTGATCCACCAGAGGAAAAGAAGCTTTTTTTTTTTAATCCCATTTGGATCCCTGCAATGGAAAACTTTGATTTATATTTGTCACTGGATGCATATAAATAATTTTTGGAAAAGTTGACCTTTGTGCCACCTCGTCTTTTTTGAAACTTTCACTGGCAACAAAGCCCACTTTAGACTGGAGTGGGATGAATCAATGAGCTTAAGAGACCGCAGATATATCTGTACCACGCTTGTCGTATGAGAGCAGCTAAGAAGCGGCATGTCTCTCTCACACTGCCGTTTCCATTTGCTGCCATGATCCATTGATTAATGTACTAAGACTAATGCTAATGGTCTATTATTTCTCTCTCTCTCTCTCTCACGCATATACACACACACACACACACACACACACACACACAAGCTCTCACACAAGCTCTCAAACACTCGCATGCGCTCACACATGCATACACTTTATTCTCTTCCCCGAAGGTGCAGGCAGCAGCTTTCTTCTTTGGCTCCCACAGTATCAGGAGGCCTCCTCTCTCTTACATGTGGAGCAGTTGTGGATCCTGTCTTTGACCATGCAGGCCATCTGCAGTTGCTCCTCTCTTCAGCTGCCTGAGCCCGGCCATTGCTGCTATTCTTCCTTTCTTCAGCCGTGTGGCCGCACTGCTGCTGCTCCTCCTCTCTTCAGCCACGTGTCCTGGCCTGATGCTGCGCCTCTATTCAACTGCACAGCCCATCCTGATGCTGCTCCACCTCTCTTTGGTTGCTTCTGCTTCTCAAAGCCTGGTGGGCCCAGCCGATGCTGCAGTGCTTGACCTCCAAGTTTTTTCTTCCAGTCCCACTCCTTCTGTCTGCAACAGTGAGGTCTCCTCCTTCCCACCCGCTCTGGCCCATAACACACTTCCTCTTTCGGACCCTGTGGCCGGAAAGAAGAAGGCCCGATCGCTGTGGTCATGCAGCTGCCACCAGTGTCGGGAAAGTTTTTTTTCCCCACAATTCTGAGCAGTAGGCGGCCACCCCCAAACCTTGTGCGCTATAGGCGGTCGTCTAGTTTGCCTGGTGCCTTCACGAGTCCTGGCAGGATGTACAAAGTATTATCCACAAAAAGGCAAACTGGCATAGAAGTATGGAGGTCCGTTTTCCAAAACTAGGTGCAAGTGCGGACTTTTAAGAACCCCGTAACCCCAGCTGGGGGCACAGAAAATGATGAAAGGCGTCGTTAAGAACATAAGAACATGCCATACTGGGTCAGACCAAGGGTCCTTCAAGCCCAGCATCCTGTCTCCAACAGTGGCCAATCCAGGCCATAAGAACCTGGCAAGTACCCAAAAACTAAGTTGTTTCTTCCCTAGTGGGTTCTCTGAATAGGTCATGCAGACGGTGAAGAGGACCTGTATGGAAACAGCTGGTAAAGCATTTAAACCCACTCTCTTCCCTGACTGGAAGGGGAGAGCACACCTCCTCTCCCCTCCATGAATTCCTGCCCATGCTTCCCAAACTAAGGTGTGGCAGGCGCCACTTTCAAACTTCAAATTATTAACTTGATTTCTGGGTGAATCAGCCAGCGGCTATGTACTATTTAGGGTGAAAGGGGACATGCTGAACATCTCTGAATTTGTGGGCATCAAACAGTCAGAACTGCATCTTATTCCCACGCTTACAGAGGCAACCTCCCATTCGTTTCAGGGACCTCCTTTAGCCCTCTCCACAATGAGATCTCTTAGGAACTTAATAGTTTCATTCCCTCACTATTTACCCATTCCCCAACCCATCTTGGCATGGGGGTTAACATCCTTAGAATTTTCCCAAACATATTCACACCCAGAAGGGACAGTGCGATTTCCATTGCTCACCCTACTTACGCCTCCTTAGTCTAAGACCTCCCACTTGACTTTCATACCCCTCCAGTCCCATAGAAGGTGGGTTTCCCCCCGGCACGCCCTGTGCACGGACCACTTGGGGGCACGCCTTGTCTCCTGGTCTTCTTCCTTTAGGGAAAAGAACAACTGCCTATCCACCCGGCTGCTGTCAGTTCCTCAGGAGGAGGAAGAAAACTCTCGACCCCTATATCGGGAGGGTTCCTGGGTCCACCAGCTCACAGCCTGGCTATTTTAGGGAGTGACATCCCTGGAGGTCCCTTTCACGTAATCCTCCCTGAGAAGGGCAGGAATCAAAAGGACCAAATCTGCCAAAACCTTCCCAACGCTAAACCTTGGACACCCAGTCAGAGAAACCCACACATTTAAGGGGACCCAGGTATTTTTTTCCCCCAAATCCATTATCACACCAACAGCTATCGCTCGCTCACTAAAAATGCCATCCAGCTGACATTTGCTATTATTACATACATAAACATTTAAACATTTTTTCAAACAAGGTAAACATGATAGATAACCCTGGGTCTCTACGCAAAAGCTCTTGCACTGCTACAAAACCCAAAAAGAGCGCATCATATTTGGGGAGGGTCGCCCTGCAACCATAAAGAGAAATCATAATCAGAAAGAAACTGAAAAACCTGGCTGTTCGCCCAAGCGTACCGCTGAAGTAGCCTTTCTTCATCCAGCACTGACTCTCACCCCTCTCCTTAGTACCTCCCTAACTTGTTCACCCTGTTCTCTCACCCTACTGCCCCTTCCGGTCCCTGCCCTCCCTTGCCCCCCCTCGTTTGCGTCCTATGCACCCTACATAAAGGAACTGTTATGCTAGAAACTACTTATTTAAACAACTTGCTAAAACAGCACCACTATGTTAACTAAATTCACATTTCTACTATTGAATCAGTTTGCTCTCTGCTTACTTTAGTTCTCCCTCTAGTGGAGTTTGTTTAACTATTTCGTTCACTTCTAACGGCCATGTTTTACACCCCCTGTGTATTGTAACTTTGCCTTTCTTTTCCGTGTTTATTGGTTTCCCCCTAGTTCTATTGTAAACCGGTACGATAAGACATTGTCTTGAGCATCGGTATATTAAAAGAATTTAAATAAATAAATGTCCCTCGGTCCTGACGTACCAGAAGTGCTTAGCTTCACTTTAAAACTCAGGAGCCCCGCAATCATGCTAAATCCGCTCTCTCTTAGACGAGAACAGTGAGACATTCAATTTGTGCACCAAGTATACTCCACACTTTTCAAAGAGCTGGTTGTACCTAGCCTCCGAAAGATAGGTTTTATGCTTAGATGGTCTGTCCCTAAATCCTCTCAACAGTCCATAAGCTCCAGATAACAAAAGGATTCTGTGTTTGCTGTGTCTGAACTGGAACCCACTGTGGCAGCCTTGATTCACCATCTGGGTGCTGTCGCTTTATACGACTGTGAATGACAGACTCAGGTTTCCATGGTGGGGGGGTCATTCTGCAATTGTGCTTTTCAGCTCTGGGACCTGCTATGGAAGCTTAAAGTAAAAGTTCGCATTCCAGATCTCGCCCTGTGCTGCCGGGAGAATTTCACATTTGCAACCCAATTAGAGGAGTTGTGTCATTAAGACCTGATACTGTCAAAAGAGAAGAGCTGGAGGCTTAGAAAGTATTGTCTCTGGATGTACGCGTGAGCAACGTGACGCACCTCGGCAAAGAGCCCGTGGGGAGAGATTGTATTTTGTTAGTCAGAGGTGTTAAACAGCAGGATGTTGCATGGATTATTTTGTAAAAACATGAGGCATCTCGTATGGTCCTATTGTACCACAACAGAATAGTTTTACTGCAGAGCGCCTATGTTCAAAGGATTATGTAAGAATCCTTTTATGACAATCGGAGGAAAAAAGAGCAGAAAAGAATTGTTGAAGTTGCTTTTCATGGCTGAGTACATAACCAAAAAAAAAAAAGAGAACAGAGACAAATGCTTTCCAAGTTGTGCCAGGGTCATTTTTTTTTTCTCTAACTCAGGTGGACTTGCAGAGCTAGGGTACTTTGACATTTGAAGCTTTAAGCATGGCTCGCTGCAAGCCTTGTGCAGAAGCTGGTTACTACCTCACCTAGCCTGAAGTGGACATTTAAGTTTTAAGCCAGTAGCTGGTTGACAATATCCATTCTAGGAGCAAAATGTGCAACCTTGCATTCTGTCCCAGGCTTGGGTTGGTTCGTTCTTGGTTCAGTGGCAAGGGCGGGTCTTTTCCCGTGACCGATTACCCGTTTGATAGACGCTGAGGTGCTCTTTATGCTGGCACCTGCTTCATTGGCCTAATACAGGACTTCTCAGTAAGGAGCCACAAACACATCTGTTTTTTGAGGATATCTACAATGAATATTCATCAGGGGCATTTGCATATGTATGATCTAAGAACCAAGCTAAATTGCAGAGCTAGGTTTGGTTTTCAAGATAGCCAATTTGTGCCCCTGAGGAGCAGAGTTAAGAACCCCTGCCTTAATCTGTGTGTGTCAAATTGCAAATTCAAAATCTGTGGTGTTCAACCCAATCCTCGTGGACCCCCTCACCCCCAGACCCCTCCGGTTTTCACGAATGAACATACATGGCATATATATATATTCATACACGAGAAGCAGTGCTTGCAAATATGTCTTGCATATTCATTGGGGATATCCTGAAAACCGCACTAGCTGGAAGATCCCCAGGAAGTGGGTTAAGAACCACTGTTCTCAGTGAATTTTAAGAGTGAAATTCTGTTTAGATCTTAATTATTGCTGTACCAAAATAGCCTTTCCTAAGAAAATTTCTGTTCAGAAGGCACAATTACAATAAGGGGTCAGGTGGGGACAACCCTCCTGGGGTGGCAGAGAATTCGGAGGCAGGAATCCGATTGCAGGCTTCTGAACCCTGCCTGGCTGTATAGGTGAATGCTGTCTATATTTTTGAGCATGACCTGTCACCAAATTGATTAAATAGAGAATCATTTTTTCTTGAGTTGGGGTTGGAGCTCCTCATTGCGTTGATCAATACATGCAATCACAATAGCTCACATTATTTTTTTTTTCCTTTGCTGGACTGCAAAGTGTTGGGAAATGCTGTTCTAACAAGTACAAAAAAAACAGTATAAGCACACAGTATGCAATAAATATTTATCTAGGAGCCCTACGGACTGAGCCCTTGCCTTTTCTCGGAATTCTGACAAATAACAAATTGGGTGCCTGGTTGCCAGGATCCAATCCCGTTTTGGCTATATTGATAAATAGGGCAACTTCAGTGTGATGTGAGAAGCCTTGGGGAATATTTATAAAGGCATTAGTATGGTAACATAAACTAAAACAGCTATTGACACACATGGAGTTCAGAAGCTGCATTATTCGCTTGGAGCTATTGCTGAGTCTCCCTTTGAAACCCCACTTGTCAGCTGTGATCACTGCCAAATAAAGAGCCAACACTAGAGTGCCATTTCCATGAAATGAATTCTCGGGGACTTTAGGGAAACAAGACTGACCTGGGCATTTTAGTTTTTGCTGTGCATTTAAAGAATCTTAAGGGGTATACTGTTATAATCCACGTACGATTCCCTTTCCTAGTGGAATATTAAATGTGCCGTGACTTACAACATCTCCACCAGCGCTTTCTACATAAGCCTGCTTTCCGGGCACTTTGAATGTTATATAGTAAGGCGTGAACAAAGGGCAAGTTAAAGTCGACGCTTTACTACAGTATATTAGTCCAGCCTTTAAAATCCATACATAAATGTCAAGAGGCGATACAAATCAATACAGGTATCGGCAGAATGCAAAAAGAACCCCACTATCAAGGTCACAATCAGGATGATCCATCATTAGTCAAAAATATTGTCCCCCCTTCTTCAAGGTTATTCGCACGACAAGGAATAAACCTTGTCAAGTCATGATACAAGACCTGCACTAGCATTGCTCTGGCATTTGGGAATCGATTGCAGGAGCCACAGCATGAAACAGTCAGAGATACTACAAAAACCTAAAAGGTATTATTCATATCGTGCTCTTAGTGTACCTAATACTAGAAAATATTAATCACACGAATTGAAAGCCATAGTAGCAGAAGTAACATTTTTATTTGCTTCCACTTTGGCAGTGGTCAGTTTTATACATTTACTAGTATACTGACCTCTGAAGTATTTAGCAGCAACACTTGGGGGTGCTGGGAGCTGATTGGCCTATCCTTTGAGATTTGGTTGCATCATCACAGAATGAAATTCTCGGTAGAGATGTGTAAACATTTTTTTTTTTAAGGTTTGCCAACTTGTTCAACAAATGCACTTCTCAAAAAAAAAAAAATAAAATATATATATATATATATTGTTAAAAACTTTGAGTTAGGTTCCTGGAATGGACAGATTAGCATTGGTGATTTGTGAAGGCCTTCAACTGGTTGATTTGCTGTAGATTCCCACAAATCTTCTGCTGTCTGTGCTGTCTGTGCGATCTGCGATCGCACAGACAGCATCACAGCACAACAGCTAAGTCCCTCCCTCCAGACTTACCATCCAATCGGGGAGACGAGAGGGATTTTAAATTTCACCTCTCTCCGGCGCCGCTGACAATAACAACCTGAGGCCGCCGCTGCTGCTGATGCTACCGCTACCGCTTCTGCTGCCGCTGCAAGAGGAAGGCCTGCGCGATCGGCGCCCAGACCCGTCGGGGTAAGGCCTTTTTGTTCCCTTCCCCCCGGCGAGCCTGATCTGCGATCGCACAGACAGCATCACAGCACAACAGCTAAGTCCCTCCCTCCAGACTTACCGTCCAATCGGGGAGACGAGAGGGATTTTAAATTTCACCTCTCTCCGGCGCCGCTGACAATAACAACCTGAGGCCGCCGCTGCTGCTGACGCTACCGCTACCGCTTCTGCTGCCGCTGCAAGAGGAAGGCCTGCGCGATCGGCGCCCAGACCCGTCGGGGTAAGGCCTTTTTGTTCCCTTCCCCCCGGCGAGCCTGATCTGCGATCGCACAGACAGCATCACAGCACAACAGCTAAGTCCCTCCCTCCAGACTTACCGTCCAATCGGGGAGACGAGAGGGATTTTAAATTTCACCTCTCTCCGGCGCCGCTGACAATAACAACCTGAGGCCGCCGCTGCTGCTGACGCTACCGCTACCGCTTCTGCTGCCGCTGCAAGAGGAAGGCCTGCGCGATCGGCGCCCAGACCCGTCGGGGTAAGGCCTTTTTGTTCCCTTCCCCCCGGCGAGCCTGATCTGCGATCGCACAGACAGCATCACAGCACAACAGCTAAGTCCCTCCCTCCAGACTTACCGTCCAATCGGGGAGACGAGAGGGATTTTAAATTTCACCTCTCTCCGGCGCCGCTGACAATAACAACCTGAGGCCGCCGCTGCTGCTGACGCTACCGCTACGCTTCTGCTGCCGCTGCAAGAGGAAGGCCTGCGCGATCGGCGCCCAGACCCGTCGGGGTAAGGCCTTTTTGTTCCCTTCCCCCCGGCGAGCCTGATCTGCGATCGCACAGACAGCATCACAGCACAACAGCTAAGTCCCTCCCTCCAGACTTACCGTCCAATCGGGGAGACGAGAGGGATTTTAAATTTCACCTCTCTCCGGCGCCGCTGACAATAACAACCTGAGGCCGCCGCTGCTGCTGACGCTACCGCTACCGCTTCTGCTGCCGCTGCAAGAGGAAGGCCTGCGCGATCGGCGCCCAGACCCGTCGGGGTAAGGCCTTTTTGTTCCCTTCCCCCCGGCGAGCCTGATCTGCGATCGCACAGACAGCATCACAGCACAACAGCTAAGTCCCTCCCTCCAGACTTACCATCCAATCGGGGAGACGAGAGGGATTTTAAATTTCACATCTCTCCGGCGTCGCGCGCCAAAGGCGCGCGACAAAGGGGCTTGCCCCTTTGTGCGCCCCTTCGTGCAGCCCCTGAGATCATACTCTTTTTCATTATCTGCTTAATTCTCCTTTCATACCTTGATTAGAATTCAGCATATCATCTTTAAATCTATAAATGACATTGGCAACAAGATTCAAGTCAGCTGATTCGTGTAAGGGAGACGAGAATAGATCCCAAGCTTTATTCATCAACAGGAAAACAAATTGAAATTGTAATCCAAAATCTCCACAAACCCTGGAACCTCAACAGATAGTGTTCCCTGATCCTAAAGCCAGCTTCGGGTCAATAATAAGCCAGTTTACTGGCCCTTGAATCTTCATCTTCTTTGGAGCACTCGAGTAAGCCTCTAATATTCTCTCTATACCACACAAACAGATCAACATGCTTCTTGGTTTCCCTATCCCTATACATCACCATGTTTGCCATGGCGAATACTCCATACCAATCATCAAGAATCAACGTAAACATCAAACTAAGCCTCTCCCACAACACTACAACCGTCATCAAAGGCTAATTCCAATAATGATTTCACCAATCACACAATTCCTCGGCCTTTCTCTGTTATCTCTTACTCTATTCAATGCTCAATCACTTTCAAAAAAAACTCATATCTTAAACGACTACCTTACTGAAGTAAACCCAGATATCTGTGCAATCACAGAAACGTGGTTTAAACCTTCAGATTTAGCTCTGTTAAATCAACTACCAACTCAGCTTTATGATTTTTTCTCCATACCTAGAACCAAAAGAAAGGGAGGAGGTCTGCTTCTCGCAGCCAAGAAAGGTCTAAGAATATCTTTACAACATTCATATACCACATCAAAATTAGAGCTCTCTTTCTTTAAATCTGATCATTTACAAATTGGCCTAATCTACGCTCCACCAGGATCTTTAGATTCTGACCCTTCACCAGTCATTGAACTCTCTGCCAAATACTTCAACCCAGACAAACCTGCCATCTTACTGGGTGATTTCAACTTACATGTCGATGCTTCACCACAATCCCCAAATTGTGTTACCCTACTCTCGGCTCTCAACTACATGGGCTTCACACAAATTATAAAAGCCCCTACCCACAAAGCAGGTCACACTTTAGACCTTATTTTCATTAATCAGTGCATCTCAAACACAAATACAATCACATGTTCACCTGTCCCTTGGTCGGACCATCAAATCATCAACACGACCTTCAAGCTTTCACAACATCCTCCACTTTCGTTCCCAAAAAACACTATTCAATTCAGGAAACCTTGTTCTACAGACCTTCTCATCAATCAGTTCACTAATGAATTATCACATCTCGATCTCTCCAACGCATCTACAGCCACCACCTCATGGTGCAACATCACCAAAAAGATCGCAGACATTACCTGCCCTTCCATCACAAAAGTAGTACAACCTTCGCCAGACAACAGGAAACCCTGGTTCACCCCAGAACTGAAGCTGCTTAAACAAGAGCTAAGAAATAAAGAACACACTTGGAGGAGAAACCCATCCCCCACAACATTAGCTATTTATAAAACCTCCCTCAATGCTTATAGGATCACCATACTGAGAACAAAGAGAGATTTTTTCTCAAAAAAAATACATCATTTCATATTTGATTCAAAAGCACTTTTCTCCTACGTTTCAGCTCTCACTAAACCATCACCTCCTACCATTCCTGATGATCAAGCACTCAACAAAGCATCAGAACTAGCAGAATACTTTAAGGATAAAATTGACAAACTGACTATCTCTTTCTCATCATCTTTTTCATATCCCCCTTTCCCTCACATTACCTCACCTCAACTAAATACAACGCTGGAAACTTTCGAGACCACTTCAGCACTTGAGATAGAAAACATACTTAAAAAAATGAAACCGTCATCTCATCCCTTAGACACAATTCCTACTAACCTTCTCATCGCAATAAGAAACTCCATATCAAAACCAATTGCAGGCATCATTAACTGCTCTCTCTCCCAGGGTCTAGTTCCTGACCAACTTAAATTAGCCATTCTCAAACCTCTACTTAAAAAACCTAACCTTCCAACCACAGATCCAGCTAACTTCCGCCCAATAGCTAATCTGCCATTGATCGCCAAAATTATGGAAAAGATAGTCAATAAACAACTATCTGAATATTTGGAAGAAAACAACATTCTTGTATCTTCCCAGTATGACTTTCGGAAATCGTTAAGCACTGAATCTCTCCTTATCTCTCTTACCGATTCTATTCTATCTAATATGGACAAAAAACAACCACATCTTTTGATACTACTAGATCTCTCTGCAGCCTTTGACACTGTCAACCATTCATCTCTATTAAAATGTCTGGCAGATATAGGCATTAAAGGAACAGTCTTCAGCTGGTTCAAATCCTTCCTAGCAAATAGACAATTCAAAGTAAAGATTAACAACAAAGAATCACAACCGATCCCTTCCAACCGGGGGGTCCCTCAGGGTTCCTCCCTTTCCCCTACCCTCTTCAACATTTACCTCTTACCTCTATGTCATCTACTTACTAAACTAAACCTAACTCACTATCTCTACGCGGATGACATCCAGATACTCATCCCAATCTCAGAATCCTTACAAAAAACCTTGGCTCACTGGAACAATTGTTTGCAACAGATCAATCATCTTCTCTCCAGCCTTTGCCTCATTCTTATCAACAACAAAACTGAGATCCTAATCATCAATCAAGACATCAACATCAAACTTCTAAACCCAGCTGACCTACTCAACTCATCCACTCCCATATTAAATCACTCACCACATGTTCGAGATCTAGGTATCATGCTAGACAATCAGCTCAATTTAAAAAATTCATAAGCACAACCACCAAAGACTGTTTTTATAAGTTACAAGTCTTAAAAAAATTGAAGCCTCTTCTTTATTTCAACGATTTTCGGATGGTCCTACAAGCCATTATTCTATCAAAAGTCGACTATTGCAATTCGCTTCTCTTTGGCCTTCCATATTCATCCATCAAACCCCTCCAAATGCTACAGAACTCTGCAGCCAGAATCCTTACCAATACGAATAAAAGAGATCACATCACCCCCATTCTCAAGCTCCTCCACTGGCTGCCTATAAAGCAAAGGATCCTATATAAAGTACTCACCGTAATTCATAAATCCATTCACAATATCTCTCCTCTTCAATTATGTAACCAACTACGCCCTCACTCCTCCTCTAGACCCATCAGAGGAGCATATAAAGGCACACTCTATGTACCTTCAAAAAATCCTCGCATCATAAACGTGCCATATCTACAGCAGGCCCCATTCAATGGAATGCGCTCCCACCAGACATTCGGCTTGAGTTCTGCCACTCTTCATTCAAAAAAAAACTTAAAACCTGGCTCTTTAGCCAAGCTTTTCCAGGACCATGATCATCATTTTTTCCCCTCCAACCAGCAAGAACATATCTTCTTCACAAACCCCCATTTTCCATACCACTACCTACTTCGGTATCTAATCTCTTGCTGCAGGACACTTGAGACTTTCTCACTTATACGTTATAATTTTTATGCTCAATAAGACCTGTCAACTTAATTGTTTAAGTCTTTTTTTTTTTTTTTTTTTTTTTTCTCCTTTATCTTTTGGTCATCAATGTTACAACGTTATTGTTAAATTTTGAACTTATGTACACTGTTCCAAGTTTCATAACCTTGTTCTATGTAATGCCTTTTGGCAATTTTCATGTTCTGTTTCAATGTAAACCGATGTGATCTTTATTTCATATAGGAACACCGGTATATAAAAATCTAAAAATAAATAAATAAATAAATAAATCGGTGAGCCTATAGCAAATCAACATCGAATCCGATTGGATTTCACACTAACCTGCTGAGGAAATTCATCAAAATTTCGTCAGCACACCTTTGGGGAAAAGTGAAAATGCCATCCTGGCTGAAATTTTCCAAATTCAGATTTGACCTCATATTTTTCACATATAATGCTTTGGAATCATTATTACACCTTCCCTTTATGTGCTGTGATAAACCAGTAACCCAACCTCTGTTTTGCCCACCAATGATAAGTTGCCCTTCCAGGGTATTCTCGCTCTAAGGTGGAGATGCTATAGCTTGAGCAAAGTAGAAATCATTGCCATCTTTGCATTAATTTTGGTGGCCTTTCTTCTCTCTCCTGTTGGTTGCACGAAGCAAACTGCTTTCCCCCACAGGCCAAGACAGGGAAGGTAAACCCCCAGCGCTATTTCCTCCCAGCATACCCGGAAAGCAGGCTTATGTAGAAAGCGCTGGTGGAGATGTTGTAAGTCACGGCACATTTAATATTCCACTAGGAAAGGGAATCGTACGTGGATTATAACCGTATACCCCTTAAGATTCTTTAAATGCACAGCAAAAACTAAAATGCCTAGGTCAGTCTTGTTTCCCTAAAGTCCCCGAGAATTCATTTCATGGAAATGGCACTCTAGTGTTGGCTCTTTATTTGGCAGTACTTGCTCAGAGCCTGCGTCTGCTGAGCAAGTACTTCTATCTCCTCACTTCTGCAACTTGTTGGGAGCCTGTTGGCCCCAGTGGATGGGTGACCTGAATCTGAACTCTTGACCCCCAGGCCACAGGACCAGACTGGGCTTAGTTATTACCATAATGTTTAACTTAGCCTTGGTAATTATAATCGAATATACAGTACATAACATTACTGTCTTTCATTTAGGTAAGAACATGAACAATAAATATATGTGGCTGCAACCTTGAACTTTAACTAGAAGAAATGAAAGGATATTTCTTATCATAGTCGGAGCCAGGATGTAAAAAAAAAAAAAAAAGTGGGGTTTTTTTTTTTCCTCTTCCTACGTAACAATGTGTACCTAAATTGCTCTGACATTGAAAAGCTATTTCACAGTTTCACAGAGAATAAAAGGTCTTGGGGAAGCTATTTGTCTTTTGTGCCTGGCACAGCAAAAATGAAGCACAAAATGAGAGCCATGGATTTCGGAAGAGAAGGGGGCAGAATGACTTTTGTTGCAGTCCGGATTTGGTGCTGGAATCACCAATGCAGCACAAACTGGAGGAGTCATCAAAATTCAGCTGGCTGGGACACGACTTTAGGCGCAAAGGTGGCGTGGGAGTGAATGTTCATAACGAAATGTGCCGTAAGGATATTGCTGCGTCTGATGAATGGCTGCAGTCCCAGGGATTGCACCACTGGGAGGTGTTGTGCTATGTCGAGAAAGTGGCCCCCGGATATTGCGGGATTGCTGGATTCCGATGCATTCTTCTTTAAGACAACAGCCCATGTTGGCTCAAAGCCTCTCTCAGGAAGGTTCATTGGAATTCTGGTGGGCTGCGGTACCTTTTAATGGACTGGCAAGTAAAAGGTTGTGGTACCCGAGCCCCTTCTTCCAGAGGGAGGAAGAAAGGAACATTTATAGCTAAAGTATGTGGGGGTGGGATGTTCCATTCCAGGAATCTTCAGAAACTAGGGGTGACCTGATCGGTACCAAATATTATCAATGAGTAGAAGCTTGGTTGCAGGAAGTGTTAGAAATATGGTTAAGGCAGCACAGAAACATACAAATGATGGCAGATAGAGGGCCATACGGCCCATCCAATCTGTCCATCCACAGCTTCTGCTCGGCTTTAGAGTCCCTTCCGAACCCTCAGAGATCCTCCGTGTTTGCCCCGTGTTTTCTTGAATTCTGATAAGGTCCTCATCTCCAGCTCCTTCGCTGGGAGGCTGTTCTAGGAGTCCACTACCTTTTCAATAAAGAGATATTTCCTAAGCGCGTGCGGGCGCGCACACATGCACGCACGTTATAAAATCGGCTGCCCGTGCACCCATGCATGCACGATTTTATATCGATGTGCGCACGTGCACGCGAATCCCGTCTTGAGCGCGTAAGGGTGGGGGGAATTTTAGTAGGTATGTGTGGCGAAGCATTAAGGCCAATTTCCCAGTTCCCTCCCAGTTCGCCCCAGTAAAGGAGAGGACTCCCTAAAAACCTACCTAACTTGCCTCCCTTTTACTCTACTAGTCCCCACTCCTAATACCCCTTTTTTTTTTTTTAATTTAACTACTTACATGCTGTCCATAGCAGAAGCAAGTTATGCGGTTGTGGGATCCTGGCGAGCGCGCGTAACTGACTTCATGGGTGCAGTCCCAACTCGCCTACGCCCCGCCCAGAACCCACCCTCATCCCACCCCTTTTTTAACCAAACCTCTTTTATCCACGTACCAGGAGATACGTGCGTGCTGCGGGCCTCAAAATCCACGCAGCCCAGTCACGTGTGTATCTCCCGGATTTGCCCTGCATAGGGCTTTTAAAATTCACCCTTTAGATTATTCCTGAGTCTATTCCCTATTTACCCTCACCCTTCGTTCCAGAGACCTCCTGTGATTTTATTACTCAGCAGGTATTTAAATGTCTCTATCATATCTCCCCTCCATGGTATACATGTTTAGATCTTTAAGTGTGTCCCCACATGCTTTATGATGAAGACCCTGACCAATTTAATAGCTGCCCCCTGGACCAGCTTCATTCAGTTGATATCCTTTGGAAGGTGAGCCTCCAGAACGGTACACAGTACTCCAAATTAGATTTCACCAGATTATAGAGGCATTATCACCTCCTTTTACCCCTGATGGCTATTCCTCGCTTTATGCACCCAAACATCATTCTGACTCTTGCTGTTGCCTTGTCTGCCTGGTTGGCCACTTCAAGGTCATCAGATATGATCACCCTCAGATCCTGCTCCTGTTTTGGGCACAAAAGAACTTCAGCCCCTGTGCAGTACCATTCCTTTTGAGTTTCAGCAACCCAAATTCAGAAACCTTAATTTTTTAGCTGGCAAACTCTAGTCGACTGGTTCCCAAAGCTGTCCTGAGTACCCCAGCCAGCCTGATTTTCAAACTGTCCCTAATGATTATGCTTGAGATTGATTTGCATGCACTGACACCATTACATGCAAAATGATCTCCTGAGAGCCTGACTGGCTGGGGGATACATGAGGACAGGTTTGGGAACTCAAGCTTTAAAAGATCCCTCCTCATGATTCCCCCACCTCCCAGGGGGTCTATCCTGTTGCAGATTTTGATATCATCCATTCGCAGTTCCTCTTCTTGTCTTTATCTTTTGAAGGCAGGGCTCGCGTTTAATCCTGGGGCTAAGTCTTTTGGTTGCCCTAACACCCCCTGGGGTGTGGATTCTGCGATACCAGGGGAAAGGGGGCCCAAGGATTAGGGGGGTGAACCTCTTCTGTGGGTATAAATCTCAGAAAAGTTGGGAAGATGAATGTGTGCACCAAAATAACCAGTCTGGCCCCTCTGGATGGGTGGTGCAACTAAAACTTTACCGCTGTAGATCTTCAATAGCAATCAGTTGACTCCATAAACATTTTATTCTGCTTATATCCATATCCCCAAAGTTATTCTTTTAAATATCTCTCTATTTGTGAACGTCTCTCTCAGTATTAGTGTCTTGAAATGGTCTCACCCTCCAGGGCACTAATGAATATGCATGAAGCAGCATGCATGCTGTTTACAGCCCTCAAGGACTGGAATTGTCCACCCCTGTCCTGGAAGTAGAGGAATCCCTTCCCAGACAATTCCCAATCCTCTTCTCTTTTCCTGGGGTAGAGACATCTAGGGAGGGTCTCCAAATGGACAAAGCTTCTTATTTTCACATCTGGGGATCTTTCAGGATGAAAGGTGCAGGGCAACATGGAAAAAATACCTTACACACTTTCTCCACTCTTGAATGGGAAGGGCAGCAGCAAAACGTCTTCCTGAAATAAAAAAAAAAAAAAAGAGAGAAATCTTCACCAAAATACTCAGTCACCAGAACAATATCACTCTGCTCATCCACTGGGTGCAAAATGGAACAAAAGTCCTTTTCTCATCCTATTCCTTCACCGAGGCAGCAAGGAGCAAGGGATTCAGAAGGAGTAGCAGCAGAATGGGGCATTTCACAGTAGCGGGAACCTGAGGATCGAGCTGGTGCTGCCGTAACATGGAGAAGGGAAGAACTGGTGTCATAAGTACATACGAAATTGCCATGCTGGGTCAGACCAAGGGTCCATCAAGCCCAGCATCCTGTTTCTAACAGTGGCCAATCCAGGCTACAAATACCTGGCAAGTACCCAAAAAGTAAGTCTTTCCCATGCTACTGATTAAAAGTTTAACTAGACTCCTAAGGTGAAGCCTAGCCATGGGGAATAATCTGCCTGTCACATTGTGTGGGCCCTTGAATAGCGGTGAGATTGGCACTGCCCAACTGATGACCCAACTGGGCCTTCACCGACAAGAGGCGAAGTAACTTGAACAGGGACTGGATCTGGACTTCACCTATACCAGCCTCTTTCCCCACAGGTTGAGCCTTTGCATTCAGAGCCAGCAAGACTTAGGAGAGGGACGTGTAGAGGTGAACAGACAAGGTCAGCGAACAAGCTGTATCAGGGCGGGCAGCAGACAAGCAGTGAGAGAGCCTAACTCTAATGAAGCATTAAAGTTAGGGCATCCCAACAGAGAGGCTCCAACAACAAGAAAAGCAGTCCAAGTGCCCACAACCAAAAAATTACCTGAGCCAAAAGACTCCAACCTATCCCTGTCAACCGAAAAGCAGAATGCACCAGCTCTTCATTGTGATTGCTGAAATCAAGGCTAAACCACCTCTGGTTAAAACTTCTTGTGGTAACTTTGGATAGCATTTGGATGTTTGCTCTTTGGTTACCCTTACAGTGGCTCCCCCATTCATGGTTTCAATCCCAGGAAAAGAGGGTGGAGGTTTGTGAGGATAGATTGGTTGATTGTTTTGGCGGATTCTACTATGCATGTTCAAACATGCATAATTCAAGACCAAACATTAATACATCGGCAGTTGGAGTGACTGGAAAATTCTGCTAGATCCCTAAATCTTTGCATTTTCAATTTTTCTGTTATTAAATTTCTTTCTCCATTAGAACATTTTAGAACATACTTAAAGGAATTCTTACTAGTCCCCAAAGCTAGTCTTCCACTGATTGGGAAGTCTTTTTATCTTCCCTCTGCCATGAAATCTACTGAAGGGACTAGTGTTGAAAGAAGATAGTTTGGACATTTCAGGATTCCTGGAGAAATCCGTGGATGAGATATCCAGCAGAGCTATGTTGTTGATTACATTTGTTTTTCTTCAAGATCGCAGTTCTATACTTCGGAAACTATAGATTTTTCTAGATTTAGCAAGATCTTCTCAGGAGCACAGGAAGAAGGCTCTGACCTTAGGAGCTATTTGTATTATTCGTTTTCCATGTAAATGTGGTATTAAACGCTTTGAAGTTATGTTTTCTCTGAGCCATCACATTTAAGAGCTTTTTTTTTTTTTTTAAATTCTAAGCAGGAAGCCAGTAGCTAAATTTGATTTTGGCATTTCAGAGTCTCTATTATGGTTTTGTGCAAGGTTGCCTAGTTATTAATAAGAAACGTGTTTTATTTTTGTTTTGTAATTCAGGTTTCAGCCTGTAGGCCTGTATTTTGGCTCTCTCTCTATATAGTGGTCTTATGGGTTTTATGTGTATTTGTTTATGATTTTCCTTAAAAAGTTTTGCTTTTTTGTTGTATGGTTATTATGCGTATATCCACATTTCTTTCAAATATGTTGTATATTTGAAATTGGTTGAAATTCAAATAAAGATTAAGTAAAAAAAACCCCAAAACTTTTAATTTGCTGGCTAGGAAAGTTTTCCAGATAAACTTATCCAGCAAAATGAGCCAGGATATTGTGCAGCACAGCTGGATAATTTTATCAGGGTAACCGTAGGACTGCTCTTCAGCTATCCTATGTGAATAGACATTCCTGAAGGGGCTGAGAGAAAGGAAGAGAAATAATTACCTGCCAAAAAATAAGCAAAGACTTTGATAGTTTCAACCTTTTACACGTGTCTACCCCAAAGGTAGTGGTATTTTCCATTCAAGTTAACTCCTTGAAGGTACAGGGGATCATAGTACCTTTAAGGAAATGACTCAGATAGGACATAACCCTGCTGCTAGGGCTGGGAGCCTGAGCCAAAAGGGAGAGGGCATAGGCCCCCAAGATCCCCCCCCCCCCCCATCTTAACAAAGTTAGCTTTTCTGAAATCCAGGATCCTTTCCTTTAAACAAAACCACTGCTGCCTGTATTCTAAAACTGAACGATTTGAAGCTCCAGGGAGGAAGATTCAGAACCAATGTCAGGAAGTATTTCTTCACGGAGAGGGTGGTGGATGCCTGGAATGCCCTTCTGGAGGAAGTGGTGAAGACCAGAACTGTGAAGGACTTCAAAGGAGTGTGGGATAAACACTGTGGATCCATAAAGTCAAGAGGCCGCCAATGAAGAGTGGGTGGCTCGCCAGAATGACGGCTACTGCCTGGAGACAATACCCTTATTCAATAAACATACACATGCTTACTGTGACTCCAACATCACTCTAAGCTACAACAGCAAGAGGAAATGTGGAAAAAAGGATTCACACTCACAAAGAGGGGAGTAGCTAGCTTGTTACGGCGGTTACTACCCCAAACCAAATAAGCCTGATACTTCACTTTCAATGCATATCCAGCATAGCTCTCTGCTCCAATGGCAGGGGAGAAGAAAAACTGATACCTCACGCATATCCAGCATAGCTCCCTGCTTCAACGGCAGGGGAGAAGAAAAACTGATACTTCACGCATATCCAGCATAGCTCTCTGCTTCAACGGCAGGGGAGAAGAAAAACTGATACTTCACGCATATCCAGCATAGCTCTCTGCTTCAACGGCAGGGGAGAAGAAAAACTGATACTTCACGCATATCCAGCATAGCTCTCTGCTTCAACGGCAGGGGAGAAGAAAAACTGATACTTCACGCATATCCAGCATAGCTCTCTGCTTCAACGGCAGGGGAGAAGAAAAACTGATACTTCACGCATATCCAGCATAGCTCTCTGCTTCAACGGCAGGGGAGAAGAAAAACTGATACTTCACACATATCTAGCATAGCTCTCTGCTTCAACGGCAGGGGAGAAGAAAAACTGATACTTCACGCATATCCAGCATAGCTCTCTGCTTCAACGGCAGGGGAGAAGAAAAACTGATACTTCACGCATATCCAGCATAGCTCTCTGCTTCAACGGCAGGGGAGAAGAAAAACTGATACTTCACGCATATCCAGCATAGCTCTCTGCTTCAACGGCAGGGGAGAAGAAAAACTGATACTTCACACATATCCAGCATAGCTCTCTGCTTCAACGGCAGGGGAGAAGAAAAACTGATACTTCACGCATATCCAGCATAGCTCTCTGCTTCAACGGCAGGGGAGAAGAAAAACTGATACTTCACGCATATCCAGCATAGCTCTCTGCTTCAACAGCAGGGGAGAAGAAAAACTGATACTTCACGCATATCCAGCATAGCTCTCTGCTTCAACGGCAGGGGAGAAGAAAAACTGATACTTCACGCATATCCAGCATTGCTCTCTGCTTCAATGGCAGGGGAGAAGAAAAACTGATACTTCACGCATATCCAGCATAGCTCTCTGCTTCAACGGCAGGGGAGAAGAAAAAACTGATACTTCACACATATCCAGCATAGCTCTCTGCTTCAACGGCAGGGGAGAAGAAAAACTGATACTTCACGCATATCCAGCATAGCTCTCTGCTTCAACGGCAGGGGAGAAGAAAAAACTGATACTTCACGCATATCCAGCATAGCTCTCTGCTTCAACGGCAGGGGAGAAGAAAAACTGATACTTCACGCATATCCAGCATAGCTCTCTGCTTCAACGGCAGGGGAGAAGAAAAACTGATTCTTCACACATATCCAGCATAGCTCCCTGCTCCAACGGCAGGGGAGAAGAAAAACAACCATTAAGGGCTGAATAACATAGTCTGGGTAAAACAAATAAGCATGGGTGTAGCTTGCTTATTGCGGTGGTTACTACTATTTCACTTGGATGCAGCTCCATCACTGCTCTCTACATTAATGGTGGGGGTGGAAGGGAAATAGAACCAAAGAGCTAAGAGAAACAGATAAGTATGAGAAAAAAAAATGTGAAGCTTGCTGGGCAGACTGGATGGGCCGTTTGGTCTTCCTCTGCCGTCATTTCTATGTTTCCATGTTTCTATGAACCACATTTATCTGGTGATCACTGGATTCCAGGTGATCCCCAGCTATGACTGGCACCCCTAGCCTTTATGATTGTGGGGCCATCGGAGAAAATGCATAATTGGCTTGTTGCCACATAATTGACAACCTGTCACAGAATCAACCCACCTCTTAATTCAGTCTTTTAAAGAAAGCTGTAGAGTGCCTTCCTTCAGCCTCAGCTTTCACTGTACTTGCTCTAGGTGGAGGATGAGGCCAAGGCTGGAGCAGATGAAAGCTTCCCCCTAATCTCGTAAAGGTTCTTGCATTTGCATATGTGGCCAATCATGCAGTGGTTTAGGAGGTCTGCAACTGCTAATGTCTTATAGCTGGCAGAGAGGGTATTAATTTCAATTCATAGAAACTTTGATCACTGACACTATTGCTGACAAGTTTCAAAATTGCGTTAATTTAGCCCCTTTTTGTGTCTGCTGCATATGCCCAATATATGCATCTACATCTTTCTGTGTAATTAACAGCATGACAAACTGCTGATGCTGAGGGCATTTTTAGCATACGCTCAGACAAGAACTTTCTCAAGAAAATATAAAAAGAATGGTTGCATAATTTAATTTCAAAACAGAAGTGACAATTCACAATTAGAAGTTTATAATTTATATGTCAACTTGTTAAATTGATGTTTGTACTTGGAACATTTTTTATTTGTATATAGCTTAAATATTGTTTAAAAACAAACAATATGAATGGCTTTCAATAAAAAAAAATTGACTATTTTTGCATAGAGGTGTTCATCTTTATGCAAAATTATGCAAATTGAGAACTGATATCAGTACAGAGTCAGTCATGGAAGAGGCTGGCTTGCATATAGTGTTGGTCATAGAGAAACTGTACATGAAGAACCATGACTGGGATATATTTATACCAGGTTATAATCTCTTCTGAAAGGACAGGGTAGGAAGAAAGGGAGGAGGAGTAGTGTTACATGTAAAAAATAATATGAAAACAATATAACTGTGGGGTTTATCAGGTAAGGAGGAGGCACTGTGGGTTAATCTGGAAAGAGAGAATGAAATATCTATTTATATTGGTGCAATATACAGACTTCCTTCACAGGCAGAAGAGGCGTTCACAAAATTGTTATGAAAGGGGAGGTACTATTGGTAGATGAATTCAGTCTGCCAGATGTTAATTGGGACATCTCAACTGTGGTGTTGTCTAGAAGCAGGGAGACCTTGGATTGTGTGTAGGGAAAATAGTTCCATCAACCGATTAACAGAATCAACAAATGAGGAGATGATACTGAACCTGGTGCTTACAAATGGGGAGAGTATTTTTTGATGTCATAATCAGAGCCCCCGGCTTCCTGTGGCAAGTTTTTCAAGATTCTGCAGCAAGAGTTAGCAAATTCTGTGGCAGACGTTTTCAAAGTTCTGCTGTAATTATGTGGAAAATCCTAAACTTCAGTGTTTATGCAGTCAGTTAAACCTTATTCCCAGCTTCAAATACCAGAAAAATTCAGTCCTTGAATACCAAACAACATTATTTTGAATGATGAACAGTTCAAAAACTCACAAAACGAGAAGGCATTAAGAGTAGCTGCACAGAAAGGAGCAACTGTCAAAGCTATGATGAGTTCTGTCTGGAAGCTCAGTAGTCTGAAAGAGGCAACTGGAGCCAAGAGAAGCTGTAGAATGTGAATGGTGAAAAGCAATGCTTCTGCATAGCTTGAAACAAGAGTCAGGAGGAGCTGCTAACCTGCAGAGAGCCCAGTTCCAACTGAAGCAAATCACAGGAAGCAAACTGTCCCAAGAGAGTAGGCAAGAGAAATTAGAGAAACAAAGCAAAACTGGAAAGATCCAATAAGGAGCTCAGAATCATTCAAAAGACAACCAATCAGGAGAGAGAGTGCTCTATAATAAGTAGAGAATCCAAGCTGTGCAATATCAATAAGATGACATAGAGAGACAGCATAACAATGAAACATACATATATACATGTAAATATACTGCAAAGGCAGAAAATCCTGTATATCTGAGACTTGATTTTCCATACTATGAGTATTAGTGTGCATGGTTTTCCATATATTGTCCTTTTTTTTTCCCATTTCTCTATCAGTTTTTAAAGATTTAATTAAGTGAAACAAGGTGACTGCCCAAGCCTCAAAGCAAACAAAAACACAATATAGGGCAGGAAAAAATACTCTATGTCCATAAACTTTATGTTTCAAAAACGTTTTTTATACAAAAGATCCAGAGATATCCAAACTCAGAAGTAAAGTTACACGGTTCCCTGACACAGACTGTGTTTCATACAAAAACTGCGTCGGGAGGGACACGAATCACAAACTTGTCAAATATATCAATGAAAGAACAGATTCCCAACATTCTACTTATGCAACATGGATAAGGAGAATGGATCGTCTATTAGGCATCCAATTGAGCATTCATTACTCTCTTCCAAAAACAGAGACAGCATGTCAGAAGGCAAACTGCTTGTGAATCGACATGTGCACAGCACTTCTATGAGCTTGAGCTTTTGAAAAGAGGGGACAGAATACATCGGGATAAGATGTACTTACCCAAGCACTTTCACTTGCCTTACAATTTTGTCCAACCCATCCTGAATGATCGTAATTTAAAGTCCTCAGCATATTTTCCAATCTGACCTGGAACATGCTATGTCTCTTCTTTGATAAGTGGGTCCCATCTCTGTACAGCAGTCCCTGAAATATCATCTCATGGTCCAGAAAGCTGAAATGCTCTACAGAATACGAGCTTCCCTGCCTGGGCTTGTATCCTTGAGTGGAAGGACTTCATCGTGTACATGTCTGTTTTACCCCCTCTCCTACAGCCATTAAGTTACTTTCAATATGCTCTGAAGGTTTGCTGATTCTCAGCAATCTCTCTGTAATGTCTCATATTATGGCACTTGGCAGACAGCTCTCTTCCTGGGACAAAATGTCTAGTCAGCAGATGGATACCTCTGGGTCCCTCAGAAGCAAGTCGCCAACCACCACTACTACTACGACTACCTTCCATCTCCTAGGTAAATTGGTTGTTGAGCTTGTAGTTTTGGGGTTCATAAGTTAATTTCCTCCACTTCTTGAGATGGTTCTCCTCTTTCACTTCCAGGGCGTATACCATTTCTTCAGCTTGAGGGAAATTGGAGTCGAGGTGTAGAGTCTAGTGGCTGTCATGCTGTGGTCCATTTCACCTTCTTCTTCACTTGAGTTCTCCATCTTTGTTTTATTTTATTTATTTATTTGTTTGTATTTATTTGATTTGTTTCTGCGTTTCAACACTTCAAAGAGGATTCAGGTAAAGTAGGTATTTCCCTATCCCCAGAGGGCTTAAAATTTAAGCAGGTTATTTACATGGTAAATGGCTTAACACAGGGATAATGCAAGGTATTTGAAATGAATCAGATTATTCTGCCTTTGGCACTTCATGTATTATAATGCTCATTATAATTATAATTGTAATCTGCTGATTACTATCCTAAACCATGCAAATCAAATGACATGGCTTGTCTCAAAAATTTCAAGCTGTGTTATTTGACTTGAAGTTAGTTACAACTAACTTCTCCTGGGATCATTAGGATGCCCAGTCTCCGAGTCTTGCAAGATCCTCCTGTAATTTCTCGCAATACTATTGTGATTTAACAACTTTGAATAATTTTGTATCATTAGTAAATTTGATCATCTCACTTATTCCCATATCTAGGTCATTTATAAATATGTTAAAAAGCAGCAGTCCTAATACAGATCCCTGGGGCACTCCAATATTCACCTTTCTCCATTGAGAAAATTGACCACTTAACTCTACACTTTGTTTTCTATCGTTTAACTAATTCTCAATCTAAAATAGAGCATTGCCTCCTATCCCATGACTTTTTAAATTCTCAAGAGTCTCTCATGAGGTACTTTGTCAAATGTTTTGCCAAAATCCAGATATACTATATCAACTGGCTCACCTTTATCCACATGTTTATTCATGCCTTCAAAAAAATGTAACAAATTAATGAGGCAAGACTTCCCTTGGCTAAATCCATGTTGACTTTGTCCCATTAAACTATTTCTATCTATATGTTCATTAATCTTTGTTCTTTAGGTAGTTTCAGCCATTTTTCCTGGCACTGATATCAAGCTCACTGGTCTGTAGTTGAATGGATCAACCCTGGAAACTTTTTAAAAGAACCAGCGTTACATTGGCCAACCTTCAATCTTCAGCGTTTAATGATAGTTTACAGATTACTAATAGTAAATCTGTAATTTCATTTTTTTAGTTCTTTCGGGGATGTATACCATCTGGTCCAGGGGATTTGTTTCTCTTTAGTTTGTCAATTTGCTCTAGTACATCTTCCAGGTTTACTGAGATTTGTTTCAGTTCCTCTGAATCACTACCTTTATCACTTCTGGGGGGGCAAGATGCTTGCTTGAGTGCTGCATGCTGCAGACATAAGAACATAAGGATTGCCATACTGGTTCAGACCAAGGGGCCATTAAGCCCAGTATCCTGTTTCCAGCAGTGGCCAATCCAAGTCACAAGTTCCTGGCAAGTACCCAAACATTAAATAAATCTCAAGCTACTATTGCTTATTAATTAATAGCAGTTTATGGATTTTTCCTCTAGGAACTTATCCAAAGCTTTTTTAAACCCAGTTACACTAACTTTTGTTAACCACATCCTCTGGCAATGAATTCCAGAGCTTTACTATGCGCTGAGTGAAAAAGAAGTTTATTTGATTTGTTATAAATGAGCTCCTTGCTAACTTCATGCAGTGCCCCCTAGTCCTTCTATTATCTGAGAGAGTAAATAACTAATTTACATTAACTTGTTCAAGTCCTTTCATGATTTTGTAGACCTCTATCATATCCCCCTTTAGTCGTCTCTTCCCCAAACTGAACAGCCCTAACTTCCTTAGCTTTACCTCATAGGGCAGCCATTCCATGCCACTTACCATTTTGGTCACCCTTCTCTGCACTTTTTCCAGTGCAACTATTTCTTTTTGGAGTTGTGGCGACCAAAATTGCACAGTATTCAAGATGCGGGTTCACCATGGAGTGATACAGAGGCATTATGATATCCATCCTTTTATTTGCCATTCCCTTCTTAATAATTGCTAACATTGTGTTTGGGTTTTTTTTATTTCCACAGCACAATGAGCTGACAATTTCAATGTGTTATCCACTATGATGCCTAGATCTTTTTCCTGGGCAGTAGCTCCTAATATGGAACCTAACATTGTGTAACTACAGCAAGGGTTATTTTTCCCTATATGCATCACCTTGCACTTATTCACATTAAATTTCATCTGCCATTTGGATGCCCAATCTTCCAGACTCGCAAGGTCCTCCTACAATTTATCACAATCTGCTTGAGATTTAACTACTCTGCATAATTTTGTGTCATCCGCAAATTTGATAACCTCACTCATCGTATTCCCTTCCTGATCATTTATAAATCTATTAAAAATCTCTGGTCCAAGTACAGATCCCTGAGGCACTCCACTGTTTACCCTTTTCCATTGAGAAAATTGACCATTTAATCCTACTCTCTGTTTCCTGTCTTTTAACCAGTTTGTAATCCACGAAAGGACATCGCCTCCTATCCCGTGACATTTTAGTTTTCTTAGAAGCCTCTCATGAGGGACTTTGTCAAACGCCTTCTGAAAATCCAAATACACTACATCCACCGGTTCACCTTTGTCCACAGGTTTATTAACCCCTTCAAAAAAATGAGGGGGTTTGTGAGGTAAGACTTCCCTTCTTTCACCTATTGCCTTTTCTTGTCTATTTTGGTTACATGCCCCCTAAGAGGAAGGAGAAGGTAAGGACTTACCCCACTGAGTCCGAGCCTTTGCCAGGATAGCATCTGATTAATGGTTTTGTGGCTCCTGTTTGCAAGGGGGATATCCGCGTTGCCGTCTCTGATGGAGGAGCACTGGATTCAGCTGCAGAGGAGGTGTCCCTCAGCCCTCCCTCAATGACCATTTTCCTCCAGTGCTTCCAAGCTGTCCCTCAAAAATGCCGGTGTCTTTGACTTGTGATGTCTTTGCTGTTGCCGGTGGTGGGAGGTAATTCGGAGGTGAAGGAGCTCGGCTTTGGTTCCCCGATTCCATCGGGAGAGATGCCTCTGTCAGTGTCCGCTGAAGTCTCTCCTCCTCTACCAGCTCTAGCCTCTGTTTGGCTGTTCCAGGTATTACTCCTGGGGGAATTCTGCGCAACTGCGGAATGCAGAATTCCTCCCTTACCTCGCAGATTTCTTCCCTCGTCGCAGTTCCCGCGGATTTCCTCGCCGCCGCGCAGATTTCCTCCCTCGCTGCCCTTCCTCGCACCGTTGCCTCGCGATTTCCTCCTGCCCCGGAAAAGGGAAAAAAAAAAACCCGGAAGCATGCTGCGCACGGACAGCGGCCAATCCGGGACAGCGAAGTCAGGTGGCGCACGGAGAGTGGGGGCGTCGCATCGCAGCACGGGCACCGACGGCTCGAGGTTAGCAAGTTGTACCGTACTTAAAACTTAGGCCACGTCTAGTAGGAGGGCGGGAATATCATGCCAGTACCTGTTTATATGCAAATAAAGCATTCCCACCTGGGAATGAGAGTGTGGCATTTCGGGTGTGGAGACAGAGGGGGATCAGAAAATGAGAGCATATTTGGGGACCACAGAGCTTGCGTTCATTTGTTGATCTACAACAAAAGTATGATTTACCTGCGTCTGCTACTTACTCCTACGCGCAGTTAGCCCATTTTGCACAAGCCAATATGCTAGCGCTGCATCTTAACTTCGGCATGTCTGACTTTGAGAAGATTCGCCACAAAGCAAATGGTTTTTAAAAGGTTGTTTCAGTGACATTACCGGCTTTTGGCGCCTCAGAAGGAGGCTATTTCCGCTTTTCAGAAGGCCTGGGAAAAAGACCTGCAGATTGACTGGTCACCTCGCCTCTGGAAATCCATATTTTCAGAATTTGGGCAAAGGGGTACATCACTACCTCCCTTATTGAAAACTCCTACAAGTTGGTATATCTTGTCCTCTTTCAACTTCATAAATTTTCTCCACCCGTTTTAGAGCAGTGCTGGCGGGCTTGTGCAGAGGTGGATTCGTTTTTACATATGTGGTGGGATTGCCCTCATGTACAGAAGGTGTGGAGGGAGGTGCTCCAATGGTTGAAGGTTATGATCCCGGGACTAACTGTTCTCACTCCAGCTCAGGTACTGCTAGGCGTCAAAATTCCAGGGATTTCAGACAACTCAGAATCGTTTAGCACATTTTATTCTGACCGCCAGTAGATGTGAAATAGCTAGGACATGGAAAACATCACTAGTGCCAACAAAAGCAGTCATACAACATAAGGTGGGTAGAATATTTTTATTGTCCCAGATCACAGCTTATAAGCATAATAACATCCCTAACTTTGAAAAAAAACATAGCAAGCTTATCAGGTATGGAAATCTTCGCAAATCGCACCTACCCCTACATTGTAGATGATATCCCCTGGGACTAGAATTTACTGCACTCCTAGGCTCTTGTGATTGCTCCCATAATATTATGAATGTTTAGATACATTTGTTGAATAAATGAGGTAAAGGGAGGGGGGAGGGGAGGGCTAAGGATATAAAATTGTTGTTCAATTCTATTTTAAGTGTGAATCTTTTATTGTCTACTGCCCATGATAACATGGGATTTGGTTTCTACCAACAAAATGACGGTTGCTATACCATTCTGATATTGTGTTCTTTATTATGTTCTGTTATTTTTTGTATCACGTTAGATTCACTGTTTGCTTAATAAAAACCTTTAATTACAAAAACCCCCGAAAACCTGTGTTAATGCTATCGCACGCAATGCTAAGCACCCCCCATTTTAATTTACTCTATCCAAACGTCTCCCATTTTGAGAAAAATTTTAAAATTTGCATACGCATCTCGCAATATGTTATTTGTCACAGGCGTTATGGCATTATCACGGGCATAAGGGCCTTACCGCCTGTGATAAAGCTTTATCGTGATGTGATGAATGACCCTCTTTATTAGCTAATTTCTGTTAATATTTCATCATCTGTCTCTTCATTCTGGCCAGGTGGATGGTAGTACATCCCCACTGCAATTCTGTTCCCCTTCTCACATGGAATTTCTATCCATAAAGATTCTAGAGTGCATTTTGTTTCCTGTAGAACTTTTATCCTATTTGACTCTATGCCCTGTTTATCATATAGCACCACCTCTCCACCAATTTGATCCAGCATATAATTTATACTCTGGAACCATAGTGTCCCATTAGTTAACCTCCTTCCACAAGGATAACTAGATGCCAGTTATATCTACCTCTTCATTCAGTGCTATGGATCCTAATTTTCCCATCTTATTTTTTTGACTTCTAGCATTTGTATACAGATATTTCAAAGTATGCATTTATAATTTGGAATCTTTCTGCTCTGTCTGCTCTTTACTTAAAGGCACTGGGCTAACTCTGTATCAGGATGCCCTAACATCCCAGTTTTGTTAGAAGCCTTCAAAGATAAATTATTCCGAACCATGCGCTTCTGAGCAACTCTCAGCTTTCCCCCATCATATAGTTTGAAAGCTGCTCTGTTTCCTTCTTGTAGGTTAGTGCCAGCAGCCTGGATAAGGTGAAGCCCATCTCGCAGGAATAGACTCCCTCTTACTCAGAATGTTCCCCAGGTCTTAACAAATCCAAAACCCTGCATTGAGAGTCTGGAGCTCAGCCTGCCTCTGGGGTCCTGCGCAAGGAATGGGGAGCATTTCTGAGAATGCAAACCTGTGGCTTAGGGTTAACCAGACCAGACCCACTAGAAATAATTGCAGGATCTAATAATTTGCTACCAGTCAAGCTCCCCCTGAAATGTTTTGTTTAGAGATGATAAAATTTGATTTAAATCATTTACATACTGTCCCCTTCCAGTATTTTCCGCAACTAATGAAAAATAATTCTTCCTAATTTGTTTTCCGGTGAACTATATTAAATCAATTACTTCTTTTATTTTTAGCCAGGGTTAATTTTGTACTTATTTTTGGCATCCCACTAATTGATTACTATTATGCAAAAAATATTTTCCAAACCCTAAATGAGCAGTACTCTACATACCAAGTTTGAGTGAGTGGCTATTTTACATTTAGTTTTCTAAAGTACTAGCTGGTTTCTATTATATACATTTAATTTGTTTAAACATCGGGGTTCTCCCTGCCTCCTAATTGAGCAGTCAGTAAGTGTAGATTTGAGACAGGGGTGGGTGGCAAAAAACAAGAAAGGAATCAGCTCTGTCACACTCCCAAACAGAAAGAAATGTAATTCAAAGCACAATCAATTATGCAAACCCCCTCAGCAGAAAAAAAGTTCAAAGCACAATCAGGCAGAATATCAAAGCAGAAAGAAAGCATTTACAGCACAATGGGGCCAATGCAATACAGTGTGCTCAGCCGCTTGCACTGTTTAACCCATGGTTGGACGCACATTTTGGATGCACGTCCACAACTCCTTATGCTATAAGGGCATTAGTGCATCCAAAATGCATGTCCAACCCGCCATGAAACTACTAGTGCTCATCACATGTGAATGCATGTTGATGAGGCTATTAGCTATTCTCTCTCAATCCAAAAAACAGAAGTGCGCCCGACCCGCACATTTTTACCTTCAGAAATTAACGCCTGCCCAGAGCAGGCGTTAATTTCTGAGCAACCCCAAAAAGTGTACAGAAAAGCAGAAAATACTGCTTTTTTGTACATCCTCCGACTTAATATTGTTGGCGATATTAAGTCGGGAGGGGGGGTGTTTGTATAACCTCCAGAGCAATCTTGATCCTTTTATTAGCTGAGGACTGGAAGACTCCGAGAACTGCAGCTTTTATTGCGCTCATGTGCCTGCACAGGTCACCCCTGCAGAAACAATCATCCTTCTTTTTCACAGGGACCTACATGCACCACTGCGACTCACACTTCTAAGTGGCATGAAATAGTCAGTAGCAGTAAGTCAGAAGGCTACACAGGCCAATTAATGAGCGTCCATTTTCCTAACCTGTGGCTGTGCATAGCTTAGGAAAATGGATGCTCATAAAGTTGAGCGTCCGTTTTCCTAACCCGCTGTCAAGGAGGCGCAAGGGGCGCACATTTGTCTCTGGCACTTCCTTGGCAGCGTGACCCCCTCGTTTTAATATTCAATCCCGGGCCCAGGAGAGATGCTGGGCGCGTGGTAGGAAAGCGGGAACTCAACACTAATCACCCATTTTCCGTGCTGATTTATTGCATCGGCCCCAATCGGTCTTCACCCAGCAAGCAATATATTTTAGTTAAGCAAGTTAGACAGGCTCCCTTCTCAACAGCTCTGGCTTCAGCAGCAACTCTCTCAGGATTGAGAGCAGAAGGTGTTAAAGACCCCTGCAATGAGTCATGAATCTAGATTCTTGGTTTGATCCGTTTTCTCTTGCATCTCAGTCAATGAATGTAGTTGAGATCCTGTACCACTTTTTTTTTCCTGATTGCTTGCCTTTATGGACTAACACAGATAAATCAGACAGCGAATGTCTTGATTGGGAAGAGAGCTGTCCTGAAAATGTGTTGCTGTTCTAGTCCATTGTAATGCATTAAGTGGTAGTCCACACTGGATCGCAAGCTCTCTCTCACATGTCATTTCTTGTACTGGATGTGCAGGTGAACGATCCACGTCCTTTCCTGGATTTGCTGGGTGCCGTGGAGATGGTAGCCTGTGTACACACACACACGTTTCCAAAAATCTTACAGGTCCTGCCTGTGTGCACATATAACCTTGATGCCTTTCTAATTCCTGTATGCTTTATATACTTGCTTCCTTCCTGGTTCTTGTTTGATCCCACTGGAGGGGTCCGGTCCAGGAGCAACGCTGTTTCTTAGACTATTGAAGTATCCAAATGCTCTGTTTGAGGAAATCAGTATTAATAGTAGAAGTAGTGGCATTTCGTTTTTATATGCTTCCCTGACCTGATGGGAAGGACATCTGAGAGATGCACAGTCATAATAATAATGTTTCATCAGTATATACGTCTGCATCAATAACTACTAATTTCATGATGCCTTGAAAATAAACCGAGTAGGTGATATTTATGGTGGCCTTGAAAATAGACTGAGTAGGTGATATTTATGGTGTTCAGGTGATGTCTTTCCTGTGCCTGTTATTACAGTAAACAAAAGTGTAATTCTCTGGCAAGGGGAACCAAGGCTTCAAGAAATATTAGGACGTGTGATTAACCAGAAAAGTCAATTATGAGTGAGTAGACCCAGCAGATAATATTCTCAGTGTACAGAATTATAGCCTGCCACTTGGCGTCTGCTGGTCATCTTTTACACTCTTGCAGATCCACATTAAGATGACTTGCCACTGATAACAGATCAGGTTTTCTGCCTTTTTATTATACTGCAGGAAATGGGAAATGTGTATTTTAAATCATAAAAGAATGTTCAGAATTGGAACCTTTGAGGTTAGGCTAAGTCTAGCAAAGAGATTTACTCGCTGAGGTGCACAGCATGCTTTTGGAATATGCAAAATAAAAAACATCCTGATATTCATGGGTCACATGTCAAAACTTTGTTTTGTATATTATTTGCTTAAGCCCTGTTTATTATACTTATATCTAATGGTAGTTTTTAACTTCCAGTCCATTTCCTCTTAAGATCAACCCTTGTATTGTAAACTTTATAATAAGCTGTTTAGGGAAACGGGGACCTTCACAGACATATACAGTATAACACACACAGACATAAAATTTAGGTGCAAGATTATGTGCTTTTTAATTTATTTTATAGCCAAAAAAATTAAATACAAGAAAATAAATACTCCAGATGTAGAATGCAGGGTTTTGGGTGTTTGTATAACCTCCAGAGCAATCTTGATCCTTTTATTAGCTGAGGACTGGAAGACTCCAAGCTTTTATTGCGCTCATGTGCCTGCACAGGTCACCCCTGCAGAAACAATCATCCTTCTTTTTCACAGGGACCTACATGCACCACTGCGACTCACACTTCTAAGTGGCATGAAATAGTCAGTAGCAGTAAGTCAGAAGGCTAGACAACAGGCCAAACAGGGTAGGTGCCAGTGAAGGAGTATCTAGCAGTTTAGTAATATGCAACACTTTAAGGTTTTCAAGTGAGTATACTAAATTGTTAGTTATCTCTATTTATTTATTTAGCAATTCTTGTATTCCTCGAACTCCAGAAATTTATCAATGTGGATCACAAATAACACACAGTAAAAACATAAAACAAGAAAACATTACATCAGTTAACATATTCTTCATTAAAATAAAAGGCTTTAACCTGCTTTCTAAACAGTCTTATCTCACTAATCAGACAAATATCTCTAGGCATAGCATTCCACGATGAAGGAGCAATATAGGAAAAAGCAGACGCATGAGTTATTTGCAATTTATAATCTCTTAAAAGAGATATTTTCATCAGGCTTGTATCCTGTGATCGCAGGGTTCTTCCAGGTTCATACTGATGCAGGGCATTTCCTAAATTGCAATGATTAGAAGACTTGGAAGGTTGCAGCAGTTTGAAAACTGTGAGCCCAATTTTAAATTGAACTCTCTCTTACAAATTGGGAGCTCTGTGCCGCGGCATGCTGGACTAATTGAAACGCTTTCAAATGCTTCTTTGGAAGCCCAATGTACAAACTATTGCAGTTGTCCAGATGACTAAGCGCTAATGACTGCACAACAGATGAAAATAATTCAGCAGTCAATAATAGACAAAATGGCGTCAGCATTTTTAGCTTAAAACTTCACTTGACCTGTTTGACTTTGTTGTCCATCCGTCTGATTTGCTGTTTAATTACTGTGGTTTGGTTTTTGCCTTTTCATTGTCTATACCTCAGTGCTGTCCTCAGACTGAACAAGTAATGAAGACACAAGGTCCCCATTGTCGTCTTTTTGGCCATTAAGTCATACAGGACTTTCCTTATATGACAAGAGAAGTAATCAACGACACACCTGCAACTTCCCATGAGGAAATGTGGCAGACACAACTTGGTGACTGCGTGCTGGGGTTGGTATTAGAGTGCCTGAGCAGCTTCCTCTAGGGATGGAAGAGGGACGAACCACCTGGAAGGCCCTAAATTGCCTGCATGTCTGGTGAAGAGCTGACGTGGAGAAAACCCCAAACTTGAGCTTGTGATGACAGATACACCGTACAACACCTTTTGGTCTGCTCATTGTTCCAGGATGGCCCTTGCACAGTTTGATCTTGCTGAGGCCAACTCGTAAATGTTGAAATATGCTCATCAATACACTGACTTTGATGGTTGGACACGGAAAAAAAAAGACAAAGAAGAGACCATTTGTTGGAAAATATTGGCTTTCTGAAAAACAGATTTTTTCCCTCTAATAACAATGCAAGTCCAAGCTGACAGTGCCCAATGTGTATTGCCTACTTTAGGGGCAAATATCAAGCTTGGCAGCATTGTTCTAACTCTCTTAGCCTCTTATAGGCAACGTATTTGACAACTCTTCCCTAGTAAGAGGAAAACTTAAATTAGTTTTAGAAAACAAAGAGGAGAATATATTGACAGCTATATTATAATTTGCCTTGAAGTTCTTTGAATGCTGAGGGAAAAAAATCAAATTATAATTTTAAATTTGAATGAGGAATAGGACTGCATGATGAGGAAGTTCAGGTACATAGATAGGTAGGATTTATCTTTTACAAAGCAATATAAGAATTGATTCAATGGCCATATGTTTCTCTTAGAATTTATATCTCCACTGGCCAGAGGTGAGAGTGCTATGGAGGCAATGTCCACAGTCCTCAGGAGGAAAGCAAGAGTTACGGGTTGATCTTAAGAATGGCACTGGATAGGTCCTGAAAGAGACAGAATCCTCTCCTCTCAGGAATAGGAAAGCATAGGGTCTATTCAATCTCTCTAATTTTCACCCGGGTGCAATGTCATAAACTGCAGTTGATCGCTAGCTTTTCCTATGTGGTACATGACCTTCAGTAATGAGGAGGTAAGAGAGGATATATGGGGGGGGGGGGGGGTTAAAAATGTAGATAAGATTAGAATCCATAAATGAAGATTCAGTGGTGCTTCCGCATCGGGCTCTTTCTCATAATATATAGCTGGTGGCTCCAGGCAAGACATTGGCACTTAGATGGTTCAGGGTAGGCAAACTAATGATAAAGAAGCTAGGGCGTGCATCTGATTAAGGCTGGAAAGCACTTGTGTAAGAACTGTTAGAAGCTTCTGGAAAAAGTGGAAGGTAAAAAGAAATCCAGCGAGCGCAAAAGAGTGAATATTGTTTTTCTTGGAGATGGTGCGTGAAAAAGTAAGACCCGAAGAAGAAAATGGATCTGGGTACATAGGTATTTGTGTTTTATTATTGAACATTGACTTGGGCAGCTTTATATTGGTGATGGGATTAATAAATAAATGAAAATAAGTGCCATGCTTGAAACTTGTCTGTCATAATGAAGCTAAAAATACGTTGATGTTCACAATGCTCTACTTGGAGTCATTGAGAGGGGGCCTGCCTGCGAGCGGGATAGAGGCAAATGTGAATATATTGGATTTTCAAATCTATGCACATTGTTTTGCCGTCATTTTCCTGAGCACAGATTTTGCAAGTGCAAAGTCTGTGAATACTGTGGGCCCGACATTCAGTGCCCTTAAGGCAGCTAAACTGAGACTGATCAGTTGGGGGGAATCCCAAGGCCCAGACTGGGAACCAGCAATGAGAGTGCATGTTTTTTGTGTAGGGAAGTGAAATAAGTTGCAGCCTTCTCGGCAGGAGAGTACCCACCGGTCTGGGCGGTCGCTGGATTCCCGCAGTTTGCAAGGTGCTGGAGCCGCTCAGGTGGCTGGTGATAGAAGGTAAGAAAGGGGCCACCGTCGTTTTGTATTTCCGCTGCAGCGTGCAGCAACTCCAGGCACACCTGCTGCTGGCCTTCAGGAGGGCGGCGCCATGGCGCTGAACGGAGGCTGAGAAGAGGCTGCCGTTGCTGCGTGGCGTTCGCCTTCCTTGAGAGTTTTAGGGAGGCTTGCCGGGGAGGGTTGTATCATTCGAAAGAGCACGACGGCAGGTCAATCAATGGGAAAGCATTCCATTTAGAGCCTAGACCTTAACTCAAATTGCTATTGACGGGGCAGGTTATTTAGGAAGCACTTTTCTGGACAGGAATTAAATATTAAAAACTCATCAATAGGCAATGCAGCAGAAATTGTGAAGAAAATTGTAGCAATAGCAGAATGAAATCCTTGCCTTTCCTGGCGTGAAATATGCTTGTATTTTATTTATACGGCTGCTCTGGATGCCAGACCTGTATGACCCTAGCAATGAGGATTATTGCAACTTGGGTGGCAGAGTGGGCCTTCGACGGCATTCACCTTAGGCCCACTCGCTCTCCTTCCCTATCCTTCCCTCACTTTCTCTCTTTTCTTCCCTCTCTCCCTGTTTCTTTTTTCTCTCCCGCTCCATTTCTTGCTCTTCTTCGCCTCTCACTGTTTGGTTTTTTTTTTTTTTTTTTTTTTTACACTTTTCCCATGAGATATAATTTAAGAAAGGGACAAGGGAGACAGCGGTGTGAAAGCATTCTGAAATAACTTTAATCTGGTTCTGCTTTCGTTCCCCTCCCAAATCCCCGTATTGATGATCCAGTGCCACAGGCTCTCCGGCTGCCTCCTCTCGCCCTCCAGCCCCGGCCAGTCCGAGGCACAAGCTGAGCTTAGGAGCCAAACACTGACCTCCTCGTAGGCCTCAGGGACAACCCCTGGTCAGGTTTGAGATATTTAATGTGCAGAGACAGCACAACAGAAGCGCATCCGGAGCACAAAGAGCATTTAATCCACAGTGGTCCATATTTTCAACATCAAAGCTGAAACAGGATCCAGGGTACGCAAATACAGAGAGCCTGCTTTTAGAGCCCCAGCAGACCCATGCGTGCGTTTTGCCACCTGCGGAAGTGACTGTTTTTTTCTGGAGCCAGGGCTGAAGCAAGGAATTTTGCCACCCTAGGTGGTGTCAAAGTTTGGCACCACCCTGTATGCCCGCCTTCACGTCCTCTCACTAACGGGCGGATTTTAAAAGCCTTGCTCTTGTAAATCCGGGCGGATTTACGCGAGCAGGGCCTTGTGCGCCGGCGGCCTATTTTCCATAGGCCGCCGGCGCGCGCAGAGCCCCGGGACGCGCGTAAGTCCCGGGGTTTATTTTAGGGGGCATGTCGGGGGCGGGGCCGAACGACGCAGCGTGTTGTGGGCGGGACTCAGCGTTTCGGGGGCGGGCCCGGGGGCGTGGTTTCGGCCCGGGGGCATGGTCCAGGCCTTCGGACCAGCCCCCGGGTCGGAGCACGGCGCGCCAAGATTTACGTCTGCTTCTCGCAGGCGTAAATCTACGGACAAAGGTAAGGGGGGGGGGGGTTTAGATAGGGCCGGGGGGGTGGGTTAGGTAGAGGAAGGGAGGGGAAGGTGAGGGGAGGGCGAAAGAGAGTTCCCTCCGAGGCCGCTCCGATTTCGGAGCGGCCTCGGAGGGAACGGAGGCAGGCTGCGCGGCTCGGCGCGTGCCGGCTGCCCAAAATCAGCAGCCTTGCGCGCGCCGATCCTGGATTTTAGAAGATACGCACGGCTACGCGCGTATCTACTAAAATCCAGCGTACTTTTGTTTGCGACTGGTGTGCCAACAAAAGTACGCGATCGCGCAGTTTTTAAAAATCTACCCCTAAGCACCTCCTCTCTCTCTTCCTATTCAGCACTGAGGCCCCCCCCCCCCCCCCCCCCGAGTCCTGCTGCTGTCCACATGCGGTGGTGGCACTAGCAGCATTGCCCCCTCCAGGAACCCGGGTCGAAGGAGGTGGAAGCCCAGGAAGGAGGTGTGAGGGTGGGTTGGCACACAGTCCCTGAACACAAGGAAGTGTAGAGAGTGACGCTGCTGCCCCTGATGCCATGTGCAAATAGTGGCAGGACTCAGGGGGGGCCAGCCTGCTTCTTTGGAAGAGTGAGGGTGCACAGACGGAGTGAGGTGAGGTGGAAACACATGGATGAGCAGCACTGAAGGGATAAAAAAGATGCTTGGGCGGGAGGCCTGTGGAGCAGGGCCATATTTAAGATTTGTGACACTCATGGGCAGGACTGGACACTGGAAGGAGGTGGGAGGACCCAGCGATTATTAGAGAGTAAGGGGGGAGGAGAGGGCCAGAGTGTCCTGGTGGTACCTCTTTGAAACCCGTAAGCATATGGGAGCAGGCTCCTTCTCAGTCTGCATATGTGGTGCCTTTATAGTTTGGTACCCTAGGCAGAGGCCTACATTAACTACTGTGGAGATGTTTTTTGCCATCCTCCGCAGCTTGGCAGTATAAGTAACCAACTGTGCTGCCTAATTAATCACACCAGCTCTGTCTAAAATACTCACCCACTATTGGAAAGCGCAGATTTGTACCTTTCCAGTGATAAATGGCATATTTAGATTCACAGATGTCATGTTGTTTAACAGAAACAGTGCTCGAGGTAACTTGGCTTAAGGAGCAATCCAGCTCGCAAGTACTCGGCAGGATCCCAAAGAATACATCCAATCCTTCTTGCTTATTACCGGGGATAAGCATTGCCTTTTACTAGTGGTTTATAGACTTTTCCTCTAGGAACTTGTCCAAACTCCTTTTAAACCCAGCGGTGCTTTTTTCACCACAACCTCCAGCAACAAATTACACAGTTTAATTCTGCACTGAATGAAAAAATACTTTCTCTGATTTATTTTAAGTTAACTAGTTAATAATGTCATGGAGTATCCCCTGGTCCTATTAAGATTTGAAAGGGTTAATAAGTCCCCACTCATGATTCTATAGACCTCTTTCGTATTTCCTCTCAGCCGTCTCTTCTCTCATCTGAAGAGCCCTAATCTCTTTAGCCTTTCTTCATAAGGGAGCTATTGCTTCTCCTTTATCATTTTGGTTGCCCTTTTCTGTACTTTTGCTAGCTCTGCTCTATCTTTTTTGAGATGGGGCTACCAGAATTGCCCACAATACTCCAGGTGTGGTATTACTGGCTTTTAAAAATGCTCCATGATTTGGGTCCGCCTCAGTTTAGAGGTCTGATTCAATGGTCTACAAAGTGAGCGTGAATTGAGATCCAATTTAAAATCCCAGCTACAATTACCATCAGTGGAAGGCTTTTAAGAAAATCCGGCTGCAGACTAGAGCTTTATCCATAGTAGTTCCAAAATAATGGAATGATCTCCCAGGTCTGTTAAGAGAGGAGCGAGATTTGTTGAAATTTCGTAAACTTGGTTGATGAGCTTGCAGGAGTTAAGGAGTAAATTTGCGATCAGAGCAAGGTGGTTAAGAAAGTGTGCAGAGGTGCAAATCCAGAAATACGTTTAGATTTGTTAGAATGATATTGATATTTTAAGTTTATTGTTGTATTTTAGCTATTTTAATTTCGGTTTTATTGATGTGTATGGAATGTTGTTGAGTGTACTCGCTTTGAATGATTTTTAATCTGGAAGAGCGATTCAGAAATGCCTTCTAAATAAATAAATAGCACCATGGATCGATATCAGCGACATTTTGATATCCCCTGTTTTATTTTTCATTCCTTTCCTAATAATACCTAACATTGTATTTGTTTTTTTACCGCTGCTGCGCACTGGACCAATAATTTCAAAGCATGGTCTACAATGATTCCAAGTTCCTTTTACTGGGTAGTGACGTCTAATATGGAACCCGACATCGTGTACGATTAGTTTGGATTATTCTTCCCTGTGTGCATCACTTTGCACGTGTCCACCTTAAATTTCACCTGCCATTTAGACGCCCAATCCCCCACTCTCACCAGGCCCTCTTGTAATTCCTCACAATTGGCTCTTGCTCTGACCCCCGGCATCCACATTTAAGGATTTAACCTCGAAAAGATATGCTTGACTGACAGCACAGAAGCAGCAAAGACCTGGTGGGAGGGGAGGAGTGAGAGGACGTGCAATCAATGACCTTATATTCACTGGCAGGGCCATCTATCCAGTGCGGCTCTGGGGGAAGAGGGCGATATGGCCAGTCTCTTTAGCTTCTTATCTTGCAGCCCCCATGGCTGCAGCCTTGCACTGGGGCTCTGCGATAGTTAGAGCATCTCTCTCCAGCCGTGGCAGCCTCTCCTGGGACCGAGGACACCGGTGGGAGAAGGTGGTATGGAGAGAGTTTTCAGAATGGGGTTTTTACTCCCCTAGATTAGAATTTAAAGTAAAAGACAATTAGGCCCTCAGTAAATTTAGTCTTAGCTGTGAAATGAATGAAAGTGATCCGCGGGAGCTTGGAGGATGGGTCCTTCTTCTGCCAGCATTGCCTGCTGATTCAGAGAAAACCAGAAAAAAAAAACCAAATTAGAAGCGCTATGAAAAGAAAAAAAAAACCCCAAGCTATATGAACATTTCATGATGCCCCATTTTCTTCTTTAGTTATATAAATTTCTGTGGGGTTATGACTACTAACCAATGGGCAAGACAGCTTTCAAAAAGCTCGATATCAACCGATGGCGTAGTAGCTTTAAAAATGCTTGATGACATCGCCGTATGCTCTGACGTCACTGAGATTTTAACTGGACTGAACTGGCCAATAGGAAGTAACAGGAAACAGGGATTCTGTGTAACAGGGGCACTTAGAAAGCATGCTCCGGGGGTCGATGGTGCTCAACTATCTGCGGCACAAATTTGAATGAATGGTCAAACGTTGTTAGGGGCTTGGGGTAGGAGGTGGCGGCCCAACAGCTCATGCAGAAGATCTGTTTTCAGTCTCTGGGTCAGCTCTTCCTGCTCCCTGAGCCAGCCAGGGCAGGGGGATACCGCAGAGGCAAGTACTCACAGCCCCCTCCGTACTCATGCATTCAATAGCGTCAGATAGCGGCCGAGGTTAAGGCCCATGACTGAAAAGTTCCGGAAGCTCCGGTGCATGGCCCCTGTCCGAAGAATGGCGCTAGGCTAGGTGAGTTTGGAGGTAATATAAAATGTGGGGGGAGGAGGAATGAAAGCTCACGGCACCCGATCCCAATTCCGGTTCTAACTGAGCTCAAAAGAGAGCAGCAGGAAACTGCTGGGTGCCCCCCCCCCCCCCCCACCAGCCAAAAAAAAAAAAAAAAGCTGTTGGGGGTGATGCATGGCAGGCACAGACATGATGATTTTGTATGGCCAGTTCCCTATAGGAAAAAAAGGAAAGTGAGAGCAAAAAGGACATTTTTAACTGCCATGATTTCTATTTCAGAATGTCAGGGGATCATAAATGATTTGCAGTCATATGAAATAGTTAATGGACCCTGCGGTTTTCTTGTAAGGTAGTTAGCTAGCACTACCATACTGGTTGGTGCCACCTTTGCCAATATCCCAAATGCTATAGAGAGAATGGGAAAGATGCAAAAACCAACCAACCAAAGTTTATATATGTGTGTGTGTGTGTGTTAACTTCAGCTATAATGGCAAAAGTGAGCTGGAGTTGACAGACAGTGGGTTTTTCAGAAATCACGTGCATTTTGTCTAAGGGTCAATCTGCACTAAGACAATAATGAGAATTTTACAAATGTTGGCCAGTTCTAGGATGGTGACTGCATTAGCAAAGGTGAGGAAGGTTAGTGATGTGTGCTTGTGCTGCAGCTACCCTGGGATGGGGTGAGAGTTGCCCATTATGGGGAGAAATTGCAGCCATCCTGGGGGATATCCAGCATCTGGAAGGTTTGGTGACTGCCTGCTGCAAAATAACCTTGCAAAAATGATGATTATTATTTTTTTTTTGCCAGTGCCCATTACACTTCTGTTTAAAGTGGGATGGGTAAAAATCAGTGCTGCTTTTCACTAGCTAGGGGGGGTCTCTTTTGGGGGTCAGTCCTGGTCTGAAGTCATTAAATATGCAAGGAGTGTGGTAATGGAAGGGCGGTGACTGAGCAGGTCCTGCTGTGACGATGGATGGCCTGGGCGGCCGGACACCGCGCTCAGAGTGGCACCTTGCAGCTGGCCAGTGCATCGGAGGTGTTTCCTTGTCCGCAGGAGACCTCTCCAGTGCTCGTTTTATATGCTGTGTGGGAAAACAAATGGGGAATAAACCAGGAAGATTCTGGAGACTGCACGTGAGGGCTCGTTAAGTTAGACCTGGAGGAGAGAGAGGAATGAGAGAGCAAAGAAGGAAAGATGACATACAAAAAAAAAAGCCCATTAACGCTTTAACCTACTACTCCTTGCTTAAGTGAATTAATTGGAGAAGCATCTGGAAAAAGGCAGGTGGTGTTTGTATGTACAGTGTTAGTGGAACGGATGTTGTCGCTCACAATAACAGACGGATAAAGGTTATGCCATTCATGTGCTAGTCACAGAAATTTGATTGCCTCGTAATGGAAACATTAAAGGCAATAATTTAATTAAAGAAAAGCCTGTTAATAGAAAAATTATTTAAAATAGCTCATTCCTTTATCAGTTCTGCCAGTTCTCTACACTGTAAATTACCTCATTCCATATATACCGGTGAAAAAGAAAACTGAACAGAACCTTTCAGAAAGTTATCTTTTCTCTGAATAATGAATTTGACCTACAGCAAGTGAGGACCAGGGCTGTCTGACTAGAATAACATAGTAGATGATGGCAAAAAAGGAGCAGTAGGCCCATCCGGTCTGCCCAGCATCTGTCTCAGATGCTCCCAAGATGCTGGGCCACTCGCCGGTACGCGCAATTCAGTATTCAAATTACGTGGTGAGGTAGAAACGGGCAAAAGGAGGCGCTAGGGACGCTAGTGCGTCCCTAGCGCCTCCTTTTGACCCGGAGCGGCAGCTGTCAGCGGGTTTGACAGCCGACGCTCAATTTTGCCGGCGTCGGTTCTCAAACCCACTGACAGCCACGGGCTCGGAAACCGGATGCTGGCAAAATTGAGCGTCCGGTTTTCGGCCCGACAGCCACCAGCCCATTTAAAAATTTTTTTTTCTTTTTTTCCAACTTTTTTTACTCTTCGAGATCTCTGACTTAATATCGCCATGATATTAAGTCGGAGGGTGCACAGAAATGCAGTTTTTACTGCGTTTCTGTGCACTTTACCGGTGCTGGCAGAAACTAGCGCTTACCTTTGGGTAGGTGCTAATTTCTTAAAGTAAAATGTGCGGCTTGGCTGCACATTTTACTTACTGTATTGCGCGGGAATACCTAATAGGGCCATCCACGTGCATTTGCTTGTTGTTGAGGGCGCTATTAGGTGCTGTGGGTTGGACGCGCGTTTTCCTCCCCTTACTGAATAAGGGGTAAGGGAAAACGTGCGTCCAAGGGGTTATCGGCCTGACAGTGTCCCACAGTAATCCAAATAATACCACCAGCAGCAGTTAACCAAATATCTGGCTTCCTAAGTCCCTGTGGCTTTTCCTAAAACGCCACCCAGACCCAGTAAAAATGAGGAGTGAGAGACAGACCTGGTTCCATAATGGCTTGTGTTTCCACTCGTACAATAACAGTAGTTATTGTACGTGCAGCCTCTCAGACAGATCCAGATGTTGTTTAATTCCTCTACTTTTTGCAACTAGGGATCTACTGTGCTTATCCTAGGCGACTTGAAGGCCATTACTGTTTTAACCTCCATCGCCTGCGCCAGGAGGGCAGTCCACACATCCACCACTCTTTCACTGAAAAAACATTTCCCGATGTTGCTTCTTAGTCTTCCATCTCACAGCCTCATATCATGCTCCCTTGTTCTAGAACTTACTTTCCCTTGAAACGGGATTGCTTCTTATGTACTGTTAATACCTTTCGGGTATTTGAACGTCTCTATCATATCTCCCCTTTTTTGCCTAACCCCCCACAGAAACCAGTTTGTTAAACAAGAAGTCACATTTGTCTTAGAGATTGCCTAGGGTTGCAAAAGGAGTGGTTAGGAGAGGGAGTTTTCATCTGTCCAAGGATCTCTGCTGGCTTATTGCCCAATGCTCTGACCATTAGAGCAATACATGTTTTTACCCCCACCCAAGGGGCATCATTAGCACTGGGCACGCAGGGCCTGTGCCCGAGTGTCTTCCTCGTGCCCCGAGTTTCCAGCCTCGCTGTGGGGCCACACTTGTTTCCTTGAGCCAGCAACCAAAGAAGGGGACTTGCGAGGGAGCCAGCGTCTCCTGCAGCCGGAGGCCGAGGAGAGGCCCTGTGGGCCTGCTGGTGTTTCCTGCAGCTGATGATGAAGGAAGAAGCTTTGTGAGGCCGCCAGCATTTTCTGCAGCCAGCGGCTGAGAGAGAAGCCTTGTGGGGCTGCCAGCATTTGCTATAGCAAATAGTCAAGGAAAAGGAAGAAGTCCATGCTTCTGTGTGTGAGAGTGAGAATGCCATTTTTAAAGATGGCGCCGGCCATCCAGTGCTCCCTCCATGTGATAGGGGCCGGCCAATGGCACGGATACCCTGTCACATGGTAAGGGCAAAGGGCCATCGGCGCCATTTTGATTAGTGGTAGCAGACGGCCCGAGAGCGGGAGATCGCTCCCGGGACCCCCCACTGGACCACCAGGTACCTGTAAAAAGATTTTTGGGGGGGTCAGGAGGATGGGGGAAGCTAAGAGACTAGTTTTAAAGGGTCGGGGTGGGTTTAGGGGTTATTTTTGTGTGCTGTTTTTCCCGCCCTCCCCAAAACGATAAGATATTTTCAATCGTCAGAAATACGATTCACATCCCTAATTGTTATTGCAACTCCATCATTGCGCTCTGCTTCAACAGCAATGGGAAAAGGGGAATTGGATTCATACAGCAATGACCAAGGACCCTGACATTTACAGTTTGGGGAACAAATAAACATGGGGGTAACTTGCTGATGCGGTGCTTTCTACCCTTAATCACTAAGACTGATACTTTTGATGCAATTCTAACATTGCTCTTTGCTTTCATGGCATCGGTTAAGGAAAATTGGATGAAACAGCATCCGAGAGCCCTGACTTTTACGGTGCAGCAGATACTGGCATAAGCTTGCTGGGCAGACTGGGTGGATCATTTGGTCCTTTTCTGCTGTCATTTCTATGTTTCTATGATAATTATCAAAATCTCAGGGGGACAGAAGGGAAGAGCTTATGGCATGGTCCCCTGGATCTTTTAGGTTCCCAGCAACGCCCCTGCCACCACCCTCACCTGGAATGTCATGTGTCGCTGTACACGCCAAGCCTTTTCCCAACAAGCGCATACAGAGCTGAAGAGTCAAGCAGCTCAGGCAGCATCAAGAAGGTAGCAAAGGCTAAAGGTGAAAATGTGGCATTTGAAAGCGAATAAGCAAGGGAGGGAGTGCAAACCATGCCTATGCATGGCTTTTCTAGCACTTTACAACTTTGACCTTACTGAAAATAATCTTACCCTTGTGTGATCGGTTATTTTCAATAGAGGTGTTGTCAGTCCATGCATCGCTTGCCCCCCTTCCTATCCCAGTTTGGACCTGGATCAATTATTTATTTATTTATTTATTTATTTATTTATTTATTTACTTTTATATACCGGTGTTCGATTTTACATATCACATCGGTTTACATTTAAACAAAATTTGCAGGAACTTATGCGTTACCTTTGTCAAATACATTAAACATTTAAATATGGGGATTGTTAACAAGGGATATAAAATTAGTAAAATTATAAAATTAAAAAAAAATTCGTTTTTGTGATGGACATTTTGATTCTACTAGCCCTTTATGGGGGTGGGTGGAACAGGACACTGTCACTAGGATGTAGGGGAGGCATTTTTTAAAAACCCGCTCGATCTTTAGAGGGGGACCATAATTTCTCTCTCTCTCCTCCCCCACCTCCACCCCCCCAGGCTGGTTTCCACAGCCTCAGGTAGGAACCACCGGACCACCAGATACCGGATACCAGAGCTGCAGGCTGCAGGAAAGCATGGATGGAAGGGCAGGCCCTCTGCACCCCTGTGCCCTGGAGGCATCTCTGTGGAAGAACCGGGCGACCCCCAGCTGGATGACTTAAAATTGCTGGAGAAGAGAAAAAAAGAAGCCTGTTCAGTGGACGGCTGTTGTAATCGGACACGCCTGGCCTTCCCTGTTGCACAGATGCGCGGAGCTTAGGGCTTCTGAACTTGGGGCAGCTGTGGCTAACTCAGCTCTTGGCAAGGGCCTCGAATGCCTGTCTTAAAATCTCCCAGGAACGCAGGCTGTTTTCTTTTTAGTCATCACAGAAGAGGGAGCTTTCTGCTTGATGAAGGACGTGGCCATTTATCCCTTGCCAATATTCCGATAGTGTAAACGTGTAACTATTTTCATGTATTTTTCACATTTTTTCTACTTGCTTTATCTTCCCAGTGCTCAAACCAAGGTACAGTCAGGCAGGGGAGGCGAGCTAGAACTCACTTGGCATTCCAACTGTTATACGTCTTATCCTTCCTGAGGAGGGGGAATTAGCATAGTCCTCTAGTCAGGCACCATGTAGTTCTGCATCTATTGGCGTGGATCCCTATGAGAGCAATAAAGAAATAGATTGATAAATGTGTAGGGACCCCTCTAGGTTCCCACTATTTCATTTTCTGCCCCTAGCTCAAGCCCTGGGCTTGGATTAGGTCAGAGGTAAGAGTTGTCAGACCATCCCTGCAGGCACCTCCGGTGAGGCTGCCTGGATTGTTTTGTCGGCCTGCATCAATGCAGGCAGAACAGAGAAGAGGCGTGGCATTTTGGGGTGAATTTTGGAGAAGCAGGAGAAGACTGAAGTGTTCCCCGTTTTTAGGCCTCACAGCATGATGCTAGGGGAGGAGGCAGATTCCTGGCCCCGGTACCCAATTGGTGTGGCAGGGAGTTGGAGAAGAGTTTTAAAAGAGTCTGTTTTGGGGGGGGGTTTTTGGAGAGGTTGTTTTCTGTGTGTGTGTGTGTGTGTGTGTGTGTGTGTGTGTGTGTGTAGCTGGGAGGTCCTGTCTCTAGGAGGATTCTCCCCCTGCCTGGAGGAGGTCAGGGAAAAGAGCTGGGGTTCCCTGCCGTTGCTAGACAGCAGGTCCTGACCATTAGAATAGAGAGTTGCGGTTTGAGAAGATTTGTTTCCTCTTTCATTGGGGAGAATTTTGATCACCATTTCTGGCCCAGTATCTTTGGGACTTTCTAACCCAGAGTCCAGTGTAACAGGAGAGAAAGAGACAGGAGATCCCAGTTCCCACTTGGAACCTGCCTTCTATCGCTGGGACTGTTGGGTTGGTTTTCCTAGGGCCTGGCACCAAGGGGCACCCACTGAGACAAGCAGTACATTTGGATGTTTGAGAAGATCAACTGGAGAAATGTTACTGATCAATTCAAAGATATTTTTGGTTGCAGTAATTAAATGGAACTAAAGGTGACCCCAAAGCAAGGACATCACAATTGTGAGTTCAATCTTTGAGAGAAAGAGATGGAGAGACTGTTTTCCCCCCCGCTTGCCTTGGATCCTCCCCCTCCACCCTCTCTCCTCCCGGAAAGGACTCTTAACACCCAGGGTCTGTGGATTGAGAGGGGGAGTTTATGGCCCCAGGACACCGTGTACCCCTCTGTTCAGGATATCCACTGAAAGGGGGTCTACATATGGCATTTTTCATCCCAATGGACTTCCAACACATTTTACCACCGTGACATGTTAGACACATTTCTGGTACCTGGACTTCATAAGGACTTAATAAACAGATAGGAAAGAAGGAATAATTGTCTGATTGTTCTTGTTTTGATCCTTCTAGCTAATGCAAGTGCCCACATTTAAACATATGCATAAGCCCTGGGTGGGATAAAACCTGGGTACTGGACCCAAAGGCACACAGTCTTTGTGTCTGTTTGCAACAGTTCTCCGGGATAGCTGATACTTCTGAATCACCCAGGGCTCCCTGTGGGGGGAAGCTTAGCCACAAGGCCCCTTGGCATGGATTACAAAAGCATGGCCCCTTAGGTCCCTTGGCATACAGCAGTGATAATCTCTGAAGTCTATGACAGCAATAAACACAATGGAAACTGAGTGGTTTCCAATGTCTTTTACTGAAAGTCGATCAAATGGGTGAAATGTTGTTTACAGCCTTTTGATGTTAAATCCAGGTAGATGAATGCATTTGTGACCTCACTCTTCCAGTCAAAGTCTTTAGAATGTATAAGAACCAATTCCTTAGTAATTCGGCTCCTTCACCTTTCCCATTAATCAAAATTGAAGAAAGTGTAAGCCTTCTCCCAATTTCTCAAATTAATATCTGATTCTTCCCATTGTAAAATGGACAGCTTTGTAGTCCCAATTATTTTATTTATTTAACAACTTTTTTATAGCGACATTCGTGGGTACATCATATCGGTTTACAATGAACGAAAAGAAATACAGCGAACAAAGGAGGGAGGGGAGCAGTAGTAACGGGGGGCGGGTGGGGGGGAATAACAGGGCAAAGGCATAACAAAATTACTCAATTTCCCCAATTATCTCATACCTCTCCAGTAGTCTTCAGTATCTCTTTCCCTCCAGTCGGCTCCACCTATGGGACTGATATCGCACTTCTCTTTCACACAATGTCTGACCTAGGATATTACGGGAAAGTTTTAGAAAAATGATCTTCACTCCTTCTCACTAGCAATGGATGGGCATCCATTCCTCCCTGATGATACAATATAGCTGGTCCTCAGGATCTTTCCTCTGGATCCCAAACTAGTACTGAGGCCCTAGGGTTCTCAGTCAATAAAGACACAGGCAAAAAACCTTAGAAAAAGGGGGAAACTAAATGAGAGAAAGGAAGGGGTGGAAAAACTTCCTTCTCCAGAAACAAAACTTGGGACTAAAAAAAAATGGGTTAAGAAACTCTGTTTCAACTTCTCTTTGCCCAGGTCTCTTTGAAGAAGAACCCCCAGAAAACAAAGAAACAAGACTACAGAAGTAGAGCTGTCCCTCAGCAGGGCAGCTCAGGAAAAATGAAACTAAGATGGTGGAAGGGGTGTATAAAGGCTCAAGCACACACCATCTCTTTCTCCCACACGGGGCGAGCTCAAACTCCCAACCTCTGTTCACCACATCTCTTTTTACCTCCCCTTGATGTTGGTTTACTCCTTCTGGCAAGGAATCCTATGGTTCCTAACATAGGCATTTAAATAACAGATGTACCGGCACAAAAAGCAGGTGGAAATGTCTGGGACTGCTTTTCCATGGAAAAAAGTAATCCCAGACTTTGCCCCTGCCATTTGTGCAGACCGGAATTGTGCTACAACGCCCTCTCTTAGCTTCCAGCTGCCATGCAGAAGGACAACCCAACTGTTGTTTATTGGTTGATCCAGTGGTTGACTTGGGATTGCTGCATACCTGCTTATGGAGAACTTACTCAATATCTATTCCCTGGCTGCCATTTTGGTTAGCTCTAGAGTCACAAAAGGACCCTTTGGAGTGGCTTCAGAGCCGCTCTGGCTGTAGGTTGGTCATGCAGTATTGCAGTGTAGATATAGAAGGTCCATAGGGTCTCCCTCCTAGAGGAGGAAGATGTGCTGCTTTTGAGGCCACAGGAGCAGGAAGTAAATTCTACACGCAAACTCTGACTTCCTGCATGGCAGTAGTTTGCCCTGCCACTGGGCTTCTAGCTGGCACTGTGATTCTTCTGTTATAATCTGTCATTCACCGCCATTTCAGGCTTTGTTCCTTATGTTTAAAAAAAAAACCTTCCTAAACAGTTATGAAATGGTGTTTGAATGGGCATAACATATGGCATTTGTTGTACTTGTTTAAACCACAGAGCCCACGTGTCTGTTGTTTTACATGACATTGGTTTTTCTGTCGTGCTCCTCCTCAACGAGCCCTGTTTTCAGGTTGCTTGTGGTTAATTTCTGGCTTCCTCCTCTCTTTGGAGTTTTCTCTTTCTGCTCTGTTACTGGATCCGGTGTGTAGAAAATCCTGCCGAGGGAGCCTAGCACATGACTGCAGTCCAAAGGATTCGCCCTCCCAAGGGAAGCTTTGAGTTACAGGCCATCTGCAGCATTAGCAAGATATAAAAAAAACCAAAAAACCAAACAACAAAGCAAAAGGATGAAAACCAAAGAGGCCCTGACGTTAACATACCTCTCAACTCCTCGTGGGGCTGACACAATGCTAACTATATCATTCACTCTATAGTAGGCTTCACCCTTTTGAATATCGGAACTGCCTCCATTACAGATATTGAAAGCCACCAAATCTCATTCATTAGCCGCTTCGGAGGAAAGATGCAAGAGGCCCTCATTGTGGTTCGTGTCTTAGAGGACTGCAGGATGGATTTCTGCTTGAAAAGTATGTGTGGGTGCTCTGGGTTGGGGAGAGGGGCGAGGAGGTGGTCACACTCTGTTGGTGTGGGGCCTTGCCACTAGCAACAAACACAAAGGTACCTGCTTCGACCTTCCACTTTGCCCTCATAACTGATGCCGTCGTTGCAAGGCCTTTCGTCCCATTTGGCTTCACCGGCTTAAGTCAGGCTTTTACCTTCACTAATCCTGGAATTTGTCTCATGTATATTGAATCTTTGGGATTTCTTAAATCCCGACCTAGTGCAATCATAGAAGTGAAAGAGGTCTGTTATTGTCTGCACATTTCTCTTTATAATTTGCGGTCACGTATTGTGTATTTGGTAGTGGCGATGGTTGTGGTGGTGGGGGAGGGGGGTTCTGTGTGTGCCACCTATATGAGATATTCTGCTAACATGTAGCTTCGGTGCACCCCAGCTTGTCCTGTTTTCCCAGTAGGGGGTGTAATTGCTAATCATAAGCATGAGTTTTAGCCCACCTTTCCAAATAATGCTCAAGACAGCTTACAGCATTTTAAGAATTCAGGTACAATGAATCTCGGCCCCAAAGAGCTTATAAGTTAAGTGGGTACCTGAAGCAACGGGAGAAGAAGAACTTGCTCAAGGTCACAAGGAACAGGTTGCTGCCTTTTCATAGGTATGGGTTGTTGCTGTTTGAGTTGTGGGAGTTAGTGCTGTTTTGGCATGGCTGATTTGAGATATAGGTTCTGTGATTGTTTTTGTTTTTGTTTTTGTAGGGTTTTGTGGTACTTCATAGTCTGCCAAGGTTGAGATATCAAAAGAACTTGAAATTTTTTGTATGGTGAGTAGTAAGAGGAAACATCCTAATTCAACCCAGCCATAGAGGAGAGCCTGTCAATTCAGAGACTGCTTTAAGCCAATGCAATATGGGTTTCTTTTAATTTATAAACTTTATCTATTTCTTGATTTTATTTCTTTTTTTGCAGTCTGTCTCCAAAACTCACAGATGACACGTTCGTCATAGAATCATGATGGCAGAAAAAGGCCCTATGCCCTATCTGGTCTGCTTGTCTGCCCGACTAATTTAGCTTTACAGTTCCCATCACCTCCTCAGAGATCCCCTGCGTTTATCACATGCTTTCTTAGTTAGATTTATATTCCGCCTTGCAGCTACTTCAAAGCAGATTGCATTCCGGTACCTGAGGCTTTTCCCTGTCCTTGGAGGGCTCACAATCTAAGGGCCTGATTTACTAAGGCTTTTCTCCCATTCTGGGTCAGTGGAAAAAGTTAATGAGGCCCAACGTTTGTGCCTGAAGCAATGGGGGGTGAAGAGACTTGCCCAGTGTCACAAGGATCAGTGGTGGGATTTGAACCCTGATTTCCCGCCCACTGCTCTAATCACTAGGCTACTCCTGAAGTAAGATGCACTTATTTATTTCTGTATATACCGTCCTTCTGAGATGATCAGCGTGGTTTATAGGATAAAATCATACATAATAAAATATGACAAATGTGCCCCCCCCAGTCCGGACTATGAATTACCCCTATGCTTGGGGTGGGGAGTACCAGATGAGAAATTATATTTACTAATATGATTTATCTTCGGGTTCATAGACTGAGTGGGGGATGAGCCAGGGTCCCGGTCACCCCTATACCACAATTCTGTGCCCTTTCCAAACATCACTCACTTGTGGCACCACAGACCAGATAAAATCACCACACCAGAATAAAACAGTAATTAACCCTTTTACTAGAATTGTGTAAACAGACAGTAAAAACTGAGGGGCGGATTTTAAGAGCCCTGATTTGGGCGGATTTAGGCGAGCAGGGCCCTGCGCGCCGGTGAGCCTATTTTACATAGGCCTACCGGCGCGCGCAGAGCCCCGGGACTCGCGTAAGTCCCGGGGTTTGGCGAGGGGGGTGTGTCGGGGGCTTGCCCAAACCGTGCGGCGTTTTCGGGGCGTGTCCGGAGCGTTCCGGGGGCGGGCCCGGGGGCGTGGCCACGGCCCGGGGGCGTGGCCGCGCCCTCCGTACCCGCCCCCAGATCGCGTCCCGGCGCGCAAGAGGCCCGCTGGCGCGCGGGGATTTACGCCTCCCTCTGGGAGGCGTAAATCCCCCGACAAAGGTAAGGGGGGGCTTAGACAGGGCCGGGTGGGTGGGTTAGGTAGGGGAAGGGAGGGGAAGGTGAGGGGAGGGCAAAAGGAAGTTCCCTCCGAGGCCGCTCCGATTCGGAGCGGCCTCGGAGGGAACGAGGGTAGGCTGCGCGGCTCGGCGCGCGCCGGCTATACAGAATTCATAGCCTTGCGTGCGCCGATCCAGGATTTTAGTGGATACGCGCGGCTCCACGCGTATCTACTAAAATCCAGCGTACTTTTGCTGGCGCCTGATGCGCCAGCAAAAGTACGCCTATTCACATTTTTTGAAAATCTACCCCTGTCTGTTTACACAATAAACATTAAATGGGAAAAGTACAGCAGTGAAGTATAATATAAACTTGCAGTTTTATTATTTCATATCAAGCAATGCAGAAATAGCACTGGGTGTAGCCTGTTAGCCAGGGCAACCAACATACTCATATGGATAGTAAAAAAAATAAGAAAAGCTAATGGAGAAAGGATGATGGGGAAACAGTGAAGTACACAGCTTTTAAAAACTGTCTTTACTCCTGAGTACTCAAAAAGAGGGGGAGGGGAATAGATCCACCCCAGTGTCACAGGTTTGTGAAGGGGGCACCCTGTCCCAAACACAAAATTGTGTGGGGAAAAAACAACAACAAAAAATGAGGAAGTCCCTCTTGATGGTGGCGCTGGCTACATGACAAACCTAACAGATGAGCATTGCAGTATGTGGAAGGTCTCGCTCTCTCTCTCTCTCTCTCTCTCTCTCTCTCTCTCTCTCTCTCTCGGGGAGCTTCCCCAAATGGTTTACTTGGTACTAAAGAGAAGGCAGGCCTGGTTTCAGTCTCCGCTGTCCATCAGCTTCTCTTGCCCAGTACCTGCCAGCAAAGGTTTATGCTTGACTTCGGCTGAAAGGCTGAAACAGTTAAGATGAGATACTGAAATTGTGACAAAAGGCGAGGAAATAAACCTTCTCTCACCTCTGCTAAAATGCTCTCTGTGCAAAGTTTAGATCACTTAACTCAGTGCCTTAGGAGGGTGATCCGGCCCTCTGCGCCTGGCCCTGGATATCTCTGGAAATAAGCCTCTCACTCTCTCAGCTCCTGGCTCCTGAGTCCCTTGATGGGATTTTACATGCATCTTGGCTATGAAGCAAGAACAGCTGCCTGTCTCTCTATTTCCTCAGAGCGCAGGACTTCCGTCTCTCCCTCTTGATAATTAACTCTTCAGGCAAAGAACTGATTGCAGGGCTGCCAGACTCCTGGCTCCAACTCCTGGCCGTCCTCAACCCTCACACAGAGACAGAGCCCACCCAAATGTGTGCCTTTTCTTCCTTAAATGGGCTCTCAGGATTGCTTTGGCCTTTTCCTCTGCTGGCTATTTAATGTTCTTCTCTGGGTAGGCTAAACAGTACAGTCCATTTTTCAACTTGTTAACACTATGCGTGTTGGACACTGGTTCTTGCTGAACATTTGTCATTCACTGGAGAGCACACAGAGGTTTTGACATATTTTTAAACTCCTTCATTTTGGCTGCAGTGACTTGCAGTCTCAGCGGGGGGTTGAAAAATCCTTTTTGGCAGGCCCAAAATACGTCACTCAGATCCAGACCCGGCTCAGTCCACATTGTAAGGCTCCAGCAGATAAACTCGTAGGGGCAGGAACCTGGTTAATAGTAGCTTGCTACACAAATAAAACAAAATAAATAAGAGATATTTAAGGGGTGATAATCTATACTGTCCTTGTCTCCACCAACTCCACTAGGAGGCTGTTGCATGCACCCATCACCCTCTACGTAAAGAAATATTTCCTAAGATAACTCCTGAGTCTACCCCCCTTTCACCCTCATTCAATGCTATTAATTTTAGAGCTTCCTTTAGGCTAAAAGAGGCTCACCTCCTGTCCATGGAAACCTTGGAAATATTTAAATGTCTCTATCATATCTCCCCTAGTTTGCCTTTTCCTCTGGACCGACTCCAACCGGTTTATATCCTTTTAAAGGTGGGGTTTCCAGAACTGCACACAGTATTCCAAGTGAGGTCTCACCGGGGACCCACACCGGTACAACATCACCTCCCTTTTTCTGCTGAGGATTCCTCTCCCTATGCAGCCAAGCATCTTTCTGACTTTTGCTGTGGTCTTATCCATCTGTTTGGCCATCTTAAGATCATCAGATTCAATCACCCCCAAATCTCTCTCTTCTTTCCTGCTTAGAAGGAATTCACCCCCCAATATTTTGCCTCTCCCTTGGGTTTTTGCATTCTAAACGCATAACGCTGCATTTTTCGGCATTGCACCTTAGCCTCAGACTCTAGACCGTTCCTGGAATTCCGCTAGAACCCGCCTCATGTTTTTCACCTTGCTGGCTGGCTACCCCGTTGCAGATTTTGGTATTATCTGCAAAAAAAACCCAACCCTTTCCTGACAATCCTTTGGCAATGTCACTGACAAAAATGTTGACAAGAACTGGTCAAAAGACTGATCTCCGAGGCGCAGCACTAGTTTAATATTTAGTAGTATGGGGATCATTTTCTAAACTGCACGTTTTGGCGCAAAACGTGCAGTTCTGAAAGGGAAAATATGAGCATACTTTTCTTTTGAGTCATGCGTAGTTGAGGATGCTTTTAGGATGGGCAATTTTCCAAAAAAAAAATCCTTTAACCCCAGTAAATGAGTGTTTACCTGCGCGGATGGCTTTTGAAAACGGATCTCCCTGTGTCCCAGTTATGTGTTTTTACGTGTTTTTTTACAGGATTGTTTTAGGAGGGCGGCGGTGTGGATTATCGTGACTGTTGAGTCTAACTATCATGTTAATGGGCCTAAAAATGTAATGGGGGAGGGGAGTTTGCAAGGCTGAAGGTTTCTCTAGGGCGCCCAGTACCCTTGCACTAGCCCTGATCCTCAGGGGGAATAGTGAGTCACCAACTTTCGTTCTCCGTTTCTCCCTGTCCTAAGGTAGCCTGGGAGATTTTTGCCCTTTTAAGGTGCTCTGCAGCTTTTGGGACATAGACTCCCTGCTACAATGTTCAGCTTTAGTAAGGGAACCAAGCATTCAAAAGTGGGGCATCATTTCGACATTTCTGGAGGCCAGAGTGAATACTCTTTTTTTTTTTTTTAATGTATTTTATCCAAGGCGCAAAGATTAATATCCTTTTTCTTGGGAAGACCCCCATGAGATCTACAATATCCAGGTCTCTAATTTGCCATATTGCTGAAAAGCTACTGCTCAGTGGCGTATTGGTCCATTACAGTCTGCTGGGGCATTGATTCAGTTCTGACTTAGAAGCAAGAACGCCATCCTTCATTCCACCCATACCCACTCGTTGGCAGGTGCCATCGTTTTCCTGGAGGTTGGCTGTCCAAACTCTGAACAGATCTTTTCGTGCTTTAGCACCTGAAGCCCCTCGGTTGCACGCCATGGGAGATCGAGTGCCGGGAATGGGGAGATAGACTCCTAGCAAACACTTAAAAAGCTGCACACTTTTTTAAATTAAAAAAAAAAGAAAAGAATGGGCTTGAAATCAGGTCATAAAGATACTTTTAAAAGAGTCACTGAATGATAACAATAAAATAGTTTTGATGCCTGTCAGGGTTTTGGTTTAAAGTATCCCTTCACCAGCATTCGTTAGATTTCAACTGCTCATAATGTATTTCACTAGGTATCTCTACTATGCTAAAATATGATTTGAATGATAGTGCTACAGTTTTTCCTATATTTATCTTTAAGTTCCAGTACATCGGTCTAACATCCTAATATTTCTGTCTATAAAGTCCCTGGGTAAACGAGTGGAATATCATACGGTGCTGGGTTTTGATGCCCACAGACAGTGCAAGGAATTGCTCCTGATTCCAAAGTACGGCCTTCAAAAGGCCAGGCCTTGATTAATTATTCACCTTGGTGCTGCTCCCATCTCTTGGTGGTTAGTGGTGAGCACTGCCGATTCGTTCCAAGCCCATTCCGTCAATAAAAACGCTCAGTGCAAGTTCAGATTGATGGAAAAAGCAGCCTTTTCCTATATGTCATGGTTCTTGGTGCGTGAGAGCCTCCGTAGGCCTCGCAGACGAATAGCGAGAAGCACGCATGCCAAGGGCAGCACTGGCAACCCTTTATTGAAGCCCATGAAAAGGTGGGGGGAGGGGAGGGATCCCTCCTGTTGTGATGCTCTGCTCTGAAAAATTCTCCACCCTGATCCTAAAAGATTTACAGGGCAGGCACAATATGTACTGCACCTCCTTAGCTTTAAGGGTCATCAGAGTGGATATGTTATTAGGATTATTGGAAATAGTTGCAGAAATATATTGCAACCACATGATGCATCACTCAGTGCACCTTTAGTGGATAAAACGCATAGTACAGAATACAGTGTTACAAAATATTTTTATTGTGATAATTTAATATACATATATTTTTTTTTTACATCTTCAAACTGTGCCATTGTAGACGTCCATTTTTGACGACCTGGTCCCTCAAGGTAGCCGTAGAGCTATCCGACACGTATGTCTTCCTAGCAGAGAGATGGTTCTGCATGGATCCATATGTGTCAGCCATACAAATGAACACACTGCAAGACTGGCCGCAGCTGGCACTTCCTGTTAGCACCATATGGTTAAATGGGAGCTATACGGAATTGTGTTGTGGAAGCAAAGCATTTGTCTAAGCAGGTGCTGTACCCCAGGGGACACCTTTTATGATCAAACTGGCAGAATGCAGTTCTGTGTCCAGTACAGTAATTCTGACTGAAGCAAATTAGAACAGAAGTATAGGGACAGTTTAGCACAAGTATACCAGATGGTTCTGGGTCATCAGGGAGAAGATGAGTCAGTTTTGCTGTGGGTTTTTTTTTTTTTTTTTTTTTTTAAATCTATCTGCCATTTCTTGGAGTGGATAGAGACTTATAATTCCGCCTAAATCTGAGAATGGCAATGAGGCAGAATGCATCTCCTTCCCAGAAATAGATTGGTCCTAGTTTGTCACTGATGATTTCAAATCATCTGCTAACCCAACAATGCAAGAAGTAGGTCGTTTTTAGGGGCTCGTAATTCCAAATGTAAAAGAGCTGACATAACTAAGGGATCTATTTCATAACCTGCGATGCAGGGCTTTATGTTTTATTTACTGCAGCTCCTAGGATTGGCAGTGAGGCCTGTCCACTAAAATTGCAACAATAACCTGCATTCCCATGAAGTGCAGGTTAGTAAATGGAGCAATAAGCTACTCCAGAGCTTTTAAATACATTTTATTGTCCATTAGAAAGTTGTACAAGCACGGAACAACATGTACAGTACATTAATTTGAATTCTGTAGATTTCCAGACATAGCATCTTATCCCCATAATGTTGTGAAACAAAAAAAAAGCATTAAAGTCCACTCATTAAAAATGCTTACGCGATACTGCAGTGTATTACAATCTCAACGGCATATGTTCCCACCTATAAACACAGAGAGCTAGATTTCAAAATCACTGCTCGCTCAAAAACAGCCACATACGTGCCTATTCAGGCCGTGGGCGAGCAACGCAAACTTTAAGAAGCCAAGAAAAGCATGCGCATGCATACCCGTGCACGTGTCAAGAATAGGGGGCGGGGCTTGGACAGGGCATGGGCATTCTGGGGCGGGGCCAAGACTTGCGGGCGTAACTCCGAATTTTAAAAAAAAGCTGACCATGGTGCATGTCGGCGAGTTATCCGCGTAACTTTACCGCAGGCCCTGATGAGAAGCAAGTCTGGAGATCTCGGGTTTTAGGGCTTTCAGCACCATGTGAGGGTCAAGCAGGATGAAGAACCAGAGGGCGGTCTTGAAGACCTCGAATCAACTGGACAAACTGGTGGACTAACTGGAAAAACTGTTTTTTCCCTTGTGCGAGCTTGTTTTTAAAATCCGCCTGCATACATCATTTACTCGAGCCGCCTCTTAAGATTACGCGCACACATGCGCACGGCGGGGTGTTTTAAACGATGCGCGCGTGCTTGAGCGCATGATTGTAAAACTGCAGCGTATCTCTGCTCGTGCGCTAGTGCGTACGTTTATGGGTGCATGCACGCTCCTTTTAAAATTAGCCAGAGCGACATTAGAAAATTTCTGAATGATCCACTTCTAAAAAAATGTTTTAAGGGTGTTATTTTCATGATCATGTTGAATTCCAAAAACAGGAGAATACTTTTGAATTATAGTGTAATGAATTTTGATTTTTTTTAACTCCTAAAAGTTGCATCTGAACCGCTCCACTAGGTTACCACTCATCCCTGGTCAAGATTGACCCATTCTGTGGTATTCTGGAAACTTGCTTATTAGACTGGCAGTAGGCGTTAAGAAAACTTGGAATCAGCATTGTGCTCTGTCTCTACTCTCCGGGCCGGCTGGGGTTGTTCACAGCCACTGGGGGAGAGTCTCGGCTATAAGCAGCAGCGATGCCTAATGGCCAGGCTAGGGGGTGCACCTCAGATTGTAGGAGAGGAAGGGGAGGGCTATGCTTTGCGATCCCTGGTTGCAGGGTGTCACTTTGATGACTGGTAAAGATTGAGGAGCGTGGATAATAAAAGGGGGCGAAATCTTATCCAGTGTGGCTGGACAGATTCTGATTGAGCTGGCAGCCCAAAGGAAGCATAGGGAGATGGTCTGGGCAAAGAAAAGAATACCTGAGTCAGGGATCGGCGTTCGTTTCAAGTGGTCGGTCACCTTGCCAGTCCCTGGCATGCATGGCACAATTTTAACTGCATGCTCTTTCAAGGCATTGTTTTTTTTTTGTTTTTTTTTAAATCAAGAGTACAGCAATATATGACCGAGTGTTTCTGCAAGAAGGAACAGCAGTTTTTTGTTTTTTTTTAAAGGGCTCTGAAGCTTTGACAGGAGTTTAGTGTCTGTGTAAACTGAGAATACTAATGTGTTATTATTGCTTTCTAAATCTCATCAGAATCATTTCTTCAGAGTGAGCCCTCTACTGCATTATGCTGTGTTTATTCATCTTCATTGCAGAATAGCATTCTCTCCTTATGTTCTCATGAGTAGCTTGACTGATGCATTATCTGGGGGGGTGTTAATTACCCCACACCCTGCACTGCTTCAGGGACAGAACAAGCCTGCATTTAAGCAGCAGGTCCCGACAATGATGCCTAGCCAGCAGGGTTTTACTTCCCAGATAAAGTTGTGGTGCAGCATAACACAGCCTCCTGGGAATTACGGGATGCTAATGTCCAAACAGATGGAACATTAATGATTTTTTTTTTTTATTGTATTATTGTTTTTAGAATCTGGAAGCTTCCACTGCTCTTTTTTTTTTTTGGGAGCATCCTGCCCAGGCTTCCAGTGTCAGAGACCTTCATAAACAGCAGTTGTGGGGTTGAGGGGTGGGGGGAGCAGGGGGGCAGGTTCACCTCACTTTTTATCCCCTGCCCAGTCCAGCTGGGGCACAGTGAAGGTTCTTGGCCTAGAGGCTTGAACTGTGGCTCCGTTTGGAGCCCAATACAAGTGCACCCTGCGACTGAGCCTGCAGGTGTCGCCAGTGCTGAATGCAGGAGAGGAGCTCTGCTGGCCCTGGCATTCACGAAGCAGCTTAACGCAATCAAAAAATGTATTCTTAGATGATTTGTTTCGCAGTTACTGGAGGAGCCCCCGTCTTTCTTCCTGGTTTTCATTTTCATTCCTGAAAATGTCTCCTCCTTAGCCCCTCCCCTCATTATTTACCTGAGAAAATCAAGGTGCTGCTGTGTTGATCTTTAGCAGAAACTACTGCTGGTATTGCACGATTACATAGGGTAGCAAGAATAAATGAAGGAGGTACACAGAGAAAGATATTTAAAGAATGAGGTGTGTGGCCAAAATTAACTGTGTATGCTTTTTATTTAGATTAGATTATATATATATATCATATTTTATCCTTATGATCTCATGAGTAGCTTCCAAATGGCAGATGAAATTTAACGTGGACACCATATATTGGGGAAAAACAGCAGAGGAAACATAGGAATGAGACCGGAAGAGGAACAAACAGAATCGAGAAATAGGTAGGTAGGTAGGTAGGGTAATACTTTGAGGAATCTTGACAATCTGGTTAATATTGCTGCTTTAATGAATGCAACCTGCTAGGAGGTTCATATTGAGCAGGAGAAATTCAGCGGGAGTTAAAGTCTGCCACTGAAGATACTCACCTCAAGGTAGCCGGCTTCACAGCAGGCCGGTGTTCGTGCGCACCTACCTGGGTAGCGCTCGACACCTGTGCTGAAGTTAAGCCCCGCCCCCGGAATACCCTCAGCCCGCCTTCTTTCCTCCTGGCCGGTGATAGAGGGAGAAATGTTCAGTTGCTGTCCAGGTAACTACAAAATTATTCAGACAAACTCCTGAGACAAACTGATTATATACCTCTGCGCTTTTAATTAACAAGCATGAACCCGGGGGGGGGGGGGGCATTACTGAAGTGGATGTTATGTGCCCTTTCCCAAGCCTCTTGCCAGCCTGATCTGCAGCTTTCTGCCCGCTCCACTGGGCTCACAGCGGATCAGGATCATGGCCAGCTCCCGAGACGAGAACAGACAGGCGCGCGGCCAGCTCCAAATGAATGAACGTTTTTTTGTTTTTTTTCAAATCTTTGAAATGCATTAAAAGAAAAATACCAATATTCAAAACAAACCTTTACTTGCCTCAACATTTTTACCGTGGAAACCCCAGGAAGTGTGCTGAAGAGCGTGGCGCTGCCGGGGATCTGAGCTGTGCAACTCTGGATGTGTTTGGGGTAAATGGTGATACAGGGGCCCTGTAAATGGTGATACAGGGGCCCTGCCTCCAGTAGGATACCATTTTCCAATACCCGAAGCTCTTTTCTAATGAATTTACTTTTCAAAGCGGTTATTTTAAGACACTGAAGTCTTTTTTTTTTGTGGATTTTCTTTCTGGGAAAAAAATGTTTTTGGCAGTGGTAATTTCATATTATCCAGTGCTATCAGCACAAGAGTTTAATCACCTTTTTGGATGATTTATTATAACGTGATGTGTAGATTTTTTCTTTTGTTATTATTTGTGGCATACTGTAACTCTCTATACATGACTGGTGCGGCAGGGCCCTTTTTCATAAAACCCAGCTCTGCCGACGCCTATTAACAAGAGAAAACCAACACAAATCAAACAGAAGCTGGCTGTGTGCCTGAGTGCTAACTACCTAGCTTCCTTAGAAGCTGCCCCTGGATAGACAGCAGTTAGCCCCAGCAGCTTGGCTCCAGCTGGCATAGAAGCAACCCCTCAGGTAGTCTGCTCATGCCTCTTAGTGTCAGGGTGGCTTCAGGTGCTGTTCCCGAGTTCTTCCTGTACAGAAGCGTAAAGGCAGGTAGAGGTTATCTCCTCTCCCGGCCCTGGGCTTTCCTTCCTGGCTTCTCTCTCCTCTTGTCTTTTTCACGGTCTTTCCAGGGGTTGTGTACTGGAATCTGCCCAGTGTGTGGGCCCATATTCTTCACGGGACTTCAACTCCCAGAGCCCTTTGCTTTCGTAGGCCCTGATGTAATAAGGTGAGCATGCCATGCGCACAGTTTTACCTGCAAATGGACATCTATTGTTTTGGGCTCAGACCTTTACTGTCAATGCAGCAAGGAGTTTTGATTGCAAAAAAATTGTGTGCACAAACCATCATAGAACGGTGCACACGAATTAGCGCTCCTCCATTTAAATCCCATTAGCTATTGCTTTTGCGGTACAAAAGATTTTGAATTTGTTAGTTAAAATGAATGCAGATTTGTTAGCAGTGCGGATTTTCTCCTTCTGGAGAACAAATTATGATGTCTAAATTCAATTACTGTCCATGTTTTTGGATTATTATGATATGGAATTATCATATATGAATGGTATTTGTTTTGCTTCTGTGAAACTAATTGTATTAATTGTATTTGTTAATTTTTATTATGTATGTATTTTATGTGCATCGCCTAGGCCTTTCAGTGTTAGGCGATTAATAAATTTTAATAAATGAAAATGAAATGAGGTACTTAGGCTTAACTTACCCTTTTTTTTTGATGCTGGAAATGTGCTTCCTGCTCCGAGCTGGGGTAAAATTACTCGGGCTGATGTTAGGTCCATGGCGCTGAACTTGGAACTTTTGTGTGCATAAAACACAATTTGTGCCCAAATCAAGTTTTCTGTGCAAAAAGCTTGTTTGTATGTGCAGAGAATATGCTTTGTGCATTTTTTTTGTGTGTGCACAAATTGTGCTTTGGGCACCAAAATCTTGTTTTATGTGCAGACGATGCTATTTGTACAAACTAAGGGGGTAGATTGCTAAACCTATCTGAGGGCACACATGGATGCACCGATTTTATAACGTGCTCGCTGGCGTGCGCACGTTATAAAATCCAGGGGGCGGCACGCGCAAGGTGGGGGCTACTTATGCAATTTTTGCACGGCAACACATCCCGGCCTTCCCCAGTTCCCTCCCAATCTCTCCAATTAAGGAGAGGACTGGGAGGGAACTTCCCTACCCCCCTACCTAACCTCCCTTCCCCTTCCCCTTCCCCTCTCCTCCCCATCCCCTAGACCATTTTTCTTTTCTTTTTTCACAGCTTACTGTCAGCTCCCGAGCTGAAGTAAGTTGCCCCCCCCTGGCACGCCCCTTCCAAGAAGCCTGGCACTTGAGCGCGTACTGGCCTTTACGCGCTTGGCCAGGCCTCTTGGAAAATTC